>NW_026138067.1:2242777-2859166 GCF_025592945.1 Manacus candei | reverse complement strand
CGATGGTTTTCCTTCCTTGCATCTCTCTTCCTCTCTCCCACCCTCCCCCCAAGAGATAGCCAGTACATTGAACAAAAAATACCAGAATTATTTTTTCAGCTTTTACCACAAATGCTGCAAGCCTTTGTTACAGAGAAATCCTAATATGGAAGTGCAGTGGATGCACGGCTCAGATCTCTTTGTCCTGCCAAAGTAATACAAAGTTTCTTTTCCGTTTCTCAACTCCCCATGCTCAAAATTTCATTTAAAAAGGGGAAATTATTTCTTTTATTATGTTGCTGGCCAGAAGAGGGAGCAGAATCTATAAAATAGTGGGAATAGACACCGATGGACAGAAGACAGCTGGAGTTGGTCTGGCTGATGGTGCGATGCATATCAGCAGACTTTACATGATTCATCCGTCACACTGGCTGTGATGCTCAAGCACAAGAAAACCACTGACTCATCTTTGAGGTATAGATATGCATTGGAACAAATTCTGAGTACATGAATGAAAAAAGATAGTGTGAGACTTAAGTAACCCTTACTTTGTAAGTACATCTCTGTTGGACCATAGACTCCCTCTTGCATTTATTTGTGGGAGGGGTGTATTTTTGAAAATGTGTGGGTAAAAAGCTGGAAACTCCCCATGAAGAGCTGACCCACTCTTCCTCCTTGTTATCTTCATATAGATGAAAGGTTGTTCTGTTTACTGAAATTATAAAATCAGCATGTTTACTTTTAACGTCTCAATGTTTAACCTCAAATGTTAGTTGAGGGACAGAGTTGATTGTGTTGTATGAAACGTTTTCCTTCTTGACCTCTTAATCTTTGCTTCAGAAGCACATCTGAAGCTTTGAGGAAGTCGAGTGACTGAACTTCACCATTGTCAATAATTCAGAGGCTGGGCAGCAGGACAGCAGATTTCAGTAGTATGTAACTTGTTCTCTCAGATAGCAGCCATGTGCTATAAAGGAGTATACTCCCCTGGAGCAGGGTCCTCTTGTCAGCATTCAGCTATATTATGTGATTAGATTTCCAAATATTTGTTCTCGTTTCTTTGCAGTGTCAGACCCATTGTAAACTGAGGATGTTCCAGCTGTTCATAATTGTGAGGGAGAAGAATTAACATCTTGTCCCCGCTATGCTCATCATCAGCCTGTTCCTTGATGACTGCAGCCTTGAAAAGTACCACTGTCTTAGTTAATATATGTTATTATTTAGTGTGTTATACTACTGGGAATTAGAAAGAGTTCTCCCAAGGTTTTAACCAGAGCCAATTTTGCACAATGTCAGCCTGATGCAGAGTATAGGACTTTATATGTGCCCATGTGCTAGCATTTTGACAAAGCTAGTATTTGTTTAAACTATGAGCACTGTCAACCCTCTCTCTGGAACTGAGAAGTCTGAAATTAGACTGTGGACCTTTATCCCATAAGACTGCTTTCTACTAACAACTTTCTGCACCATTTTTTAGGAAGACCCTCATGTCTTCCTAAAATGTATCCCATGGACCATTGTTTAATCAGTGAAAAAGCATTGTTTTCCAGAATGTGAGAATTTTATTACTAGAGAAAAATTAGTGAAAAGGCTCCTAAGACAGAAGGTTTTGACTGGGTGGGCAGGAAAGACCTCAGGTGAGTAAGAAAAGTGGAGGTCTGGTTGACAACTCATTGCCTGAGGATACGAGGTAATGGTAATCAAGGACTTTGTCTAACTAGGTTATCTGCTGTAAGAAAAATTAAAAAAACCCAAACCCCAACAGCACAGCACAAAAAAATTCCTCAAGTTCTTTGAATGTGTTGGGACAGCCTTTTGTTTCAGAGTGGAGGCAGTTACAGGAGACATAGCCAGATAAGCTATGATAGATATGAAAGAGAAGCTTACTAGAAGGCAATGTGAGCTCATATGTCCATGGAAAAGGAGGCTTGAGAGGTGGAGAGCAAGACCAAATGACTCCTGTATGGCAGATTTCCTCACTTTGGGCAATTAATAGGAAAATGTCTGAAAGGAGGAGCCAAAAGGAGAAAGACTAATAAGACAATAGGCAGTTTGGAAAAAGTCCTTAGTTAAAGGTTCTGTAGGAAGCTATCCTGCTGGCAAGGAGTTAAGCATTGGAGAAAATCAGGAGGCTGACTCAGGAGTTGGTTGGTTATCTGATGATAACCCTGAGATTAGTTCAGTTGGTTAGAGCTGATATGGCACTAATAATGCCAAGGTTGCAGATATGGGCTGTTTGCATAAGAGTTGGTCTTGATGATCGTTGTGGATCCCTTCTAACCCAGAATATTCTGTGATTCTGTGACAAAAACCCATCAAACAAGAAGTGAGCAAAGACACTGTACTGGGGATAAGTAAAAGAGAAGGACTGAAGTATAAAGAATGGAAAAGGGACCAGAAAAAGAAATTAGAAAGAAGAAGGCAAAGGATTAACTCTTCGTGGGGATGATGAACAAAGGACAAATGACAGAGTAGGCTGAAGGGTGAAACACCACCTTTGCAAGTAAGGAACACTTGGTATGAGAGGTTGAACACACTTAGAGCTAGCAAGGGAATTAAAATGCACCTCATGAAAAAGAAGTGAAGGAACCTTTGAATAAAGGGCATGTACTCAGAGCCGGAAGTCCTGGGGAAGTTTACAGTTTAATTAAAGAACTAACCACAGGAATTTCTGAAATATTAACAAGTGTATTTAAGAACACAGAGAAGGTTTAAGAGGTACCAAGAATTAACAACCAGACAACCTGTCTCAAATACCTCCAATACTTTGAGAATTACTGGAAAAAAAATCAAGAGCTTCATATAATAATGACTGCAGAATGATAATGTGATGACAACATTAAACATGAATTTGTCCGGAACAAATCATATGTAGTTAGTCTAATGTTCTTGATAAGATTGACATGTAACTCAAGCGCATAAGAAAATAGGTTTCCAAATGATCTTGCTACATTCAAGGGACAGTTTGAGATAAGTACAGTGAAATGTAATAGCAACAAGTCAAAGTATTACACATAAGAAAGGATAACATCAAACATAAGATAAAAAACTGGCTAATAATGCTTCTACAATAAAGAATCTGGGCTTTATGGTGAAATGAATTCTGAATATGAGGTAATGAATGATGCTGTTGCTCAGGATATTTCACAATATAACAACCGGGATACTAGATGTCAGAAATAATCTGGCATCTGGATTGATGAGGGCTCAGGTAAAGTTCTGTGTCCAATTTTAGGAATCATACTCTTGCAGATCATTTTCTGACATCTTCTGGACCGTTGGTGGTCTGTTGACCACAGACTAATAGGGCCTGGAATGTAAATATATCTGGGCACAACAGATACATATGTAAGACAGGGTAGCTCTTTCTCTCCGTGCTTTGAGAAATATTTTCAAATATGTCTACCAGAGTGGGCCTTGCTCAGTCCTTTGCCATCATGAGAGCAAGGAGTGGAGCTCCCAGCAGCTCATTGTGTGGAGCACTCTGCAGTGCCACAGCACCTGAGGTCTGTTCATCATAAACTGCTTGAGACTGAGGAGAATTGGATGCCATGGTACTCCTACAAACAGTTATGCATTCATCTGCAATTAACTCCCTTGACTCATCCAGGTCTGAATTTTGCTCTTGAAATGGGAAAAAGGGGATTTATTGTGATGCCTATTGTGGTACCTAAACTGGACAGTACGCCTTCTGGGATGTCATTAGTACTGAGCAGAGTAGAATAAATGTCTCTTATAACTTTATATAAGGCATTTTGTTTAATATAGACAGATGAATGCTTCAGAATGACAGAGTCCCTTTGTTCACTCCCACTCTGATGGAGTCCTGCACTAGATGAGAGTTTCATGTTGCCATCATAAAACAGACAATGGGTCATAGCATGACAACAATGTGCTTCTGTGAATTCACCAGGCGCAATTTGCTGTTGATGCCCATGCTGGCGAAAAAACTCCCAAACCTCAATCTGCCTAAAACCAGTTATCTCCACTGTCCAGCAGATGTTCTACAGGCAGCTGTGTCCTACAGCTGACTCAGAAATACTTTTCAGAAACTGTGTTTTGTGTCTTCAAGAGTTTTAATCTGGCATTGCTGTTCTATTTGCCGTTTATTTTCATATTGGTTCAGATGAGGATCTCTGGAGAGGAGTTTTAGATATTATTGTGATCAGACAGATAAAAGCAAATGAAAGTCTCTGGTCCACCTTGAAACAGGTACCCTGCAGACATGAGGGGAATTGGTTCTTGGATGTATCTGTAGGCCCTTGGAACAGCCATGAACTGAATACAGTGTACCTGCTTATCAACCCCTTCATGTATGTCTTTGATTAGTGAAGATGAACATCCAGTATGCCACAAACTCCCAAATGTGTGTTGATTTGTTATACTGTTTTAGAGGGAAGTAAATTACTATTGTCATCTAGAACTGGAATTCCGTAAAACATACTCCAGTCCCTTTTTGTCAATACTCTACAAGCAGATTATTTTCATTAAGGTGCTGAAGTTGTACTGACCCTTCGGTATCATTCAGTTGATATTTCTTTTTGGTCTTTTAGAGTAGAGTCTAAAAATCTGTTTAACCTGGGATGTACCTCTGCCAAAGGCTGTTCTGCTGGGATACAATGCAAACAAATTCATGACTGATGAAACAGGCAGCAGAACCATCAAACATAAAGCAACTTCTGTAGGTCTGGCTGAAAGGTTTTGAGAGAGCAAGAGGAAATAAAGAAGAAGTGTTCATCATTTAAGAACTTCTCAAGTATTTCTGACTTCACATTTTTCCTCAGGAGGCAGGTGGATTGACCAGGGGCCATTAGAAGTTTGGCAAACAATTTGAAAGCATTCACATTTGCTTGAAAAACAGAAAAACCCATTCCATGTTGTGCAAGGAGAAGCTGTCTTCAACATGCATTAAATTTTTTTTCTGAATTTTTCTATACTTCTGAGTGCTGTAAGTATTAGAAATTGCTGAGGCATGTACTCTCTAACTGCCACTTAAGTACCACACTGTTACAGATGTGAGAGGTTTAGAGCAGCTCAGAGAAAGCCTGGATGATGTACTCCTGCATATCATGCTTTGCACAGCTTGGTAGTCCTAGTGAGTTTGCTAATATTTCTTGCTCTGGGTTCTGCTCTGTTCGCTATCAGCAACCACCAGGACAAAGTCCTCAATATGAAGGTAGAATTTGTTTCAGATGGAACAGCCCAAGGATAACACCCACTCCTCCCTACAGCTTTGGTTCTGGTCTTTTCTGCTTGTGGGACAAGCTTCACCAGAAACTCCAGGGCATTTAAACTCATAGCCTAGCTAGAGAGTTTTGTTTTGTGCGAGGAAGTATATGCATTCAAATTCAAAGCAGATTGTTTTATGCAGTGTCAAATTCTGTGCAGATGGAACATGATATGATATGTTGAAGTGGGATATATGGCATATGGCCATAATTCAGGGAAACACATTTCTCCAGCTGGATACCTGCTATCGAGTTGGAAAACATATGTCCTGCATTCTGGTAGGCTTCTACTGGAACAGTGAGAGGACATAAAAGACAGGCCATTCCTGGTTTTGAGTATCAGGTAATAGTTACATCTATCTCACTGGTTTTATAGTGCTGTTCAAAATTAAGCCTCCTGTTATCACAATGAGCATTGTGCAACTGAAAAAAAAGCTATTGCTGAGCTCTACACCCACAAGTATATGTGGACAAGCCAACATGTGAAAACAGGCTGGGCTGCTTTTGGGCTGGGTGACCATGCCTTCTATCCTTTCCTGTCCCCAGGGGAAACAAAGCCCATACTGCTGCAGGGTGCGGCACTTCTTCCAGGCACCAGCCCCTGACTCTGGGGCTGGATCCCCTGTCTCCAGGGCTCCCCTGACACTGGGCATCCTCTTGGGTGCAGCACCCACCCACAGCCCATGTCTTGCTCAGTCTTGCTGGGATGCTGCAGTGAGCAGCTGGATGGGAGCAATGGGTGTCTTTGGACAGAGAGTCTGAAGCTCTGCATGGTCTGACAAGGTATAGGCATAATTTCACAGCATCCCTAAGCAGGCAGGAGCTGAGTTGTACATGACAGACCTATTCTTCAAGGAAAATGGGCTCATGGAGAGGTGAGATGTATTAATCATCAATTTATGCCTCCTGCCAGGCAGAGTTAGGCTGTGCATGCAGCTTCTTCTGTGGTTCAACTGTTAAATACCTCGTGGTCAGACTCATGAGTAATTACCTGCCTCAGCCTACTTTTAAATAATGAAGCAAGTATAAACCATTGCCCTGGAGTGATCCATCCTTTTCAATGCTGCTGTTCCCTGCCTGCTGATCACCCGCTCTGCTCCCTTGCACCCGTCCAAGCTCTGACATCGCTCTGCTCCATCCCAGCCAAGACGGCAAGTAAATAACCATTCCTCACCTGTGATCAGGCTAACAATGCTCCCCTCTCACACCCTTCCCTCTGCTTTTACTTTTGCAGATTCTGGTTTTTTTGTACTTAGTTTTACTTTCAAAACCTTGTGCAGCCACTTACCACTCTGGATGTTGTCATTTCTCAGGCCCCCTTGAGGTGATGGCATCTGTTTTTTCCTCCGCCTCTCCCTCTCCCAGTTGTGCCTTTTCCCACACTAGTAACCCTTTCCCACTCCCAGATTCAAAGTCCACCATCACTGTCATAGCTACAAAAATTGCATTTTTGCCAGGTGCACTGTACCTCTGCAATTCTCCTAGTTCAATTCACACCACACCATCCCCCAAAGACTAATCTGGCAAAATGCTGATAGCGAAAGTGGAGGTTGACTGGTATGCGAAAAAGGTGTTTTCCACAGCAACTTTATTTTCTTCTTTATTTTTACATGAAAATGGCTACAATTTTTATGATGCAAAGCTCTGCCCTCCCACTGGAACAGACATATTCCTAAGAAGAATAAAAGGGATTTTTATGTGGGAAAAATAGCACTGAAAAAAATTTCACTGTTTGTATTAAAGAAGCTTTTGCAAGAATGTAAGTAAAAGTACCACTTTCTGTGACTTTTTGTCTCTGCCTTTTCCACTTTTTCAATACCAAGCAAAATATGAAAAGGCAAAATCCTAAAGACTTAAAGTTTTCATCAATAAAGTGAACACTTCCATTTCATTAAAAACTCAGTCAGTTAGCAACTCTCCTCACCCCAGCATTGTTCTGTTTTGGGGTTTATTTGCAAAATCAGCGATTGTTCCCCTTCACAGCAGGAGCTGCTGGGGCAGCCGGGATGCTCTGAGATCCCTCAGTTTCAGCACTGCAGGAACCAGGTGCAGGTGAATGTGCTGGTTCCTGGTACGCCGGGGGGCTCCTAGGGAAGCAACGGTGACCCCAGGAGCAGGGCCTGTGCCTTCCTCTGCTGAGCACACCTTCCTGGCATGGCTGAGCAATAAACCCAGGCACTGTGCTCAGCCACACTGGCTTTCCCTGAGCACACTGATGGCTCCCGATTCAGCTAACTTGACATAACTTGCATGGTGCAACCCATCCCTTGTTTTCACAAAATCAAAGGGATTCCTCCTAGAAGGCTGTGGGAAGGGGAGAAATATGTATATGACCTGAGGGCAGGTATAGGTAGCTCCCACGGTGGAGACCTCTGGACAGCTCTGCATTTCCTTCTTGCAGACAGCCTGCCATGTGTCTTGATGAGGCAAATACTATAATTATACAGACTATTTCTAAAAGGTTTTTCATGCCACAATAAGGACTTAAAGCAGCGAAAAAAGACAGACATTGTCCTGCATGGAGGATGTGGAAATTGCAAGGTTTCCTGTTTTTACTTGTTGCAATTTGTAGTGTATTCAATGCAGTTAAATTCCTGTCCCTTTTGTGCACAAGTATGGCAAAGTTTTGGTTCTACAGGCAAAAAACCCCATTGTACTTTAAAATGTCAATTTCATTAACAATATAAAAATGTAAAATTAAAAAAATATAAAAACCAGCAGGTTGAAAACAGATTTCAGAGTTCTTATTCCTGTAGTTTGTGCTGGAAGGAGAGAGAAGGTCATATCACTTAGGTGAGCAACAATGGCTCGGCAGCACAGCCCTATTTCTAGATATCTGTGATTAAATCTCAGAACAGTGATGATGCCCAGAGATGTGTGAGGGATCAAGCTGCTCATAAATGCTGAGTAAGCAGAAAAGGCACAGGAGCTGTCATTAAGTGTAGTGAACACTGCTTTAGATTTTGGCTCACATGTGCCCCTGGGGTCTTCATGGGGACTCTGTAGTAGCTGATGGAGGTGGTCATGACTCTCCAGTGTGTTTAGTCATTGTGAGAGGCTCTTGCTTCAGCAGAGGGAGTTCAAAGAGCTCATTGCCATGTCTGTTTCTTGGCCCTTCCCAGTTCCCTGACCCTACAGAGGATATCTCTGCTGCCCGTTCAGGGTGGGAAGAAGCTGAATGAGGTGAGCATGTCACTTCTCTGAGAATGCAGATGTTCCATGTGAAGATGATGGTTCATTTACCAGAACAACAAAGCAGGTCTGAGCTCTGCTACCACCACCTGATTGAAAATGAGGAAAGCAACTGATGAGGAAGAGCAATCCTGGTTGGGAAGTGTGGTGTGTGCATCAACCTTTGTGTGACAGTAAAGTGACCCTAGGAATAAACTGGCTGCTGGAAGCTGTTCAAAGGCTGCTGCACAGCAATTGGTGGCAGGTCTTGCTTTGGCCCACTGTGGGCATTGGGGAGGGGGGTCATGCCACCTGCACCGCATGGGAAAGTAAGTGTGGTGTGTGGAGAAAACAAGTTGTTATTGACACAGCGAGGAGACACAAGCTTTGATTTCCATAACCCTTATGGAGGAATAGCGCTCAGCAGTGTTGTGACAGGGAGAAGATCTGCTTTTATAGGGAGAAGACTATCTGGAATTAGGGCACATAAATGCTGTAGGAAAACCCTGGTCAATACCTTAGGAGGATGCAGCTGGATATCTATTGCTCCAGGCTCTGATTAGGCTCTTGGAGAAAAAGAATATTTCTGTTTAATGATAGAGAAAGTGCATTAATGCAAAGAGTAGAAATGCAAGCCAAACTTTGGACATCTCTGTCTCTCCTGAGTTTTGTGTTTGTGATAAGTAAATAATGTCCCACAGTAATTCTGCAGACCTAAATATTTGGTTGCCTATGTATTTCATAGAAAGTTCCCCTGATTTTCAAAGGTCACACAAATGTAACAGTTTGGCCCAGATGTGAAAACATAAGAGCCTCCCCTGAGTGCTGTGGACCAGCAAGCCACCAGCCACCTTCGAATGCCACAGCCATTGCTCATCTGTTTGTTAGATTGGCTGTACACAGGATTTATATCTCTATGGAGTTAGGAAGTTCAGGCCAATGCATACTTCTGTACTATTTGCAAGCTGTTTGAGGGGAAAAAAAAACAGGAAATTTTTTATCTACAACCTTTTCCACACTGAAAGAGGGGTCCAGAAGGAATCTGAGCCAAGGGGCCTGAAGCGGGCTTTAGGCCTTATATAGATCTGCTGTTTTTCATGCAGCACACCTGACAAGTTCTCAAAATGGCATAAAAGCCAGTTTAACCATTCTCAGAGGAATGGGCTGGGGTGCAGGGTGTCCTTCTGTGCACTGAAAATGATGGGGGTGCCCACATAGGATGGCCATGGTCTGTCCCATAGCGTGTTGGGGCACTCATGGCTCGTCTTAGATTCCCAAGTACAAGACCTCCAGTGCTGCAAAGGCTACTTGAAGCTTATGTCTGCTTATGCAAAGCACCTTGCTGTTTGGCTTACCTGACCAGTGTAAGGTGCTGGGGGATACTTCTGTACTTCTGAAACAAGCTATACAATGGTCCCTTTCACACTGGTGTGCTCATGGAAGAGGCAGAGGCAACACCCTCCTACCAACACTTCACAGAGCCCACAGAGCTCTGCAAATATTACCAAACTAGTGACAACAACCTTCAGGTGGCTCCGTGTGACATGGAGAGTGACATGGTGGCATCCTGCAGAAGCCCCAGAAAGGGGGAACTGTTGAGTCTTTGATTTCCCATCCAAGCATCGGGTGGTTTCATGTGGGCAGTGGCCTGTGGGGCAGCAGCACCTCTTCATTGCTGAGCTTCAAGAGATGTGGCCCAATGGACAAGGTTTCCCAGACCCTCTTGTACCTGCAGGGCTGGCTCTTAGGTCCTGTACACTGGAGTGTAGAGTTATAAAGATATCTATGATATCAAAGATATCATAGATATAAACATAGATATCATATGATATAAAGATATCTATGATCATCAAAGATATCAAGTCTGATATCTATGCAGGATCTCATGGATTATGCTTCTGCTTTCCTGAAACAGTGGGTGGTGAAAACCATGCCCTTACTATTGTCTGAGCAGATGAGTCATTGACAATTTGGATGTAATTTTGGTGTGGTCACCTTCCTTGTATTTACCCTGGCACAAATGTCAGAGTGGAAAACCAAAGCAAAGATAGGGAACTACTAAATTTTATGTTTACTTTAGTATAACAGTTTGAGAGGAGAAACTAGGAGATCTCACGCATGGTCTCTGTTGGTCCCAGTCCACAGCTGCTTGATTTACTGCAGCTGAGGATCTGGCTCTAAACTGTTTTCTTCCCTCATAGATGTAGTTGTAGTCAAGCCAATTGGTACATGTCTGTGCAGATGAGCATCCTGTGTAAAAACCAGCAGAGAACAAATGGGGGAGTAAAATTTCAAGCACAGAATTTCAGCATTCAGCCAACCCCTGCCTCTAGCCCAAAGTGCACCAAAATGATCTGCACCTTTTAACTCTGGATGATCCCATCCCAATAGCCAGAGGAGTTGATCTAGGTTATGCGCTGCTTCTCCTCTGAGTCTTTCTTTTCCTTTATGCCCCATGCAGATACCCCCCAAGCCCTGCAGACCACTGCCTCTCAACTTCTATTCAGGCAGTAGCTCCTGCCCTCACCCTGACAGCAGCAAACTGCCTTTGGGGATGGCAGGCTGCATTTCCCCAGCAGATTTGCTCCTTCTGCCTTCACGTATCTTGAGTACTCTCCTCAGACTGACTCTTATGCTGGCTTTGGAATCTGGATGGAAGTATGCCATAGGTGCCTTTCACACACAGCCTGCTGCTGAGACCACATCCACCTGCTTCAACCTCAGACAAATTTTGTGCAGACTAATTTTTGCATGGAAAGATCAAGACTCTATATGGTGTAAAAATATGAATTACAAGACTTTTCTTCTACAGAGGATAGGGACCACAGGCATGACAAGGTTTTTCAAGGCTGCAGGAAGAATCTGGGCTGAGAATCTTAGAGTTTGGGACTCTGAACTCACCAAAAAGGTCCCTTTCTTGGGGAAGACCTGGATGGAAGAGCTTGTGTGTATTTGGGGCACCCGTTGTCAAACAATCAGCTTGACTCCTAAGCTTCAGGGCAAAAGAAGCTCTATGGGTTTTCTGAAGACAAAACTGTGCAGGGTATGAAACACCTGATGGGACTCCTAGAGCTGGATGCACCACTGACACTGCACCCAGTAATATCACCATAAATTTCAGAGTCTGTGGGAAATCCCATCCTCTTTCCAAGAAGATTACACCGATTGTCACATTACACTTAGTGTGTTGATCCCGTGAAAGAATTGATCTTCATTCATCATGCTTTGTAAAGCACTGTAAAACACATCACAGCACCTCCTGGTGCTAAATATTTTTTTATCAGTGTAACAAAGTTTCCTTGCTCACCTCCTGGCTATCCCTCCTTCCGATAGAATCACAGTGAAGTTTTACCTAGTGACAGAAGTTGAAAGCTTCCTGCTTTTAATGTTTATTTAGTAAAACATTTTACATTCCAGGAGAGATACCAGTCTGTCATTAATGGATTCTTGGCTTGATGCCAGCAGCTAATAGTTTTATTGGTTCTCACACATAACAGCACAGTTATGCAATTTGGGTAACCACGTGGAGCTGCTCCTCCCTCTTCTTCAATTCTGACCCAAAAAAATCTACACCAAAGGATGGACAGACATCAGGGTCTGGAGAAGGGGAAGGGGTGAGGGGGTCTGCCCTACTGAGCTTTGCGAAGGTTGTAACACAGCTCCTGGCAGGCAGCTGGAGACCTCCACAGTCCCCGTGAGCCCCCTGGAGACCACGCACATGCTGGCTGTGTAATGGTGAGTGCTCCTGGCTCATCTCATGTCTTGCTGGGAGCCTTCTGCTCTTGCTGCCTATGGCCCTGTCACACAGGACTGCTCTGAACCCCACATCCCTGGTGCGATCCCCCTGCCCCAGTCCTGCCCTGCTGCTCCCCAGCACACAGGCAGGCAGAGCTGGCTGCCAGCTGGGGCTGCAGGCAGAGCTCTGTTGAGTGCAGAAGTGGGATCTGTACTCACAGCACGAGTATATGCTTGAAATTCCTGTCTCATTCCATTTCATTTTCCATTGGCAATTAAGATGAAACCATTTCTTTCTTAGAGCCTCCTTCTCCATTAGTCTCAGTGACAAGAGGAAAGGTGGCAGCGTCATTATTTTTCAATGGAGACTTGCATTTGTCTTTCAGCTGCAGAAGTCAGGGTGTTATACACATACATGTGCATTTCAAAGGTATGACGTAGCTGGAGAAAAATGAGTGCTTTGGTGCTACAGGTCAAGTTTATTTAACACTACAATGTTTTAAAACAGGGTGATGCCATTTCAATTAAATATCCCAGAATATTTTGCAAGGTAATCATTTAAGAAACTTTTCAGAACTACTTTTGCAAATCAGGCATGTCTTGCATAAAATGCCCTGGCAATAAAATCGTATGAGTAAGAAAAATTATGCTGAGGGCTTTACTAGAAATCAGGAAAGCAGTAATTTTTATTTCAGGACAGGCTGGTTTGTAAAAATGTGTTATTATATAACTCAGCATTGCAGCCTGCTCTGTATTTCTTTTGCAACATTTGTGTTTTGCTTCTGTCTTACAGCAACCTTGTGATAAAATTGTAAGAGACAAAAAGAAGAGAAAATAAAGCAAAGAACAAGAATGCAGTTGAATTTATGGTGCACATTCAAACCCTCCTTCATCTCTTTCATCTGCAACATCTCCATTCCTGCTCTCTCTTTATGTTTCCCACTGATCAAACTCAGCTGCACAGCTTGGCTTGACCGAGACCCAAAACAGGACTTTACAGCAGCAGATAGTTGTAGGGACCAAAGAGATAAAGGACACTTGAAATTTTAATTCTGTCTAGTTCTCTTGGCAGTGCAACCTCTGGATTCGTAAAACTTTGAGATTTCTTTTGATTATTGAAATTTTTGCAAGGGATTTTTTCCCCCTCAGAACCGTTGGTTACTTAATACTTTTCCATAAAAAAATGTTTGAAAAAGCTGTGGCACAATGGTGTCTCATTCTGTTTCTAGGAAAATGGAAATTGGAGGAAGGAAATTTCCAAAGTGAGTGTCAGATTCTGATCTTTTTTACAGAAGGATAAATCCATGGTAATTCAGTGTAGTTACTTGAGATTTACGCTAGCATAAATAAGATAACAATGTGGCTCTGGGAATCTCTGTAGCTCCCCATTTGCTCATCTAACAGCTGGCAGCTTGCTTCTTGCTATTTCTCTTGCTTTCTGGACTAATTTGTCTTGCTTGGTGACCAAGTCAGGGCCAAATGAACTTGGGACTTTGTTAAATGAGCAAATGTGTTTTGCATAACACACAATTATGAATGGCTCAAGATCCTTCACGTGATCATACATATTTCAGATTTCCCAAGGGCCAGAAATTAATGGCTAGTAAATGGATAGAAATATTACTTCACACAGTATGTAGTCAACCTGTGGAATTTAGTACTACAGGAGGTCACTGATTCAAACAATGGGTCAGGATTTGAAAAATGGCTGGATAATTTTATGTCCATTACTTACACTTGGAGCTGGATAAGCAAAGATTGAGGTAAGGCCTCTTGCACTAGCATAGACATGAACTCCCCTATAGGGATGAGGAGGAATTTTCTCCCCATGAGTGGTTGTGCCCACTTGACACTCAGCTTTGCCTGCTTTCCTCTGCCACTCCACAGCAGGAGGCAGGAGGAGGGAGCAGGTGAAGCTGAGGTTTACAGGGCTCTGCTGCAAAACCTCAGATCCCAACACCTCCTGACTTTGAAGGAATTAAGATCTAAATCTGGAGCCAAGCCAGACCTGCACTATCTCCACCTGCTTTTGGTGCTTGTTGAGTGTTATCCATGTGGTGGGACTGGTACACACACACTCACCAACTGACATACAGAGAGAGAACAAAATATACATTCACATATGTAAGCTGATGTGCTCACTGCTGTCTATGTTTACAAATTAAGTCAAATGACAAAATCACTTCCAAACCATTTTAGAAAATAGGTAGCTTGGTCTTAAACCATGGGTCTCTATTTAAGCATTCAGATGTGTGGTCTAACCTCCCCTTGGGAGTTTCCTAGTGAAGGCACCAACCGGCCCAGTGCAGTTTCCCAACTGTAGGTATCCAGTACCACTTGAGAGGTCCTGACACACCAAGATGTCAGCTGTGTTTGCTGGGGAGAGGGTTTATGGGAAACTCTGCTCTCCAGCTGCTTGCAGCCAGGTGAGACTGGCTGGGGCATCTCAAATAGCCCAAAAGACCAATGCTGAGGCAATTAAATCCTACTTACTGTGTAAAAAACTGAACGTACATCCTACCCAGTATATTTCCAAAAGGGAGCTGAAGTTGTTTTCCAGGGCTGCAGAAGACCTTCCTGGCACAGTGCTGACCATTGCCCAGGGCATGGCCAAGGGGCTTAGTGATAGATGTGCTGTGTAGTAGACCCAATCTTGCAATATGCATAGTAGTGTTTGTAGGCCTTAGGACTGGATCTGGATCTAATCAGGAGTGCAGGCATGCCCTCAGAAGTACAACTTCTTGCAAACATGTCTTTCTAAAAAAGTAGACTAAATCACACAGCAAAGAAGAAAGGCTGGGAGGATTCCCACTAGCAGTGGTAGTAGAAGACAGGAGCTCTGAGAAGTTATTTCAGTGAAGGCAGCAGGTAGGCGTGATTGGGAGTCACTGGAGCAGCATAATCCTAGATACTTGTTTCTCAGTATCTCCTATAACCCTGCAGTAAATAGGAGGGATCTTCTCACCATCTTCAGGAGAAGACATAGGTAATTATATTTCATTAAAAAAAGACATTTTAGAATTGCATAGCAGAGGAACACAGCTGACAGCAGCACATGGAGGGAGCCTGAGGACTGCACAGGATTGCCTACCACCTGATTTTGGTCTGTGATACATACAGAGTCATTATTTTTTTATTACTGACTGCTCTGACTGCATTAAACACCTGAACAATAAAGACATCGTGGTTTCCTGTAATATCTGGGAAAGTGATGTCAGTGGGAAATCTGTCCCTAGGTCCTCTCAAACCATCAGCTTGGCTTTGAGATGGCCAGAGGAATTTGAAGGAATCCACTGAGCAGTGGCAATGCTCTGATTTGGTCATATTCAGACCAGACAAAAAACCTCTTCGCATATACAAGGACTTTTAAAGAGGCTTATGCAGATGGCAGCTCTCTTGACTCAGGGAATCTGTGACTTGGCAGATTTTAAGAGAAAATCCTTACTTTTCTGTCTGGAACCTGGTTAGGAGCGTGGATCACCACATGGTAACTATCAGTTCTGAACAAACTCTGCCCTTACCTTTTTTAGGTTCAGCTGAAAATGTGTCTGCAAACAACCTCAGCGTTTCGAGTACCCCTTTGAACTGTTGATCAAAGAAATAATGACATTTCTGCTTCGCTCAGTACAGCTAGGGACAACTAAACACTCTGAGGTGATCTTTTTGGCAAGTAGGAAAACTCTTCCTGATGAAGTTGCCCATGATGAAGCTTGCAGCTGCAGTGAATAATCTCTGGATTCCCAATCCCTTGCAGATGCAGACACAGGCCTCCTCCCCTCCTTTGTTTTCCTCTGCTCCTTTGTCAACTGTGAACAGAGACCTGCCAGCAGCTGCAATATACTCATAAAATAAGGCAGAGGTCTCCACTCACCTCTGTCTCCCAGGCAGCTGTTCACAAATGTCCTGCTCTTTACTGTCTTCAGTATATTGAAGTACCTGCACATTAACATGTTGTCAGATGTTGAGAATTCAGAGTGCCTTCAGCTGGTGGGGGCTAGAGGCACACAGTGGCTGTACAGGACCAACAAACCATCTCCTTGGCCTTGCAGAAGTTGGACTTGAGTGTGGTAGCTGCACCAGCAGGCAGATCCACTTGTATCCTAAGAGTTTCCCACACATGTTCAATTGATTTCAGATATCCAGAAACTCCCATTGCGTCTCCTCTGTGTTTATGATCTTTCCTCCCAGAGATGTACTAAAGTGGAGGTGGAGGTGGTACCCATGAACAGAAAAAGTGTGACTCCAATGAGTTCATTTATAGAACTAACCAGAACAAAACATTTGTTGTCCAGCTGAACAAGGCTTTTAGTGGGAAATGCTTCACAGAGTCACAGATTGATCCAAAAATATAATTGTGGAACATTTTGTTAAAACAGAGCAGTATCTAAGTGAAGTTGCTGAGTAAGTTTCTCACATCCAAAAGGAATTTTACCTTTCCTTGGAGAGAGCCTGGGATATCAGAGACTGAGATTTAATCCCCTCAAGCCAAACTAGAGAGTCTAGGTCACCCTGTGGGGCCACCAGCTGTCTTGTGAGTCTGTTTTTTCATGGCAACATGCATGGAGAATGTTGTATTTTGATTTCATTCTACAGAGAAATAAAATATGTTGACGTTCATGTTCCACATGAAATATAGTCCTGGTTTTCTGAACGAGCCTAGCTAGCAGTGAGTTATAAGACTGAACTTTAGGGATACTATATTCCCCAGCATATTTTGGACACTTTGCAATTTAAAGTAATATTTTGTAGACCTAGGCATACAAGGAAATCTCATAACAATTTAATTTATATTTTTTTGATATCCAACCATAAAGAACACATTATTTTTATAGATATATATGAATGTGTATGTGTGCGTGTGTAAACATGTAAGTAAAAATTGATATATGTAACAGTGGTCAACAAAATGCACTATTTGAATGTCAATACATAACCTCAAGTTAGCCCTGAGATACAATTAGACATTATACAGTTCTTCTAGAGCAGGGGTAGGGTAGGGCTAAGCAAATAACAGTCCTCCATCATGCCCCTGCTGGTGCAGAAGTACTGCTGAAGCAAGAGAGCAAGGGGAGCTGGCTGCTAGTGGAAGGCATGGCTAAAGGACCATGATTTTACCCCACAGACCTGGATTCATAGGACTGGAAAGCTAGCCTAGAACATCATTGTGGTACCAAGCTGTGCTCAGTTAAATCAGACAACATGCATCCTCAACTGATTTAACTGTCCTAATAATTTCTGACCAAGAATATTTACAATAAGATTTTCTTTCTTGAGCTGCATTAACACTTGGGATAACCATGATGTGTATATCAATGTGTGCTGGTTTAAAGGTAAACCAGCAGGGGAAATGAACTCAACTCAAAAGAGAGATTATAAGTCAGAATAACAATTTAATAAAATAATACAATAATTACGATTATACAGACAAACAGTTGGTTTTAACCCACAAAACCCAAATGTATAACCCAGCATCCTGGCGCATGAACAGAGTGGTGTTCTTTGGGCCCCCTGAGTCCAAAGTAAAAGGAGAGGGGAAAATCTGTTGGTGAGAGTGCTGTTGCAGTCTGATCAAGAGTGGTGGTTGCAGTCTGGTTGAGAGCGGTGATCTGCAGTCTTCCTCTGGATCCCACGAGTGGTTAAAAAAGTCCCAAGACTCCAAGATTATATATCCTCCAGTTCAGGCAGGAATATCCAGTACTTCCCTCAGGGCGAGGAGTTCCACAATGGGTGTGAGGACAAGAGCACCCTCCTATCTCGCAGGCCTCTTAACACCTAGTTTATAGCCTGAGGAGTCAGGCTGCTCTGGGCAGAAGGTGTAAATGGTCTATTGATAACAGTTTCTGGGAAATGGCATGGAAGGCTATAGAATACACAGTTTTGGGTTACACCCATCCAGTGATGAACTGGTCCCAGCTGTTCTAACTAGGACACAGTGTCCCTGCAGAGCAACTGATAACCCCATGTCCAACCATTAGAGCACGTGAGGGCTAAGCCTTTGAGGGGGCTAGTTCATCATCAGTTACAGTCTCCCTGGGATCTGCTGTAAAAGGTTGTCATCCACATCACCTCTGGATTTGCCAGGACCTGTGTCTCACCTCCAAGGACTTCAAAACGTGATTCATTGTGTGTTACAGAATGTCCATTCCTCTGGGCAGTGATTAAATTGCCTGTGATGGGGGTCACTGTGGAAGGATGAAGGCTGCATGATGTCACCAGTTTCTCTCTGATGGACCTGTGCAGCCCTGCCAATGTCAATACAGAGTGGTGGTGCAGGCTGGCTGTGAGAATCCCTATGCTGAGTCCTTCCAACCCTGCAGGATCTGTCAGGGTTTTATCAGCCCCTTTGGCCACTACAGGCAACGCTTCACAGGCCCCTGCAAAGAATCAGCACAGGTGACTGTCATGTAAGTCAGTGCTATAGCTTCTATTTTAACATAAATATTTCTACAGAGCTTTTTATTGTTCCTCCTGGTCTCTGCTCTGGGTGTGGTTTTGTGTGCCTGTGTGGGTGGAAGGGTTGTGTTTAAGATATGTATGTATCTAATACTGTTTTTCTGGTGCTCTTGCAGCCATCCAAAACTCAATTCTTTGTTGATACTGGCTCAGAAGAAAAGAAAAACTAAGTTCTAACTGGTCTGCAGTCAGCTTCTGGATTCCCAGGACAGTAGCAGTCAACTTTTAATCTTTTGGGACAGTAGGAACAGGGTGCAGAGTAAAGCAAAAGTGCTGATATTATAATAGCTATGTACGTTTGGCTCTGGGAATATATTTATCTTTGAAAGGATTGAAAATAGGTTGCTGTAAAGCAGAGGGTCCCAAACTGGTCCCTAACTGACCCCAAAGCACTTCTAAGCAGCATATCTAAAGGTAGGGACAGCGGATGCTGCTAGCTCTGACACAGGCTCTTACAGATGCTGTTGGGCAGGTGTCCAGGGAAAGCTGGTACCTCAACAGTCCAGAGGTGGTAGTGCTGCCTTGATCTTTGGAGGTATACATTAGGCTAAGGAGAAGGATGTGTTGACTTCAGAACTAAAGCAAAAAGTGTTGGAGTCAGGAGCTGAGGGTTGAGGAAGACATGAGAAGATGTTCTCCTATATTTTAGAGGTGGTGAAGGGCACAAGAGTAGGACATGAATTTGAGGTCCCACCTTGGTGGGAGACAGTAGGAGGATGGGGAGGACGGTGCCTGGTTTGGGACTCCAGAATTGCATGCACATAACCTGTGTGAAGCTATGGGAGCTGTTACTGCTGCCCAAGGTAGACCCAAGCAAGCCCAAAATCTGCTGTAGATCATGAGTAGAAGCAGCATTAGGTGATCCTTGAGAGTGGTGGGCACAGGGAGGCCCAGTAGAAGTGGCTTGTCATGGAAGGTGCCCATGTTATCCCGTCACCTGAGAGTCTGCCTCTGAGAAGCAAGCACCTTCTCTATTGCACTTCCACTGGCCGTGCCCCGGACTGGATGGACCCAGACTGTCCAAACACAGCCTGGAACCACAAAGGCTGGCATATAAGATATCCTTGAAAGCTGGCATGGACATCACAAAAAATGATTGATGAATTCATCCTCATACAGAATTTATCCTTTGTATCTTCATCCCTCATCTCAATTTACTTCTGGCCACAGATTATATGCATTTCAGAGACCCAAGAGTTTTGGAAAGGAAGTGGACGTTGAAACTGTGAGAAAAAGTGGTGAGACCACTGCTACCTTTGATTAAGAGTATCCTCCAGCTTTCCCTTTACTGATGGGGTAGGAGAGAGGGTGTGTTGAGTAGAGCTGTCTGATGGCAAAGATGCTGCTCACCCAGGGACATTTCCTAGGCTCACTCATAACACAGACCAACACAAATCATCCTATAAATTACTTATAAGAAATGGGAAAGTTCATTGCAAGTAAATGACAAATAAAACAAAAAAATCCATCAACGAAACAGTGGAAAACAGGCAGGGCTAGTGGGAGGGAAACTGTGTGGGCAGAGGGGTTTCACTGGGGGCAGGTAACACATGACTGGCTGTTTCTTGTTGTAGTACCTTGACATGAAAAATGAAGCCAAATCATTAGAAAAGTAGGCAAAAATGGCAGTGTTCACTTAAGGACAGCCAGAGGGAAGTGTTTGTAATGTGATCCTTGAGTACAGTACTGCCTGGACATGGGGATAGAAATAGCTAAGAAATCGTATCTTGCTATTTTGAGTCCAAATGTCTATGCAGAATATGTTTTCTCTTTTTGTTTTTGTAATTGAGTGGGAACACATCAGTGAAATCCCTGATTCTGCCATCTACTTTTCTTAACGGAAATGAGCAGGAGAACTCCCAGTGCTGCCTGGGTTGGGAAGCATAACACCGGCGCCAGACAGAAAAGCAATCCTGGCAAAAGGGTTGTGAGCTGATGGTGTCATTGAACTGAGAAGAACCAAATGGTGGAGATATCAAAATTACTTGACTGGAATTATGGAAAGAAGAAATCACAAACAAGGTCTTAAACAAGACCCATAGACTTTGCAGTTGGAATTAAGACTTGAAGCAGCTGGAAATGTCAGAGAAGGAATTAAAAGAGGGCATAAAATATGAGCTGGAGGCTTTGCAAAAAAATGAGAGCAATGTCTGGAAGTTTCCCAAAAAGACAAAGGGACAAGCCTTAGATTGGGAATTGTTGAAGGCAACATCTACAAAGCATTTCCCCATCTTCAGAAGCCACCCAGGTGCAGCATTTTAATTCTACAGAGGCTTTGCTGAGGTACTCGATAGCCTGACTGTTGTATTCCACAGTTGTATTCCATGAATAAGAGATTATTCATTAAAAGGAAGGACCCCAAACAACCTGTAAGGGAATTAGACTTTTAACTCATTTGAAACTTGTCAGCAGAAACAGACTGATGTGAGAACTCCGGAGGATACCTTGTGACACTGAGAAAGATTCTAGAGGACACAGTGGTCATACAGGCCCTGGATTTTACTGTGATAAATAGGATCGGGTTTAGCACTTTTTTAGTTTACTCAAAACCTGGAGCCCTGAGGAGTCAGCTTGCCTAGCTCCAGAGATATAAAAAGGAATATCTCTAAGGAGGGAAACTCCACTCGAGTAGGTTCTAAAGAACTCCTTTGCAATGGTTTGTCCCGGAAAGCTACGATTTCCCCATCACTGTGGTTTCTCATGGCAGTAACCTGTGGTTAGGACAGCACTTGCCATGATCATCTACAACCATATGTGCTACTCAGACACTGTGTGGGGAGCAGTGGCGGTGCTGCAGGGGTTGTAGCTTTGCACAGCCCTGGGTACCATGTCCTTCCAGAGCCTGGTCTCCAGGCTCTAGCTGTGGGTACCAGAGGTGAGTAAGGAGTTGGTTCATACAGAAATGCATAAAAAGGGAAGGATGACTCCTCTCTTCCCATGACCTTCAGGGTAGCAGGCACTCATGCCCAGGGTGAATGTGCTTTCAATGCTACTGGCTCACAGGACAGCAGAGGACATTTTCTGGCCGCAGTAGGATGGTTTGGACTAGAGATATATTAGAACTGGGAGGCACACAGCAGGAATATGGTGTCTGAGGGTAGCTGGGAGGTACAGTGACAGAGTCACAGTATGGCCCAACCCTTGCTCAAGCATGGACAACAGCAGGTTGATCAGGCCCGTGCCCTGTCAGGCTTTGAGTATCTCCAAGGATGGAGACTTTGCCACCTCTGTGGTCAGCTTGTGCCAGTGCTTGACCACCTTCAATATAAAAAAAGGTTTTCTCTTATGTTTTAAATGAAATTTCTTATTTTTCAATTTGTGAGGTCAGTCTACAGTGCCTGGGAGGCTATCTCATAGGAAGCAGTAGGTTGGTGCCTACAGGAGAGGGGTGAGGGAAGGAATGAGGGGCTGCCTGACAAGCGGGAACTTCTGTAACCACCAACCATCAGCCCCATTGCAATTTGGTGTGGTGATGTCAGATTTACTTTCTCTTCAGATTTTACAAGATTTTTGCAGAAGGACACCACTGGACACAGACTTTTCAGCGCTTGAAGAGCAGTTGGCAAAAGCAGGATAGGTTATGAGGGAGGATGGTCCCTCCAGAGCCCCATCATTGCTTGGGCAGCAGGGACAGCCACTGTCCTCCCTTGGCCAGCCCCTCTCCCCACTTGATTGATGGAGATGCTGACAGTGGGATGTGAAGGATGCTTCTGCTGTGCTGGATGTGTATGTGGGATCTGAGTGGGAAGGGCTGAGGTTTTCATGCAGAAGTTAACTTCTTTTCCCAAAACATTCCTGGGGTGTATTTGCATTGAACCACCTCCCTTCTGGTTTTGGACGCAAAAATAAAACAGTGAAAAGAAAAAATCCTCATGGTGACAGCGCAGGCTTAGATGTTAAAATCAGCTCTCCTTTGTGGGTAGGAGCTAATTTATATACATGATTTATGCCTGTTGGAATGAGAGGGACAGACTTAACAAATGACAGATTTTGAATGGTTGCAAGTAATGTTATTAATGTCTACTGACTTGGTGACCTGCCCAACTTTGAACTTCTTTCGATTGTATGGGGCTGAACAAGATCTGCGTGAGTTTTGAAATATTTCCACATAAAATAAGCTTTGAGACAGATGAAGAAATGTGAGTTTCCTAATGGGGCCTAGTAAGAAGAGTGCAGGAATTAAAAAATAAAGAAGGGTTATAAGAATCATCCTCAGTTGAAACAAAAACAAAAAATCAGAGAGAATATATTCTGGTGCCAACCACTGCTGCCTGTGGGGTCCCACCACTGTTGCCAATTAGAGGGCAGGCTTTTTCAAAAAGGCATTTGCAACACCTTTCACCTTCTTTGCAGCACTGCATCCATAACTCCAGCAACTACAGCCTCCCTGGCCAGCACCACCGAATCCCAGTCTTAATTTATTTAAATGCATACAAGATGATTCAGTAGGTGCTAATGCTGCTAATTCAGTAGGTGTTAATGCGTGAATAATTATAGACATATTTAAGCAGCTGGTGCTGTGCCTTCAAAAGTTTCTGTGCATGGAAATTAATAGCTCTGTGGTGGCATGTGTGCTTTACGTGTTACAAAATGAAGATGTTGGTAGCAGCTCTGTGTTACAGTTTGCATCAAGATTTTCACTTGAAGTAGAATGAAAACTTCTTGTTTTACTCTTGGATGTCTCCAGACATGGTAGAACAGATTCTCAGGAAAGATCTGATTTTTTTCTTCATTCTTTAAAAAAGACCCACATTTTTTTCACATCTGTCCTTGATTTCTCCTCATTTCTCAGGATCCCCAACAGCATAAGCTCAGTGCTGACAAACTTCCTCTACATACGGGTATTGATGATCTTAGAGCCAGGCCAGCTGAGAATAGCACACACAAACGAATATTCCCCTTATTTGCAATAGCTGTTTGGAGCTATGTGAAGAATAGATGCTGGAGGTGCTCCTTGCTCAGCTAATGTCTGGTTACATAGTTCCAGGTTAGTGCTTTGCCTTGAGCAGATGACAGGGCACCTCAGATGGGCACACCCCACAGAAAATATACTTACATGAAGTGCAAACATGACAGAATGACAATGAAAACAGGGGCAATGGAAATGACAGTCCATTTTGTGCCCCACTGACTGCAAATAATACTTTCTAATTTATTTTTCTGTTGGACAAAATGGTTTCTAGGCTTCTGCTCAGAGGTGCTCAGCACCTTGCAGGATCAGTCCCCACAGAGACCTGGGCTGATGCAAGCACTGACAGCAAGGTTTTGACGTGTCAACTGTTTGGCTTTGGGACAAAAAGCAGGGTTGAGTTGATGCTGTCTGGTAGATTTCCCTGGGTCATCCTGACAGCTGTAGAAAGCCCTTTATTGCTTTTACCAGATAACTGTGGGAGCCTGCTTTCTTTCTTATCCCCTGCCTTCTTGTAAAGGAAGCGTCAACGCTGCTTCCCCTCTGGCTGCCTGGTCAGTGACAGTGCCCGGCCCAGCCTTGTAGGGGAGAGGTCCTGCCAAGCAGACCTGCAGTGAGTGCTGCAGACCCTCTGCCCTGCAGGCATTTTCTAAATAAACATACACCATGAGAGCAGAGAGCTGCAGTGACTGACATCGCTGTTAGTCCAGCATTTTTTGCCTAGAACAGGCGATGGGACCTCTGGTCCGTCTGTTTGGATCACCACAGTGGCCACTCTCAAAAAGTGGCATGGCTTTGAATGGGAACCAGTCCACACTCATCTAGGATGTCACAAAGCTTAGATTAATTAAATAAGCATTGCTCTAGCAGCTGTTTTAAATAGCTGCACATCAACCTGACTTCCAGTGCCTCAGTTTTTAATAGATGAATATCATGTGAAGGTTTCACATTATCATTTGGATGAAATACAGATTTCTGAAGATGAAATGATATCCAGTACTTTTTTGTATTTCCAGGAATGTCATGTTAATATGTTCTCTGTTCCTCTGCAAAAGGCATAAAGCTCTCTCACCAGTATCAGGCATACCGCATGAGAATGGCTCACAACAGTTAATTAAAAAAAGTCCGAGATGACAGGCTACAAGGTCTGTTCTTGTGTACTTTGTATGCAGGCAAGAAAGTCTCGGAGTTCATGAATGGTTCATTTATACTGCACTTTAACTTATCTACTTCTTGAGTGCTCCTAGTCTTTTAAAAATGTTGGATAAATTTGCACTGGATACCCCTCGCCTAAACTGATTATCAGTATCAGATCCAAAAATAATTTAATTCCTCTAAACATTACCTGTTGCTTCCTGTTCCACTGTACAATAGTTTATTGTCTGGCTCTGTTGTGCCACATTTTGTCCTGTCAGCTGAAGCCACAGATGGGCTGAAAGGGGAGATGAAAGTGTTCTGCACTCCTTTACAAACCATAACCCAAAACCCGGGGAATGCACTTTACATCAGATGCCCCCTAGCCATGCAAGTAATGACTATTTTACCTTCATCTTTGTACTGATATCTGTGAGTTATCTGGGATTCAGAAAGTATGTATGGTGGATTGGGCGAGGGGGGCAGAGGGTGTTCATTGGATAAAAGCTACATTTTCCTCACTTGTCAAAAATGTGCACTGTAAAAGAACTCACTTTGGTTTACGAGCAAATCTCAAGAATTTGCTTTTTCTATTGTTATTAGTTACAGAAAAGTTGAATGCTTAGTGCAGCCCATTATTTTTCACTTGATACTCCTGCAGGAGTAGAAATGTGAGGAGAACTGACCTGTTTCTATCTTTTAATGGACAAGCCATTTTCCTCTACCCCCCTTCTGAGGTGGGGGATGTCTGGTGTTTCTGCTCCTGAGAAAGGCACCTCTCAGCCTCACTGCTCTCCCTGAGGTGCTGTTGGAGGCATGGGCTGGGCCCTGGGGACACCCAGGGCAAGGAGAGGTGGCTCTGCCCCTGCTGCAATCTCAGCTGCTGGGGAATCACCCCCAGCCACCCTACTCCTACCACACTTCCCCCATCCTTGAGACAGAAGTAACTCAGGTGTGAAACTCATTTGTGTAAAATCCTTTATTCACTCATGATTTCTCCCTCAATCAGGTCTTCATTATTGCCCTGATTTTTTTTGGACTTTCTCCTTTGCATCATTTACCTGCTTCAGTTTATTTTGAAAAAATCTTTTCCTATACATAAATTCACAAAAAGAGGAAAAGAAGGTGGGAAGGGAAGGTTTGGGAAGGTTTGGGAAGGGAAGGTTTGGGAAGGGAAGGTTTGGGAAGGTTTGGGAAGGGAAGGGAAAGGAAGGGAAGGGAAACCCTGAAACCCCACCTCCCCAAAACAAAACAAAACAAAACAAAACAAAAAGGAGAAAATAGCAACAAAAGAGGAGAGCAGAGCTATGCAGGGCCCTTGGCATATGTAAAAAAACGCAGCCAAAAAAGTACCAGCAGGAAGAGCCCCATTGGCTCCCCCCAAGAATAAAACCTGAACAGCAGAAGCCAGTTTCTTGTGTCCAGGTCACACACATGTCAGACTACTCTCAAAGCCACCTCAGCATGTCCTCACTGCCCAAATTCCCAGAAGAGTGGGCTTT
The DNA here is from genome assembly GCF_025592945.1 of Manacus candei. Classification (NCBI taxonomy): domain Eukaryota; kingdom Metazoa; phylum Chordata; class Aves; order Passeriformes; family Pipridae; genus Manacus; species Manacus candei. The sequence continues at coordinate 2,833,055 of NW_026138067.1, read as the reverse complement.
GTTGGTCATCTTCAAGGAATATGTATCTGTCTGCTTTGGCTCCTAGGAGGCATGCATTTACACTTAAATAAGCTGAGAACCAGGAATGTCCTGATAGGCTTTTTCTGTTTGGTCCTGCTTGGGCTGCATCTAGACTGGCTGTGCTGGAAACAGCCATCCTGTATGGCACAGTAAGGAGAATGTCCAGTTAGGCTGGAGCACTCTACCCACATCAGTCCTGGATGCAAGGAAATAAAAGCTGGAAGCTGGTTCCCATCATGAAACAAGCTTGTGCTTATCCATTTGTCTAAGAGCAAAGTGTAAAGACGAGACAGGATTTGATAGCTGAGCCATGCTCTTGGGACACACAGGGAGCAGGGAGAAAATTCTATCTTTCCTTTAAAAGAGTCAAAGGAATATATGAATGTGAATATGCTTCCAGAGTTGTGTGTCTCATGTTGAATCAGTTGTACATATTCATCAGTGATTCCACAATGGGGACAATCTTTTTAGCACCAAAAAACTGTCTTCTTGTTTTCTACATGTAGCATTTTCTTCTAGTGCTCCTCAAAATTGTTCTGCTTGTATCTTGGAATTTTCTTTCACTTCTTATGCCTGATTTATTCTGTCACTTTTAGATATTCCTTCTCTTAGACTCACAAAACACATTAGAGAGTGTGCAGCCAAATATGGAGCCTTCTGCATGTTTTCCTCTGAAACAGCCATGCTACCAAATATGCTTTAGCAAAAAACCTCCAAAAAACCTTTTCTTCCAAGTCAGGACCACAGCAGGCTTGCAAGCCCTGTGTTTAAGGACCAGCAGGAGGTAAAGCAGATAACAAAGGATGACAAGATGGGGAGAGGACCTGGGACAGGGGTTTCATTGACTCATATTCGTCAGTTGAGCCTCTGTTTGCTGCCTGAGGTTAGGACAGAGGGTCAGGGGCTGACTGTGAAGGAAAGGAGGCATTAGGGAGAAGGGAGGCTGGAGAGGTGGACAACAGTGTGCTGGGGACTAGGAACTCGATAAAGTGAGCTCTGGAGGGCACAGGAATGGGCTCCAGCCTGGCCAGGACACCAAAACTCCCTGGTGACACCTCTGTCACTGCTGAAATGCCCTGTCAAGACTGAAGACCAAAATATGGCAGACAATATACATTTGAGCTCCATTTATTTTTCAGATCTGCTTTTCTGCAGAGGAACAAACACACTTAAAGGGTTCTTTGTGAATTAGGCTCCTTAGACCAATCCATTACCAACTCTGATGCTAGCAGTGGGGTAGCCCTAGAAGGCACACTTTTTGTCTTGATTTCCATAGTGCCCACACTATGGCAATGACAGCATGCACTGAAATTTGCCATCTGGGATAGGGAGTCCATCCATTGCTACCAGAGGCACCCTCATGGTCACTGACCTCTTCTAGGGAGGCCCTGTGACTTGAGTTTCAGCACGGGCTGGAAGAGGTGGAAGACCCTTCCCTGGCCGCCATGGTGGATTCAGGCAGTAAGAGTGGGATGGGCAGTCTACTTACAGAGGTTCCACAGGCATGGGAACAGGTAAGAGATGAGGCCGAGTGCCTTGCTCAGGGATTCCTTCAGAGATGTCATTGCTGTGCAGCCTTCTGCAAACAGGGCATGGAAATAATGCGAAACCTGGGACTGAGGGACTGGGCTTGGCTTGAGAAATCAGGGTCAGGCAGAGGCTTGGGAGAGGACAGCAGTGCTGCTGTGGCTCCACAGAGTGGCACACACACCTGTGGCCAGTGCAATGCTGGCTATGCCAGGAGAGCCCTTCTGCCTCCCTAAGACACTGCCTCCCTAAATCACTGCCTGGGACTCAAGATCCTGGTGCTGAGTAGCTCAGAGAGTTCTTAATGCTGTCTAAGGACCTCTTGACCTAAGTCCCAAAATCATGATCCTTCTATTTGGCATCTGCCAAGCCCTGAGGCACCTGAAATTCTGCACTTGCCTGTTGAGGAGCACCTCACTTCCATTTCACAGCCTACAAGAGCTCGGCACTTTTCCTGGGTTGGGTATTGTTCCAGCCATGTGGCCTGGGGGCTTGGGCCAGTGCTGTCTGCACCTGACTTTGTGCTCTGAAGGAGTTTGGCCAGAGGAGGGTCGCAGTGGTGCTCTGATTGACCAGTTAATTGTTGTATGTTAAACAGTCATTTCAGGAAGTACACAAATAGAGGTTGGAGCAATAATGACCACCGGAGTCCCCCTCTGAGCAGGTGACTAAGGCTGAGAGCACTCTTGCTCATTCTCTCCTTGTAATCCAAATGATCTTTCACATTTCCTTGTCAAGTGGAGCAGTTTCAGCAGGAGGGGCTGATGTTACTTCTCTTTCCTCTCTGGAAATATTGGGGTACAAGTCCTTGCAAGCAGTTGAGCCAGCAGGTGTTTTGGGGAGAGATCTTATCTTTGATCTGTCTGTTGACCACCATCACCAAGAGCACCTTCTCAGGCTTTTTTTCTTAAGGCTTTTCCTCAAGATTTGAAACAAGGTACACACTTAGGAAATATGGAGAGGGCAGAGGGTGGAGGTGGGGCAAAATATCCTTAAGGTAGTATTTCATAGCCAAGTTTTCCTTATTGGCCCTTTCAGCAGTCCTAAACATAGGAGAGGGTGCTGGTAAGGTGCATCTGGACATGATGCCTATGTGGGGAGAAGAAGGGGGTTAAAAGAAAATGGCTGATCTAATTTTAGAATATGATACAAGAACAAATAAGTTGAGAAAAATGGACACCCAAGGGATTGTTTCTGCACTGGGGGCTTGCTTCTACTCTAACTAGAAAGAAGGCACACTTCATCTTAGCTTATGCAGGCACTTACAGTATGAAATATTTAATGAAATACACAATTAGAAGCCATTTGGGGACTCACCCATAAGAAATAAATTAAGATCTTAATGCTTCAAAATTAAAGTTCACAAAATGAAAATCACTATAATTTAAAAATACCCTTTTCACATTCTATCCTTGTTCACAGCACAGGCAAAGGGAAAAGCTGCCAGGCCTAGGGCGGGGTGAGGGGCCCAGCCCCAGCCCTATGCTGACAACGACTGATAGGGACCACCATGTGCTGGTGCTGCAGCCTCACCTCAGCTGTGTTTGGTTTGCTAGAATAGATGTAGCCAGCTTGTCCGGGGTGGTTCAGCACAGAACAAAATTACCACTGGGGGAAGAAGCCACAGATTTCAGTCTGAGGATTTCTCTCTGCAAAAGGCCAGAGTAGCCCTGAATTAGTGGCACTGATCTGCATTGGGTATGCAGAGAGTTGGGCCTTCAGGGGATCAGGGCAGTCTAAAACCACAGGGACAATAAACTAGTTATGAAAAATGTCCCTGCTCTTTGGCCACATCCAGTATATGTAATTAGATGGGAAACTCTGCATCTTGGTATTAATTGCTGGATGACTCCTTGCAAATTCTTCTGCTCTGGGAATCAGTCTCTAAGTAAGTGCACGATAAAAATGGCAGGTAAGACAGATCTCAAAACATGCTGTGTTCATCTACAAAGGAAACACAAATGCCATTTGAATTGTGCCTGATGATCATATAATAATTTCAGTTGGACAGGACCTTTAAAGGTCATCTAGTCCAACCCCCCTGCAGGTTGGAGCAGGGACATCTTCAACTATATCAGGTGACTCAGAGCCCTGTCCAATCTGACCTTGAATGTTTCCAGGGATGAGTTATCTGGCACTTCTCTGGGCAACCTGTGACAGCGTTTAACCACACCATTGTAGAAAATCTTCTTCCTTATGTCTAATCTAAATCAACTTTCTTTGAGTTTAAAAGTGTTCTATCAGAACAGAATGTTTCAGAATAACCTAACAAATACTCAGTAATATATTTAAGTGTGATGATGACTTTGTAATATTAGACATCCTTGTAAGATGAGTTTGCAAGAACAGAACAGAGTGAATATATCACAGTGCAAGTCTCCGTGAATTTGCTGGTATAGCACAGAACAACTACACAGAGAGGGCTGACCAAAGCTCATGAGGTTGTGTAAAGTCTGGAGCTGACTTACCTTTGAACTGCTTTGTGAAAGATGGGTCTTGCTAGAGACTCCAGTAGTGACCACATGCCAGCTGTCTCAGGACAAAAAGTCAGGAGGTGTTTGCAGTGGAAGGAGTACATGGGGCACCTTTGTCACCAGCACGGCTGTAGTGTGATGTGCAGGCACAGGCAGGGAGCCAGGGAGAGGTAGGTGTCATGGGAAGACCTGTGGGCAGGCATTTCTCTCTCTGTTGTTTGAGAAGAGGAATCCATAGATATAATTTCTTCTTATTGGTTACAGTGAAATGAATGAAGCAAGGGAGGTTTTCTGGGCTCATATGTTTAGGTTTTACTTCAGCTCTGCCTCAAACCAGCAAAAAGCCTTGGAATCCTCTCTGGAGTATGAAAAAGAGCTTCTTATTACTGTTTGTTTTCTCATGCAACAAGGGAAAAAAAAGGTGAGGCAGAGGAAATAGGACATGCTTTGGGCACTAATACCTCATGGTAATACTGGATTGTGTTTCTGTCTTCTTAGTGCTTATTTCAAGCCTTTTAAATGTGCCAGACAGAAAGTGTGACAAGTTGGTTGGCTTCCCACAAAGCTTACTCTTGAGTGGGAGATTTTCTGTGGAAATAATGTGTTAGTGGCAGGGAAAGAAGCAGTGGAGCATGATTGGGATGTGATCATCGACCTGAAGAAATGTGTGTTAGTGCAGTGACACATTGCTTCCAAGAACCAGAAAACAAACCCCCAAAAAAGATGCTTCATTTTATAACTGGCCTGTAAAAGTTCTCCTGGCATCTGCTAGGTAGTGCTTTATGTGCCAAATACCTAACAAATACCTTTAAAAAAATGAATGTAAACCATATTTTACTGAAACATAAGAATGTTAAAATTCAGGGTCTCATCGGCAACAATATGGGAGTCTGACAGGAGTGGATTTGAAAGACTCTGCCATGTCTACTGTTTCCTATCCTGCAGAAGAACTGAAGCCATTAATTTTATGGCTGAAAAGAGTATGGAGAGCAGCAGCCCAGATACTGGAGGGGAAATTGTCCCCTGAGTAATATGGTGCCATGGAAATACAATCTGATGGCCAAAGTCACCAGATGGTGCTATTGTGTACACTATTTGTGTGTGTGTGTGATCATTGTCCATACTTGGAAGGGATTTTGAGGGGTTTCTCTGTAGGACAAGGGCTCTGTGGTGGTTTGCTCTCTCCCTTTGTCCCTCCTGGTCCAATGCAAACCTTGGGGCTGAGCCTTGCCTCATTGGCCCTAACTCCCAAGTTGGGGACCACCTCCATGCCGTTTCATCCTTCACTGTTTGAAGTTAAAGCATAAATGAAACAAGCTATACACAGAAACTCCCTCATTCTGTATCACCTCTTTCTTTCCTGTGTGGAATCCAAACATCTCCAGGCAAGATGATGGAAAAAAAAAAGCAGGGGCTTCCATTATACCCAAGGAAGCAAGGAGCATATCTGCTCATCTCTGATCAACTGGAGCACCTTCTGAAGTATCCCACTGCAGTTAAGCACAAAATGTCCGTCCTTTAGCCTACAATCCCACAGAAATGAAGGGCACTGCTCTATGCCCCAGGAGAGTGTTTCTTTCTGGAAAGACTGTCCAGCAGAGGGTGACAGAGATGATGAGGGAACTGGAGCATCCTTCTTATGAGGACAGGTTGAGGGAGTTGGGCCTGTTCAACTTTAAGAAGAGACAACTGAGAGGGGACCTCATCAATGTCTGGATGGACTCAGGCTCTTCTTGGTGGGGCCAAGCAATAGGACAAGTGACAATGGGCAGAAATTGGTGCACAGAAAGTTTCACCTGAATATGAGGAAGAACTTCTTTACTGTGTGGATGACCGTGCACTGGAACAGTGTCCAGAGAGACTGCGGAGTCTTCCTCACTGGAGATATTCAAGAACTGTGTGGATGCAATCCTGTGCCATGTGCTCTAGGATAACTCTGCTTGAGCAGAGAGGTTGGACTAGATGACTCACTATAGTCACTTCCAACCTAACTCATTCTGTGATTCTATGGTCAAGAGTGGTGTACCCCAGGGCTCAGTACTGAGACCAGATCTGTTTAACATCTTTGTCAAGGGACAAGGGAATCCACTGGACCCTCAGCAAGCTCTCAGACAACACCAAGATGGGTGGGAGTGTTGACCTATTGGAGGATAGGAAGGCTTTGCAGAAGGATCTGGGCAGTTTGGATCAATGAGCCAAGGCCAATTGTATGAGGTTCAATAAGGCTTAGCGCCAGATCCTGCCCTTGGGACACAACAGCCTCATGCAGCTCTACAGGCTTGGGGGAGAGTGGCTGGAAAGCTGCCCAGCAGAAAAGGACCAGGTTGCTGTTTGGCAGCTGGCTGAATGTGAGCCAGCAGTGTGCCCAGGTAACCAAGAAGACAATTACATCCTGGCAGTGATTGTCCCCCTGTTCTTGGCACTGGTGAGGCTGCACCTCGAATACTGTGTTCAGTTTTGGGCCCCTCACTACAGGAAGGACATCGAGGTGCTGCAGTGGGTCCAGAGAAGGTCAACAAAGCTGGTGAAATGTCTGGAGCACAAGTCATATGAGGAGTGACTGAAAAAGCTGGGGTTGTTTAGCCTGGAGAAAAGGAAATCGGGGGGACCTTATTACTCTCTACAACTTCCTGAAAAAAGGTTGTAGTGAGATGAGGTTGGTCTCTTCTTCCATATATCTAGTGATAGGATGAGAGGAAATGCTGCCAGTTGTGCCAGGGAATGTTTAGATTAGATGTTAGGAAAGGGTTGTAAAGCATTGGAACAGACTGCTCGTGGAAGTGGTGGAGTCACCATCCGCAGAAGTGTTTAAAAAACGTGTGGATATAGCACTTGAGGACATGGTTTCGTGATGAACATAGTGGTGGTGCTGGGTTGACAGCTGGACTAGATGATCTTTAAAAGTCTTTTTCAACCTTAACAATTCTATGATTCTATGATCCTGTGTTTCTATGCTCAAGCTTTTACATTATAAATATTTTTCTTTCTACCCATTCTACAGGTCTCTTAGAGAACCTGTTTTCTCTGTTGACTGTTCTCTAATTCTTTTTTAAAATGCATAAGCAGTTTCTAAACAGTATTCATACAAAAAGTGTGACTCTGAGATCTTGAGTAAGAAGTGAAAGGTATAAGTGGGCGTTTTAAGGGTGCCATTCAGAGACATATTGGGAGTACAGCTGAGAGGACTACACTCACTTCAGCTTCATCTCCTCTAATTAAAGGCCTGCTGCTACATGTCCACTAGGCTGAGGATCTGGCTGTGCCATTCCAGCTCTGCATGGGGAGCAGGGGTGAAAGCTGCTGGCTGATCTTTACCCCCAAACCTGCTCTTAGCAGATGGTGATGGGAGTTTGTAAGGAGATGCCCACACTGTGGTTTCCACCCCAGAACTGCCCCAGGGCCACAGCAGGGCCCTGCTGTCTCTGCTGCATGTACAGTAGCACTCTCTCCAGCAGGCAAGGGAGTCCATCCCTAAACCCAGAGGACAAAACCTTTTTGTTCCAAAGCACCCCGCTGCTGGCTGAGACCTCTTCCTCAGTGATCAAAACAAGGAGTGCACCTTTCCTAATCAGAAGTAGAGGGAGGGGATCAGCCCCTTCTGAGTGAGTGTCTTTTGCCTTGCTTGCACCAGACCAAGCCCAGCAGCAAAACAATGAGAAAAACCCATGGGGAGAAGCAGCACTGGCCTGCAAGGGCCCCCACGCAGGGACAGGGATGGGGCTGGGATTGGGGCGCTCCCCTGAGTGAGCACAGCTGCTGGAAGGGGATGAAGCAGCATCCGAATGCTTTTAGCAACAGACACAGGACTTGAATCAATAATACAAGAAAGCCTGTGGTCGGCGGCATTTCTGGCCACAGCAGATGGACCACCATTCAAGGACGGGTTTGAGGCTTCCTCTGCCTGAGGGGATTTTAAACCACATTCCCACATTTCAGGCAAGTACCCTCATCTCTCTCTGGCCTGTAGGTCCGTGTAGAAACTGCAGCGTTGCACAGCCAGGAACCACAGGGTTGGTAGGAAACTGAGCAGAAAGCACGATTTTTGTAGGTACTCATCTGAACAGAGGCTCTGGTGTCTACACCCAAGAGCGTCTCTGTCCGCAGAGATACTCATACCTCAGCTGGTTATGACTCTGCACTACCTGATCTAACTCGAGGTTGTATTTCACTTTGAAGTTCACCCTGCTCTGAGTAGGGGATGGACTAGATGACCTCCAGAGGCATCTTCAAAGCTAAATTATTCTGTGATTCTATATCTATCACTGTGTTTTATCCAGCTACTGTTTCATGTAAAATCCCTCAGTGAAGTCCCCTAGCCATTTGGTACAAGCATGTGCCTTCTTGCCTGTTCTACCTCTGCCTCCATAAATCTAGGAAAGCTCAGCTGTGGAGGTACAGAGTCCTCAGCAGGTTTCTAGCTAATGCATAAAGATTAAAAGCTACTATAGTTGCCAGTAAATTCAAGACTCTCTGGGTCACTTTAAATTAAGTAAAAGCTCCATTAATTTGATCAAAGAAATAGATGATATATTATAATGATTTGTATAATATACGGTTATTTAGTTCTGTGTGAAATTTTGCACAGAAATCTACTTTTTTTCTGGTACCTTTGAACAAATAGAAATAACTTCAGCATGCTACAGATAAAATAAAAGTGTACTAAATCACAACAGAAAATATATGGGGACATATGTTGGGTACGAACACAGTAATCAAATGTAATCATATACAAAACCAGCATATTAAATGAAGACTTAAAAATAAATATTTTAGTGGTAAATAAATAAATTGAAACTATACTTAAATATTGATTTAAACATGTGTTATTTTTTATCCATTATGTTTAGATATGGAGAAGTACAGTTGGCATTCATTGTATAATCAAAGATATCAAAAATATACATTGACTCAGACACTGGAAAACAAAAATATCGATTTTTGACATTTTTAGTGTGAGAAGGGTTATAGTTTAAAAAGGAATATTTTCAAAAGTGTGTCCTGTTTTCAAGATGTATTTATTTGCCATGAAGTAACAAGTTCCACAGCGTGGTACGTTCTACAGCAGATGAAAATATTTAGTGTGTTAAATTTATGGCCGAGGGCAAAGAGCTGAACTTGGGAACCTATTTAAAGTGCAGTGGAAGTCTGTGAAGATAACGATGGGGAGTTGAAAGCAGTGAAGCCTCAGACAGTAATATCTCAATAACAAAGAGCTAATGCTTTGCTGCAAAGGCTTTCTCAGCAACAGTTGGTCCATTTTTGTCATTATATCTAATCAAGTCCAGTCTTGCCTCAGCCTCCTCAGCCAGCAGACGTCCAGCACTTAAATATAACCGTATGTGTCCAGCGTGATTACAAGCATCGTAACGCGCTCCCGGCTCTGTCCTCCCACCTCCAGCTGGCCCCAGACCCCAGGCTGTCACATTCCAGGTTTCATCCTCTGAGTGTGCATGCCGATAGTGCATGAGGTTGGAGGGCTCAGGGAAGGGGTGTGGAGTGGCTGATACCCATGGAAAGAAGTATGCCCTCTCTGAGATCAGCTACAGCCACAGCCACCTACACTGGGAAGCATCATCAATCCTGCCAAAAAGTGCCCAGAGTCAGTAAGAGCTTGGACTCCCAATGTATCCAGATTTCTTCACATGATCGTGGACTTCTTCACACCTTCATTCATCCATGTGGCAGCTTTCTCATGCTGGAGAGGCTTCACAGAAGGTGGGCCATGTCTGCTGGCACTGACCCTGACCACACTGGCAGCCAAGCGTAAAAACCCCCACCTCTGCCAGGCAAAGGACAGTATTTTCCTTCTTGTGCAAGTGGAGACAGGAGGCAAGAGCCAGAGGCAGGAGCTGTCTGAAGTGCTTTCTGCAATTACACTGGAAAATTCATTAGCATGAGTCAATGGCAAAAAATTAAGAAAGTGCCAAAAGACCCTCCATTAACACATTAAAGACTCTCTGTTAACACGTGCAAAATTTCACGAGGTAAACAACCATGTTCCTAATTTGCTGAGGTTGCCTACATGGCTTAACTCTCTTGATAGGATTCCTACTTTGAGCTGATAATTAGAATAAAGACATTAAATTATCCATACTGCTCATTAATTATGTACAGCACTGGAATCCCATTAGTGGATTCAAAATCCCATTTTTGAACAAGTTTTAGTGAACAATATCCTCTACCCTGGAGGAATTATAGAAGGACAAGACTTTCCACAGCTGGGGTGGGATATAGGGTTGTATTTATCCCTCCTGAGTTTCACCAAAGTCCCCATCCCTGTAAGCTTTCCTAAAAAGTGCTGAACAGCCCGTGGGAGTGATGGGGTGTCCAGCACAGGTGACGAGGGATGCATGACCTGGGACTAATAATCACCTTAAGGCCACTTCTCTGAGCCCAGCTCCAGCTGGGATGAGGAAGGCACTGAAGGTGGTGTGAAATAACCATATAGGGAGTTGTATATTCAGTGAGGGAGAAAAGGCCTTGAAAAGGTGGTTCTGCTAAAGCATTTTTAGGATTATAGTTTTCCTTTTAATACAATGGTCTCTAGTAATACTGGAGAGACCAGAGATGGGCAGAGAGCTCTGCTGTCTCCACTGTGTCTCCCATTTGTACCAAGAGCCTGGAGGAGCAGGCACACCTCTGCTGGGGAGGCCAAGTGCTCTGGTGTGGTCTGGGTAAGTGAAAACTTAAACTATGCACAAATCAAGGTGTGATTTTAGTGTGGGAGCAGGGGGGATAAGTAACCCACCAGCAAAGAGGAAAGAAAGGTAATCTACCTCCCATTTCTACTGCTGCTTCCAGTGCCATGCTGAAGAAGGCAGGCAGAGGAGAGACATGTTGGGAAGAAAGGGCAGTAGATTGATCCACACTCCTCCCCTAGAAAGGAAGCTGAGTTGCTAATATTATCTGTATTTATTGTATTTATGTGGTGCTGAGCTCATCTTTGAGACATCTGGGCCCAAGAACAGTAATTAAAATGAACAACTGTTGACAGCAGTTGTCACAAATTGAGCAACTGGCATAAATCAAACTGCCTGGAGTCTCAGCCATCTCTCCCAAGGAGTGGATAAATACCATCTAGCCAAATTAAGAAAGCTGTGGAGAGCAAATGTTTGTGACACAGAGTCAAAAACATGCCAGTGCCGAGTTCTGTTTGGGTTCTGGAGGAGCAAATCCCCCAGCCCATGTCCCCTCCTTGAAGGATGCCTCTCCGCCCTCTGTTTACACTCCCCCTCACTCCACCTCTGATTTCAGCTATGGCACAAACAGAGCAGGTTTTCTGGCAACAGGGAAGGTTAAAAGCAGCAGCAAGCTCTGTCTAATGGTGGAGTTTGCATTATGAGCAAATAGCACTGGCTTTGCTGCATACTGCAGATTGCAGCAACTAAAGCACAAACCAAAATCCCAACCAAACCCCTTTGAAATCCATGATGTGCAAACATAGGATGTATTTTATAGGCACCCAAGAGCAGCCAAGCTCACTAAGGCAAAGATCCAACTAATTCAATATCCCAAAGCAATAGTTTAGGGAACAGCATAGACATGGGTAAGCAGGTGTAGTGCCCTTCCAAGTCCTCCCCTAACCTCTGACCATTTGCAGCTTGGAGACATTTAAATGGCAAGGCTTGAGAAAACAAAATCTATCTTAGAAAAAAACCATGCCAATCACATAATGGTTACGGATCAAGTCCTTGGGACACACAAATCCATACAGCACTCTCATTTGTTTCTTTGAAAGCTGACAGATTTCCCTTACTTAGGCCAGGGTACAATTTAACACCAACACTGTGATTAAACAGTTGCTTTTCCACTCTCTTCAAAAGGTTTTGAGGTTGGACCCAGGTTTGGGTCCTATCCATCACCTTCCCTTTGCATCATACGACTGAAAACACAGGAACATTTCTAAAGGGAGTAACCAGAATTGCCCTGGTGCTGAGGCTCTTCTGTAGCCTATTGGGTCACCAGAAAATCAAGGCTGAATAAAAGCTGGCAGAGACACAGAGACACCCCCTGTCTCCCACCAGGGCTGCCCTGCCCCAGGGCCCAGCATGACCCCAGGCCAGCTGGATGGAGCGGGCTGCAACATGTCCTCAGACCCAGCAATGAAGGTGGGACAGCAATGCAGAGTATTATTTCAGGAAGCTCCCTGGCTCAGGCAGCACTTATTCACAGGGCACATTCTCGAGTTTTGCATTCATGTGGCTGCAAATAGGTGCGGGAGTTCATGCCTCATCACATAGCTCCAGGAGTGGGGTCAGAGGAGCCAGGAGTTGCATGTGGGACACATGACAACAGCTAGGGAAGACGCATAGCAACAGATTAGATTTTACTGCCCCGGTCTGTGAGCCCCATTCTCCTCCACAACAATTCTGATGCTTACGAGAAGTCCCATGCGTGTCTGCTCCGTGGCTGTTGTAGGTGCACCACCATGTGCCCAGCCCACTATCACTCTCTTTCTATCCCCTGCCCTGGCATAACACTGCTTTTCTAGAACAGAGAAAGCCTATAATCACTGGAGAGATGATTTGGTGTTGGCTCTCAGTCTTCAGAATTTAGCCTTATTAATAAAATTCAGGTGGAAATAATACACTTGCTTTGTTTGGAGTGTGAGATATGTGTCTTGAAAGGCAGTAATTGTGGCAGAGTTTTACTTATGGTAAACTAAAGTAAACAGCAGGCTGTCTAGATGGATATGATGTCCAAGTACTTTCCTATCACAAGGGCTGAGATGCTAACTTTGCTTGCTTTGTTTGCACTGGCCAGTATAAAACAATCTGCATACCATAATCTGAAAGGAAAGGTCAGCCCAAAGGTCACATGTTTTAAGGGTGCTACTTCAAAGACATTTATCTCATTTACAACACCATTAAGTCCCTGGTAATGGTCTATTGTCTTTCATCATCTCAACCTCTTCACCTGCTTGTTTATGTTTGGCCAAGCCTCCCCGAAGTGGGGCGCAGGTTAAGCAGGTGCTTGGTGGCTCCTGCTTGACTGAACACACTCCATGTTATTTGAGAAAGTGGCAGACTGTTACAGGACTATCAAACCATAACCACAGCCATCCTCTTCCCCCTTCCTGCAGAAACCAGTAGTTAAATCCTGCAGTTTTCAGCTGTTGTTTCTGATCCAGCCCTTCTCGCTTTTTTTGCATTGTTCAGGCTGGGATCTCCACTGAGGTGGCTCCTCCAAGATGACTGGTCCCTGTCATTTCCCTGTCACACCTCCCTCACCCCACTGCTGATGGAGGATAAGTTTGCTTGTTGTATTTGGGAAGTGTAATGACCTCTCTTCTCTTGATCTTTGGAAACCGATCTCATCACCACCATTAGTCTATAACCCCTGAAGCAAGATCTCATCTCCTTGTTGCAATAATTCAGATACTGTCCCGTTGATTTCAGCATGCATCACTAGAGCAAAGTTCATTAGCTGAATATCCAAACCAAATCCTTGGTGATGTGTCCCAGGGTTGCTTTCACATGCATAAATGCCCCATTCCCATGGTACCTTCTTGAGGTTGCTACAATACTTGAGGTACAAAGTTGGAGAGCACTGTGATAAGTTCCCCTGGACTGAAAAATTCAAGTCCTTCTTTCTTCTGCTTTCTTTTTTGCTAAGGTACACCATACTTAGATACATATAGCCTGATCATGCCCAAAGGGCAAGGTTTAATCTCTTTACACACACAACATCCTCTAGGAGTTCCATGGTACTTGCGGTTTCAGTGAGAGGAGACCTGTCTCTTCCACATTTGCTACTGTTGCACTGAGATGCTTTGACCAAGACCACCTTTTCCACTCTCAGCTATTTTACCTTCTAATTGACAGCAGCTCTCCTGCTGTCAATAGAGGGGATGTGGCTTTGGTGGGTGGTGTGAAGAGGTAGGGACTGTGTAGGGCGTGCTGGGTGTGGGTACTTGTGCTGTTGGATGAGGAGGACTGCTGAGCCCCTGGATGGGAAGGAGAAACTAGTGCCCTAGGTCTTGGCTGAAGACTGCTGAATGCAGCACATGGAATCACTGAAGAATACTCACACAAGCATGGCCAGGTACCTGCTTCATGCAGATTAGAGCACCTCCTACAATCTTGTGGCATTATCAGTTGTTATCAGGTATTTTTTATTTTCTTTCTAAATGTAATACAGTTGATCACTAATTCTGTTAAGTTCTCTTTCCACCTGGAGGTAGTGAGGGACATTTTACAGGCTTTTCTAGGAAAAGGTGGTAAGTGCAATTTCCACTTAGAAGTTTCCCATCTAAGGTTGCCTTCTATACACATAACTTAAATGAACCTAAATATTCAGGCTGAAATTCCCATGCCATGTTGAATTAGCTGGGAAAATATTCAAATTAAGTGATCTGGACTCAATAAGAGAGTAAGAAAAAAACTCTCCTGATGAATTCTAGCACCATTGGGTTTGGCCCTTGTGTCTTAAAATTACTTAAGGGCTCAGAATATGCCATTTCCTGTTCCCATGAAAAGGTAGTCAAATTTGATGAAGCTGTGAGCTCCTGAAAAAATTCAGTCTGCCTCACCTGTGTAGGTTTTGCCTAAATTTTGGCAGCTTTTATCCCAAATATTCTTCCTGCCCTGAGCATAACTCAGCTTAAGCAAGGAGGGACTGAGCAGGGCTTTTCCCCAGACTGCTTCTTCAGGTCCTGGTGCCTCAGGCATAGCTTGGAAAGCAGAGACCATCTCTCTTGTGCTCTCAGTGCCTCCTAGCTAGTGCCTCAGGGGCTGCAGGAGGGGGTGCAAAACAGGCAGTGAGGAATGTAAAGGTTGGAGAGTGGGAAAGAGGAGCTGGACAGAATTAATTCTGGTACGTAGTTGTGAAGAAGGGGTTGGAGCAGACCCAGACTGAAGAGACAGGAAGGATGATGATGGTGAAGTGTCTCCTATACACTAGAGTACCTATTTCTGTAGACCTTTCACTTTTGCTTTTGCATGTTCTCTGATTGGCAAGAGAAACCTTTGGCGAAAGCTGATGAAAATCCACAATTCTCAGCCTGTAGAGAAGCCCAGTGACTGGGTTAAATACCTGAAATAATGAATTATTTTTTTTTTTTGGTGATGGGTAATTTTTCTTCTCTACAGTGATGCCCTTAATTCTAGCATTTCTTAACCCTTAACTTATTAACTTTGCAGCATTGTGCATTTTTCTTGCATACTAGTGTTTATATAATATGTGAAATAATATGTCTTAAGCAGATGATGAGTGATAAACATGCCCTTGCCTGTATCTATATCTTTGTCTATTGCATAGCCATAGAATTTTAGTTTTTATCTATTCCAGAGCTGAGGAAATATATTATTTAATAGGAACTCTGTTAATCTCTGGAAATGTATAGGTCTAAACTGTTTGAGATCTAATTACCATAAATGCTAAAACCTTATTTATTTAATTTCTACACAAGTAAATGCATGTTTATAAGCGACTATGTTGTAACTGAAAATTTCAGAGGAGTTTTATAATTCTGATATCTCTTTTCCTAAAACTTTAATTAGATTAACCATATACTACAGATGTATTTCTTTATCAGTTGCATTATCAGGCCCAGAATTCAGAACTGAGTTTTCCTGTGTGGGCTCTTGTGGTCACACACTCCTATTTGAAGGCTGAGGCTGCAATTAACGGCCTGTTTTTAATCTTTTTAAGGCAGCTTGCTTTTCAGTGAGAACAGTGCAGAAATGTTTGCAGTTGATACCTGCAAATCATGCTCTTTCCCTTCCTTTGTCAGCTCTGCTGAAAAGCTGAGGATGCCCAGGTTCTCAGCTGGCAGAGGGTGGAAAAATGCCAAAAAATTCAAATGAGCCACACTGAGCTTCACCAGCCAGGAACTTGCCCCATAATTTTTATTTTAGGCAGAAGAGAGAGAGTAAACATTTCCACGGGCCTGGAAAGAACTCCTTTCTACGTGCTTATTACATGCCTTGAGTGGACATTTTTAGAAATTAGTCAGTAATTGACCAAAAATGAAAAACTGGCTGGTTCTGCATTTCTCTGCCTGCACACTCACCAAACTGGTAGAGTTAATAACTTATTATACAGAGTGAGAATTCTGTACTACTTCCACGAAAAGTGGGAAAAAATTGTCTAATGGGACTTCAGGCAGAAATTACAAAGCTCTTACTGGTTTTGCTTAATTTGGCATCTTGTCAATCTATGCCGCCCTCCCCAGTTTGTGCTTCTGCCATCCAGCTAACAAAGCATATAAAGCCTTATGTGGTGGGCTTAGGGCAGGCATGTTGAAAATCAAAATAATGTGTTGGGCTTTTTTTGTGAAAACAAACCTCAAACTGATCCATTCTCAGAGGCCCTCACTGTAGCTGCCAGGTGCCCGTCACACAAACGCCCACTCCTGTGTTGCTTGGGGAGGGTCCCAGTGCAAGCTCCATGCTGGACCAGCTCTTCTCCTTCCATGTTTAACAACCCACCAATCCCTCCAAAAATGTTATTCAGACTCTGAACTAATACTAGCTATAAGACAAGGGAGAAGTCTGCTGTTGATATACTACCAATGCTTATTTGCAATTACCTGGATCGGAATAGCAATAATGCAGTGTTTCTGGTGTTGTTCCTCACAGTGGGATTTGAAATAGCTTATTTCTAAATAATTTTATCTTATCTTTGACATTGAGTTCTGTCTTCAGTGGATTCTTTTCACCAACAAGACTAAATATACCAATATATTTCTACCATGCCTGCCAATTGGTTCCCAGATTTCATACAAACCTACAGATACAGATTTCATCTGAATCTACAGTGAAGGTGGACTATCCATTTAGTAGAGTACCTCATTTTTTCCTAATGTCATGTATGTAGTGTTTTGCAGAGCTTCCTTTATTTTCAAGGATGTTCATCCTTGGGAGCTCTGAACAGTGAGCTGTGATATGGACGTACGACACAAAGTGTGTAGTTTTTAAAAGGTTTTTCCAGCTTACACAATAGGTAATTTCTAGCATGTCTAAATGACTGTCTTGTTTGATTTCAGTGAGTTATCAAGAGGGCTGTGTTATACATCAACAGGCCCAGGTTTCATGCCAGGTCCATGTTACAGGCTTAGATTTCCTTGGGGAAGAGTGGAAAGGAAGAGACGGAGCGTGTTTGCTTGACTGTTGTAGTACAGATATTGTATCCCTTCCTCATGCACTGCCCTGGTGTGGAATGGACTCATCTCCACTGCTGCTGCATCTCTCACCTGAGTCCTGTATCCCATTTTTGGGGAGCCTAACGTCCTCACTTGCCTTGCAGAGAGTTTGGGGCAGGGCTGCCTAAGGCCCCACACAGTGACATGTGAGGTGTGCTTTTAAATATTTTGAGAAACTAAAATAAACTGCCAGAAAGTGGTCAACTGATAAGAGAAGTGCCTGAACATGAATGTAAGTGAAAATATGCCTGATTCTAGATTATTTCAATTCTTTGAATAAAAGATATTTTCCTCTCCCTGCATGATTATGCTTCAGATAAGGAATCTGTGCCCAAACCTGTGTCTGTATGGCATGTGCAAACACACTAGCCTGCTATTCCATATAGTATCAGATACAAACTTCTTACTAGCTATACGCTGAATTCATGTTTTTTGAAGTCACTCAGTCTAACTCTGGTATTTCAGAAGCCTGCATAGGCAGAGACGTTTAAGTTGTCTTTCGTCTGGTGAGACTCAGGGAGCTGGTGCTGGGCACCCAGGCCCTCAAGCATGGACCACCCTTGAAGCTCCAACAGTCCTCAAATGGAGAAGGGGAAGAGAGAGAAGACTCTGGAAAATTAATACAAGCTTGGGTTTTCATATTCTGTGTTTGGCTGGTATGTAGGACATAACAATGGGGAGAGAACTAGAGGTGTGTGTCACCTGTAGTAGGGAGGGCAAAGGTGGAAAGAGGGAGGACAATCCATGACATGGGCTTATAATCATCTATGTCTGTCTCCTGAAAATGCAGTGGAAATATTTTATAGGAGGCCAGGTAAGGATGAGCCATTTGGGTGTTTGGACACAAGAACTTTTTGAAGGGAGATAGCTTTTAGAGAAAACTGTGATTTATTTGAAAACAATGAGTGAAACCAAATGAGATGCCTTGTTTCTTGCCAGTTCATAAGCAAGCAAAACCTATGGTTCCTGCTGGACATCTCTCCCAGGACTAGTAATATGAGAATAGATTTTCATCCTTAGTTTGAGAGACCTACATTCACAAAGAACTTTAGACATCCTGGGAAATCAGTTGGAATTAGATCCCCAGATGCCTCTTTGAATTTGGTATAATTAGTTCCAGGAAAACACTGCCCAGGCATTTTTTCCCTGCTGCATGCAGGACTGAAATGCAAGAAGGGATATTTTAGAACAACTGTAGAAATCACACACTTTTGGATTTGGGTCAGGAAGCATTTCTTTTTAGTTTTGCTCAGGTGAGAAGAAATCAGAGACGGGACAGGAATCTACGGGGCTCAGTGATGGCTTTTCAATTTGCTGAAATCACTGGGAACAGAGCAAGTACAGACGCAAGTCACAAATCAGCGGGTGACACAAGCCAAAAGTAGTTTTTAAAGAAAGGCAAACAGGCCTGGTTCTTAATGAGGCCACAGATGTTACTTGAGATTTTGCTCCAGTAACTATCAAGACCACACTAGCATTACACACAGATGTTACGCCAAATGATCTTGGGAAGTGGGGGCGTGATGTCATTGGGGGGTTTCAAATCTGGAACACATAATCAACTTATCTTTGTTCTGAGAGCTCTTGTGATAGCCCCCCGGGCTCATTCAGATGTCTATTTGCATAGGAAGTACCCCGAGGAGAGATCCTGTTCCATGACACAGATAACTGTGGTGACAGTCCAACATACCTGTTGTTTAAGTTTCTCCTTATGAGTGGATATAACATATTTTTGAGAAGAATTATGATTCAGTGGAAAGAGGTTGAATGGTCTAACTCCTCAACCAGTTCCAAAAATATATTGCTTCCAGAGGAAACCTTGAGAGCATGTAAAGTCAAAGCTCTCCAGGGCAGTGTGATCATCTAGATATTTTCTGAGTAAATCACCCAACAGAACTGTGTTATATTCATAACAGTGAATATTAGTAATGAATAGTAGGGTGGTATTTTAAAGACCTTTTTCTCTAATTAATATTCTAACGTTTTACCTTGGCAGTGATTTCTTTGTCCATACCCTTTTGTCACTGGCTTGAACCTCTTATTTTCTCTAGCTGAAAAACCTCCTTAAGTGGGTCTTAAAATAGAAATTGGCTCAGATACTCATCACATTTCTGCTTTTGCTAGATGAATTTGAAAGAAATAGAAAAGCAACAGACATTTCTATTATTGGATGTTTCTTCTGAATATAAAACTCATGCTCAATACTCTGATACTAAAAATAAGTTGCTGTGCTGAAGCCAGCATGGCTACTGTCTCACTTGATCCCTGCTGAACACATATTTAAGTGCCTTTCTGAGTCAGCATGTTGTAAAACAGGCCTTGCAAGGAGCAGGGAGAATGGTGATAGCTCTAACAACTCCTCTTCTTCTTCAAAACAAAGCATGTGGTCCAATATTTTCCCATAGAATTTAATGATGAATTAGGACTTTAAAAACATGAGTAGGCTTCCATTATTTTCTTCTTTTTGTGTGTAAATAGGAAAATTAAACAAAAAATATTTGATCTCTTATCAGCTTCTAGGGCAAGAAAGGTTATGAATGCCACAAACCCAGTCTAGACAGCACACAAATGAAGGGTTTGCTGTATGGTGGGGCAAAGCATTTTAGCTGATCTTCATTGCTTCTTCCAAAAGTACAGGTATTGTGTTGGGCCATCATAACTAGATATGAAGGTTAAAATAGTTTGTCTTTCCTTATCAGCATAGACTCTTAACAGTATTGCTCAGGAAAGAACTTAGCAGTTCAAGATCTGCAAAATTTTTCTCAGAGTATGAGGGAGCAGGGCTTTATCTCCACAACAAGCAAGTCTCCAGGCTGACAGCACTGAATGGTGCTGTATTAACTTATATCTCTATGCCTTCAACCTTGTAAAAACTTGTAAAAAAGGCTTATAAACAGCTGGAGCTATGCTGTTGTGGGGAAGAGGAGCTGCAGAGAGGACTGCAGCCAGGCAGTATTTGCTCCCTGGGCTGCAGAGTGCTGCCCTGCCCCAGCATCCTCAGCTATCTTCCATGAGGGCAAATGTGAGATGTTTCTCTCTGAGATCACTCTCATGCCTTGTCCTGGTAGCTGCAGGTTCATGTGCTCTCCCCCAGGGAGTCACTGAAGGCTTCTGAGACAATAAAAAGTTGTTTGGCTTACCCTGGATCTAGTTCTCCTCCAGGGGATGCTTGTCACCACTACATGTGGAGGTACCCTGTGTGACATGTATGTCTGCAGGGAAGCCTGTGGTGATGAGGTGAGCAACAGGGACAGCATCTGGCAAGCCTGATGACCTGACAAGATACAGTGCAGCCCTAGACCCTGGTGATGGGGAAGTCAGTGCTGTGGAAGATCACAGCAGGGTCAGCTGCTCTGAACCCATGGATCAGAGCTGCTCAAAGGACAAAGGCAACCCTAATAGTCACTGGATCTGCTTTGAGCAGATATAGGGCTATGTGCCCGGGACTATGTGGTGTGGATCTGGGTCTTGGGACAAGAACCACAAAACCATGGTGACAGCTTTTGTCCCTTTGCACTCATCCTTGCCTGCCCTCAGGGTAATCTGGCTAAAGATCAAGCCAAGTGGCTTTTTGGCATGGGGAGAGTTTGTGACAGCACAGTGTTGGCACATGTGCCCAGCCTTGGCAGTCAGTCCTGCAGGATACCCTGGCAGGGCTGAGAGCAGCCCTCAGCTGTTTTTATCTTTCACCTTCTACAGCAGCAGGAGACTATTGCTGTGGCTGAGGAGAGCTGAGGAGAACTGAGGAAGGAAATTGTGGTGCATACAGCCCCAAAAAAAACTCACAGCCCTGCATTGGAATATTCCTGAAACTGCTTTAGGGACTGGGATAAGATTCAGAGGGTTACTGTGAAACTCTGTTTTCCCCATCATCCACCAGTACCAAAGAGAATCTGGTAGGGCAACTCCAGTGGAATTACTCCTGGTTTACACTGAGGTAAGACTGGGTGACTTCGCTGCACAAGAATTACCACTGCGTGGTATGAGATCTGAGTTGTTTCTCAGGGATAGCTGAATCCTAACATAGTTCAAAAGGCATCCAAAGTTAGAAATGTTGAGAGCAAACATAATTTGGAAACTATTCCATGCTGGAATCCTCTGCAGATGATTACAGTCAGGAAAATCACTATCAGAAGGTAGCTGTATGGGCAAAAGAAAGTAAAAAGGTTCTGGGCACTGTGGTTTTGCTTTCTTAACAAACTGTTTCCTGGCACTGCAAATACAACGGGAAGGAAGAAGGGAAGTATCTGGCTATTTAAATGAAAAATTACTTTTCTCTGCAATCACCTTCTGTCAATAAAATGCTTATTTTCTGACATGTCAATTAGGTGATTCAAAAGCCAGATGACCACTGCCTTCCATTTAGTACTGCTCAGCTGGGTTAAATGTCTTAAGTGTTTACCCTTTATGACCAGTGGCATGTATCTGTTCTTAGTCAAACTGTGCTATGTGTGACATGTTTGCCTGTAGGTTTTTCTCTTGAGTTAAAGTCAACCATTATTATCAGATTCTAAGAAAAATGGTAGGTTAGGACAGTGGTTTCACTGACAGAAATGGGTACAGCTTGTTTTACAGTAATGTGTATGAGAAATATGAAACAGATGAGAAGAATTCACATAGAATTAACCAGCCTGTAATTTAAAGTGCTGTCATTAAATAGGATCATGTATCCATGCTTGGTACTTCAAAAGAAACCTCTGCTGTGTAAGACCAGCTATTAGTGAGGAACATTTTGTCCGGTATCTCAAACCAATTTTAAAAGGTCTGATTACAGACACAGCCATGTGGAAATGAAACTTCTTACTTCAGAATCTTTAGGACTTGATTTTGTTCACACAAAACTCTTGAGGTTTTAAGGAAGAACTTTGAGGAAAAAACACCTAAGCTCTGGCTCCTGGTGGAGTCCTAGGACAAAGGGTGGTGATAATATCAATATAAGCTTTTACTAAGGCTTGATCTGAACATATAGCACTGTTTGCTTGTGTAAAAGAATGGAGCAGGCAGGGGGGTGAGAAATATTCACATAATAATATTAATTTAACTAATTTAAAATGGATAAATGTTTAGAAAGATGTATGTTGTCATCCACCAGGGAATGCAGTCCAAGATTTTTGATGGGAAAAGCTAAGATGCTTCTTTTCTGACTTCTGACCAGAACTGAAAATGAAATGCTCATTTGGCAGATATAAATAAATAAGCTGAGACAATGGAAGTCACTTTCCCAGACAAAAATAATCAGGCTTTGTGAGTAATATCAGGTCAGCAGGACTCATTCTGCAGGCCCAGAGAAGCCAGTAGGAGACAACCGCCTTGGTGAAACATTCTTTGGGTTGTACCCTGCTGGGCAACACCATGCTCAGACCTGAGGTGGGGGTTTACATGCACACCCACCCTTTGGTTAGCAATAAGAATCAAGCGAGTAATTAGCACTTTGATATGAACAGTTCCCCTAAAAATCAGTGCTTGGACCTTCAATCTGGCTCCCCACAGGGTAACTGTCCCTGCCTGCCAGAATGCCCCAAAGCCCAGAGGAAAATCTGAGGGTTGAGTGCCAGTGTCATGGCTTGAACATGCTGCTGACTTCTCAGGGGATCAGTTGAGGACACTGCTTCTCAGAACTGGGTAGCTCTGAAATTCATCCAGCATCTCTGGGAAAGGTGAGTGGGACTTGCTTATACGACCCCAGGGTAACAGGCTGGAAGGGACCTCAGGACATCTCTAGACAAACATTTTGCTCAAAGCAGGGTCAGCTCAGGTCAGGCCAGGTTGCTCAGGGCTTTATCCAGTCTGAGGCAGTTGAAAGCTTCTAGGAATGAAAGATGCACCGTTCTCACTCTGATCTTCTTTTCTCACCCCAAGCCTAGTAAGGCCATGCTGAATGGCACACAGATGATTGTGGCAGTCCAGAAGGGACCTTTGGTGCAGTGGGGTTCAATGGGACTCTGTAGGTGCACCTGCACTCTGCTACATATCCCCAGTGATCTGGTCCTTTCATTACTTGAGGTGATCACCTCCTGGGTCAAGCCATGGTTCACCTTTGCACTGTGTTCCATGTTCCTTTCTGCTGAAGCCAAGGCAGCATGTGTGCCTGGATCTCGTCTTGGCACTTCCAGCCACAGCGGTTCAGAAACTCTTTGAAGCTACTGAGTTTCAAAGAAACAGTCTTGGCTCACTGCTGGCTCTCGGTGGCTGGAGCACAAAGGTCTGCAGGCAGCTTCTTCTTCCTCCAGACATTGCTGTAGTCTAATCACAACATTTCACAGAGTCACAAAATAGCTGAGGTTGAAAGGAACCTTTGCAGGTTATTCAATCCAACCCTGTGCTCAAAGCAGGGTCTGCTACAGCAGTAGCAACAGTTGCTCAGGGCTGTGTCCACCTTTGTTTTAAATATCTCCGAGGACAGACTCCATAAACTCCCTGGACAACCTGTGCTAGTGTTCAAACACCCTTATGGCAAGGAAATGCCTGTCTTACATTTAAATGGAATTTCCCATGTTTCAGTTCATGTCCATTACGTATTACCATATTATCACTATAGCTTATTACACACTGAAATTGAATGTACAATGATACTCTTGTGCACACTGTTGTCAGAATAATAATCTTTTTCTGTCTGACCTACTTGTATTTTATACCAATAACACAGTGTTTAATGTTACATTTTTAGAGGAAGAAAATATATTTTTTCACGCAACAACTTGCCCAGTAGTTTAATCTCACAGAGCGGAAAAAAAATAGCTTGGAGTTTTTTGTAAAAAAAACCATAAGTTAATTAACATAAGTTAATGTTTAATTTATAATCCACAATACAGATTTCTATACAATTTTAGCAATTCTATGCAGCAATATAAATTATGATTCTTAGTCTAGTTTGTGAAACTATCTCACTATTTTATACTGTCATGAGGAATAATACAGTTGGATATAACTGATGAAGTTTGCTTTTAGCATTCTGCTAAAATGAGGAGACCAAAACCACAAATGGTAACCAACAACTGTTTTCTATATTCTGCATTATCATATTGTGTGCTGTATTCTTTGGCTTAGTGCCTCAATATACATATATCAAGAAGCACTTACAGAGAAGATACACTTCTGGATACTAGAAGATACTCTACTGGACTCCCCCAGTAGAAAAAGTCTAGCCATGATATAGGGCTTGTTCCAAATGATGCAATGTACTGCCAGATGAGCAAACTTAAGCGGCGTAGAAGAACTCAGTTGTCTCCTGTCAGCTTTAAGAGATTACACCTGAGCTTTCTCTTCTCCAGGGTAAACAGTCACAACTCTCTCAGCCATTCATATGACAAATGAACCAGTTCCTTAAACACCTTGGTGAATTTGATCCCATATGTCCATGTCTCTCTTGTACTGGGGAGTCCAGATGCGGGCACAACATCTAGATGTGTCTTACCAGTGCTGAGCAGATGGGATGAATCAGCTGCTTCAACCTGCTGGCAACATTCTTTCTAATGACACAGGAGGTTGTTGGCTTTTTTCTTTTTGCTTTTTTTGTCACAAGGTTGCATTGCTGGCTCATGGTCAACTTGCTGTCCATCCAGACTCTCAGGGCCTTTTATGCAAAGCTGCTTTCCAGTGGGTTGACCTCCAATATATTCTGTTGCATGAGGGGTTATTCCTCCCTTGGTGCAGGACTTTACACCTTCTTGAAGCCTATGAGATGCCTGTTGGCTCAATTCTCCTGCCTGTCCGTAGCCCATGAATACCCCCAGAACAACCCTTTAGTTTATCAACCACTCCTACCAGTTTTGTATCTTCTAAAAAGTTTCTGTGCGTGCACTCTGCCTCATCACCCAGGTCATTAACGAAAATATTTAACAGCATACGACCCAGATCCATCCTGGGGTACACCACTAGTGACTGCACTCCAGCTGGACTTCATGCTGCTAACCACAGCCCTTTGAGCTCAACAGTTCAGCCAATTTTCAGTCACCACCATCTGTCTAGCTCATGCTTAATCCATTTGTCTATAGGGATGTTACAAGAGACAGTCTTGATGACAACTGTTGCTCTCCTCTCAGACACCAAGGCACTCATCTCATAAAAAGCTATTGGTTCAGTCAGGCAGGATTTACTCTTTGTAAATCTATGTTGATGACTCCAAACCATCTTCTTATCCTTTATGTGTTTGGACATGGTTTCCAGGACTAATTGCTCCATCACTGTCCCAGTGAGTGAGGTGTGGATGACTGACCTGTGATTCCTCGGATCCTCCTTCTTGCCTTTCTTCAACATGGGAGTGATATTTGGCCTCTTTTGTTCTGCAGAAATGTATGCCATGGCCTTTCAAAGGTAATCAAGAATGGCCTCTGAAAGACTCAGCCAGCTCCCTCACCTGTCACAGATGCATCCATCAGGTCCCATGGATCTGTGTATGTTCAGTTTTTTAAAGCATTCCTTAACTTGATTGTCCTTCACTGACATCAAGTCTTCCTTGCTCCAGATTTTCACACTGGTCTTGAGAACATGAGATTCCTGAAGAGTGCTCTTACCTGTAAAGACTAGGGTGAAGAAACCATTGAGCACTCCAGTTTTCTCCTTGTTTGGTGTCACCAGGTCCCCTACACCATTCAGCACTGAGCCTACCTTTTCCCTAGTCTTCTTTTGCTGTTAATGCTCCTTCAGAAGCACTTCTTGCTGCCCAATACATCTCTCACCAGATCCAACTGTTGATTGTCTTTGGCTTACACAATCTATTTAATGAAATGTTTGCCACCACAGTGGAAGGAATTTCCTTCATCCTTGCACTGAGACCAGTCAGATTTATGGGTTTAAAAATGCTAATAAGCTATGCCTGTAGTACTGAGTATTATTTTAAAAATTCTCCAAACCCTCTAATGACAGTACTACCATTAATTGAATTTTCCCATTATAATTTATTTTCCCAACACATCTCTCAGAAATCTGATTTTCCGTACCTCACACCTGAACTCAGTACCCTTTTGAATGCTGTAAGTGTGATCTCTTGCTGTTGAGCTCTCTTTGAAGAGTTTGCTCGGGCTGGGAAAAAATTATCCATCTGAGCCCATAGGATTTCACACTGGCTGTTAAAGTCTGAAGCCATTTCAGGAGGTGACTGAAAAATTTTGAAACCCAAGGGAAAGAGTCAGGGTTTTTCTGCTGACCTGATTCTATAATGAGACAGATCACTTCACTGCCTTGCTTTCACAGCCTTTCCAAATAAAGTATGAATCAAACCTGCATCCTTCTATATTGCAGAGGATTTTAGCCCTGACTTCAGCAGAAGAAGAACAGGATCTCCCTTGTAACTATCTTATCTATATGAAGAAATAAATTCGGAAGTAAAATATGTCCACATCTCATTTAAAACATGCCTGAAAAGCTTCTAAGAATTCCCCCATGAAAATTCTGATGTATTTCTTCCAGTATGGGATGGCTCATAAATGAAGCAAACAGGGCTCTTCTTATAATTAAGATTACAAATTTAGGAGAGAAATATAGATAAAATACTTTTGTCCCATGACAACTCGGTGCCAGACCATGAGCACTTCAGGTCCTGAGTCTGCTCAAGAACCATTGAGAGCTATGGACAGATGGTTCAATGTAGAGTTTGCTTCATGTTAGGCCATGTGCAACACTCAAAGGGAAACTTTAGTCAGGTTATCTTCACGAAGTATAGAAAGAATTAGGAGGAGAGATGAACCCTTGATATCAGTTGTTGAGTGTTTCTTTTCTCAGCTCCTTGGAGACCTAAGGGAACAGTGAGCTCCAGAAGCATTCACAGGTTGGAGGTCACAATGAAGTTTTTGAGATCCCACTACTCTGGGGTGGGAATTAATATGAGACTGTATCTGTAGCTAAAACTACAGAAATGAATAGTATGGTTTGAGGATCTGGTTTTGCTTCTGAGGCCAGCCACGTGGAATGGCTCAGATCTGTAAGAAAAATGCTTTCTCACTAAAACTGGGTAGCATAAGCCAAAATTTCACTATGGAGAATGCAGGGAACTAAACAGCATGGGTCAAAATCAAATGTCTGGCTTCTTTAATTGATATAATTTTAATTTGGGGGTGGTTGGGGTTTAACCCTGGTAGGCAGCTAAACACCACAAAGCTGCTTGCTCACTACCCCCACAGTGGGATAAGGGGGAGAAGGATAAAAGTGAGAAAAATAATTGAGATATAGGCAGCTTAATAATTTTAAAAAAATGGAGGGAAAAAATGGAGAAAAAAGAAAAAGCAAATAAATTTCAAACCCAGGAAAAACAAGTGATGCAAGTGAAAGCAATTTCTCACCACCAACAGAATGATGCTTAGCCAGCCCTTGAGCAACAGCATCCCCCACCAACTTCCACCGTCCCAGTCTTATTACCAAATATGTCATCATAGTTTCTGGGACATCTCTTTGGTCAGCTGGGGTCAGCTTTCCCAGCCGGCTCCCCTCCCAACTTCTTATGGGCCCCCAGCCTACTCTCTGGCAGGGCAGTGATAGATGTGAGAAACATCTTGAGGCTGTACAAGCACTGTTCAGCAATAACTAATGCATACCTGTATTGTCAGCACTGATTTCATTCACAAATCCAAAACATAGTCCCACACAAACTATTTTGAAGAAAATTAACTCTATCCCAACGAAGCCCAGTCTGGGGATGCTGGCCTGTCTGTCACTAGCATTGTTCCTATGAGAGAACCAAGGCACTCTGGACCAGTCAAGGGAGAAGAGTACCTATGCGTATAGTCTTTAAATTGTATTTTTTAATTTAACTTTTAACTAAAAAACGTTTGGGTTTCACCAGTGAAAGGTTTTCCTCTGTCTCCGATGTGTAAAAGCTTTTCCTGGCAATAAATTGGTAGCAGGACTTTTCAGTTTCTGGCTTTGAAATGCTTCCCAGACCTGTGGGCAATGGTCTTCAGGATATTCTCCCTGTCCATGTCCTGGAGAGATACCTGAGTAAAATAACTGAGTGCAGGGGATCTTTGTGCCTTCCCCACTAGCTGCAGAGCTTTCTCTCGGTATATACACAACCACAGCACAGCTCCAATCCTCCCATTTCTAAGAGGTGTTTTGCCAGCAGATACACATATCTACGCCCCGCAGCCCACACACCCAATTGCCTTTGGTCAGTCGCAGTTTCTCAGTCCACCCCTGAGTCGCTGCACAGGGCTCAAAGGAGGTGCAAGTCTTGCAATTCCCAAAGGAATTTTAGCAACTTGTTCCCAGTTAAGTCAATACTTTAAAGAGCAGAAAGATGGGATGTAATTTATGAGGTTTCCTCTGGCTTTACCTCACTCCCTAAATCTCCTCCATGCTATCTGTGAAGGCTTAGACCCTCAAGACCAAATGGATGCCATTTTCCCACTGTTTTCTTTCAAAGTTAAGCCATGGAAAACAGTGCCTCAGCACAGGATAAACAGTAAAGCTGTCCCATTTTAAGAATTTATTTTTAAAACCCACTGTTGCCAATTAGTACCCAAAATGAATGTTAAGGAAGTATGAAGGGGAAAAATACAACAACATTGCTAAAAGGATAGGTTTTCATGTTCATAGAAAGTTTAAAGCTAACAGTTAGGAAAATCAAATTAGTATAGGCATCTGGAGGGAGGGGAAATTATGCTTCTATTGTGCAATGTTAACGTCTTAAAATGTTTAAAACTACAGGGCTGAGGACGTGAGATTTCATTTAATTAACGTGCTAGGAAACCTTATTATCAAGTTGAATGTGAATTCTTCTTGATATTTTACTCTCTCCATTGCCTGAGGCTGGCTACAGGAGGCCTTATCCCTATTTTCCTGTAAAAACTACTTCCACATTCCACATCCCAATTACTCTGAAGGGCATACCCAAGCTCCCAATAAAATCATGCTTGGAGTCTTTGCTGACTTCTAAATGCTATTCTACATGTGTTTCTGATCACAAAATCAGATTTCCAAATGTCAAAATTATACTTCAAGTGGAGACTGAATAATAGTTTAAGCCTTTTTATTTGTGTAGAAAGCCGAAAATGAAAATGTGAAGCACCTGAAAACTCTCTAAATTGCTTGCTTTATTTCCACTTGAAGCAGTGTCCTGAGACCTATTGTATTGCAGTTCATCTACACTTCTTTATGTTGTGAACACTGAGGGGGCAAGAACTGCTCAGACTTGCCTAGCACAACAGTTCTATCACACTGGCAGGGACAACCCACTTCTGCCTTCATTCAAAGAAGTCATTAAACCAAAAATAATTCAGAATGGCAGGTTTTGGTTTCACTGGTCAGGCATTTGTGAGGTGGAGCTAGGTAACCCATTCATCTCCAGTTAGCACCTACGGCCCTTATTTCAGCTGTGGAGGGCAGGCTGTCTGGATTTTAGCAAGGAGGGAAAAAGAGCAGGTAAGCAGAAAGCTTTTAGTCAGGTCTTCTGTTATGAGAAAGGCAGATAGCAGTGAGAGGACAGAAAGGGGTATGATGTCCCATTTCACCCCTTTGCTGGTGGTGGCCCCAGTTGTGCAGCTGTGCCAGGGCTGCAAACATGGTTCCCTGCCTGCGTGTGGGGACATGATGCTTTGGTATCCTCTGCACTTGCATGTGCTTAGCCATGGGAATAGCTGGAGAAGCAGCAGCTCTAGCTGCATGGACTGACATGGAGATTGGCCATGGATGGTGGTGGGAGCAGGGAAGGACTCACAGTCCCTTTGCTCTGCACAGCCATCTACTGCTCCCTGCACAGGCTGTATCTCCTGGCCCAATATTGTCTACCAAATTGCATTGGCAAGATTTTCAGAAGTACCATTTAATTTTGGTAAATGAGGGGCTCACTCACCAATTCATTGGGTTTCCTTCTGTATTTTCTGTTTAAATACTGTTGTCCTCCCCACCCCATCTCATCAACATGGATAATAGCAAGAGATTTACTGCCTGATATTCCTCTCTCAAGCTCCATCGCTTTTCTTCTGTCAGAAGCTCATTGTAAATTCTTTTAATGTGAAACAGCTCATTGGAGCAGGGCTTCACATTTTCTCTTTTTTCCTGATAACTTGTGAGAAGTTGTCACTTTGTATCCAGCAGAACTCCAGGGAAGGATGACAGAGTCCACAGGCTGCACATTGCAGAGCCGGAAGAAATTGATATTAAACACAACGTCATTTAGATTTAAAATAATAGCTCTTAAGTGGTCGCTGTTGTTTGTAATAAATATAATATATATAAACTTTAGCTTGTGGCTGAAATCTAAACTATCTGTTTTAAATGAATGATAACATAAAACATGTCATAATTCCTGGTCCATTACTATTGATGAACCACAACTTAACATTCCACAACCTGGTTTGACTGAACCGTGCCTGGTCATGGAAAGGTGAGAGAATCTGAATGCCAAATGTACAACTTCTATAGCTCTTGATCCACTACAGTTTAATGACAGGAGTTTCTGCTAGTCATCACTTGCTTCAATGTTATCCTTGGGACTGATTATCCCCGGATCTGAAGATGCTTTGTTTTTGTCTATAACACAAGGTGGATGACCTTGACTAGGTTTTGTGAGGGTCTTATCTGTATATCAGAAGGACTAAAAGCCTCAATCCACTTCTGTCCTTCAGTTCCCTTACCAATGGAGAAACTAAGCCCTCTTTATCCAGCCCTGTACTACAGGGCTGCACAGTCTGGCAGGAGTCTGTTTGCTTGGGGCCCACCACCATTACTGACAAAAGTAGGTGAGTTTGCGTAAATCTGAAGCTCACAACAAGGTCATGTGTTCAAATGGCTCTGACAAAAAACATCAAAAGAAGATGAATGCCATATCTAGAAGCAACTGACAGGCAGGGTCATCACATACAAGCTTTTGCCTAGCAAAAGCTATTTAAGTGGTGAATGCTTGAATTGTGAAGAGATTTGTATCGCATAATAATATCAGAATTTATTCACAGCAAGACCACGCTTTAGAAAGTGATCTTCAGTGCAATTTAATGTAGCAAAAAAAAGGATTGAAATAGAAGAAAAAGGGGGGAAAGGAGGGGTAGAGAAGTGCCTAAAAGAGCTCAGCTTTTGGCCTTTAGAGACAGAGGAAATCTGTATCCAGCCTTGTGTACACTGAAATCTTCTAATGCATTTGATTTTTGCTTCTGTGACAGCCAGTCTAATGTCAAGATGGGGATTTTTGATCTCCTTATAATAAGCTTGTAGACTTTCAATTTATTTCCCATTACTACTTGACCTGGTTTTCCATTCTTCATCAGGCTGTCTGCAGCAGTACCTTAGTGATTTAGACCATTTTCAAATAGAGTAGAGGGAAGTGAACTTTAGTTTATGGGAGGATATGAAGGCCAAGGTCAGATGAGAGAAACAAAAAATAAGTTTTTTTTCTTAAAACTGACTTAATTTAATTAAATTTGGCAGTCATTTTTCTGGCAAATGACACAGACAAACAAGTCAATCTTTGAAAGACATATGATACACAAATTTTAAGAATATATGTGCATATGTGTATGCATATATATAAAATCACACACATACATGTGTAACTATAGACATCTGTTTCCAGGTTTAAAGCAATCAGCATCCTTTTCTTTACACAGTGTGTAGTTAAAGCAAGGAGCTTGTTTCCTAAGATGCTGCAGTGGCCAGTGTACCAATGGGCTAAAAAACTGCTGGAAGAGTAAGAGGCAGAAAAGTCAATCAAAGATTTTTGACCACAAAGGTACAATTTACAATTTAGGTGCTCTATGAGCCACAGTCTGAGAGCAACTGAAAGGTTTTAACAGGGAAATTATGTTTGCACACTTTCCTATTATAGCCTTGCCCCTGATGTTGCCCAGTCTGGGATGGAGACCAATTATGTTTCTCTGCTGGGGAAGCAGAGAAGCTCATGGCTTTGTTTCACTTAGGCTTACCTGACAGCAGGATGCAATGAAGATGCAGATGCTGCAGCAGTCAGGAAGCTATGTGAGGCAGTGTAAAGAAATGTGATACAGCTGTGTTGTCTTATAAGATTCATATCTGATGCCAAGGCTGCAATTACAGGACTTAGCTCAGCTGCCCCAGTGGCTCTCTGGTACATGACAGATTACATGTGACATTTTGCTCCCAGCAGAGATTCATGCCACCAGTGTTAATTCATCCCTGTGAATGGAGCAGCTGACTGAGGGAAGGACTTTGCAGATTAAAAATGCTCTTAATGATTATCTGGACTCTGCAGTTTTGATTGCCTTGCTTCCAAAAAACTCAGACTATCTGTGCTGGAAGCTTCACTCTATTGAGGACTTCAAGATACAATTCAGATGAAGCAGCCACTTCAGGTTATTTTCACTGTGTTCAAAAGATGGGGGAAAGCAAAGACTTGCCAACTTAAACAAGACAAAAACATATGAAGAAAAGTGTATTTTCAAATGATTCAAATTCAAACTATAGAGAATAAAAAGGAGAACTAAAAAAAAATCTTAGTAGTTTCCCTACAAGAGCTAGATGTTCTCACAGATACTGGGGCTCTGTGGATTTGATCAAGAAATCAACATAAAATGAATATGAAATAGCAACTTATACTACAACTGGCTCAGATTAGGCAGAGATTCTCAGAAATTCTATATATCTAAAATATTTTGGATATCTAGCTAGATACCCATTCCCCAGAACCACTATTTAGCAGGTTTATGAGATACAGGGAATGTCTAAGGGAAAATATCAACCCTTCGTGGGAAAAGACCAGCAGCTTTTAATTTCACTCACTGTCTGCAGCACATTCCATTCTGTCTTGTGAAACTGAAAACAAATTTGGCAGCAGGCAGTCATCTGATTTTCATGTAATTCAATAATTTATCATGAAAAATATTCATTTATAAACAATTACTTGTTTTGGAATGATAGCAGCTGTCATTTTGGAGT
Source organism: Manacus candei (assembly GCF_025592945.1). Classification (NCBI taxonomy): domain Eukaryota; kingdom Metazoa; phylum Chordata; class Aves; order Passeriformes; family Pipridae; genus Manacus; species Manacus candei. The sequence continues at coordinate 2,800,052 of NW_026138067.1, read as the reverse complement.
CTGTAGTTCCCCCCACTGGGATATTTTTCTGAGTTTATCCATCATTAAATCATGCAGTGTTCAATGTGTTTGGAATCTGGGCTGAATGCATTTTACAACGTGTTTATGTTTTGTTATGTGCATAATTTCGTTTTTGCTTTACAGACATGAAATCCAATATTGCCAGATGTAGAAATCTCTCTTTTCTGAGCAGCTTCTCTCAATACGACCTTTTGGCTTTTGGGAGGAATTCCCCCATACAAAATCAATATACAAATATCACTATTTCTATTTTGTAGTCACAAATCTGTAACTATCCAAGTCACACACACAATAAACAGCTCCAGCTCGAGTTCCCCCAGGCTTGACCAAAAGGCTCATAGAAGCCTGCCTTTTGAATTTAGCTAAAGCATGCAAGTATTTTCTTTCATTGCTGTCATTCTATCACAGGGTGAAAGCAAGACAATACCAGCATAACAGAGAAGACTTACATGAGCCATCAACCTTAGGCAGGACCTGGATGTTACCAGCATAACTAGGAGCGTTTGTGTGCATAGGAACTGCAGAGTCAGACATTCTTGAGAGAAGACGCTCAACAGCATTGTCTTTATGCTGATGTCTTTTCAGAAATAACAACTCTCCAAGCACATAGATATGCTGGGAGAAGGTAATAAAAATCAATGAGTTTCTTAATAATAAGTCCATTGGTTGGCAAAGGATTAAACAGAAATTGGAGTTCAGCTATTGTGGGGCTTTATAAAATCTAAAGCCACATAGAAAGAGCCCTCTTGAAGAGGTAGTTTTCCTATCTCCTTGGTTATTTTACTTTAGAAAGGACTGTGAGGTATCAACTGAGTCAGCTCTGGCAAATCTGAAGACATCCTGGCATGCACAGAATTATTCCAAAATGGTGCACTGCTTTTTTGAGCTTAAAAACCAGTATCAAATAATTAATTCATTAGAAACCGGGATAAAACACAGTCTTTAGAAAACACAAATATGAGTGGTTTCATTAACAACCTTTTCTGTTCTCAGTTGTTTATGTTTCTTTCTTGTGGCTTCATATGTGCTCAGCTCTTTGAATGCTATGTATTTATTTGGCCTCACTGTCAAAATGAAGATTAGAAGTAAAAGATTAGAAAAAAAGTAAAGATTAGATGAGATCTCCTTTGAAAAGATTATTGAAAACTTCCTGTTCAAGATGCTGTTATGGAAATTTATCAACTATATTATTAAAACAGAGGTACTTCTATGGAAGTGCATATGAAGTAATTAAACAAAGAGAAGTGCTGGGTTTTTAATGTTGGAAAGATGGACAACAAAAAGGGTTCGTGCTATTTAGACCCATCCCATTTCTGTTCAGCAGAACATTTAAACACATGCTTCTTTTTGAGCACACGCTTAAGTCACACTGTATGAATTGGCCCAGGACCAGATATGCATTTGAACATCCCTCTGAACAGAGCAAACAAGCATGTATTTAACTACTTTTCCAAACCAGGCTGATACAATTTTTTCAGATTCATCAATGCCCTGGGAAAAAGGGAAATGTGAAAGGGTAAACTTGGGAGCTGACAGCTGTTATATGTTGGTTGGCTGATATCTGGGGAGAGCCTGCAATGCTCAGTCACTGGTCAATTCAGTGGGAGATGAAACTCAAGGCAGATAGAAGCAGAGTAACACATTGGAGGCAAACACCTTAAACTTTTCAGGCCCACAATAAGCTCCTAAATCAAGTGCAACCACCCAAACTCCCTTAATAAAATCCTAGCACCATTGTGGACAGCCCAATGAACACCTCTGTTTAGCAGGCAGAAGAGGTGGGCAGTCGAAAAAAAATTGGGATATAGAAGGAGGGCAATGGAAAATAATGATGAAGTATTACAACATGATTGAACCAAGAGTGAAGGATTTCATGTTCACTTCTGGTCACCCCTTCTTCTGCCTGATGCCTGATGTAGTTAAAATGAGTAGCAGAAATGAAAGGAATAGACAGATTTTAAGGGTTTGTGGCTGTTTGGTTATTAAAAAAAAAAAAAAAAGGAGACAGGCTAAAATGGGACCTGTTAAAAAGGTAAATGACAATGGAGAAAAAGAAGGTCATGTACCCCTATTTACCTTTTTTGCCGCTGAGCAAAACAGAAAAGGATTATCCATCAAACTTGCCAAAAGTTAAACCAATAGTTGTGTGTTGCTGTATTATATTGAAAGCCAAGCCAACTAAATGTTTGCTTTTTAATCATATGCTTCTTTAACCTTTGGGTCTTGCTGCCCCAAAATTTGTGAAATTTGAAAAAAAAAAATTAAAGATTACACACTGATACATATACTTGGCATAACTCCAGGTGCTTAATACAGGATTTACTCCTGTGCTAGAAATATAGGGCTTCACATTCTTCTGCATAATCTGGTTGTTGAGAAGGAGAAAGGATTCTTTTCCTTGGAACAGATTTTTTTTCCCATACTCACTGATTGCAGTCCTATTCATCTGTCTATGAGAACCCACTAACCAGAGGATGGGTAACAACCTGCATAACAAACCGCTGGATTGTTCAAATCCAGCAATTGCTATGTGCCTTCCTTCCTCTATGGAGAAGACTTCCCAGCAAAAATACTAGGTGGGAAAAATAACTGTGTTGGGCAACATCCTTTGAAGGCAGACATCTGTTGGCTTGTTTGTTTACCTGTTTCATCCATGCATCAGAAACCAGCCATGAGCCATGGAAAAATACCTAAAATTCTAAATCACTGGAGCAAGGAGAATGACTTTTCTCCACATTGCCCCTCTTGTGGTGACATGACTGACAGCCCAGCTGAAGTGGAAACATTCAAGGTCAGGTTGGATGTGGCTCTGAGCATCCTAGTCTGGTTGTTAGGTGTCATTGCTCACTGCAGGGGCGTTGGACTGAATGATCTTAAAGGTCTCTTCCAACCCAAACTATTTTATGATTGTATGATTCTCTTCTTCTCTTCACCTCTCTTATGCTGTGTCAGAAAAGATGTCTCTGTCCTCAAACTTGCACCAAGGACAGGTAAAATTAGAATTCTGCAAAATAGCTGATATTTGGGTCCAGGTTCTCTGCTGTCATGGCTTTATTGAAGTGATGATGGTGAAGAAGGGCTCCCAGTAATACCTGAGCTGTGCAGAGTACCTTCCACCTCTGATGTGTTTTCCAAACTCTATACCACTGACCTGCAGGACAGGTCTGAGGGTTATGCTTGTGTTGCTGCTGCATGGATGGATAAACATCAAGATCTAGTTAAATGCCCGAGACCTTGATGGGGGTAACTTTCAGAGCCAAGGGTATTGCAGAGGAATCTCCACTCCAACAGCCAGAAGAAAATACCAGCCCGACAAGACTGGCCAGGGTTTTTTTGGGATTTGTAGGATATTCATAACTACTTTTTGACATTCAGTGTGCCTGCAAGTGTCAGCTTAGAAATTTATGAAAGAAAATAAAGGAAAAACAAGCTTCTGGAGGAATGTGGTACATCTGAATTCTGATAAGTGGCTGCTGCTGTTGCTAAGAATTACTGGTTTTAACAAAGGATTTCTGGCAAATCTCCCTCCTCCTCATCAAATGCAGAAACACAACCACAGAGCAGAGCTGCAGAGCCTGATTAATGCTGAGCTGGTTTCCTCTCATATGTAACCATCCTGTGTTTTTCAGAAGATGTTTTAAACGATTTAGTCAACTTAATTCAAATGTGTGTGAGAAAAAACTATGAGAAGTAATAATTTCAGGGTAATGTAGAATTATAAACCAGTCAATGCTGACCTTATACAAAATGCAGCCTTTCTTTATGATGCTGGGTCAAATGAAATTAGTGAAGCTTTTCAGCCAGCAGTGCACGACTTGCAAAGGCTACACAACAAGACATTGTTTTACTTGTAAGGGCTGAAGATGTACATCACAACCACTTCAGTATACCGGAGAAAAGCAAGCTAATCCCTTACTCTGTTGCAGTAGTACAACCTAAGTCACATTCCTGCTCCTACATCCACTCCAGTATAACTGTGGTTTTGGTCATCATTTACTTTCTCCTCAGAGTGTTGGGAAGAAGCAAAGGCAGGGCTCTGCTCACTCGTGTCTTTCTGGTCCACGTTCTTTTGATGAAACAAACCCGGAGGAAGTTTTCTGAGGTTTCTTCCTTTCGCACATTTTCTCACTGAAGTTTATGTTTTCAGGTGCTGCAGAAACCACAGTGTGGAGACAAAGGTGGAGAATGACCCAACATACACATATGGGCGAAACAGCATCTTTCAAGCTAGAAGGAGCTCAAAATATATCTCTTAGCTCAGCAAAACATCTCCTTACTCTTTGCTGGCCTGGCTAGCTATGTCTGGCTTATACTTTTGCATTTAGAATTCCTGTTTTTATGTGACTGGCAAAGTTCAAAATTTAGTACAAACCTCTGATACCTACCTGTGCTTGGTTTTCTTCCTTACAACACTTGAATACCAGATTTGAGACTCCCCCCTCTCTCCCTGTGCATTCCAGTGTCCCCTGGGGGCCATACCCTGCCTCTGTTATCTCTGCTTCACCACGGTATAGCTCAAAGTATCCTTATCTGTCCTTCAGCACAGTTCCCACCCAGGCTTCCTCCTTCACCTTTGGTGGTTCCTAGGAGATGGTAGCTTGTGCTCATGTGTGGTGGACGGACACACTGATTTCACCAGGAATCATTCCCCTCAGTGTGAATCTCTGACAAACACTGCGTTCACTGCAATGCAAAGATACCAAATATTTCAAAGTGAAAATAAATTAGCCCACAACTGCTAGGCAAAACAGGCTTGATAAATGGAAGTTTTAGTCAGCAATGTTTAAAGTGAAATCAGTAAAGTGTGCATAATGATGGATGAGTCCAGAGATTTTTATTAAATACAATAGCCTAAAGAACTGTAGGGAGCTGTTATAAATGAAGTGAATACTAGTTTAACTAAAACAGCTCTTGTTTAGAGAAAAACGTTGGGATTTATTATCCTATTAGTTGCTTTTTTTCTCCCCTTTTTTCGTAAGGAGCAGCTCTCAGGGTGTCCCGGGCAGAAAGTCAAATTCTCCATTTACCCAAGATGTTTAACAAACATCCTCTTGAAAGTTGAAACTACCGAGTTTTTGATGGGACAACATAAATATATTTGAACTGTTGTCAGTACAAACTAGGCATCTTGAAAAGTGTAGTACATCTCCACTGGACATAATATTATTAATGTCTTTGAAACAATTCAGCATTTATTTTGAAATAGCAAAGAGGTTTGATTCACTTCCAAAAGGAGCTGTAATCCAAAAGTGTCTCCTATTATAATATTTTAAATGACTGGATGTACAGAAAGACAAACACAACATTTTCAAAGGCTCAGCTGACTGAAAATTAGTTTGGAAATGTCTGCTGGGAACCAGTTTGCATTGTGGTTCTGTTCGGACTTAATGCCTCTATCTCATTCTTAGATTAAAGAGGTTGAGTTTTACTAGCCCCACAGCCAAATACCAGTCCAGCATAGAGGATGGGTTACACTATGTGGGAGTGCAGGCTCTGATCTGCTCTCTTACCACTTTGCAAAAATTAGGTAGCCCAGAAATGTCCCAGAGACCCTGCTGATGCTCCTAGTCCTACTGGACCTGCTCTCACGCTGGTAAGAGTCAGTGGTGTTGGAGACAGGGAGGAGAAATGTCTGAAGCATAGAGGTCTTCTACTACCTCCAACTTTTCAGATGATGTTTTGGGAAACAGGACAGACTGAGGCAAGTTAATCTAGGTTTGATCATAGTTTTTGCTTTTGTCATCTTCCTGCCTTGTTTTCCCTTCCAGTCTGATATGAAAAATTGGTATTGAAATAATCTGCTTTGATGAATTTTCCCAGTATGACCCAAAACACCAGAGTTAATTGCTACACAATGCTGGATTATGCTGCACATTTTGAATAGCTGAGTGTCAGATGATAAAAAACAGTGTCAGATGGTTAAAAATGGTTTTTGGTCCTGTGTCAAACTATTGCCACTCTACTTTCACCATAGTGAGTGCTGTGAAATATTACTTAGTAATGCTATAGAAAAAGAAAGGAAAACAGTTCAAAAATTCACATATAAATGACTAAATAAGGCTTGCAGTGGAAGAACTGTTCCATATCCTTTTAGCTTTAAAGTATGTCTGAGAAAACTCCTGGCTTGAGAGTAATTTAGATGACTTTTGAATGGACAATTCTGAGAGAAAAGTTAGCTGGCAAGAGTGGAACCTGGTTTTTTGATTCAGTCTTATTTCCTTGAAGACATAAGAAGTCTCCCAAAATCATTCAGAAGAAGAAAGAGAAGAGCGGCAAGATAAAAATTCCGTTTCTTGTCCTGATGCTGCTTTTCTTGCCACCTTATGGCAGATGAAGTTCTCAGCATAAGTAGTCTTATTGGTAAACCTGAGTTTGGGGATCAGCTCAAGTGCCAAGAGTTGCTTGGGGACTGCTGGAGGAGGTGGGGGACAGTGGGTGAGGATCAGACCACTGAAAACCCCTTGGTGTCCTGGCAGACTGGAGAGCTGACAGGGCTCTGGGTCATGCCTCTCCTGCACAGTTGTGCTCTCAGAGGCAAACAGTGACCAATGATGTGTGTGTGTCTGAGCTTCCAGCCATTAGCACTATCTTTTTAAACACCTTTTTGTTGCTTTAAATGCAAAGCTTCTCCTTAGCAGTAATGCTTTTTCTTGAAAACTGTATGCATCACACCTGACTTCGGTTCTCCAAGATAAATTAGGTTATATCTAAACTGGTGGACCAGGTAGATCTTGTCTTTGTTCCATCTCTGTATCAATCTGAGACCTGGGTTCTTCCTAGCCTCAGGATGCAGAAATGAAATCAGGTGCATGGGCAGAATGGAGCAGTGACACAGCTGGCCAGGCCGCACATCTGGACTTGCTGGATCAGAAGGTACCTTTGTCCCTCAGTCCCATCCCTTCCAGCAGACTTAAGAAACAGCTCCTTACAGTCCTTGAGAAGTCACAGAATCACAGAATAAGCTGAGTTGGAAGGGACCCACAAGGATCATTGAGTCCAGCTCCTGGCCCTGCACAGGACCATCCCTGAGAGTCACATCATGTGCCTGAAAGCACTGTCCAAATGCTTCTAGAACTCTGCCAGGCTTGGTGCTGTGGCCTTGGGGAGCCTGTTCCAGTGCCCAGCTACCCTCTGGGTGAAGGACCTTTTTCTAATATCCAACCTCAACCTCCCCTGACACAACTTCAGGCCTTTCTCTTGGGTTCTGTCACTGGTCACCAGTCTCCATGACCTGTGTAGCATATCACAATGCTTCCCTGGGAGACAACATGATGGACTGGTGTCTGTGCCAGGAGGAGTGTTCATATGGAGCTCACCAACCAGAAACTATGTAGGTTGGATTTTTCAGCAAGCCCATTCAGTTTTTAGCAATCTCTCCTTAAAAGGACACAGACATATAGAATGGGATTTAAGGCAGAACTCAGAGATGAATTACATCCCCAAAAAAGACTTTGGTAGACATCTCACTCTGACTTCAGATGTCCAGCAAAGGAGAAGGATGGCAAGCCCCTGACTGTTCTCCTGGAGATGGCCACCTAAGACTGAATCAGCCCTAACTTCTCATATCTGACCCAAGAACTGTCCAAGTTTTTAAAATTTTAGCACCGGAGAAAATACAAAACTTTGTATGTCCATAAACATGGAAATAAACAAACAGCCAACACAGTAAAAGTAGTATTTTCCTGTGTAGAGACTGGGTCTCCTGTCTTTCCTTTATCCTCTTAGAATCTGGAGAGAAAGACCCCGAAATATACTGTATTAGGGACAATTTCTCCTGGAGCCAGCACTTGCTGCTGCTGCCGGCTCCACAGGGCTGCTGTGAGCTGGCCCAGCTCTGCACAGGCACCTGCAGTTCCTGCTGAGTTTTCATTCCTGCCAGGCTCCAGCTGCTGTAAGGAGCAGTTCCCATAATCCACCACATCAGGACTGTCAGCTCCAAGGTAAGCACGTCAGAAGCTTGGGTTTCTGCAACACTGCTGACATATGCCCGTTTTGGAGCAATAATCCTCAGTTTGAGGCCCATGACTCAAGCTGTGCTTCATGCATCTGGCACATGTGCTGGCTGCTGAGGGTGACTTGCTGCTTGAGGCTGGTGCTCACACTTGCAAGGCATCAGGTGGCAGGATCCATCTTCATCTTCCTGCCAGACAGGAGGGGAGATTGGCAGAAGAAACATATTATTCTACTTTGGTTTGGCTGCCAAGGAGAGGTGCAAACCTAATGGCAGAAACTTTTGCTGTTCTTTCTCGGGGAATTAAGAGAGGAAGTGGATAAGCCAGCCTGAGAAGAGGAATACTTGTGCAGGACAGAAGATGCCACTAGAAATACAAGGACATAATTAAACACTTGCCTTGTGCGCGAAGTCCAACAGTTTTCTTCCTTTCACGCGTGGCATCTGCACAGTAATAACAAGAGGTACTCCCTTTTACCCCATGCAGATTAATGGAATTTACTACTTTACTTTTTTATTTTCATTGACATTGGTATTAAAGTGTGATCTGGTATGAAAGAATCAGCCACATATGTAAATATCTCAGCAGGTCATAGCAGCATTGAGGACCCTGAGCGCCCTGCCTGCTGAGAAGTGTCATTAGTCTCTTTTAGAGATAGGGGCACAGAAGCAGGTCACACTGAAGCCTTCTGTGTTTTCAGCCTGGTATCCACCAAACTCATGTGTCATCTACTTAGAACCTGGCACAGGCAGGAGTTTATCAGGACACAATAGGACCCCTTGGCACTGAATCTCAGAGACATGGATGGCTCAGCTGGGCAGACCTGGCCAGGGCTAGGGAAGGCAGCTTCTTTTTCACAAAGGTCCTCAGTCCTAGGACAGTCCACCTGTCCTAGGTGGACCTGGAGCAGCTTCAAGACAACCAGTCAACCAGGTTTTATTAAGATGAATTTTGGTTTAGTAGCAAATTCTATCTCAAAACCAGCTAAACCCACAGACAATATTTTTTTACAGACAGTATTTGAGCTGTTACATCAACAGGATTCATGGGCATTTCCATGTAGGGGAGGAGGGAATTTAGCAGTTCTTCCTGTCACTGTCACAAATGTCTTCTGGGAACAGCCCCACATTGTCAAGAATGGGAGAATGCTGAGGAACTAGCTTTAGGAAGAGGTACAAGAATCCAGCTATGCTGGATCAGCATGTGACATCAGGATTACCTTCTTCTGTTGAAGACTAAATGAAAAGAATCCTTTTTCTTCCTTTGGAAATATGTATTCTCAAATAATTCCCAGTCCACCTATTAGGAGCTCAACCCATTAGCAGTCTATATGTTTCTACATTTTTCTGGCAAGCTTCAGACATCTCTGATCAAGACAAAATCTTAGTGAAAATTTGCCAAAGCTGTGTGTCTGTAATCACATCACTGCATTTGGCAGCAGGATTGGTACATATGGCAAAGTTCAAAGATTTGGCAAAGTAAGCTCACCTTCAAAGAGACTGTTCTGAATTACTGGAAAATGAATTCTGTTTGACTGATGCTAAGTGTCGAGGGGATTTTTTTCTTACAGCAATAAAACTGAATCCAATTAGAAGTGAAGAAATGCATTTTCAAAGACAATGATGAACAAACGTTTATAGGATATCTAGCTTTTGTAGATTAAATTATCAGGTTAAAGCAACCCAAGACAAAGGGCTGTTAATTCAGCTAAATCAGAATCCATGCTGCCCTGAGAATGATTCTTCCATCAAATTACCCCTTGATGTTTCCTGTGTTCAATTTGACTTTTCTGAAATTTGTATTCTTTCTGGAACACTGCACATCCATGTAGATAAAAGCCCTATTTTCTTTGTATCTGAACTGCAGGTAAAATGGTTTAGAAGAACAGTATCAAAACTGGAATGTCAAGAATCTGAAAGTTAGGAAACACTAGAATTGAAGTTGACTTTGAATTTATAATCTGCCTGTGCTCGTACATATCAGGTAACCTCATGTACACTGGTGTATACACATTTTTCTAAGGAATCCTTTCTTGTGCTGTGCAGCCATGATGCCGGTGGAGGGGCTGAAGTCCTTCCTGCTCCCATGCAAGTTCTGCATTATGAGGGGGAAGCAGGTCCTCCTCTAACCACCAACAGCTGGAGCTCTGCCTCTGCTCTAGTAACAAGCCACAGCAGAGACACTGTGCCTGGCCCAGACACAGTGGGGATGCTCCAGCCTATGGTGAGTGATGAAGAGGCCTTAGAAGCCTCTTCTTCCTGACATAAAATCTGTGCCTGTTACTAACCTAAACAGTGAAATTAGTGCCTAAACCACATATGCAATCAGCATGTTTTTTGTTGATGATTCAGGACACTTTGTTCAGGGCCACCTCTCTCTATTAACTTTCAGGGGTCCTAAAATATTGAATTGTGCTGGGATAAATTGTGGGGTGCAGGGTAGTTCAGCAGTCAGCAGCCCAGACAAAAATATTCTATCCTGTGACAGACATATCCCGCTCTGCGTGGGATATATACACACCTATGGGGAGCAAAGCAGAGATATGGAGTCTCCTCTGTCAGAATTACAGCACCCAACAGAAATCTGGGACCAGAGACTGGTGATGTGCTTCAGTGGTCATGCAGAGTCAGCACCTTCAAGCTCACGGCATCCACAAGACCGAAGAGATCACAGGTTGTCTACTACAGACGCCTTCAATAACTTCCCCATTTCTTTCTTTAAAGTAGGCAGTGCCTCTGCCTTATTTAGCAGTTATTTTTCCTTTCTTGTTGGCTAGATTACTTTCTCTAGCTTTGCAAGATGAGTAACTCCGCCTTTTCTTGTCTCCTTGTATCTTGAAGAACTGCAGATCAAAACCATTCAGAGATTATTTTGGAAATAGGATGCAAGTATGGGTTACTTAACACTTGACCATGTTTACTGCAAGATACTTGGTCTGCAGTGCCACTGTTCTCACTTTATTTTAGTGCTGTCACTGTTAGCTATCTATTCTAAGAAGGTAATCTAGGCGTTTCCTACTTGCCCACAGTAACATCAGATATTTAGTAGCTGGGAGACCTTTCCAAAACAGTGATTACACAATTCAAACACTAGCAATTTCTGAATCAAAACAAAGAATTATTGCAGGGCTCTTCTGCATGAATACATTGCACACTGTGGTTTAGAAACATCTGTTGGCTGAGTTGTATGCAATAAAGATACATAGAACACATGGCACTGCCATTTGCATATAGTATATGTCACTGATATATTAGAAGTGAAGAAAGATCACAAAAACCTTAAAAAGCCAGTAGAATGTAAGATGACAGATGTATAAGTCATGGAGAGCACTGTGGTAACAGTAAATATTAACAAAACTGAAAAATTTAAAAAAGGCGCAGTAAGTTTTCAGTAGACTAGCAAAGAGGTCATAGTGTGCTCACACCAGGGAGTTGTTAAAATGGCCTTGAAAGGGGATAGATTACCTTTGCATCTTCTTTTTCTATTACAGTGCATGAAGAGCTCAAGCAGTAGTTTCAGGTCCCTTCCCATTCCTCTCACCTTTACATACACATCTGGTCTGATAATAGATCTATTTTAACTATCACCAGAGTCTTCTTGCTCACAGGAGCCATGTATCAAAATCCCTGTATGGTAGAGAGTCCCAGGAGATCTAGCATATACCTCAGAGGCCTTATGGAATGGTGAAATACAAAAATGATTCACAAGTGGGAAATGAGAACCAAACTCCAACACTTGTGTTTCTAGGTGAAGCTGAGCTCAACGTACCTCATCTTGGGAAGCCCTTGCACAGGCGTCTGGAGCAGCTCCCACTGACTCACCTCCTTCGGTAACCAAGGACCTGTGTCTCAGTGTCCTTGGTATCAGCATGGTTGTGCTGATTGCCACAGGGTATATCCTCAGCTGGAAGTCTGCAGCAGAACTCAGGAGCCACATACTCCTGGGTAGACAGTGTTGCAGCCTTGCCAAGGCATATAACTCAAACAGTTATGAAACTGGCCTGACTTAAAAAAAAAAAGTTTGTTTTACTTGGTTTTCTGGTGTGCAGGCTGTGGTGATTCACTTTCAAAGTCTTTTCTGTCATATTGATGCTATGTTTTTCCTCTAAGTAAAGACTGAGATTCTTACACCACCCCTGATTTCAGAGCTTAGGCATTTATGGAAAATACCACCTCCTCTGAAGCTCTGAGGGCTTTTGGTATTTCTGCACAGTGTTGCATTTTCAGGAGTAGTGGTGTGAGTGCACAACCCCAAGTCTGGTCACTGAAAGACATTTGTACAGCTTTGTCATACATGGCAGTCCTCATCGAATTCCTGCTAGAGTTAGTTTTACAATGTCACTTCTTCTTGAATCACCTGTGTACATTAAGCAGATTGTCCATCGGACTTCCTTTCAATAAAAGGGAGGGAGTGGGTCTTTTTGGTTGCTTCCTGTCCCACTTGAGGTACTTGGAGAATTCATGAGAGCAACCGAGCTGTGTTCAGCCAGTTCTCTCACTTTCTCTGAGCACATGCCTGCCCACAGCCACTTCATCTTAACTGATACCAATGTGACTTCAGTGCCCAAGGACCACAATCACAACTCCAGCTCCAGAACTGGGGCCTGAAGTAACTTGTGGCTGAATCCATGAAGGTATTGTGATGGAACCACTTTGGATTTAGTATAAACCATAGTTCGACAAAGATTTGTGATTTTCTGAATTTGTTAGAAAAATGCAAGACCAACACTTGACACTTGGGCTTATATTTCAAAACAGTCATCCATGAGAGTGACTAATGTTCCATCAATGCCTGCAGGGAACACTCACATGAGCATGCATAGCCTATGGTGGTTATATGTTAAAACAGAATCCCTGTGGCTGATAAAGGGGTAAACACAGTATGGTTTAGGCAGATTATAACTTTGGGCAAAGCATTTAAAAAGGAAAGTTAAAACTGCTTAAGATTATGGGTGTAGAGATCAGGTGTGGTGGGACAGGGTTAGTTGTCCACCAGATCACTTGTGCACTAGCCTCTTCAATTAAAGCACAGTGATTTTCAAGCATATTATTTGTCAAAACAAAGAAGTCTACAAAACTGTTAATATTAAGTCTAATGATCAGTCTGTTAAACTTTAACTGGCAGCGTTGACAAGTTCAGAGGATTGGATGTTTAAAGGCTCCGCCAATTTGTGGAGAATCAACTAATACTGCTGTTGACTTCTTTCTACAACAAGATAGTTTGTAACCTTGACTCACAGCATGAGATTCAGCCCCTCTTAACACCTCTAGGCTCTGCAGCTGGCTGCTGCGCAGTATGATCCAGGGTCACTGTTTAGGAAACAACTTTAAAATTGACTCACTCAGCAAATAGCTGCCAGGAGTTGGCCAGGAGGAAACGAGAAGGGTAGAGGTGTGTTACAAATCTGGCCCCATTCATAAGGCTGTGAGGAGGAGTTAGCTGCCATCCTGTGTCTCCTGAAGAAAGGTGTTACAACCTTGGTTCCAGAGGTAGCAGGGATCCCTTCCTCCTTCCTATGCTGGGGGAGGTAGGTCATGCCGTGACACTAACAAGGTGTGCAGTCCTTGTTTTGCTTCACATGAACAGTCCTTTGCATGATTTGTAACATGATTTTTTCCCCATTTTTGCAGAAAATTCTCTGAGCAGTAGAGCGCTGTCAGTCACATTTCTTCTCTTGCCCCATTATGTCCTCATTGGATCTGAGGACTCGGTTCTCAAGTTCAGGGATGTATATCCCTCTCTAGATCCCACCACTCTTGGACATGCCTTTATCTTGCTCACTGTAGTTGTCCTGCAGCCTGAGTGAGTTTCCTGCTCACCAGGCCTGTCTCTCACATAGTTGCTGCTCCTTTTCCTGTGTTTGAGATGGGAGTCCTCCCTTCTGAGGATTTTGTCACGGTCAATGAGTATTAGGAGATGGTCAAGTGACTAGAACCATCCCAAGTACTTGGGGGTTGTACTTACATAAGACTTTCTTGAACTTAGCAAATGGGGGCAGACACTCATAGCAATGAAGGTTTTGGCACTTAGAAATCCTGATTTATTCCAAGAAGGGCATGTATGAACTTGAGGCATCTCTAGGGCTACACAGCAGCTGAACAATTTTGGCTCATCATCCTACTGAAGTATAGAGTTACAGATTCATAGAATCATAGAATGGTGGGCAGGAACATCTTTAACAACATCAGGTTGCTCAAAGCTTCATCCAGCTTGACCTTGAATTCTTCCAAATATGGGGCATCCACAATTTCTCTGGGCAACCTGTTCCAGTGTCTCACCACCCTCATTGTAAAAAAAGTCTTTGTTGTATATCCAATCTAAATCTACCCTCTTTCAGTTTAAAATCATTGTCCCCTGTCCATTGCCACAGGTCCTTTCTTATAGGCCCCTTCAAGTACTGAAAGGCCGCAATAAGGTTTCCCTGGAGCCTTGTCTTCTCCAAGGAGAACAACTATGGTTCTCTCAGTCTTTCCTCATAGAAGAGATGTTCCATCCTTCTGATCATTTTTGTGGCCCTCCTCTGGATCCAGTCCAATATATCCATGTGCTGAGGACATAAGAGGTGGAGGCAGTGCTACAGGTGGGGTCTCACCAGAGCAGAGTAGAGGGGCAGAATCACCTCCCTTGACCTGCTGGCCATGCTTTTTGTGATGCAACCCAGGATACATTGCTGTCTCATATCCTATTTTTCATCCATCTGCAGGGCTGCTCTCAGTCTATTCATTCTGCATATGATACCACTGATACCATGGTTTGTCCAAGCCCAGGTGCAGGACCTTGCACTTGGCCTTGTTGAACTTTATGAAGGTCTCATGGACCCACTTCTCAAGCCTATCCATACTCCTCTGGGTAGCATCCCTTCCTTCAAGTGTATCAACTGCACCACTCAGCTTCCTGTCATCTGCAAGCTTGCTGTGGACACACTCAGTCCCACTGCCTATACCACTGATGAATGTATTAAATTGTGTTGTCCCCAGTATGAACCTTGAGTGACACCACTTGGAAATGATCTCCATCTAGACATTGAGCCTTTGACTGTAACTCCCTGAAAGAGGCCATCCAGTCAATTCCTTATCCATCTACCAGTTCTCCCATCAAACCTATATCTCTCTAATTTAGAGGCAAATATGCATTTTCCTTTCTTGCATGAGGCCTCAAAATACTGGGAAAAACATCCTTTTATAATAAAGGCAGCAGCAACAAGGACTACTCCAAAAATGTCTCAGCTGAGTTTGTATCATACATTCCATCAGTTACTACAAATTCAGAAATTGCCATATTTTCAAAGTCTGAATCTATTCTGAGGAAAATTTATAGGCATGCTATCATGCCTATTCTTCTTATCACTGTTGCCTTTCTTATAAAAATTTTCAATAACAATTTTATTTTAAAGTATTTATTTCATATAGACTGAGGAAGGATGCCTGAGTTCAGTCCCGTGTCTGTCTTTAGTCTATTTCTCTTTTCTCTGCACATATTCCTTGGGGTTTGGCAAAAAAATAATCCTGAAATTTACTCTGACTGATATGTTTCTTTGGGTCTATTTTTCTTCTACATGAGGAAAAGAAATTCTGCTAAATATTTAGGAACTTGCCCTCTTTCCACACAAAAGCCTGAGCAACTAGAGGCCCAGTCCTACAAGATCTCTCGATTGTCATCCTCACTTAGATGTGGTTCCCTGGAGACAAAGGGAAACTTGTGTGACAGAGGACTGTAAATTGAACTCTGCAAATGGAAATGCAATTTTGAAACAAGCAAAAATGTAGCATCAATGTGCTTGACATTGCTTCCCACTTTGGATTATGTATTGTACATAATCCAATTTAGACCAGTCAAGGAGGGCAGAGGACTTTCAAGAGCCAAAACCCAAGGAAGGAAGGAGAGAGCCTAAATCCTGTGAGATTTTGTTTGCATTTCAGAAACTAGCCAGAGAGGAAATGCATTTAAAAAACCCAAATTCCATTACTTTGAGCTGACCTGTGATTCTTGCAGCCTCCTTACACTCCATCTGCATGTTCCCTCTGGCTTGCACGCTACCATCTCTGAAGTTCCTGCTACTAATCACTACAATATGGATCCCCTAGCCTCAATGTTAACATTAAATGTAGTGGCTTTCAGCTGTAGTCCTCAAAGCATTAAGAAAATAAACCCCCCCACTAAAAGCCATTTTCAACCTCATGTTGTCAGGGACCACAAGGACCACCAGCAACTGTCTTGTGTTGAATTTTGATCTGTTGCTTTTACCTTCCCCCCAGACATGTATTTTTACAGGGTTTGCAGCTACAGAAATACCAGAACAGCAATTCAACCTCCCACAGATTAACATCGAGGCTTCTACAGTGCCCTGCTCCTCTGTAGTTCTGAATCAGTCCTGAGCATTGCCATGAGTCTGTTTGTGGCTGGTTGTAAGACAGATACTGTGAATGCATACAATCATGGAAACTCCAGCACGAGACCAAGAGACAGTGTCTTTTTCCATTTCAAAGGTGGTAAGACTCTAGTTTTCAGACTTTTACTCTGCTGAAAATATGCCCATCCAGTGCAAAGTGAGTGTCTCTCACTTTAGTAGCGAGTGGTAACTAGCTTTTAGAGACCATCATCACATCCAATTTACTACTGGATGAAGTCACCATCCCTGGTAGTGTTCAAGAAAAAACTGGATGTGGCACTCAGTGTTGTAGTTTAGTTGGTATGGTGATCTTCAGCCAAAGGTTGGAGTCCATGATCTTAGAGGTCTTTTCCAACCTTAAAGATTTGATGATTCTCTATAAGGACAATTTCAAACTGAAGACACAGAAAAAATATTAATTAGAGATTAAAATCCAACTTAGCATTTAAAATTATTATGTTCATAGCAAGATTTTTCTGCGTGTTTACATCCTCTTTCTACCAGTTCCTTCCATTTACCACTGCAGCTGAGACTCTTGGGCTCTCATCACCTTTGTTCTCATCTGGTGCCACTCCTCCTTCAGGCAAGAGCAACCAGGAGTTCACAGGATATTCACAGAAATGAGTAGTTTCTGGTATAATATTGACTTCTTGATACAGCTTTGGCTTGTCCCTAAAAGCTTTTCAGGGCTGACGGCTCAGGGCCCAGGGATGATGACTGGGCAAAACTCACAAAAGGACACACGTGGCACTAGCATGTTTGAGTATTATCATTAGTAATTTAAGTGATCATAGGGTATAATACATGTGGCTTAAACTTAGATGCATGAAGCACAAAGGGGATCACAGGTGAATTCAGATTAGGCCTCTTTTCTCTCCTGCTTAGAGCTATAGGATGGGACCTGAGCTGTAACAGGATGCTGTGCAGGCCAGTGGTGGCACTAGAGAGGGACACTGGGCACTGCAAACGGACCACGTCACTCAGTAGTGGAAGAGTCAAGTGGAACAAAGTGGATGGAGAGGAAGAGGAGACAAACCAGCCCTCATCACTTCCCTGCTGGATCACACCTGTCCGTGTGTGCTGGTTTAAAGGTAAACCGGCAGGGGAAATGAACCCAACTCAAAAGAGAGATTATAAGTCAGAATCATCATGGCTAGTCTTCGTGAACAAAGATTTGGGAAAGGTCTCTACCCACATTTGTTACAAGTGTGCTGGTAAAACAGGGCTTTGCAAATGCGGGTAAGGCCTTTGAGCCTGCGCAGTGGATTTTTTAGGTGAGACACAGTGTGCACTGAACTGAGCCCACCCTTTAATCCTAAGGTTCATCTGCCGGGGCCGAGCGAGCTTGGACGGTGACAGCAAGGTCCTCAGGACATAGGTTTGTTTAGAGTGACCTTCTCTTAGATGGATGGCCTTACAGGACTGAATGAACTCCATCTGCCCAGGTTTAGAGTTGTCCTTCTCTTCTGTGTGTTCCGGGGCTCCCCTCTCAACTCCCACGATGGCACTGTTCCGCATAGGCGAAGCTCCCACTCTCTTGCTCCTTTCCGCGCCTGGAGCCAGGCCCCAGCACCTGGGACTGGGCCGCGCCACTATGCATGTGCCCGGGGGCAGCCGGGCCCGCGCTGCCATGAAGCACATGCCCAGGGGTGGCCTGGGCCCGCGTCACCAAGTCAGAATAACAATTTAATAAAATAATACAATAAGTACGATTATACAGATGAACAATTGGTTTTAACCCACAAAACCCAAATGTATAACCCAGCACCCTGGGGCATGAACAGAGTGGTGTTCGTTGGGCCCCCTGAGTCCAAAGTAAAAGGAGAGGGGAAAACCTGTTGGTGAGAGTGCTGTTGCAGTCTGGTCAAGAGCGGTGATTACAGTCCAGTCAAGAGTGGTGGTTGCAGTCTGGTTAAGAGTGGTGGTCTGCAGTCTGGTTAAGAGTGGTGGTCTGCAGTCTTCCTCTGGATCCCACGAGTGGTTAAAAAAGTCCCAAGACTCCAAGATTATATATCCTCAGGTTCAGGCAGGAATACCCAGTACTTCCCTCCGGGCGGGGAGTTCCACAATGGGTGTGAGGACAGGAGCATTCTCCTATCTCGCAGGACTCTTAACACCTAGTTTATAGCCTGAGGAGTCAGGCTGCTCTGGGCAGAGGGTGCAAATAGTCTATTGCTAACAGTTTCTGGGAAATGGCATGGAAAGCTATAGAATACACAGTTTTAGGTTACACCCATACAGTGATGAACTGGTCCCATCCGTTCTAACTAGGACACCATGCATCACTGTGGTCAGGGACAGGTGTTCCCTCAGTAGACAGCTGCTCACTGGAGGGTCTGCTGCTGCTGCTCAGCTATTCCTCACTGCTCCTAGGAAGAACAACTTGAGGGAAAATGTTCGTGCCTGCTCCTGGGAGAAGCAAGCAGGTTGCTTCATACAGAGCTCACTGGAGTACTAGTTTTGCCCCAAGTTTCAAACCCACCTGTGGGGGTACCAGCCACCATCTGGTGAGCAATGAGAAACACCTGGGAAGGGCCACACCTTCCATCATGGCACCTGAAAGTGAAGAGGTTATGTCTGGCCACAACTTGTACTGGTGCAAGGTAACCAAAAGGGAGTCTGAGCTAGCTTGTTGAAGAAAGACAAATGACAGTGTGCCTTGAATTGATTTAGTGTCCATACAGATTTCCTATAAATGTGGCCTCTGTTCATCCAGCTCTTCCTCTGACAGTGTGGAGAAGAGGGCTACTGAGGTAGATGGATCTCAAACAAGACCTTCTGGAGTCCATTCTGCAAGTGACTGTCTTGCCCTTGAAAAGGGCTGTTTTTGATGGCCTAGTAGGTCTTCTCCGTCCCATGACACTGATCCTACATGACCCTCGTTGATGTTCCCTCCTCTTCCCCACCTGGAGTCTCCAACTGCTCTCCTGCTCCGTCTCTCAGGAGGCTGAGTGTTTCTGCCAAAGCAGCTGTTCCATATGAGATCTGACACCAAGGAGGAGGGAATGTTATTCACCCGAACAGAAAACCCTGTTTAAATTTCAGAGTGCCAGGAAGGAATATTCTTGCCTTGTCTTTCATCTGCACTGTAAAGGATGTATCTAGTGAGTGGTGAGTGGTGATAGTGAGTTGCATCCAAATCCTAATCAGCCAAAAGTATGGTCACAACTAATAAAATAATCAACCCCTGCAAATTCCAGCCTCTCAGGAGGGGTCAGAACCTATTTATGCAGAGTGAGAAAAGACCTCTCTTTCACAAGTCCTGGAACAGCAAAAGCAGTTTATTCACCGGAATGCGCCTTCCATCTGAGAAATAGGGCAGGAGAGCAATTGACCTCTTCTTCCCTGTTACACAGCACCGGAATATTTAGTTAAAATGAAGCAATTTTTTTGCTGAAGAAGGTACTCATCTAGTTGTGAAATTGGCTTGAATTTCATGAGTGGTTCTTGTTGAATAAAAAAGGGAAGAGTGAGTTTGAGAACATCACAATGTTTTATTTGGTTGCATTATTTGTGAAATGAAATATTTGGTTTCAGAAAAATGTTTTCTACTTGAAATGTTACCTTTAAAAAGAAGTCTAAAAGGATTTTTAAAATAGGTTTTGCCATTTCCAAAGGAGCTAGGACTTCCTCTTTGAAATGAAGGGATCCATATAAAGTTAATCTCAGATGACTGATTTTTCTTTTCAATCAGCTTTGCCAGCTCCTGTCCTCCTCCCTGCTGTGTGCTTCACTTTGATTTGGCAGGAGCTGGCTCCACGAGCTCTGTTCCTTTCCTCTTCTCCTGATCTCCTGCATCACTCTCTAGGCCAAATGGGTATTATTCACCCAACCAAGTTTAGGTGCTTTTTGACTAGAAAACAATCAGAAGACGTTTCAGGAAGAATATTATTTCAATTTTGTTTTTATGGAAATGAAAATTACTTGGGGTCCTTAGGTTTCATGATCTAGTAAAGCTCAGTGAAGGTGCTGCAGTGACCCTAAGGTTACACAGTTTTCTTTATCCAAGAACAGGTAGATTTGGCTCAGGAAAAATGTTGGTTCACTGCAGATTCAGTACTACTGGTTGTCAATTTTCCAGGGGAAATATCTTCCTCCTAATATATTCCTCTATCTAATGAGAGAGGAAAAAAATCTAATGATTTTTTGACAGCCCTGGAAACTCTTCTAGTCATATACTGAAGAACCATGTGGACCCAACCTGATCTACCTATCTTGTGTTCAGATGATTTCTTATCAACAAAGCCTGCTTGTGTCATCATTGTTGTCATAACCCCAAGCATTTCCTAAGTCTTTTGGGTTAATCATAGCACCATAATCTAAAAGTGTTGCAGTTGCTTTCACAGTTACTTCACTGGTCTATTGGATTCAGAATTACCAAAAACTTATTTCTTCATTACTGTAACTCAGTTGCATCCTGTTAACCAACGTCTCCAAGGCTTTGAATAATAAGGAACACACAGTTATGGCATTTGCTATGTTTGGCAGAATACTTTAGCCATTTGATCCCAGCAAATGTGTGCCTGGCCCCATTTGTAGCACCCTCCTCTGCAGCCCAGCCTTGCTATCCTTTGCTTATATATAAAACCCCTTTTGATTTAAATCCTGCTCCATTGAAATTGGTGGCAAACTTCCTATTCTGTTCAGAAGTGAAAATTTCACAGGCATTCTAAGGAGAAAACCCCTTCCTCTTTATAATTTGTACTTCATGTTACCTGATGTTTAATTATATCTCATGATATTTCATTGATACCGTGAAAAAGAAAAAGGGATCAGGTAAATGATTGCACATGAGCTGTACTTAGAAGATATCATGATTAAACAAAGAACCTACATGGTTTGCAACTGCCAAGTGGAGATGTGATTTTTTCATACTGGAGAATCAGTTTGTTGGAAACTGTGTCTAGACACCACTCAACCAGAAAAAAAGTGACATTTTTAAAAAAAGGATGATAAGGAACTACCAACTGGGATAACTGACCTAGGCACATGATGTAGTTTGCTACTCTTGAAGTCTTTAAATAAAGGCATTTTAATAAAAGACACATATTTATGTATCCAGGATTTTGTTCTTTTCTGAAATGACACTTTGAAATTCTCAGACCTCCATGCATACATAGATCAGACTAGATACTCAAAGTGCTTCTGCTTTTAAAGCTTGCTTTTTTTTTTCCTAAATAAATTCACAGCCTCATGGGCAACTCTTTCTATATTTCTGATTGTTAGAAATTACAATAATTACTTTCTTGATTGCCAACCTACGTATTACATTAGAAAAATGTATAAACTGGTTTCAAATTTATTGAGTTTACAGAACTATCATGTTAGATATTTTGTGAGCATTTTTTGGTCACAGTGCTGCAGGAATGGGGAGTAATACTGCAGACAGGGTTGAAAAGATAATCCTAGTGACTTTGTATTGTTTTTATATAAATCTTCATCAAACTTGAGGGTCATATTCTGTACAGTAATGTGTCATAAAAATGTTTCTGAGTTTTCATTTTCATCCTTTTTTGTCTATAAAATAAACGTTTTTGCCCACAGAGTATCCTTTAACCTTTAGATATCTGACCTCTCACAAAGAACTTCCTAGTGTGCTGTTTATGCATTAGGAAATGTGATGCTTATCACACTTCCCTTGCTTCCCTATTTTGTTGTAGCTTAGCAAATGACTCCCTAATTATTTCTTTGTGAGTTAAACCAGATCATTTTCTCTTGTGGGGATGAGTCAGTCTAACAGCCCAAGCAAGTGAAATCTTGCTCCTTTCAGGGCAAAAATTGTCTTTCATAAAGAAAATATAAGAAGAGTAGCATGTTGTCACTGTCAATATCAAAGTAACCATTTTCTCCAGGTGGAAATTGAACCATAAATCAGTAGACATGAAAACATGAAGTAAACTGCTATTTTTCATGGAAAAATCTCATATGCAAAAGCTGAATTTTACACAGCTCAGCAAAATAACTCGTTGCCTTCTGTCCTGAAGAGGAACCACTAATAAAGAATCAGTAAAGTTATGGACCCTGTGGAAAGCGGTGGCAAAGGAGCACCTGATACAGTAGTTGAGACAACATGCAAGAGGACGGAGAACAAATCAGAGGCACCAGCATGAGAAGGAAACGGGCAGGCCCCAGAGAGACCTGATGGACTCCCGTCCCATCCGAGTTCCCCACCCTTGCTCTGGGGGACCCAATCCATGAAGGTGTGATGTTTGGCTCCCCCTCTTGGTGGGTTATTAGTTGTAAGAGAATAGATTAGAGTTCCTTTTTTTAATTTTTTTTCTTTTTCCCCCCCTCACCCCTTAATATAAGCAGATTATTAGAATTTCCTTTCCCTATGCTAATTATACACTTGAAAATACCTTCATCTTAAACTGGAGCGTTTTGTTCAGTGATTCAACATAAAGCTATTTCATCCCTTTTAAAATAAATGGACTCCACTCTCGTTTTGCCCTTGCTCTGTCTCTTGGAACTATCTTGCTCTAGATTCTATGACCTGTTGTTTCACATTATGAATAAATTGGTTTTCTTCACTTTGGTTATCCCGTAATCCCTTTTAGGCATACGATAGTTTTGGAACTTTATACAGTGTCTCTGGTTAATGTACCTCTGAGAAGTTAGATAAGGCTGATCCTTATTTAGCCTGCATTCAGTAGAAATACATTGAGCTATTTTTGGCTGAGTGCCCTTTTAATTTTCCAAGCTCTCAAATGGAGTCATTTAAAGTATAAAAATGTATGAACATCTTTCCTCTGAACTAAATGGCACTCTTTTTCTTGGCTTAATTTCCTTTGGAAGTAAAAGCTATACTATACTTCACTGGTACCAACAATCAGTAATGTAGTGTAGGTTGCCAGACATAAAGATTAGATAAGTATTTGAATTTCCAGTAGTGTTTTCATGGAATTATCTATATGCAGCTCATATTCTATTCTGAGGACCAGCTGGGCTTGCAACTGTAGCTATATTTCTCATCTAAAAGGAAATTATATTTGCTATGATAGAAGGATTCAAAATCTATCTGATGTGTATTTATACTTTTTAAAAATCAGCCTAAGGGTAAATATTGAAGTTGTTTCTGAACATATTCTAGAATCCAAGAATCCTTTGAAGATGTAACATTTACACTACACAGTTTACTTGAAATGGCCCAGAACTACAAAAAAAACCAAAAAACAAAACAAACCAACCAAAAAACTGCAAAAAACCCCCAATCTCCCTCCCCAAAAAAATCCGCCAAAAAAACAAACCTCCCAAAAAGTGGCTTTTAGTTTCTCCTAACTAAATTTTCCTTTATGATGAAATCTGTTATATGATACTGAGATAATACTAACTTTCTAATAACAAGCAACTCTGCTCTAAGAGGTAACCATGTAAAACTGGCCCATGATTACTGATCAGAGCTATTCCTTGACCTATTTCTGTAGACTGAGGTTTTACTCCTGTTATTGTGGGAGAACCAAGACAGCTTAGAGAGATGGGGCTGCAACTGATTTCTCTTCTACATCATCAGTTTTGAAGGAAGTGATAAAGTGTCCTGAAATTTATATGTTTCTCGACAAATTTCTATTGCAAGAATCAAACTTTTCCCCTGCCTTCCCTTCCAAAACTTTTCTCCACTGGTTCAATTTTCTCAGTCATCCACTATGAGGAAGCTGGATGTTATAAAATTCCATATTTATAACCCAAGCCTATTAATATTTCACTTTTTCAACAAAACCAATAGTGGATTTCTCTTGCTGGCCAAGCCAGCTTACACAACTTTAAAAGAAATTTCAGTTTTATTTCTTTCAGAATACACAGAAAGATTCTCGGATTCCAGAGCTGAAATACTCATAAATCATAATTCATAAAGCCCTCAATTATTAATCTTATTGTGTTCTTCTGTAATGGCTAGAGGAGTGCTTACCCAGGATGAAAGGAAATGAACATGTCTGGTTGGTAGGGTTCATTTTGCCACCCTGGGAAGTGCAGGAACAGGGCACTTTACCAGCTGCATCTCATATGCTATTTAATCCTTACAGCCAGATTTGCTGCTTGGTCCATGCGTGTGTGAGGCATGAAACTGTTCTTCCACTGTCCCCATGGGAGGACAGGAGCAATGACATTGTCAAACAACACCTGTGCCTTTTAGGACTGTTTTGGCCAGGTGCTTTTCATTTCATCAGGACCAGGTGCATTAGGAATAAGGTATTTTTTTTTCTTGCCATCTTCCCCTGCAGATTGCCTCCATTCCCCTTCCTAGCTGAATATTTGAAATTTCAGAATTATACTGAAAAACTGTGTAGCTGAGCAGCTCCTGAATCTGGGAGCACTCCAGGCTGGGGATGCCAGTGCAGACTTCGTACGGGCTGCAATGAACAGCCACAGTGTTAATGCACTCAGTGTGTTTTATGGTGTCTCTTTGTGCCTTGACCTCAGAAAGTTTCAGTGCTCTTCAGAGGGTGTGTTTGTATAATAAGGAGTGTGCAAAGGTGGGAGGTGAGACTATGTCTCTTTATATACTACTTATTCATTTTTACTCACTTCCTAAATCCTTCATCAGAGTCTCAAGGGATCATTAGTTTCATATAAAGCTAACAACTTGTGTGTCTTTCCAGTATTTAGGTAAGTGGAAAAGAGCCCATTTTCCTAATCTCATTGGCATCTAGATTGTATTTCATGGATTTTATCATATGGAACTAATATTTCAGTACATGTCAAAAAGACTTTGCTTAATACAATCCAGCATTGCTGATTATACTGGCCAATTTATACAACACAAAACAATTAGGATGATACATGCGCAATATGAATATGGCATAAATAAATATGAGCTGAGCAACATGATAGTGAACAGACCTATTTATCGGACACTCTTTGCTGGATATTTGACTGAACAAAGAGGGACAGAGACAAAATAGATGGGAAGATGCTTCCCTGTAAGCCCAAGGTTTGTGTGCATACAGCACATTCAAGTGTGTGCAAGAGGCAGCAATGTGCAAAGGATCTTATCAGAGCTATTCCTTCTACAAAGCTTTGCTGAACTCCTACAGAAAATCCAGAGGAGTGCAAGAGTTCTACCTTTCCAGCTCATTTGGGTTCCTGAGGCCAGTACTAAAGCCATAAATATTGCTCAGAAAAATTGGTAGGTATTACAATGTTGGACTTACGGAAGGACACAATTTTACCAGTCTTCAGGCATGGAGACATGAGAAGAGATCTGCCCTAGAAACTTTTCTGGGAGTGGTGGAGATGAAGGTGGCCCATGAGAGGAGGAGAATGTTGCTGGGAATGAGATAGTCTCTCAGATAAATCAGCCCATGCAGGGTCCTCCCAGCAGCGTGATGGGTTTCAGTGCCAGGAACAGGGGGAAGGAGTAAAACAGACATACGTGCGCACAGTCAGATCCTCTGTTTGTGCCCCAAAGCCTTTCATGCAAACATACGCAGAGAGCCTCCAAAGAAAGCTAAATTACCCCAGGTGTTTATTTACTTAGTGGCATAACAGTAGTTTGCCTGAATTTCATCCTCTGATGAGTTTGGTGAGCAGTTCTCCATACCTTAAGGGCAGTGGCAGAGTAGGTTCCTCAGTTTTGCATGCATGGCAAATTAGCCCACCATCAGACACTTTTGTAAGATCAGATGTGAAAAATACTAGGGTCAGAGAAAGAAGAGATATAGACAATGTGTCATCTGGCAAATTATTTGAATAAAAGCTGATGGGGAGAATCTTGTGTGTTTGCTTGCAAAGTTTTAGCAACACAAGAACTTATTGTCCAATACACGGCACATTGCAGGAGTTTAGCATTTATGGTCTCATGGCACTAACTGCCACTGCTCTCCTGAAGGCACTAACAGTGTATCTAAGTCTAAATCTACTGCTCCTGTTCCTGCAGCATTGCAACAATTCCACGCATCAAAGTCCTGCTGCAGTCTCTCCTCTTCTTCACCTTTGTTGCCCTGGGATCTTGCGGGACTCCAAAAGTTTCTTACATTTTCCTTTAAAGGGATTACTTCTGGACATTCAGCTGTGAGAGGGGAATGAGATTCTGGCAACTTTAATGTAGTCCAAGGGTATTTAGGTTCAAGTGATGACAAATGAATGTAATTAATATATTAAAGTATGATTCTGTAAGTACTCCCACCCTCAGAGTAGTTTTGCCTGTTTTTAAATACAGTTTCACAACATAATTCATTATGTGATCTGAGTGCATGTTGAGCCAATTTCCACTTGGATCCATGTCCTAAAGGATTGTAAGAAACGTGTTATTCTGCCTAGCACCAGGGATAACACGTGGTTCTCAAACTGAATTTGTATGAATTGCTTTCAAGTAGCTGCACTCCAACAAACAGCTGGTTGGACTAAAAGCTCCAGAGGAAGCATCTCTGAAGTCCCAGGAACACATGCAATCAGATCTGTCCCAGCTCTTCCTGATGGTCATTGCTTTCACTCAGATGCAAGATTTGGTCTAAAAGTGTTTGCTAGCACCACCAGCCAGGGTAAAGACACAATTCCTGTTCTAGGTTAGTAGCCTCATATTTCAGAAAGATGATCCACACCACTGCCCTCCTGTACTTGAGTACCTGATCAAACTGTCAAGGTATTACCACTTTCTAGTCCCAAACTTGGTTCCAACGGCTGTGTTCAAAACTTAGGAAGACTTTTCCGTGAAAAAGGACTTGGATTTTGCTTTAGATATTTTCAGAAATTTTTTTCTTTGATCTTTAGGATTGGTTGATCTTTGATCTTTTTTGATCTTTATTGTTTACTCCATTGGTTGACACATTTACCACCATAAGACACAATATGTTTGCTCAAGATCTTTTGCTGTTGGAGACCTGACATACACACCTTTTACTTTTCTGGGTTTACATGATGCAGAGTATGAGTCAGAGCAGGAGTCTGAATTGCCCTCGATTGCTTCTACCTCTAGAGATAACTTACAGTTCCTATGCCAACTAGCATCCCACACTGATGAAGAAGCATTAGTAGTAGTGTTCCATCATCCACTGGATGGATAGGAAGATTCCCCTGTTGACCTAGAAAATTATGGCACAGCACAGCAATATTATTTACTATGTCTGTATTATATATAATATTTCTACACAGAGAAACACTAAAGCATTAACCACTCAGTGAATTAGCCCCAAACCAAGAAGGATGACTGCTAAATAAAAACAACATTTTTTAAGAGCCTTAAGTTATTTTAAAACATAGGCCATGTGAATATATATATATCATCTTGACTTATTCTTTTATTTGGAACTGTCCGACTGGATTGCATTTGCATACAAAATTTGAAAATGCAAACTGGAATAGATGAAACAAGTATTTCAATTTGGCTTCTTAAAGTTTACAGAGTATAAAGTACAAGCAGTCAATACTTGTGCATGCAGTTCACATGTTCATAGTTCAAAAATTAAAAGTCCTCCAAAATTTGCACCCATTGTGCTATACATTTTGAAGGAAATTAGGGTAAAAAAAGAGAGCCTACCGACTACGGAAAAAAGGGCTGGCTACTCAGGAAGAGTTTAGGAGTATGGTTAGGTCATGTAGAAAGAAAATTAGAGAGACAAAGGCACAACTTGAACTTAATCTCTCCACTTCTGTGAAGGATAACAAAAAGTCCTTCTACAGATACATCAATAGCAAAAGGAGGGGCAAGGAAAACCTCCATTCTTTATTGGACATGGGCGGGAATATAGTTATCAAAGACAAGGAAAAAGCTGAGGTATTTAACACCTTCTTTACCTCCATTTTCAACAGTAGGACAGGTTGTCCTGAGGACAGCTGGCTTCTGGAGCTAGTAGACAGAGATAAGAAGCTGAATAGCCCCCCTGTAACCCAGGAGGAAACAGTTTGCGACCTGCTGAGTCACTTGGATCCCCACAAGTCTATGGGACCAGATGGAATCCACCCAAGGGTGATGAAGGAGCTGGCAGAAGAGCTGTCCAAGCTGCTCTCCACCATCCACCAGTAGTCCTGGCTCACTGGGGAGGTCCCAGATGATTGGAAGTTGGCGAATGCCACGCCGATCCACAAAAAGGGCCCGTCAGCCTGACCTCAGTGCCTGGCAAGATTATGGAGCAGATCATCCTAAGTGCAATCACACAGCACCTACAGGATGGACAAGGGATCAGACCCAGCCAACATGGGTTTAGGAAGGGCAGGTCCTGTCTGACCAACCTGATCTCCTTTTATGGTCAGGTGACCCACCTAGTGGATGAGGGGAAGGCTGTCGATGCAGTCTACCTGGACTTCAGCAAAGCCTTTGACACCGTCTCCCACAGCACACTCCTGGGAAAGCTGGCAGCCCACGGCTTGGACAGGGGCACTCTGTGCTGGGTTAGGAACTGGCTGGAGGGCCGGGCCCAGAGAGTGGTGGTGAACGGGGCTGCATCCAGTTGGCGGCCGGTCACTGGTGGTGTCCTCCAGGGATTAGTGTTAGGCCCAGTTCTGTTTAATATCTTTATTGATGATTTAGATGAGGGGATTGAGTCCACCATCAGTAAATTTGCAGATGATACTAAGTTGGGGGGAGTGTCGATCAGCTGGAAGGCAGGAGGGCTCTGCAGAGGGACCTGGACAGACTGGAGAGTTGGGCTGATTCCAACGGGATGAGGTTCAACAAGGCCAAGTGCCGGGTCCTCTGCTTTGGCCACAACAACCCCACGCAGCACTGTGGGCTGGGGACAGAGTGGCTGGAGAGCAGCCAGGCAGAAAAGGACCTGGGAGTTTGGATTGACAGGAAGCTGAACATGAGCCAGCAGTGTGCCCAGGTGGCCGAGAAGGCCAATGGCATCCTGGCCTGGATCAGGAACAGTGTGGCCAACAGGTCCAGGGAAGTGATTCTTCCCCTGTACTCAGTGCTGGTGAGGCCACACCTGGAGTACTGTGTCCAGTTCTGGGCCCCTCAGTTCAGAAAGGACATTGAGGTGCTGGAGCAGGTCCAGAGAAGAGCAACGAGGCTGGTGAAGGGACTGAAGCACAGGTCCTATGGGGAGAGGCTGAGGGAGCTGGGGTTGTTCAGCCTGGAGAAGAGGAGGCTCAGGGGAGACCTCATCACTCTCTACAACTCCCTGAAAGGAGGTTGTAGCCAGGTTGGTCTCTTCTCCCAGGTAGTTATCAGTATGACAAGAGGGCATGGTCTTAAGCTCTGGCAGGGGATGTTTAGGTTAGATATTCAGAAGAAATTCTTTACAGAGAGGGTGATCAGGCATTGGAATGGGCTGCCCAGGGAAGTGGTGGATTCTCCATCCCTGGAGGTTTTCAAGGTGAGACTGGATGTGGCACTTAGTGCCATGGTCTAGTAAGCATGGCAGTAGTGGACCAAGGGTTGGACTTGATGATCTCAGAGGTCTCTTTCAACCCGGCTGATTCTACCATTATGTGCAAATACTGTTTCCATTACAAGTGCATTATACCACGCAAAGCTAATCTGCTTCCATTAAGAGGCCAAAAATGCCCCCCAAAAATAACTGCACTGATTTCAATAAAGAAATATACACTACAAAGTCTGCTGTCCTGAATAGTAATAATTGTACTACTGTATCTCTATATATCAACTATATATTACAGTTGTAAAAATAACGGTTTTGCATTTCCCAATGAAAACTAAAATATCAAATTCTGAGGTGTGCACTTATGGTTTAATAAACTATTTACTTAAGCTTGTAACAAAACTTTAAATAGAAAATGAAAAATAGAAAATTTCTGAAAAATGCGACTTTGTAGCATTCTAAATATTTAATTGTTATTGTTTAACCAGAAATATTGGAAGGCCTTTATCCTTGAGACAGCAAGTGTCTTCTTAAGCTCTTGGAGTCACTAGCAATATACAGTCTGTGTACAGGACAGATTCTGTTTCTAATTACAAGAAAATTATCTATAACTTGAGTCTGGAAAGGACTTAATAAGACTATCCCCTCCTCCCCAGCCCTCTTGCACCAGCTTCCTACAATATGTGCTCCATGTGATATGAGGAGGCAGTGACCATGAGGCTGCACAGCCTCTCCATCACCTCACACCTGGATGTGGCTCTTCAGGTTACAATTACGTTAAAATTATTGTACTTGATATTAGACTAGTATTTTCTGATTTGCATCAGCAATTTAATCTTGAGATCTTTTCTCCAGCATAAGACAAGTAAAGGATGACCCATGTATTTGATATGTCTGCTGTAGTTAGATGTGGCAGCTGAATATAGGACGACATGAGAAATCCTGGTTTTATATAGTGATAACTTTCAAAATATTAACTCCTTGATTGACATTTACTGTAATTTTTTCTTATTTTCGGTTTTGGATTTTTTGCAGTTTCTGCTAAATACAAACTTCTGATTTCCCAGTGACTGGGACAAGTACACTCCTCCGCTTGTAAATGAAAATAGAGAATACTTAAAATTCAGTTTAGTTCAGACAAAAACTAAACCAACAGCAAATGTAAAAGTCATGAAGTTTTCCTTTAACAGGTCTAATGAGGTAGCTGCCAATATTCTTGGATAATTTACAGAATCACGGAATTATTTAGGTTGGAAAAGATTTTTAAGATCATTGAGTCCAAAGTTTAACGAAGACCTGCCCCCATGTAGGTGGATCCACAGTCTGGAAATCCCAGACTCTTTCACTGTCTTCATCAGGTCTGGGATCAGCCTTTTTGCGTCATTGTCATTTCTTCTCCTGCTCAGGCTTTGTTTGTAGGGCAATTTATAAATCAAGGCTCATGCTTACCTCATGCCACATGGAAAATGTGGTTCATGTATTAACGTGAATTTAGTTGTAGTAGAGAAGGAAAGTAAAACCTGCCTTCTCATCCTCCCAAAGAACATTTTCCTCCAGGCAATAGAGCCAACCGTCCTGCTTCATCAGATGAATATAAAAGCTGCATGTTGCTGATTTGGTAGCTTATCCTACTTTCTCTGTTTCCCTTTGCTTCAGAGAAGGTTGGTCTGCTTCCCTTTGCTTCAGAACAGTTTGGTTTTTTGACTTGGGCTCATCCAAGAAAGTGGACATGTCCCAAAATGCTCAGATTTTTTTATTGGGCAATATCTACCTACCCATCTGCGATCATATTCAAGTCCTCCAGGACAAATTTCAGACCTATATATTTTATTGCACTATCCTGAATGTCTCCCTATCACTCTTTTCAGATACATAATAAACTGTTCAAAGCCAGGACACAAGCCTCCCTTGTTCATTCATATGCTGTTGGCTTCATGTAAGCAGCACCAGCTCTGTGGTTTTGTGGAATGGACTCATTTATCACCAAATGTGATGCTGATGATACTACCACCCTTGACTTATGTCAGATGCTTCACAGCTGTCTGATGAGATAGGTTTCTTATTCCTCTGGCAAGGCTTCACGAAAGGCACAATGCTAAAGATGAAAGGTCAATTTTATAAAATAGATGAAACCAATGAGTAGTAGATTAAACTATCTTTCTGGTAAATTGTGCCATTACTTTCCAGTAAATAATGTCATTATTTACTGGAAAGTATTTTCAAATTACTTGACAAACAACATAAGTTCCAAGATAAAGAAGATACTCATTAAATGGTGGAAAATTAGGCAGCTTTACAAACTCAATTATGCCTTTAGTTTTCTTTCCACTATGATCTAGTCCTTTAAATATTTACTAACAGGTCATTTTAGCTAGGCTAACTTATGAAATCTGCATACAAGTTACAGCTAAATTCTGTCTGCAGAAATAGCACTGTTTAAGCAGCGCTGTTTCTAGATTTACAAGTGAGATGGTACAAGGGATGGAGCCCCTTCCAAGCAGCACACACAAAAGACCTTGCACATCCCCTCACACTCCAGATCCTCCTGAGAGTCATCCTCACTGCTTGCATCACAGCCATTTTAAGCAATCATTTAAATTTGTGGTTGCAAGTCAAAAGCACCTTCCCTGCTAGTAAATAAGTAGAGAAACTTTCTTTGCAGAGGTAGGAGGTTTTGCGTGGTTTTGTTTCCAGGGGAAATTACTGGCTGGCATGGCTGCTAGCCAGTATAACAAGGGGAACAAGTCTCTTCTGCAGTGGAAAAGAATTACTAATAAGAGAAAATATTATTTCCGGCCTAAAATACTCAATGCTGTTATCTTTACAGAAGCAGTGAAGCCAAAATCAGTGGGGAATCTTACATGAATAACAGAAGGAAATATAATCTGGTTACATAAGAAAACATATTTCAAGTAACCATCTTTCAAGTAACTCCTTAGCAGAGCTTGAAAAATCCTGGAGAGCATTTGCGACTGTTGCTTGTGGTATGAACAGAAGAGGCTCTGCAAAGCTCTTTCAGCAGACATAGTGGAGGATTATAAATGTAGCCTTTCAAAACTGAACTTCATTAGCTGAGAAAAGAATTATAACAAGTAGTTGCCAGTGACCTTGAAGAGGCTCAACTTAGTAACCCAACAAGGTCCCTTCCAGTTCTGTCACCACACTTAAAGCCACTTTGCTAAAGTGTGATTAGCTTCTTTATTTGCTTTCATAAACACTTGTGCCAAAGGTTTCTGTTTTCACAGATATGTGGGGAATGATTGCTGTGGATGTGAATGTATGCAGTCCCGCATGCAGGTACTCCCAGAAAGGACTCTGCGTGCCAGGGTGTCCCTCACCCCTTCCCTTTAAAGTTTCAATCACACAGGCAGAGAGCAGAAGCGGGCAGTTGCATGTTACTTAGGAAGATGGCAACTTACCCTGGAAAATAAACCATTCAGATGGTCACATATTCTATGTTCTATAAATCACAACTGCCACGAGAGATGGAAGGCGCAGTTCAGTAGCATTAGGCTTGCAAGGTGTGTATTCTCTCTACGCTCATGAAAAAAGATTTTGGCAAAGCTGGTCACAGCTGTGCACATGCAAACTGACACAGTAATATGAAAGCCTATGCCCGCCTCTTGACCACTCCACCCTGGCCTAAGCTCCTATACACTCTCTCAGCCCCACAAGAAGGTCTTCTTCTCAAGTCTTTGGCTGGTGAACACCAGTCAGCCGTCAAAATCTGCTGATGAATAATCCCTGACAGAAAAAAAAGGGCTCTCTTCTCTGGGCAAATGGTGCTGGAGAGCCTGCTAAGACTCCCTCTCCTCCCCTATAAGATAGAGCTGCAAATCAGATGAAGATGTTAAACCGACAAACAAATATTTACACAATATCATTGAGTGTTGCACCCCAAGGTCGCTGTGGAAAAAATCAACACAGTAAATTTTTTTAAACATGTTTTGCTTGTATTTCCTTCTTTAGAAATTACAGCACATTTACTTTCTGAATTATTTTCAAAGAGGGCAAGGAATAAACCACAAAAATACACATTTCGCAACTCTCATTCATCTCCAGTGTAGCCAGGGGAAGTAGATTTGCAGATACATTTTCATCCAAACTCGTCTCCTTGAATATTTCCATCTTTTTCCATCTTGCCTAGATAACCAAACACAGATACCAGAAAGATTAATTTCTTCTTTCTGGCTGTAGTAGGGACCTCTGTTTATTGTTTGCCTTGGAATATATAATAGCTTTTCTTCCCTGCATGCCTATTTGCTGCCTTATGTCTCGTCAGGACATTTACCCTCAGTCAATGCACAGAAAGTTTTACTGCTGGGAGAGCATTTAAGAGCATCTCTTTTTGAACCTTCTGGAGATCTATACCTAGAGCCTCTCTCCCATTTTTCTTTCTGGCATCCGCAGTGTGTGTGTGTGTATGTGTGAATGTGGCTCAGTCCATTGCCCATACACAATGCAGTGGCCATAAGTGGGGCAGGAGTTTTATCCAGCTCCTTAGCAAAAAAACCTTGCATTACCTACATACATTTGTCAACTGGCACATGATTTTCCATACCTTTTACACAAATAATTTCGTTTCAGCAAGTAATTTCATTCTCACTATCTGCATTCCCACTCATATCCTGCAGAGAGGTTCAAGTTGCAGTAATCTTTTGGGACAGATGCAGTAAAACTCAAGAGCAGAGCCCTCTCTTTTTATCGAAGAGTGGATTAAACCTGTGCAATAGACAGCTGGTCTTCTTGCTCCATATGGGAAAATCAAGACTTACAGACTTAGTCTTTAGCTCTTTCAAAGAGTAAAATCTGGTGTAAGTTAGACTTGGCTCATTTGACAGATGTTGCAAGGGTGATTGCACAAGTGATTCCATGGAACTACCTTTTTCTTTTTAGTGTCCTGTTTAGACCAATGAATACCTTCTAGATAGGTAAAAGGAGGTGAGATTATTCCTGCCCCTCATGGCTTGCTTACAGTGGGACAAGAGGTGTGTGTGAGAGGTGGGCATGACATCAGGGTAGGCTATGTCTGGATTGGTAGCTCACTGTGGCAAACTGTTCTAGTTTGTCAATCGTTCTGCAGAGACGCGCATCCTCAAGCCCCCCGAGGAAAACCTGGGCACTGACTCTCACCCTGCAGAAAACAACTTGCAAGTTTGTTAAATAGGTGAATATGCAAAGTCAGGCTTAGCCAAGTAAATCTGACTTTTGTTACTTGTTCTATTCAGACATTTTTAAGTACTAAATTTTCTACTTGACGTTTTCTCTCAATTACCCTAAATCGTTAAAACTATAAAGGAAAAGTCTCCACCAATCTGGAAACAATAAATCTTAATACTGGAACATTAATCGGGTTCCAAACACCCTCCTAAATAGCACTTAGTTTGAGTTATGGATACTAGCTGCAGCTGTGTTCAAATAAGAATGGCAAACATGGCTTCATCGCACCAAGACGTGACTGCAGCTTTGCAGTTTTATCGCTGAACTAAGGGGTCATTTCTAACTTCCATGTCAGGAGAAATCCACCACTGTCAGCCCTGTTTGGAGATGCCATTGAGACACAGTGTGCAGCTGTGTTTGCCTTGAAAATAAGGCATGGTTTCCTGACTCTGGCCATTGCAAAACGTCTCCCATAACCCAGACCTGATCTGCTTTGGTTTCCATTCACATTGCCCCTGAAATGCTGGAATTTCCTAGCCCCTCAGCCCAATACAATCAAACTGCATCTGTTTGGGGGTGCAGCCAGTAAGTTTGTGAATCATCAGCTGTGCAGTAGGTCTGCAGTACCCTCGACCATGCAAAATGTGCTTCATATAGTAGAATGTAACATATTCAATTCAAAATAGGTCAGTGAAAATCAATAGACATATTTGACATTATTTCTGTTCTTTGATGTGTCTTAAAACCAGTTTTGAAATAACATTTTATCTTGAAGCTACTCTTGCTGCACCCCTGAGGGTTTTTAAGGTCTGCTTTCTTCTTACGATCATTCAAAAAAATTAAGAAGAGAGTATCTTTCTTAAACTAAAAAAAAAAAAGCAAAAACTAAACATTCTTAATCACCTCTCCTTAATTTCTAGATCCTGAATATTGAAAAGCAACAGTACTTCCACAACTCCAGTGCTTTTACAGCTCTCCAAATGAAAAAAAATATCCTATTCATTATTGTCCTCTGCTCTGGTGCTGCCCAGTTTGGCTCAGCCCAAGGAACCTCTAGCTCAGATTACAGCAAGCCCTCCCACATATCACTGGATCGTTTCTGAACTGTAAACAAGAACCCGAAAATACACTCATGGTGCAGCTGTGCTTGTGGCCAAATTTCAATGTGCTATTACTTTAATTTGACTGTTATAAGCATGAACAGATTCCCATCTTCAGGCAGGAAAGCACCCCATCAGTGGTTTCTTTGCTGTTGATTTGTATGCATGCCTCTGACTCTCGCTGTGACTGCCGCAGCCAAAAGGAGAACCAGATCTCCATTTTCTTCAGCCTTGCATAAATAAAAATATCATTAAGCGCTATTTAAAATATGCTACATTTAACAAATCGGCATGAAATCTCTCACAATTTATTGCACTTGGCAATATTAATAAGTGTGGTCTGTATTCTATAAATCAAGAACATGTTTGCTGGAGACGTGTGCACTTGAAATCCCCTCTAACCAGAATTCTTCTCTTATTTCTATTAGGAAGTGTTTTCTCCTGTTTTACTGCATATATGTCTATGGAAGTTACTACAAGATATATTTTAGTCAAACAACGTATTTTCTCTCCTCCCACCAGATGGGAAGTGCTTTTTCCTTGTTGAAAATGTCATCTTGTATTGATTATCAATCACAATAAATGCATTATAAGGGTTTGAATTAAAGGGTTCCTTTAATTGAAAAAAGAATTCAGAAGACAGAACAATGGGTATAATTAAATACTGAAAAATGCTTTGCCATTTTACTGTGAAAAGTCTTTGGGTTAAGTTAGTAATGTCATGCTCTTCAAACCTGACACATAAAAAAATTGTTATACTATTTATATATAATGTTTTATTTTTTATAATTTAACATGAATATTTTAAAGAGCTGTCACAAACACAGAGCTTTATATGTTCCAGATGTACTGGTAGGTTCAGAGAGGTGCATCAGTCTATGACACACTGATGTTCCAGATATGTTTGTGATACAGATCTACTCCATGAAAGACCATGGCAGCTACTGTTGTCTAATGGTGCATAATGCTACAGCTCATATATGCAAAGCAAGAAAAGGAGGGAGCATGTAGGTCATGGATTTTTATCCAGATATACGAAGTCTAGCCTTTCTACACCTCTGGACACCTCCTGAGCCAGCCAAACATAGGTGATGGTGAATCCTCCAGTCCCCTAGACTCTCAGAGGGAGGTATTAGACCAGACCACCCTTTGTTACCTCTGAGCCACCAAAATCCCAAATTAGTTCTGGGGCAGACTTTGCTCTTTAAGGAAGAGATGAAAACAGACATGACTAGGAAGGCAGCAGGATCTCCTGGGATACAGGAGCCTTTGGTTCAGATAGCAAAACTGAACTAGAGAAGAGTGAGTATGCTGAAATATATCCATTAGTTCCAGCCATCACTGGAGAAGATATTATCATTAACCCACAGTCATAAATTGGCATAGAGCCAGTGAGGGGCATCTGCAAAGTGTACTGATGGGAGATCTGTGTTTTACAAATTAATGAAAAATGCAGGGGCTGAGTCTCAGTTTCCCTTACTGGAATAACATGCAGCTCATTGGTAGTGCATTTCTCTCCTGTGGCACTGAGGCTCTGTCTCTCGTTGCTCCCATCCAGACCAGCTGTTCACACTGCCTTTGTACATTCAGAGGTGAGCTCAAGTTGTATGGCCAAACTTACAAATCAAGATGATCGACTGTGTTACTGCATGTAAGTATTTTAAGTATTTTAAATATTTTCACTTACCATGAAAGGGCACTTTATGTTCATTGTTAAAACTGTCATGACTCATTTTTATAAATTTGTGGGTTTAAAACTAAGCCAACTATTACGCTTGCTTCTGACGGGTAGCCTAAACAGGTTTCACTACCTACCTTGTCCTTTCTGTTACGTATTAACATTCTTACCCCCACTTCTTCATTGATAACTCTGCAAGTGTGGTATGATGAATCGGTTGTCAGAAGGTTGTCATTTGTTTCAGCTTCATATTTTGCAGATGAAAAAATGTTGGAGATCAGATTATATACTCACAAACACATGCCCTTCTCCCTCAGTGCTTCCTTATAGCAAGACTGATTTTGACAAGCTGACCTCAAGACAACAGAAACCTTGCATGTGTTCACATTTAGATTTCAAAAGGTCCTTTTTACTATTCTGTCCTTGCATTCTCTTCTGCATCTCCTTTTCAAACAGTGAAAAATACAAATTAACTATTTCTAATTGACCTGACTTACTTTAATAATCATAGCTATGGAGAACAATAAAGATCATTAATTATTCTAAAAATATACATGTTTTTGTCACCCTTACTTTTCTTGGACTTGGAAAAGATGGTCCTATATCACTTTTGCCACTGTATCACATCTCATATTTGCAGTAAGCATGGCCTGGTTTCAAAAGAGTCTTTTTAATAAACACTCTAACCTCAGATCCACAGTTATCCTCTTGAGTCATGTTTTGTCTTTGCAAAAGCATCATGAGCATCA
Organism: Manacus candei; assembly: GCF_025592945.1. NCBI lineage: Eukaryota > Metazoa > Chordata > Aves > Passeriformes > Pipridae > Manacus > Manacus candei. The sequence continues at coordinate 2,761,744 of NW_026138067.1, read as the reverse complement.
CCACTGAAGTGTGTTTACTCGCCTTATTGGGCAATTTCCCCCTGTGCTCACTCCACGTTTGCAGTAGTGGATGGGATTTGGACCCATGGCTTACTTAATGTAAAAATATTGGAATAAATCATACTGTCAGAATGGAAAGCAAGGAAAAACACAGCTGTAGGAATTCATTGCCTTGTGAAAAAGGACGGGGGAAAGGAGGATGGTTTCATTAGTTATTCACTTCTGAAGTGAAGTGAAGCTTGACTGAGGAAAATGTTGGGTCCAGGAAATACGCCCACAGTGAAACATGTGGATGTATGGAAGGAGTGGACATTCTTCCCAGATAAAGTTTCCTGATATTCATGACTATGTTTTTAGCATTAAATGACTATTCCATACAGATTTGGGACAAAGTCTAGGAATTTTGTTACACTCAGGTATGTATTTAAGTGACGTCCTGACCTGAGACCAGAATAAAGGGACTCCTTTGACATGGCTCTGTGCAGTTGTGAGGAGGAAGAACGCCTTGGATACTTGCCTTTGGAAACATGCCATCACCGAGCCACAAATGCTCCCATTTCCTCTTCCAGGAGCTCCTTGCTGAAATGTGCTGTGTGCTATACCAGATAAGAGCAAGAATTTCAGGGGTTTTTTTCAAATTGTTGAAGAAGTTGCATCATTGCTAATACATCATCTCTAACACAGTGCTCTCTGCCAAGGAAAAACCCACACAATCACATAAAGGCAACAAGCAAAGCAGCAGACATGAGCAAACCCAGAATTCCTGAATGCCTGCATTAGACTGCTACTGTTGCCTGCAACACACTCTACATGAAAGGCTCTGTACGCTGACCCATACATTATTTAGACATCTAAGCTGCTTACCCACAAATCTTCATGGCTAGGCTGTGCAAAACTCAAACTGCCTGGAGAGAAGAGAAACCACAGGCACCAAAGTCAGACCCCCAGCCTGCACCACAGAGTGCTCAATTTACAGATAGAAACGGAACTTGGGAAACTTTTTGAAGGTTTATTTACATATAGGTGGGAAATGATATGGGTTTACTTAACAGAAAAGTATTCTAAGAAAGAAAGGCATTTTCAGAGCTTGTATGTGGTGCTATAAATTTAATAACCATTGTCATAGTCTACATCTGAATTCATCGAAGCCACTGAGGTTAAAAATGGTCTGGTGGCCTAGGACAGCATTTAGAGAGTTACTCCAACAAATAGAAGCCCAAGGTTTAATTCCCTCTGCAGCTGCAGGAAGCCAAGGTTCAGACAGCATCCTTCTTGCAAGGGAGGCTGGGTCACAGGATAGCAAGCATGCACAGTCTCGCATGCCAGGTTCTTCTGGTCAGGAAGGCACTTATCCATCTGCTGCAGAAAGGAGCAACTGAGAGCAACTCCTTGGCCTTGTCTGCTGGGTGTTTGCCCCTAGGGCTCTTTGCTTCCAGTGGAAATGCCATACTGGAGGTGTTTGTGCAGAGCAATATTGAGAAACAGATTTGGGAGAAGAGCTAGAGGGACCAAGGCCAGTCTGACCACCGTACAATGCCCAGTGAAGCACTCTCTACCCAGTGTCACAGCTTCCACAAGAGCCAGTTGGAAAGCCCACAAAAACTTGTGTGAACTCAGAGATCTCTGCCCTCCTGTGTAAAGTCAGAAGCCTGGAAAGCTCTTCCAGAGGCGATGCACTCCAGACCAAAGCTTCAACACAGAAATACACACCTTAGTCATCCTGATGCATTTTTGTTTGGCATATCCTTACATCTCCCTCACCAAGGGACATTCTGTGGCTGTCCCAAGTAATCTGTTACAGGCCTTCATTGCCTTGCTGACAGAAACATTTTGTTCTTCTCTCTAACCAACACTTTTCTTGCTGCAGTTTAAGTCCATTACTTTTTGTCCCAATCACAGCAGACAAAAAGAAGAACTTACTCTCTTGTGGTAAATAGAAACCTTTTTTTATCTTGGATATTCACTGTCATATTTTTAGTCTCAAGTTTTCTTCTTTCTGGTTAAGTAACTCCAGCTTACTGAGTCTTCCTTCCCTGACCTGTTTTCCAGACCTGATCATCCTCTGTGTAAAAAGTTTCTCGTTGATTCACACCTACCTCAAAGCATGGCAGCACAAAGGGAGGCAGCAGTCCAGCAGACGCTTTGGCAAAGCTGAGAGGAGCAGGAAGAGGACTTTGATAGTAATTCTGGTAAAGGTAGTCCAGTTATGTTGGTCACCATTTGTGCATCTGGTCGTCATCACAACAATTTGGTGGACACATTTAGTGTGTGTTTGACCAGAAGGAAGTCTGCAATCCACTACAGCCAAAGGTCCATCACTGCAGAAGAGCTGTCAAGCCAGTTGTTCCCCAGAGACATTTCAGCAGTAGGTTGGATTTATCTCACAAAAGCATCTTATAATGTTACCTGTTTAAAGCATCTTAAAATACTACGTTTGGTAACATCCTATTTTTTCCAATTCAGTCTCCAGTCCTGGAATGGCAGTTCTGTCCTCTAGTGTACATGAAGTTGCTCTACGTTATAACAGCTTGTTTAAAATGTGTTTGAACACAGCTCAGTCTTGTGCATGTCAGTAGGAAGGAGACCACAGACAATGTGCTGCAGTTGTTCTGATGTGCTTTCTCAGGTCCAAGAGATGGAATTTCTCCCCCTCTCCAGCAGCAACTTTTGGAGCCATGATAATGATATGTCAGCCTCCTCCCAGAAACTACATACGAAACCCCAGTGCAAAGGTTCACTCCTTGCTTAAAGTAAAATCCTGTTTAAGAAAAAGCGTGTGCTTTTAGTTTTTCATATTTCCACCATGAACGTTAGGTTGTGGGAATTCAAGCCAGGAAAAGAAGAATTAAAAATGTGCTTTGTTCTCTGTATTTGGTCAGTGTATTCAATATGACCAAAAACTACAGGAAAAAAAGATGTGTCTGAAGCAGAGTAAGAACAGCTCTGCTTTGCGTGGTGGCTGTGTGGCAGCAGGAGACTCTCGAGAGAAAACACAAAACCCCCACAGAATACACATTATCTCTTACATAAGAAAGCTCCAGACTATGCAGTAACATATATTTAGTAATTTTATAAGAAAAATGTTAGCTAAAATATTTCTGACATTTTCTTTTTGCCTCTTATTTGTCTTAGATTATTTGAAAAGAGTGGTGAAGATATTACCTGAGGTTTACACCATGTGATCATAATTAATTAAGGTTCTTTTTCTAAGCTGTAGGGTATCTTTACATATTCAGCTCTTCAAAAATTTGCGTCCAGCATTCCAAACTTTCAAGTTAGAAATCCTTAAAACCACTACTAGGAGGAATTGCTGAGGGTTCACCGGGAATGTCCAGTCGATATTTTCTGTGAATTGTGCTGTTAGGCAACAAAATCCTCTGAATCTCAAATCTCGAATTTTTTCTTTTGCCTCTTGTCTTGACTGTTCTGAAGATCAGAGCTAACACAAGTGAGACCCCTGGTAACTAGGAGCAGAATCTTTTTCAGACTGTCTCTTTATTGATGGCAAAAAGAAATTTTGCTTCATTTCTTAGTAAAAAAATCTTAATTCAAATTTTTATTTCTTTACTTTTGCACTTGAACTTTCAAATAACTTCAGCGATCAAAGTTATGTCCCACTTTTTCCATTACGTTCCAGTTAATTATTATTGCCTATTGCTCCAGAACTTAAAACTAACCATCCATAAGATTTCACCACATCATTTCAGTATCTCACAGTACCAAAATGTTTTTAATGTCTGCTTTGTGATGTAATGACTTTCAAGTACTTCAAGAAATTACTAAAATTATTTCACAATTTTATTAGGAAGATTGGGAGAATTGAAAAATGTCTAAGCATTACAGTTAGTTAGAATACAGACTAAAAGAATGCCTTTTATCCTCAAACAAAATAAAGTACTTCATATCCAAGAAATATATATTTTCGTATAACATGGTATTTTGCATTCATAAAGAAATAATATAAATATACAGTTCTGATTCTAGCCCTACTGCAGCATACACAGGCACTCAAATGTTCACGAAGATAATGAAAATTAGAAAATATTGGGGCTTTTTTCTTAATATTTGTGGTTGTGTGAGTCTGTGCAAGCAGGTGTTGGCAGCAACATCTTGGGCAGGAGTGATTCTAGTACTGTCTTTCTGCTTAACTCACCAGAACTTGCAGGTGTATCTGACATCCCTAGGTCTTGACCTAACCTGGTGTGTTGCTTCCTTCCAGACAGTTGCACAATGGTTGTTTTCAGGAAGACTTCTGTATGTTGCTTTCCAAGGTATATATTCTGGACTATTGATGGTAGTTTGCTTCATAAAAAAGAGCTATATTTTATTTCATTGCTTTAAAGTACATTAAGATTATTGAAAGGACAAAAGCCCTAAAAACTGTCTACCAGGCTGTCGTATTTTGCATTGAATCTGGGAGCCTGCAGGTTTACAGATAACATGGCTGAGAGCTGGTTCAGAATTTGGACCTGATTTTGGCCCTCCATATTGCTGTGGACTTGAGACATGTGTGTGCAGTCATATGCAACCCCCCTTATATCTCCTATAGCAAATCCTGTAGCTTTATTATTGTAACCATACATAGCTACATATAATATCTGGAATTCAACCAGCAGCCACATTTGAAGGATCATCCATAAGAGTTTCACACAGCTAAAGAAAGCAGTCAACTCACTCTTAATAAATTTAACATTTTCACAGATTCTCTGGTCAGCTTCACAGTGTAAGGTACTCTGTAAAGAGACATATACATTTATATATAAGTACACAGGTCACCTGGAAAACATCCAAGCTCTTCCTTAAAACAGTCAGACACAAATTTCTAGACATACTGAGCAAGATCTGTAGTAATGATATTACTCATAGCACTGAAGATTTATTTGGTGTAGAGGTGGGTTCAGCAGAATTTCAGACCTGCAATTATGTCATAAGATAAGCATGTCAGAGGCTATGGGTATGTCAGGTAATTTGACTTGTGCACCTATCTTTGTTCTGGCATCTGCCCACTTGTGATATACACAAATGATATCGCCGAGGGAGTACTGAAGATCTGACTGTTACTGGTACTTGTTAAAGTGAGACATAAAATGATAAATGCTAAGCACCTATCTGCTTGGTTTAGAGAAGTCAGGCAATATATTTTTGGCAGGATGAAACAGCGGCCAATGTGGTACATGACATTTGTATCTGACAGATGATTAAACACCAACATTTAAGATTAAACACTATAGATCTGCTTTACTGTGTGGATTCTAGTAAAAAGATATTTAACAGTGGAAGGAGAAAATACTCATTAAGAATAATCCTTCTGAGAAAGAACACTCCACATTTTGTGAACAAGGGCTCACCTCAAAGAGTTGTCACAGGTAGCCTGTTGCAGGCCTCAGTGTGGAGGAGGAAAATAAGGGAACAGAAAACATAAAAAAACTTTTAAATGTAATGTTGAAGGCTATCACTCATCTGAGCTGAACAATATGGCAAGAAGGCCTCCAAAAGGAGGAAATTTGAGGTTTTATGAAATGCAAACCTTCATATGAGCCCAAATGTTGCAACAAACTGCATTACTTTTTCGCTAATTGCAGTGCTAAACTCCTAGGTCCCAGAGAAAGTGAGAAGTGGGTTGGCAGACTCTAAATATTGGAAGAATTGACATAATGAAGAATTTTGGTCAGCTCTTTTACTAGCCATCCCTATTTCTAAAGTCTTTCCATTCAGCTTCTCACTACATTTCCTTGAACTGATTAGGACACAACACTGTGCCTTAAGGGCACTATTAGGAGGGCATAAAAAAACGTTATAACGTTATTAGATTTCAATAATTCATAGATGATAATTTCCTAATTGGAAAATTAGGTGCACATTGATTAACATTCTCAGTTTCTGATACCTACTAGGTGGCCTAAAGATTGAACTAATCTTCGGTGTATTTTTCTTCATCAAACCCAGTATTCCAGATATTTCTCAAAATCATGAAGTCACACTCCCTCTACCTTTCTTTTGTGTTTGCCTTCCATGAGCTAATGAAATGGAAAAAAAATTAATATGGCAGTATGGAGCTGGCTCCCTGCCAAGTCCCCAACACCACGGCAAAAGCTTCCCCCCAAAAAACCAAGGGAAAAGAGAAAAAAACCCAAGAGAACCGAAATAGGAGAGCTAAAGCAATATGTAAATATATTTACACTTATATTATATTTATATACAATTACAAAGACTATATACACATAAGAAAGAAACCCCCAACACCCGAAAACAGGAAAAAACAAAAAAAAATATACCCAACTAATAAAGAACTAACAAACAAAATCTCAATATTTTTCTCAAGAGAACAGAAACGTCTCAGTCCGCTCCACAATCACTGCATCTCCCTCCAAACTTGGAAAGAAGGCAGTGGCCTTTCAATAAACCACAGGCCTCACACCCTCACGGCTGGAGGAGCCACAGGGAGTTGCTTTCTTCAAGTCCACTGGAAGAGAAGACCCTCTTCCCTCCTTCTTATTTATACTCTTGCTTACATAAAAAACCAGGATGGAATACTGGTAATGGCCACTTCCCCAGTTCCGACCTAGTTACCAGGAAGGCCTGAAAAACCAAACCACTACAATCAATCATAAGAGAGAGGAATATGAGACCTGATTAAATATAGGACCAGCAGATGAAAACATTTTAACCAATTACATCCTAGATGAAATCTTCTGCACATAACTCCTTGGAAAGGAAGAACAGGCCATGTATAAGCTAATAAGTCAAGTTTAATCAATGACATTCAATCCATAGGTTGCTATAAAGTCCTTTAGGATGAAAACCCTATATAATATAGTTTTTGTTTTTGTTTTTTTTTTAAACTATATAGAATATATTATGGAATTGCAGAATCATCAAGGTTGGAAGAGACCTTCAGAATCATCTAGTCCAACCATCAACCTAACACCCTCATAACCCTAAATCATATCCCCAAGTGCCACATCCAGATGCCTCTTGAACACTTTAAGAGACGGTGACCCAACCAGCTTCCTTGGCACCTGATTCCAACGCTTAACCACCCTTACACTGACAAAATTTCTTTCTAAAATCTAATCTGAATCTCCTCTGGCACAACTCAAGGCCATTTCCTCTTGTCCTTTCACTTGAGACATGGCAGAAGAGACTGACCCCCACCACACCACTACATCCATTCAGATAGTTGTAGAGAGCAGTGACATCCCCCTGTGCCCCCTTTTCTCCAGTTAAACAATCCCAGCTCTCTTAGCCACTCCTCATAGGACACCCTCTAGAATTTTTTCCTAATAACTGATCTAAATTGCCCCTGGCAGAACCTGAGGCCATTTGCTCTCATTCTGTCACTTCTTACCAGAGAGAAGAGACTGACACACAGCTCATTACAATCTCCTTTCAGATAGTTGTAGAGAGTGCTAAGGTCCCCCCTGTGTCCCCTTTTTTTCCCCAGCTCCCTCAGCTGCTCCTCATAGGACTTGTGCTCCAGACCCTTCACCAGCTTTGTTACTCTTCTCTGGACTCTCTCCAGCACCTCAATATCCTTCCTGTAGTGAGAGACCCAGAATTGAAGACAGTACCTGAGGTGCAGCCTCACCAGTGATGAGTACAGGGAGACAAACACTGCCCTGGTCCTGCTGGCCACACTATTCTTGATACAGGTCAGGATGCCATTGGCCTATTTGGCCACCTGGGCCACATTGCTGGCTCATGTTCAACTGGCTGTCAACCAGCAAACCCCAGGTCCATTTCAACTGAGAGCTTTTCAGTCACTCTTCCCCAAGCCTGGAGTTGTTGTAACCCCAGAGCAGAACCTGGTACTTCACCTTTTTGAACCTCTTGCAGTTGTTCTCAGCCCGTCGATCCAGTCTGTTAAGATCTGTCAACATCTCTCTGTAGAGCCTTCCTGGTCTCAAGCAGATCAGCACTCCCGTTTGATTTGGTATCATCTGCAAACTAACTGGAAGTGCCCTTGATCCCCTCATCTGATCATTGATCAAGATGTTAAACAGGACCAGTTTCAATACTGAGACTTGGGCAATACTGCTCTTGATCAGCCACCAACTGGATTTAGTTCCATTCACCACCACTCTCTGGGTCCAAAATCCAGCCAGTTTTTCATCCAGTGAAGAGTTACACATCCAAGCCATGAGCAGCAAGTTTCTCCAGGGGGATGCTGTGGGAGATGGTGTCAAATGCTTCACTGAAGCCCAAACCCCATCCACAGCCTTTCCTTCATCCACTAAGCATGTCACCTTGTCATAGAAGGACCTACCTTTTGTAAACCCATGTGGTTCCAAGTGTCTTTTTAAAAAAAATGTTAGTTTTTTAAGAGTTTTCTCATCTTTCATATTTTTAAACCCTGTAGAACATATGGATAAAAATAAGTAAAAGAAAACATCTCGAAAGAGGAGGTACTTTAATTAGCACCTAGAAGATATGCCTTGTTCATGACAGAGGGCAGCTTTCAAAGGTATTAACTGAAAATAATGGGTCTTCAAAAAAGTAAATTCCTTTTTTTTAATTAAAGGGGGTAATCTAAGAGTTTCTTGGTATAGTTTATGAAAGCAGGATCTCAAAAGCTGAAGTAATTGCTAACTGTAGGGTGTTCACAGAGCTTATTTCAGACCCAGAGTCTGAAGTGGACACTGTTATTCACTGGATTTCTAGGACTGCTCTGATGATTAAGATTTGGATTGGGAATTAAAATAGGGTTTTTGACACCAAGCACCAAAGAGACACTTTCACTGCAAAACCCCTCAGCCTCTGCAAGGTCTCTGTAGAGAGGGACCAGTTGGGATCATTGGCATGTGCCTTAGCTGAGAGAGAGTACAGGCATTTTTGGCAGTATGGGCTATGGAGATAGGTCATTGTTGTATCTCTCTCTTCTACTCTGGCACATAAAATAGGTCTGCAGCTGTCAATGTCCTGAACAGTATCTTTAACTGTAATCCACTAACACCTTGTAAAAACACGTGCTGACATGCCCCTGCTGACACAGAATCATAGAATCATAGAATGGTTTGGGTTGGAAGGGACCTTTAAAGGTCATCTAGTCCAACCCCTGTGCAATGGGCAGGGACATCTTCAACTTCATCAGGTTGCTCAGAGCCCCATCCCACCTGACTTTGAATGTTTCCAAGGATAGCGCATCTATCACCTCTCTGTACCAGTGTTCTAACACTCATAAAAAACTTCTGCTATGTATCTAGTCTGAATCTAATCTCTTTTAGTTTAAAACTGTTACCCTTTATCCTGTTGCATCAGTAACCCCGAGTACTTCTCTGCAGGCTGTTCTCAATCCCTCCATCCTGAACCTGTATTGATGGGGGGGGTTGCACCATCTCCATCCTAGCCTTGAGGCCTTGCTATGGTCCAGCAGTTACCTTGCCCTGCTAGACTCAGATGCTCAGAACCTGAATCACACCCTAACTGCTGATCCAGTTTATTAACCTATTCCAAAGCAAGCAGCAACCTGCTCAGACTAAGTCTTCTGCGCAGAAGGAAGAAGAAAACTCTTGTAATCTGGAATTCTTTAAACCAAACGAGGATACTTAGAGTGAGTCCATAGACTATGCAGGAGTTCAACTTGCTTTTCCTGGAGAAACTTTGGGTGTTCAGATACCCAGGTTGATGGGTATACAATTTAATCTTTTTGTGCATAAATATACTGATCTTTTTTTCCTGATATGATTTGTTGAATGATACTGCTTCATGTTTGCAATGGTTTCAGTGACCACAGCCATATCTACAAAAATATCTGGAGCCAAATGTTAACATGCTTTAACCACAAGTAGTTGTTCATTTTGATTTTCTATTCCTTCAGATATTTCTAGCTGCTATTCACCTGTTTAATGTCCTTTATTGCTATTTACAGTGAATATACAGTGCTTCATAGTCTAGATAAACAATCTTGGACCAGGAAAAGCAGACACTAATAAAAAAATCCAAGCAGTTCTGGAAAAACCCAGAGACTGAAGTTCCTTTTCATAAACTATTCCTTCAGTATTTATGAATAACAAATACATCCACTGAAATAAGGTTGTGAATGACTCATGTTCAGAAAAAGCCCAAAATTCATTGGACAATCTGTTCATAACAAATAATTTAACCAGCTCTAAAAATATTTGTGGGGTTTTTCCTTACAGGGAAAAAAAAGTGTCTCATCAAAATGAACTTGTTAAAAGGCAAAAAAAGTCCAAGGACTGGCTCATAACCCTGCAATCCAGCCCAAATAAGGGCAGTATGTGGTTGCACTATCCCAGGAACACAGCACTGACCAGACTGTGCCTGACAATCTGATACTTTCCCTCTGAAGCGTGGGAGAGAGAAACCACTCAGCTGGTTTATTGCAGCAACCTGCCTGCCCCAGTGCTGGCCAGAAAAGCAGAGGGGTGAAGCTAGCGGGGTCTGCCACCCCCCGACACTCTGACAAGCTCCAGCAACACAAGTCACTCACCTGGGGAGCAAAGCAGCACCTAACACTTTTATTCTGCACAGTGCAAACATACAAGAAATCTTCACTTGGTCCAAGCTTTCAAAAGTAGTTTTCCAAATTTTGAGCTATTGTGGGGTTTGAACATTTGCATAGTTAAAAGAAAAAAGAAATATCTGAATCTCTCACACTTTTTCTTGTATTCTGCAGGTTCTGGATGATCCAACCTGCTGCTGAACTGTTTACTTTGACAGTTCCTGCCTTGCCATCCTTTTAATGCTTTCTGACTTACTGAGATTACACTGATGTGTGGCACAGCACTGAATACATTCCTGAAATCCAAAGGAATTATGTCTATCCAGCTAGGTTAATATACCTCCAAGAATCCAAATACACTTCTCAGACATGGGCTATTTTTTTAATTGTTTCATGCTGAGCGACCTTTAATAAATCAGAGTTAAATAAAACCCTTATAGGTCAATGTATGTATTTCCTCCCCTTAATGTCCTCCAGTTTATAGGTACATAGAAAAATGCTGTAATTTTTCAGCCTTGTGCAAACATCCTCTAAATGCAATGAGAATTAGTGCTGTTCTGGCTGGGAGCCTGCATGCATAAATTCTTATGAATAAGAGATCTTCCTCCAAAATGTTGCTGCCTTGTATTACAAAGATTAAGTAGACTCAGCCTTGCAGTGCTAGGGCTGCCTGTGGGATACCTCCTCCAGACCAGACCCTGAGAATAAGATGCCACCATTCAGACAGAAGCAACATGGGAAAATGAGCTGGATGTATGCAAGGTGCATCCACCATTCTCCAGAATATCTTCAAGAAAATGCCTTGAGATCCAAAAACAGAACAAAGAACAAGTCAGAGTATGACAATGTCTGATGAGGTTGAAGCCATTCATGGTGAGAGGCTTGGTTTTAGTGTGGAAACATCTGAAGGAGGCAGAAAACTGCAGCCTATAGTTCAAAGAAGTACCTAAGAAGAAATCGCATACCAGAATGAACTCTTGAATCTAACTCCATAGACTGCTTAGAAGCACAGAGAAAAATGAGGCAGGGAAATAGTCGGTGTGATTTGGTTGAGTTTTCCTCATTTGTTGGGCTACTGAAGGCGTGATTGGCTTGTGATTCCTTCAAAAACCCTTCCAAAGCCTGTGCAGGTGTTTGCTGTGCAGATGAGAATAAATTGATTCCCCTAAATAAAAAACTTGGTTGTATGAGAATAAAGCAATTGGATATCAGCTTATTTAAGAAATTGCACTTGGCTAGGCATGAGATGGGTGGAGTGGCTGTGTGTCTTGGCTACAGTGTGTGCTGGCTCACAATGTGCAGTGTGAAGTCAATCTCAGTGTAAATGAATTCCAAAGTTCTCCTACAACAGGTGTCATACAGAGTCTGGGCTCTCTGAGGATGTGAAAGAGAAACTGGGTTCACTGCACATAGTGCAGGTGCAGATGATCAAAAATCTCCTGAGCACTTGCATACCAAGGATGCAGTTGCTGCACCAGCATATGGACTGTGCACAAATTGCCTTCTCTCAGAGCTTCTCCAGCTGGGGTCAGGATCTGATCCATACCCACCATTTAAAATGCTACTGGTACCCAGAGTACTGCTATTATTTCTCATCTTCCTATCAGAGCATACAATGACTTGTTGCAAGTTTATATAACTGCAAAAATTCCCTTGTCATATCAGGATCAAGAGATAAACAGCCAGGGCATAAAAATTGAGCAGGATGAAAATGATTCAGGGTATGGCACTGCAGTAAGGAAGCCAGGGGCTCACTGCTCATCCCTAGTTCTGCCCTGAGCTCTGGGACCCCAGTGTGGCATATTTGTATCTTAGAGCAAATGGGATGCAAATTGCCAGCATGTTAGTTACAGTGGAACTTGCACAGTTAATGGAAAGCAGCTTATCAACACTGAGAAGCAGCTGAATGCTTTCAACTGTATGGTCCAAATACAGTTTCAGTCTTTCAGATAGTCCATGAGGAGGGACTTCTTTCCCATACAGAGCATCTTCTGAAGCACCGAAGACATGAGTGATTTTTATAACATAATATTTATACTGGAGTAAGACACCATATATCTTGCTTTTATCACATTCTGGAAAAAGCACTTCTCAAGATATTTACCATTTATACCAGAATAACTGTACCTCCAAATGGAGGACCTCAAAGGGCATTGGACATGGCTCTGGCTGATGAGCCAGCCCACTAGCTACAATATCCTGAACCTGTTGCTAGTCTCTGTTCTACACTAATTTGTAATTTGGGGGAGAAGGATAAAGAGGGGAAACTCTCTTTTTACAAAGGAAAGAAGGAAACCATCTGTGACAGGGCTTTTTTTTGAGAATTGGCTGTTTGAGTACTGCTCAAAGATTTCTAATACCAGAAGTGGTCCCAATAGAAATAGATTAGCGGGCAGAGAACAAGTGAGGAGATCAAAAGGTGAAAAATAAATGCAATTTATCACATGCCTGTGCTGTTTATCACCTAGTTAGACAAATAAAGGAAACTTCATGAATATCATTACTTTTCATAGGAATGGGATGACCCTGTATACATATAATCTGATCTACTACTCTGAGTTAGCTTGTTAAACTCATGTAAAGGAATGATGAACTAGACCCAGCTAGTTTGCATCATCTGTCAGGCTCCTGTTTGGGGATTAAACATATGTCAATTGCTATAACATGACCAACCTTTACAGTAAAGGGCCAGAGAGGACATTTCATACCCAGACTGGGAAATTTCCATGCCAGTTTTACAATTCAGAAAATGTTAATATCACACAGGCACATATGCAGTACACATAAAAGATTAGCATTGGAAACGACAACTTGTAAGCCAAGTTTTAGCTTTATGTGATTTGAAACAGCTGAGTGATAAATTAGAATAAAAACAAATGCCAGCAGCACCTTAGCGTTAATGGGATTGGTGGGTGCTTCTGTCATGAGAGCTTGGTGAATACATATTGTTATAATTGGCTGGGTGGAGGTGATAGAACAAACGTGACTCTTCCAAGGCAGTGTTGGCACTGACAATAATTGTTAACAGATTTAGTTTCCTATTCACCTCTTTTTTTCCCCTATAGCTCCTTCTTAACTTATCAGCAGATTTTATTTTTGAGTTATTAGAAATCACATCCTTCTTTTATTGATTCCTCTGAATTGTCAGCCAGCCACTAATTGTTTCCAGCTCTGGAGTTTCAAAATTACTGATTTCCTTGCAGATACTTTAATCGTTTAGATATCTTCCCCTCTATCCCTCCACCCCATTTTGACTTTCTTTGGCTTGAGATTTTCTCAGAGGAGCTGTCAGCTCAGTTAACCCTGGTTATTCTAGCCCCAAACTGCTCTCATTCCTATGGCAAAGGGGTAATCAAGAACTGTTGATAAATGTAAATCTTCATCTAACTCAACCCCAGCATGAGCACTCTGAGTCCAAATACTCTTGATTTTAATGCCTAGTTCATGTGCTGTCCGGGTGTACATATTATATCTGTCTATACACACACATACACATACATACATACACATATACATACACAAAGTGAGTGTAGGTGTTTATATGTAAACATACATAAACACAGATATACTGTATAAATATAGCATATAAATAAATGCATTTCAATACCTATATTTATAAATTAATACATGTGCTTGTATTTAAAGTCTGGCTTGCTAATCCCTTTTGCCTCCCCTGTGCCACATGGCTCCTGGAGCAGAACAAATGTCATTGCACTGAGACTGACAAAGTCACCCAAGAGTCACAGATCAGCAAGTCACCACACATCAGACGAGTGGTAGGAGCTGCTGACAGAGTCATGGATAACCCAGGGCAAGGGGAAGGAGAGAGGATTTCTTGCAAGAGCTCTGTGAGTGTTAGCCAAAATAACTTCAACTACATTACACTATCTGGGCACTAGAAATGTGCAGACAAGCTGCTTCTGGGGCATTACTGACCCAAATCACTTGTCAAGAAGCACTAACTGGTGTGTGAGCCTATGCACTTCCCTGCCGACCAAGGCCCTTCTCCTGCTTCTCTGTACAGCAGTATCAGTACATTTCTCTGCCCTCTCCTGCTTTGGACCACCAGCTCAGCTGCCCCTCATCCCCCTGGCACTGCAGAGCAGATGGCTGCCAAAGCAGAACTCTCCCTTTGCACTTGTGATAGCAAAGAGACCTCAGCACTGCTGTGCTTGAAGGCAAGCGGACCCCCAGGGCAAGGGACCAGTAATATGGAGCAAAGCAGTAAACCCCAGAGACTAATACCAAAGTGCCATTTACCTTCATGAGGTTATGGGGCTGTTTCCTTCTCCATCCCCATTGATTTTCATTTCATTTCACTTCAAAGGCTTGTGACGAATAAAAGGGAAAACAGCAGGGCAAGTTTTGTCCTCTTCAGAAATCCTTCTGACTGCCATAGTCCAGAGCAGGTCCCAAATACAGCACTTTAATTCTTATGGATCAAAAATGGTCCCAGATTAAAAAATTCCCAGCCCTCTCCACACCCGCTCCCAGCTCCCTGGAGCCGCACACACGTTTGGAGACGTGCAGGAGGGGAAGTCTCCCCGCAGTTGCTCTCACACAGGTCCTGGTGGTTCCCTGGACTGAAAAGCCCCACCACAGCCTTACCAGGTCTTTGGCCTGGGAAGCACACAACTCCCTGAGCTTCCCACCCCACCCAGAGACATCCTGGAAGCATAACCAGGCAGCCGCCAGCACTGCAAGCCTAGCCTGCTGCAGACTGGAGCTTTCCAGGCTCTCAGCTTTGTTTAGCCTCTCAAGAGCCCAGAATTACTGGCCCAAATGCATGTTGTGAGAGGTCCAGATCAATACATTCTTGCAGAAACTAATAGAAATTTTCCTAGACACATTGTTTTCAGTCAAACATGCAATGCTCTGAGCTTCCATCAGAGCAGGGCTTTTTGAAAAATACATAACCCATAAATGATTCTACATAGGATTAATATGAATCAATATAAGGGCACTTGAGGACACTCCTTCTTTTCCTGTTGCATGGTTATTCCCCCTCCAGACCTTGCCAAAACTACGCCATTGCTACATTGAAAGTGGCTAATGGCAACTGTTAAACATATGGTTCAATTTTAGGGATCAGTCTCAGGCATGAAAATTAGTTTTTGCTTGGGCTAAATGCAAATACCAATTAAGTGCCTTTTTACATAGTGAGAAAAGAAGAAGTTGGAAGCTCCTGCCCAGAGCAGGATCCTGCCTGGAGAGAACAGTAGCCCTCAGGCTTCATCCCTGAGTACAGGAACAAAGGTGAAGGAATAGACTGGTTGCAGCTGTGTGCATCAGTGAAGCAAAGGCTTGAAGAGGGACATGGTTTTGGGCAAAACCCAGATTCCTTTCAGCCATGACACTCATTGGAAAAGTAAGCTTGTTGAGGGTACAAAACAGAGCCTGGTCTGTCCTAAAGTAATATTGCCTTGTTCTATTTAGAACAGTTCTCCAAAAATGCACAATATAGGATTTTTTTTTTTAAAGCTGAGTTTAATGAAAAGGAAGAATAAAGGAGCTTAAACACCCAAAATGGCCATGTTTTTGGTTGTTGTTTTGGTTTTTTACCCCCATACACCCCTTCCAATCTTACGCATTTTGGTTTGATTCTAAGTTTACTGCAGGAAGCATACTTGGTTTTCAGAGTGGCAGTCAGCATCCAGCAATGATGTAGATAACAAGTATCTATTTATGATGAAATTAGTTAGAAACCAACTCAGTGAATGCCATCAGGCCTTGAAAATCACCATTCTGCCGCATATATGCAGCAGTGGTTGTGGCTGTGGTAGCAAGTGAGAGCTAGGTGTGCTTCTGTGTGTCCTGAAGTTAAAATCAAAAATTTGTTCACTCCAGGCAAACTAAATCCTCTAAGCAAGCCTGGATATGTTGTCCCTGTTCCAGCTGCTGATTTAGTATAGTTTTCCAGTTCAGCAAAAGCTTCAGTTCCTTTAGAGCTCTGAAAGTCTACAGCACAGTAAGTACGTAGCCAAGGAGGTGCAGTTCTATTTCCAAATCCACAGACTCACCCTTAGAATTGTACCCAATCTTGAATACTTGTTTTATTTCTGTGGTAGAACCAGGATTCTTTTCTTTGCCTACAATTTTCTAGGAATGTCATTATATCACTGACAGCCCTTGACGGGTAAAGTGGGATGCTACAACTGAAAAAAAAAAAACGGAGAAAAAATTCTGAGTGTTGCAAAGATCCTTCTTCTCAAACTGAGCAGGGGGGATGGTTACCCTGTTGAATCACAGAGAGATTGTGACTGGGTAATCGAAAAGATTTGTTTTCTGAGAAAGCACATTTTAAAATTACTCTCCTTTCTTCAGCTATCAGGACCACTGGGACTTCACCAGGTCCATAGATCTGCTGCATAATGTGTGAATGGCCATATCTCACCATGGAGTCAAGAGTTGAGCTGTTATGAGTACAACATACATAAGATCAAAATTAGAATTGACTTGTGAGGGAAGACATCGTGGTTCTGGGTAAAAGCAGGAAGGTGGAGCTGGAGAAACACAAAACCTCAAGATGTGTTGGCTAGATGGATTTGCAACCTGCTTATTGTTTTGAAAATGGCGGGTCATTTAGGTTCTCTCAAAATTATTGGAGGAAGAGGTGGAACAGTTTAATCAGACTTTCTGATAATAAGTCTCTGTATAGATATCTCTGGTTACTCCAAGTTACGGCTTTATTAGTATAATAAATAAATAAACCCACACAGACCCAGCTAGTTGAGGGTTCAACCACCCAGATCCGTTTATTGGAAGCAAACAACACCTTTTATATGCACTTCAAAACAACACATGACTCCCTTGACCAACCACCATGGGGTATTTCACTGCCCATGTGTGTGGCAGTACATTCGGGACTTCATTTCCCAGGATACCCCTTCTAGCATCCCTAAAACACACCTCCTACACCGAGTATTGCTGTATCACTCTGGAATAAGCAAATCCACTGAAATCAATGTATTTACTACATGTTTACACTGGCATCACTGAGTATGAGGTCTGTGTGAAAGATTTCAAATGTGATGTGTCGCAAACAGTGGCATGAGCTGAACTCTGTAATACAGATTAAGGTCAAATAAATACTTATGCAGTAACAGCTGAAGATTTATGTCTTAACCTTCTTCATGTCCAAAGGACCGTATTACTGCGTCCTCTTTCCTGGTCTTACAACAGCCCTACACAGGGCTGAAAACAAATTCTATTTCTCAAAACTTCTTTCTCATCAGTATGAGAGACAGCCACTCCTGTTAACATGGCAACTATGAGAAATAATGCACTGAGAGAACTGCAGAGATAAAAATTTAAGTATCAATGGGAGTAAAGACAAATTGCTCTTGGATTAGCTTCAGTGGATCAGTGGACATTAAGAGAAAACACAAAAGCAAAGATAAGCAAAACGGAGCCTGCATCACTTACAGGCCATTGGCTTCTGCTCTGTTTCAAGGTTTTATGAGCAAGGTCTCATGAGCTTGTCCATGCCACTTCATGCTTTTTCTGTAGTTCAGAACTTGCAGTGATGAGCTCATGCAAGTTTTTTTGTCCTAGTGGCATCCCATGTTCTGGTTTTTTTTCTGTTGGAGGCAGTGAGTGGCAGGGGGAATTGTTCCTCTCTTTTGTGCCATCCCTGAGTTGCTAGACCTTGCATTGCAACAGCCAGAGTCCAGTCAAACAGCAACAAGGTATTTCCCAAAGGGATTAATGAGGCTAGTAGTCTAGCAGCAGCTTTCCTTGGACAGTATACTGTATAATTTAAGTAGCCTAACATCTCAATGTTTATGGCTACATGGTAGTATTTCAGCTAAGGGATATTTTTAACTTAGAGGAAACAAAAACATGAGACTGCTGGAGTCATTGAGTTGGTTTTGCTCTTGGACCTTCCCATGAATGCAGTAACATCCACTCGAGCAGTGCAGCTGCCACCTACACAACATCTATGGACGAGCTCTTCCAGAGCTCATCCACCTTCATAGCTACAAACAGTCTGTCTATAATGTTTACAATTCTTTCTCTGTTTGTTCAGAACCAATTTATAGGCAATCATTCTCAAATTAGTACAGGTTATTATTCAGATAAGCTTCTCTCTTTTCTACTTCGTGGATCTTTCTAAATAGTTTTATTGTTTTGCTTTGTTTTGTTTGGATGAACTGAAAAACATGGTCTAAGTCTTCTTTGTGGTATCTGTCTTAGTCCTCTCAACAGATTTCCTCTACCCCTGTTTTGATCTTAACTCACTGTCTCTGAGTATACATGACTTAAAGGGTACCTGTCCTCTCAGATGAAGACTTGACATACACTCGTGCAGTGTAGCAGCATTTCACACCTCTCCTGAAAATGCCTCACCTTTACATTTTTCATGCTGTTATCACTTTGGTGCATTGCAATTATTCTGAAACTAATACATTGTCCTCATCTGACGTTATATCAATTTCAAGAGCTCCCTAAATTGTGCTCTCTTCCAGCCAATAATCCGTGGCTAGAGTCAAGTAATATGTATCTTCTCAGAAGCCAAAGATAAAATTCCTATCTCTTTTTAATTAACTAGTCTAGATGTAGCCTATGTTAGCTGACCATGTGAACAAGAATATTGTGAAATATTGGCAAACTGCTGCTGTGCTTAACATATGCACCTGTGAGAAATAACGTGTGTGGAAAGATTTATGTATAGACTCTCTAAATCATCATAAGTTTATCTAAATTTGTTTACACATCACTCAGGCATAGTGCCCTCAGGGCTGGTTGTGCTTTTTTGAAGGGCAGAATGTGACTTTTATTGATTGTTTCTCCCAAGGTTTCAAGAGATTCTCACGTAATTACGGAATAATTCAAGCGTTTGCTAACGCCTTGTTCGACCTCCTGCACAAAGCAAGGAAGTTCAGGCCAATTTCAGACCAGGTTTCTCAGGGTTTCACTGCAGTTTGGTCTAGAAAACCTTTCAGGATGGAGACTGGACAGCCCTTCTAGCAAACTGGTGAACTGCTTGTGTGCTCTCACCTTGGAATCTTTATTACAGACCTAAATGTCTATGTGCTTCAGTTTGTGACGTGATTACTTTCCCCAAAATCCAAACCTCATAGATTTTTGCAATGATATTAACTCAATAATTTCTCACAGACTTGAAGAGAAAGGATAGTTAGACTTTTGATAAATACAGTCAGCACAGGTGGAACTGCCAAGGTGAGTGGAAGAACAGCAAGCAGGGGGGTGAATTACATGAGCCAGCGGGATCAGGTGATGAAGAACTGCATTGCTACTACAATTGTGCAGCATACATGAAAATGGGAAAAACTTACAATACCTTAACCAAAAATCTAGAGGAAAATGTGAAATGATGATTGTTTTTCTCGGAACATACCAGTGCGGTGTACAAAACCTATTGCACATTGTTAGTCCACCACTCGTTTCTTGAGCAGGTAGTAGAAGTGGGAGGGCCAGGATTGTCCAGCACCTGCACCCACTCTAACCCACAAGATAACTCAGTTAAAAAATCCTCTTCTGCTCAAAAAGCTGTCTTGCCAGATGGTTTGTGCTTCCTCCTTCCATCTCAGACAGATCTGTCTCCCCGAGGCTGGGAAAAAGCCAAGCACTGACAGCGGGGAGATTCACAGCCAGGGGTATCTCCCTGGAAGCTGTTCTTTAAATGAACTTTAAAGTCCATCCTGCCTATAAAATGATTGTTCATAATTTTGATACTCTGTCAGATCAGCATAATGGACTGGCACAGCTTGTAAAATAAAATGGCAAGCAGAAAGCTAGCATCCAAATCCACCCTTCAATTTGAAATGCTAAGTGTAATACTTTACAGGAATATGGAGGGCTAATGTACACAAGGAATTTATCCTTCTCTGAAGTGAAGGATTCATTTCAAAACAAACTGATACTTTGGCGCAGAGCAAACTGACTTCATCAGCACAGTCAAAAATATTATTTAGAAGATATTACCTCTGGGACAGATCATCATATGACACAAATTTGGATCAATTCAAACAAAGGTACATTAATTTTTATCAGTTCCAAGTCCACCTATTTCCCATTGTCTGGAGCATTATATTTCCAAATTTTATATTTCCTAATATTTTCCAAATGTCTTTAGAACTTTAGAGAAAGACCATTATATTTTCCCTTTTCCTCTTTCTTGTCTTTTACCACTCAATGATCTTTCATAAGGTTTCTTCTTGCTTTGACAGAGAAACTGCTTAATAAAAACAAAAAAGCTGATCTGCTGGTTTTTGCTAGCCAACATTGTAAGTTGTCAGTCAGCTGGAGAGTCATTAAAGAATTGAATATTAAAAACCCGTAGTCTTAGAAAGCCAGATATTAAATAAATGACTGGAAGGAAACTTACTGCCCAGTACTTTGGAAAGTGGCTACCGTTCAAAGGAAAAACAAGGAGAAGTGACTGTTATTAAATTCCATAGTCTTGATTAATTTTTTCATTCTCATAGTAACAAATTTCTTTAAATGTCCACTTAGCATTAAGTTAAATTATCTACTTGAGACTGGGAAAAATAGTATTCATATACTAAAATTTCATACTATTTCTGCATTAGTGTTATTAGTGTTCTTTTAACTCAAAGTTTCACTGCACGAAGTGAACCAAAGGCTTGTAATTCACATCTGTACCATCTCTCACAGCTGTGCCAAAGCCTACACCACAGTCCAATGCCAACCTCACTCAGACACTGCTCAACAGAACTTCCTGCTTGGACTTCACCTTCCTACAGGGGTAATTTATTCACCACAAAGTCAATGACTAATTAGTGTTCACACATCATAGGCAAGGGAGGACACCATGACGTGTGAAATGTGGGGAGATTGATCTCAGCAGAGCAGAGTTGGGGTGTCTCCTGACTGTCACACTCTGAAACGCTCTCTCCTTTTTGTTCTGATGTTCTTTGTGTGAATATCTGTGCCTGCACTTTATGCAAAGAAAATATGAACAAGTTGAAAATGTGAAAAGAACTGTGTTTTTGAACCCGGAGAAGTCATAGGTACCCAAAACCATCAAGTAGATGGATATTTTTTTAAAAAATCTTACCATTTTGACCCAGTTTTCTTCTGCACAGGCTATTTTCAAAACATTTGTTAATAATCTGAGAAATTACTCTACTGAATATCTTTGAACTTCATCTATAAAACATCTCTACATCTCCATAGTTACTGTGGCAACTTTAACTTTGAAAAAATAGTCAGTCACTCCATTAAGTATGACCCATACCTCATAAAACCGTATTTGTCATCTATAGTAAAGTTACATTTTTTATTTTGTTCCCTCACTGAATAATTTTAAAGTGTTTACATGGTATCCTGACCACCCATGCAGAATATGATGGCTCATTGTTGCCTCTCCCTAATCACACGCACTGTACCCGTGTTTCCTAGTCCCTTCAGATGTTAATACCTACCTACATTTATCAGTAGATCATTTTGATTCTTGCTTTCTTCAACATTCAAGAGTGAGAGCTAGCAAAAGCCCACTCCTTCAAACTCTGCCTAGCTTGAGGGCTTCTAATCTTTCACAGACCATTGGGAGGGTATTTGTTTAGGGGGGAATTCCTCTTCTGCTTCACTTGAGGACCTCTTGCCTGCAGTGTGAGGCTTTTCTAACCTTGGCACTGTAAAGTCTAGAGGGAAGAGAATAGCTTGCACTGAGCAACTTCAGTTAAGTTTGCTTCTAACGTTTTTTGAAGATTTTCTGTGCTTAGCATTTCCTACGTGCTATATAATCAAAATTACATGTTACAACCAAAATCATTTGTTAAAGAAGACCCGTGAATAACCCTCGCCCATGTGCCCATGCCACTTTTACTGGGGCAGCAAGACACAAAATTCAAAACTGCAATGGGATTAATGAGTGCAAAGATGATCTCATCTGGATGGAGGTAACTTTTGGAGTAAGGACCATTGAAGCACCATTTCATCTCAAGTTGGGTATTGAAATAAGCTCCCAAAGTTAGAAACTCTGGTGGTACCTAATCTGTGACCATGGGACACTCCCCAGTACACAGAAGGAAGACAAGTGTGTTCCGGCCAGTCCCTGGTCTGGGCAACAGAAGGACCAGACTCATCATGAGTCAGGAAACCTTTCTGTTGTGCAATAACTCAGAGACCTCCTGCATTCACATACGTGAGAAAGAATCAGGTGCTCAGAGCTATTCAGATTTAAGATAAACTGCTTTCTAGAATAACCTGTCTCTTCATTGGGAACTGAGTTCCACTAGTGAAACTGAACTCATAACTGAAACACTTCAGGCTAGCTGCCTAAATTTTGGTGGAACATATCCAGACCCTAATACATATACTAATTCTTCTGGGTAGCTGCAGACACAGCAACATTACTTCCATGAAAAGACTTGCTAGTAAGTCTTTACCATACAGTATCTGCCAGCAGCACAGACAGAAGCGTGTGCTTATAATAATAAGACAACAGAAATTTCAGACAAAGTTTTGAATAATATTTTTGCAATGCTTGCTCAGGTTTGTTAAACTTAAATCAAAATATTAAAAAAGCTGCTCTTTTTTTGTGAGGTCTATATCTCTGTTACTTAATGGGAACTATCTTAAAGCATAAGTTGATTTCTTTTACATGCTACTATCCATGAATGTATCTAAAACCCCATTACTTGTGTAGTTCTGTTGGTATAAATTCTAACCTCAACCTAGCCCTACAGCTCTGTGGCTGGACTTATCCTGACTTGGCCCTCCAGCCATTACTAGACTCACCTCTCCAAAAAGATGACACTACTTGCATCCTGTACTGAGGCTTAAAGATTTTTCCTGTTCAGCTAGTGATCAGATACTCTACTGAAGCCAAGAAATCCATATGGACTTGAACCTAGTTGGGATGATAGCCTCACTGTTACTTATATTCAGTGGAGGTAACTCCACAGTAGCCACAGATTTGTTCATACCACTGTCTGTGATGTATTGAGGACAATCAAAAATTTTGCTATCAGTAAAAGCCACAACTGACCACAAGTGCACAAAAATATGCAGTGGCTTGACTCTCACACATGTCTAGAAATTACTGTATTTGTATGAGTGTACATAACTCACTTCAGCATATCCTGCTAAAAACTGGCTTCAGGATTCTTTATTTGAACTTTGAAAACCTTTTGCAGTGTTTCTCCTACCTCCTCATCCAAATGTTTAAGTCCCTGTACATTTAAATAGCAAATCTTATTTCTTATTCTCAACTAGTAAATCTTATCTCTTTCTAAAGCCCTCTTGAAATATTAGTGTTATTGTGCATGTTCTGTCATAAGTATTACTTTGTGGATTACATTGCCAAAATACATTTGTGATCTGTCTGAGCTTAGTCATTTTAAATCCATCCATTAATACACATCTGCTCACAGCTGAGTAAAATTCTCTGCTGGAACTGTAAAAGATAAACTTCCTAACTAGCCATTTTGATACTTGTTTTCTGTGTGTGCTTTGTGTTTTATTTACTCTTAGATACTGGATTTTGTGAATCTGTGTCCCTGATTGGGGACACTTTCTCTTGGCTTCTTTGGAGCTCAGCAGGGTGGCTTTGGTGGACCAGGTTTTCACCTATAGGAGCAGTTCTGAGAACTGTCTAGGATCTGAGGGGATCACAGTTGATGTGCTTGGCAAAGACAAGGCCTAAACTGGTGCATCTGTCCTGGCACAAAGCTGCAGTCTGGTCAATTCCATGCTTGGGCTTGCAGGGGGTAGGTGATGACACCACCAGCAGTGACATCATGTTTCTTCTGCCAGTCTCCTCACTCTGTCAGCCCAAGCGACTGGGTTGAACCCTTCCATGGACATGTGGGAAACACAATGAAGTCATTGCTGTGAAGTGCATGATGAAATAAGAAGTTATCTTGTGCCAGACAACGAGTAGTAACAGTCTGTGTAGATATTTCTGCCTTGCTGCACCTCCTAGATAATGTGACTGAGTTTATCACTCTCTAAAATACCTTCAATTAAAAGTGTATGAAGCTATTTCTCCATACAGTGGAGAAAGAGAATGTCAGATCAGACAAGAAGAATATCTAGTTTGGTTTCTGTATACCACAAACCTTGAAATTTTTGCTATCATACCTGTTCCAGCAACCTTTGTATACTTAAAAACATGTTTCAGGAGTACATCTGATTTGCTTGAATGGCACCAGGTGAAGAAACTCCCACTTGCATATTCTGTTTGCCAGAGCTGCCAGACAAATCAGACACCTCCAAATCAAATGCCTTGTCCTTATGTGAGAATTGAACTTGCTGGAAATTAATTGAGAGCATCACACAGTTGGCAGAAACAGGTCTAGAGATTCCTAAAACACCTGGATGATAACTTCATGGTACAGGTATTAAGGGAGCCAATTAGGAAAGATGCCCTCCTTGATTTGTTGCTTGTTAACAGAGAGGGTTTCATAAATGAAGAGGTGATTGGTGGCTGTCTTGGCCACAACAACCATGAAGTGATCATAGAACATGCTGAGTTGGAAGAGCTTGAAGGGATCATCATCAAGTCCACCCCTAGCCCTGCACAGGACCATCCCCAAGAGTCACACTGTGTGCCTGAGAGCATTGTCCAAATGCTTCTTGAACTCAAGGATATTCTATGATTCTGTGATTCTATGATCCTTCCTGCTGAACATCTGTGTGAAAATAACTTCCAATTTTAGTCTGTCTGCAGTTCTCAGACCTTGGCTCTAATGCCTTTCAGTTTTGAAGAGAGGACTCCCAGCATATCCAAGGCCACTGACTTTAGCCTGCTGTCACAGTACACAGTGCAGTCCCTCTCCTACATCAGTAGACCAGACAACCCATCACTGCATGTCTCTCACTGTAAGGAATCCTTTCCTAGGCCTTCAGCAATTTTGATTTTCTACTCTTACCAGGTTTTCATTAAGTCTTTAAAAGGTGCTCAGCAGAGCTGGGGGGAATATTCTAGCACAGGTCTCACCAAGGAACCTCCCTCCTCCATGTGAAGGTACTTGGATGGCTGCTTATGGCTCGTGATACTTCAGACTGAATACCGAAGCATGCTAATGACATGTTGATCCACACTTCTGGCGGGTTAAGAGCTTCCTTTGTTCAATGAACTAAGGCACTTGGCCATATCCAGAGTGTTCCCACCACCATCACTGACATCTTCTGTCCTCTGCCCTTTCATAGAATCATAGAATTGTAGAATGATTAGGGTTGGAAGGGCTTTAAAGATCATCTAGTTCCAACTCCCCTGCCATAGGTGGGGATGCCATTCACTAGATCAGTTTGCTCAGGGCCCCATCCAGCCTGGTCTTGAAGACTTCCAAGGATAGGACATCCACAACTTCTCTGGGCAACCTGTTTCAGTACTTCACTACGCTCTGAGTAAAGAATTTCTTCCTAACACCTAATCTAAACCTGCCCTCTTTCAATTTAAAACTCTTGCCCCTTGTCCTGTCGCTTTCTGCCTGTATAAAAAGATTTGAAAGACTTCCAAATCCCACGTACATCAAAGACCTCCAGCCTCGCCAGATGGCTGCAGCCAAACTCTCAAGTGGTCAGGCAGTTTCACTCTTCCCTCTTACACCTCCCATTAGTAGACAAATAAGGAAAACTCAATCTGGAGCAGGATGCTACATTGCCATTAGTGTTTCCAAACACTTTGTTGTACCTCGTCCAGATTGCTGAGCACACCTCAGAGTGCACTGAGGGAAACTGGGAAGGTTAAAACTTCCCAGGACTTACTTGCTGCTCTAAATCAGACTGAGAGCTGCTGCTTCCAGGGGGTGTAAGCAGTAATGAGATGTGCTCTATTTCCCTTGCCTATGTGCCAAGGGGTCCCACCAGTCAGTGGGGGAGTGGGGAAGGAGGGAGAGAGAGAAGGGTGATGTATCACGAGGAGAAAGTGAAGAATGCCTACCCTATGTTAGGATGTCTCGGGAGCCAAATCAGTCTCTGCACTGCCTGGAACTTATTTATCTGTTGTACTCTGACATAGCTTCTAGAGACTGCTCAAACCAGTAAATGTGTTTGCAGCAAGTGACAACAAGGAGTCTGAGCAAGATGGGGTCAGGGTTCATCTTCCACTTCAGATGGGTTTTGCTGGAAAGATAGTACTACACTTTTTCTGGTACCTGCCCCCTATCTTCCTCTGTACACCTTTCTGAGTGAACTCAGTGGTCTGCTCGTGGCTATCATGTTTTAGTCCAAAACCTGCGGCTCAGGGAGTAGTCACACACTTCTTGTTCATAGCAGTGGCCCCAGGCCTATCTCCTGGGAGGACAACAGGAGGCATCCTGTGCCCTTCTTTCCACATAGAAACAGTACACACAGGACACTGCTAATTTTCAAAAGGCATTACATATTTAGTGACTGCTGTCCAGGGGACTGAGGTGTTGGAGAGGTAAAGTGCAAGTCTGAATGAAGGCTGACATGCATCCAGTCTTAAATAACAAAACACCTTTCTATAAGTGGGAGAAGGCAAACTTTCCAGGTGATGAGGTATTCTGGGAGTCCTTTGTGCAGTGCCTGTGGGAAATGCCATTTTTTGAGAGATGAAGCACTATTTGATGGCATTTCTCATGGACATGCCAGTTAGATGTCTGTCCTGAAGAGGTGCACATCAGTCCCACCTTGATGGGAACCAGGACCCCTCATTGTGCCTGCACTTCTAAAAGCACCCAACAGACCCTTCGAGACCTTGCAGGTGCCAGATCTCCAACAACAAGAGGAAATTAGGGCTTTTCTCAGGATCAGGGGCACAAGTCCCTACATGACTGGCTCCCATTAAGTCTTCCCCTACTGGATAAGAAAAGCTATCATCCCAGGACTCACTCTCAAACTGTGTTTCACACTTTCTCAACCAAATCTGTGCCAGGGAAACTAACCCCCATGGACACCATTTCCTTATGATGTCTCCAGCATGTCTCCATCTGTCTGATATAATCGTTGCTTGAATTTATCAACTGTAAGGAACTATGGCCTCTCCACTTGTCTACAGGCAATGATATTGAGTCCTTTAAAACAACTGCATGTAGCACTTACTTCCCCCTCTTTGTACCTGTCCAAGCTGCTGGTCCACCTGGTGCCCTTAGCAGCTAACACAGAAAATAACCTGGTTTTGTCCCCTCTGTTTTGCAGGTAATATTATCCCCCAAGGCTCTATACCTATAAGAGTTTCTACAGGCATTGGCTTGGATCTGTGAGTTACTTCTCAGGGCAGTAATAAAGAGCAGTGTCTCTTGATCTTCATTCTTGAAGAAAAATTCCTCAACTCATCCTACCCCTGAAGCAGGATGCTCTGCGCTACAGCTGGCAGCTCTGAGCCCCAGATGCCGGTTCCAGTGAGATGTGCAGGTCTTGCCTTCGTGCTCTCCTGCACCGTGAGTGACATGTGCTGACCTCCGTGAGGAGAGAAAACTGTCCTGTCACTGCCACTGTGGGATGGAGGACACACTGCTATGGTGGCACTACTGAAAATGCTGCTGCAGCAGCAGCCATTGCTTTCCACCCTGAGCAGTGCAGTGAGCTGTGTGATAAAAGGCGTTTATCACCTCTAGACCTGTACAGTCAGCTTAGGATCCATCAACCCTGACTCACCCACTTTGGCTTCATCCTTTCCTGCAGGAGGTCACTATGTCGTCTATGATGACAAGTGAAAGTAGCCTCATCTTTTATGAAAACCTTCCCTCTCCTCTGAAAATGAAGTGGCACATGTCTCATAAACTGGTCTCTCTTGATTCTGGTGGGAGATGTCTGTCAGGGCATAAAGGCAAGATGAACACATTCAGGCACAGATGTACACCAAAGTAGATACAACTGCAGAAAAAAAAAGGGAAAAAAGTTGGCTATGGAACAAGTATTTTTAATAGTGTTCCTTTTAACAGAGCCTAAAGAGAAGTAACACTTCATTTTACCTTTTCTATTAAAGCAAAGAGCTCACCAGTGTCGGTTTTGTGCAGGTGCTATGCACAGTGGGAAACAGCCCAAACCAGCATGTGTTCTTTGAAATATTTCTTTTAAACAGACACTAAGTATTTTCAGGTTTTGGAGAATGTGGCTCGAAATAACAAATAGATAAAATATCACCGTGCTGTGCGAGGGAGGATATATGCATTTATCTGCTGTGATTTCATACTAATATTTAGCTATCGTATAACACTCTTTCTGCTGACCCCACTGTATAAACACCCAGTAATTAACCAGCACACTCCCTGCTATGCAACAGGTAGGTAATATTGTTCTTACCATCCCCAAGCTACACAGAAGGAATTTAGACAGCGAGATGACAAAGCTTATCCAGACCCACTTGGGAAGCCTATGGCAAAGCTTCCCAAAGTAGGATCAGTTCCTGCAAAATGTGTTCGTTTTCCCCCACTCTGCCTTTTATAGACATGTTAAGACTTCAGTGTAGCCCTGAGCAGAGAGGAGTCCACCTGCAAAAACTCCTAAAGCTGTTTCACACCACTGACAGTTTCTGGAGCAGACACAGCTCAGAGGGGAGCCACGGGAGTGCTGTAAATCAGGACTGAGGCATATTGGCAGAGCTTTGTGGGAAACCTTGCCTGGGGTCTGCCTGTTACTAGTCGTTTTTCTCAGCACTTTTGATGCTTCTTGTTCTTTATGATGAAGCACTGCCCCCAGTCATTCTGTGCTCGTTGTTTATTAATCGTCCAGTTTAATTATCATGTTTAGTTCAGTTGAAGAGGGGGTGTGAAAACAAACAGAACACAAATATTGCACTAATTTACTGTGCAGGGCAGCTGCAGATTCACCACTGCAGGAATAGCTTGTGAACCTCCTACAGAGCCTGTTTTGCCCCTGCTGGGACAGTGTCCCTTGCCTCCCCCTCATGAAGGAGTTCTCGTTTCATCCCATTTGCCTTTACTACCATTTGAAGCAGCAAAAAGGATGATGCAAAAGCATTCTCAAAAAAATCCAAAACAAACCAATAAACCAAACCCAAAACTATTACACATGTAAGGATTAACTGCTCACATTTTGCAACTGATTTTCCTTTAAGCTTTAATTGATGAGGAAGCAGAGGTCATGGACCACTGAGATTATTTTCACCACAGGAAATGATGTGAAGCAAAAGGCAACCTTCATGAGGAAATTGGTAAAATCTTGTTAAAAGTTCAATTTACCTTAAGGACTGCATTTTTTTCTGCAAAGATGTCATCAGTCCTGTGAAGGTACTAAAAAGTACTGTCTCATTTTTCCCATTTTTCACCTGAAGGAATCAATAGATGCAACTGAAGGGACATTTAGGTAAAAAACTCTCTTTGGGAAAGCAACAGCATTTTGCTGGCACAATATTCAGAAAGTTTTGGCTTCGTTATTGAAAGAGGCTGTTGGTTTCTTAACTTTGTTGCATAGAAACTACATATGACCAGTGTTTTTCATAGCCCAGCACATTCTTGTTCCCTTGTATAAAAGACATCCACTTAAACTGCAGCAACATTGCCACCACTTTTAAAAGAGGCAGTGCAGTGCAGTCCTGGCTATCAGAGCTCACATCTCTCACAAAAACCAAACTGCATGTTTTTCCAGGTGCTACCATCTTGGAAACAAGGCACATGGGGACCAAAAAATGTGTTTCAGGACTTAACTTGAGGCCTACAATTAGAATTTTTTATTGAATCTAGTTATTGCAAACTTCTTTCAACTGAAGTGTACATTTGTTTAAACACCTTTAAACTCATATTTGCTCTGGCTCTTGTAGTAATGTATATTCTCAGAGTCAATAGAAGCAGATAGTGCAGTTGAACTGGCAGCATAATTTCTTGTAATTGAAATGCTTTATTTAAAGCAGTACCATTTTACAGAAATGAGCATTTGAAGAAGTACTGCAAAAGTTTTAAGTGTGCAGGGTAAAGTTTTTCTGAGAAGCATGCTGTGCTGTATACAAGCAACACAACATACACATCTCAGCTCAAATGTATATTGATACATATGCATGGTATGATTCAGAGTTCCTGTGTAACTCTGGCATATTGCCAATGCCCTATTTTTTTGAGCATTTGTATCTTCAGCTGCCTTTAGATGGAGTTAACCCTCAAAGCTAAACCATCTCTTTAGCTGCAATTTTAGAGGAGTTGAAAGAAAATACGTGGAGCACATGTAAGACTCCCATCTTCCTTGAAAATGAACTTTTGATTCCTAGTTTTCCCCTGAAAATGGGAGCAATGATAATTCTTTTTTCCTAACATGCTCATATAACACTTAACCCACCTTAACTGAAGCCTCCAGGTGTTACTCTGGTTTGAATAGCATAATACATACCAATCCAGACAGCATAATGCCAAGCTCCCAGCTGTTGTCTCATGGACCTCAGGGTTACAGGAGAACTGTCACTGACTCTTCAGAGCAACTCCTGGAACATCTCTCAGCGTCAGATCAGAGCCCCAGCACATCAGTGTGAGCTGGAAAAAGACTTCTGGCCTGTTCAAGGATGTTAGTGAGACTCAGTCCAGCCCAAATATTCATGTGGGGACTCCTTTTCCATTAGATCATGACAGTTAAATCATGAAGTGCAGAAAGAGAATGAGGTGTTAGGAAATTTTGAATGCCGTCTAGCTCTGGGCTTGAATAGAACATAAAACACATACACATATACACATATATTGCATTAGAAATTTTCTATATTACAACACTTCTCATATTAGCATCATGAAAATTAATAAAATAGCTAAAAATGGAACTCCTTAATGTGTGCTGGGTCCTTATCAATTTTCTTAGATTTTTATCTTAACCATCAGGATTTCTCAATGGTCAGATCTTCACACATGAACTTCAATGTGTCCTTGACAGCATCTGCTTTTCTTGCAGTCCTTGTCTTTTCTAGTCTGTTTCGGAAATGTATGGTGATTTTAGTATTAAAGACAAACCCTAGCAGTACAATGTTCATTTGATCTAAAACCCGTAACTCTAGGCTGAAATATGTGGAAGTTTGTTAACTCAATATCTGTGTTGAAAGAACACAAAACTGTTAGTGCATATACAGTCACATGTACTGCATCTACCATATTATTGCTATATGTTATAAATGTAATATTGACATATTAGGGAGCAGAGGAAACAGTAGAAAGTCCATGTGAAAGACAGTGTACAAAGGAAAGGAAAGGTGACCTTCTCCTGCCACCACTAAGGCAGACTTCTGAAGAAAAAGGCAGAAATAAGCTTAGGAAAAGTGAGAGGCCACAGTCAAGGCTGGCAGGGTGGGTTTTATTTCAGCACAACTTCAACACATACCTCCATCCACCCTCACACTGACATCTGTGAGAGTACAAAGTACATATTTGTGGTGCCTCCTTTCTCTTAGCTAGAATGGGTTAGAAATATAAACTATCTTCCTCCAATACCTCCAAGGATGTAAAATTTTTCAAAGTTTATCAAATGATAAAGTTGATGGCCTCTCCTCAGGTGTCATTTCAAGCAAGGACATTGCTCCCTTACTCCACCTGCCACTGATTTTCTGAGGGTCTCATTGTGATCTAGGGAGTACCTGCTAGACTCTCTTGAGCAATGATAGAGGGCTCTGTAGGTCTGTGTGCTCAGTATGGGTCCAGGGCCTGCCCCAGCTGCTGCTAATCCTGTGGTTTTAGCTGATCCTAGATAGCACTTGTGTAACATTGGCTCTTATTTCCGACCCAGCTGCATAAGGTAGAGCACAACCTCTGTAACGATTATGGCAGGAAGAAAAAGACACAGATATTTTCTGAGATGGTGTCAGTACGTCTGTATTTGTTACTCTTCTCCTGTTACAGTGAGGAATTTCCCACCCTTTATATATAGTTCTTGACCAAAACTAATCAGATTGATCAATGAGGAGATATCCCATTCCAGTGTAAGTTCAGGCATAAACTGGTGTAATGTCATAAGATGTCTCCATCTCTATTCCACTCCTTTATCCTGAATATTTCTGCAATCACTTTCACCATGAAGAAATAAAGCACAGGAGATCAGGACAGGAATGAGAGGAGAGAGTGAAATATCATAAGATTGGCAGCCAAGTTTAAAAAGCGAGTGACTTTGTAGTAAGCCCTACAGTTGCTTAAAGCGTCTTCCCTGACTCTGCACCCCTCCATAATATGTAGTCTTTGCTTTGCTAAAACATATGAATTTAGTTCTCTCAGCCTTTACAGTTTCTCTCTATATCCTCAACTATATGTGTGGCTCATCTCTGGTGTTGAGACTTCATTCTCAAACCAAGGAGCCCAGAACTGTGCTGAGCGTGTAATCCCAGAGGAAAGCCTCTTGCAGCACCTTGACAGAGAAAATAACCTCTGAGAACTGACAAGATGCCTCTGTTACACGACTCACAAACACAACCACACCTTTGCTGTAACAAGATATTGCTAGGTCACATCTGATTTGTTATCTATTATCATCCCTAAGTCTTTATAAACTCAGACTCTTCCAAGTATTTCCCTCCTGGTGACTATGCAGTTATGATGTTTTTTCTGAGAAATACTAGTTTGTGTTGTTTTCTCAGTTGAATCTAATTGTGCTGTTTCCTGCACATAATTCTAACCCTGAAAGTTCCTTTGGAGAAAGTATTTCTGTGTTCTCACCAGTGTACATGTGAGGAAGACTAAGCAATCACTGAAGGTAGAAAAACAGGAATGAGGAAAGAAATAAAGTTTCACAGTTCCCAGGTCCCATTTATTTCATATGCACGGTGCAGCTTGCAGTTGGAAATCAGCACCACGCAGGCAGGCAAAACAACTGATTCCTGAGACAGAGGGACAGGACAACTGGTAATGCATTACCAACCTCCTTTTACATGCACACACACACACACACACACACACATATATAAATATATAAAATAATTACTTTTTTCGTGTAAATAAAGTAACTAAATAAAATCAGGATCAATTATAATTCCTGCAGATTTCCCTCCAAATCAGTATATTGCTATTTAACATTAGCATTTGTTTCCAATCTTTTATTCAGTTTTCACTCCACATAATAAAGTTCATGTCCAAGTAAACATTCCGAAGTCTAATAATGAAGAATTCAAGGAGTGCTCTCATCAGTGGAATATTACATTGAAACCATCCAGATACTGCAGTGACCTGCTTTAGGATTTCTATCACATACACGCACACACTTCTTTTTTTTTTACAATTCATAGGTCACTTAAATTGTATTATAGACAAACTGGTGATTTGTTACTAAAAATAAAAAAGTGCTCTGATTCTATACCCAACAGTAATGATTTAAAAAATAATTTTCCTGGTAGTCAGGATCGTTGCATATTCTAATATCCAAAATAAATCTTAACAGTAAGTATAGAACTCCTGTAATTTATCAAATTTTTAAAAATTTAATGGCAAGTATCTGAGAGAGTGAAAAAGAATTACCCAAGTGTTCCTCATCACACAGGATGTGTTTAGTGTAGGAGTTTTACTCAAGAAATGAATAATTATTCCCTTTCCAGATTGGCAAAACACTTTGGAAGACCCTTGCTTCAGCTACCTTACGGAGTTAGAGAAATTGTTTCAGGAAACCTTAAAACTGCTTAGTGTTCTTTGGACCATAACTTTTGTTAGCACACACAAAAAATTGGTCACAACGATCAAGATGTTATTCTGGACTCCAGAGACTTTGGGAAGAGCCTAGGTTATTTTCTAGCTCTGCACCAAAATATTTATAATGTTTATGATGATATTTATGACATCTTGAGTCAGCTTCAGTTTGGAAAATGAGTGGAGTTCAAGAACTCTGAATAGGTTTTGTTCTGTGATTTTTGCAACATTCAGAAGTTTACTGGGCTGAAACTCACACAGATCAAAACCAAAGAAAATGTTCCCATGAACTCCTGTGAAGACCGAATTTTTGGCAACTCTGCTGAAGCCTAAAACAAGCATGAGAGAGCTGCAATCGTCAAAAAGTATTCATCAACATTTTCACCATATATGGGTCTGGTTTATTTATATAAATATTTTCTATGTGTTAAAATGTATGAGCTTTTTGCCTGTTATTCATCATCAACAAATCTCTGGGCAAGCACCAGGATTTGAGTGTCTGCCTTCCTGTGGCCCTATTGCAGAGGTGCTGAGTTCCTGCTGATCTCACTACACTGAGAGCTGTAAGCACTCCCCA
The DNA here is from genome assembly GCF_025592945.1 of Manacus candei. Taxonomy (NCBI): domain Eukaryota; kingdom Metazoa; phylum Chordata; class Aves; order Passeriformes; family Pipridae; genus Manacus; species Manacus candei. Next base: position 2,727,213 of record NW_026138067.1, on the reverse strand, counting down.
CCACCAACTGTGAGACCACTGGTCAAGAAAAATGTAGACATGGTGGCTTGTTTGTGTCAAAACTGCCAAATTCGCAGTTCCCTCAGAATTTGTTGAAAGGCTTTAGGCATGATCTGCTGATCTGTGTCATCTGAATTACAAAACCCTGAGATGATCTTAATGTTACATGCCAGCCCAAATCAAACCAAATCAAGTTATACTAAGCCACCTGAATTTAGTTCTGTTATGAAACAAAGTGGAAATTCCCAGCTATAATAACAATAGAAGTTGTTTTTCTTTAGAAAAATAGTTACAGGGTATCTATATTCATAGCACAATCAGGATAGGGAAAAAAACCCCAGACTTTATGTAATACAGTAATGATAAATACATGATTATATTACACTAATCCCTGTTTCCATCAGTTTGTCAAGGTAAAAAAGCCTCACAACAGGAGCAAGCATGTGCCAAGGTGGCATGAAAGGGTTCAGCATTCAGGGTAGGCGAGCCTTTGTTCATCTCAGTCCTCTTCACCGCCTCCATCTTTCACCTTCACTTCAGATCCTCACAACTAAGTTTCTTTCCCCTCACTCAAAGAAAGAAAAATGTGCAGATGGGTATCATAACTGTGTAAATGGTTCCTCTGTGAATATTTGGACTTCAAGAATGAGAAACAAAGTTGAACATGTTCAGCTGCCAAAGTTCTCTACAGTTAACTCTCTGACAGAGTTATAGTTGCCCCAAACGAACCTTGCATACGTTGTAATAATCAAAAGGAGAAAAATAAAGGAATGGCAAAATCTCTTCAGAGCATTTTGCATATAAGTGATGATCCTGTTAGCGAGCTGGAGAACCATTCTCCAAGTCACCCCTGGAGCATTCCTGACCTGGAATGCAAACTGGGAAAATTGTGTGCAATAATAGTCAGGAGGATAAAAACTAAGCCATTCCCGCAATAGATCACCTACAGCCATGGGAAAACTATATAACGTTGTGAATAAATAACTAACTAGATGGGGTTGACAGCTTTCCTGTGTCTAACAGGAAGGAATGCACATTTAGATACAAATTGACAGCTGCTTCTGAAGTGGAAGGGCTTTCATTCACAGTGCTGAGTATAACGGATCAGTACCAGCGTGAGAATTGCACATTCATGTTTTTCATGAACAAATAGTTGCTTCTAGGAGGTTTTTAAAAATTCAAGAAGAGAAGGGAAAATGGGCTGCTCTTCTGCAAATTTCATATGCAAGGGAATTCTGAGGATGTATGTCATCTGGCTCATCAGTAAACTAAGAAGCTTGGACAGAGGAAAGATATTGTGTGAAGTACAGAAAAGTCTCTTAACTGCAGAGTCTCAAAGCAATATTATATTTTGGATGTTTCCCTCTCAGCTTCTCTGTTTAGGTTTCTTATTCAACCTGCAGCTTTTTTTCCCACTGTTGTTCAGTGCAATGCATAATGCAGAAATATTTGAAATGGGGAGCAATTAGGGTTACTGTAACAGTAAGGCTCAAATATTTAGAAAGCAAGATATTTTAAAGTCAGGGTGAGGTGAAACAGCAGTTTCTATTTTTCAGTTTTTATGTTTTGGAGCTGGCTGACCACACTACAGGCATATGACATGGTAATAACACCTATGGGGAGCATTGCTACCATCTGGGCCCAATGGAGCTAGGCTGATTTACTCCACCTGAGAATGTGATCTGTAATCTTTCACAGGTGGATTTGGCCGAAATGAGAAAGTAGCAGGATGAGCAAAAATGAAAAGCAATGGTAACAAAGTTACCACAGCCTCTTTTGCTTGTAATGAAAAATCACTTTCAGACTTTTGCAGTTTCTTTTAATCTCCTTTTCTGTTTTCTCCCCTTTTTCCCTCCATTGTTATTATCTTCTACTCAGTTTGTCTTTGCTGATTGGGTACTTTGCTCATTCCAGCTTGCATGATACTGATGCAACATTTTCATGACTATTCAGCCTCCTAATGGACCTGGGTCCTGGCTGCAGAGCCTGGTCATCAGGCTGCTCTGCCCTTTTATTCTGCTGAAGGATAGCCATTCCTTATGGCTCTTTTCCTCACATATGACAATCAGACATGGGGCACTGTTACCCCCAAACTATCAGATTTAACTAGTTGAGAGTGGTGGAATTTTCCAGTGGTCCAGCCAAGTAAATGCTTCTGAGAACACAGAGCATACACACCGCCTGTATCTATGCACAGAGGAGATGTTTCCTGTTACTGTAGTAGAGCTACCAAATGTAAATTGACAGAATGTGAAGAATATTATCATGGAAACGTCAGCAAGCAGAGTAGCCTGTGGGAAAACATCACAGGAAAAGGAAAAGAGTTCCCTTCCACATTTGGAAATTTGGATGAAGTGCTAAGCTGCAGGGGTTGGTTCTTGAACTAAATGTCAGTGCTTCGGGGTCAGTGACCTTACCTCTACAGTACTTTATTGGTAGTGTGATAGATAATTTATAGCTTTAAAAAATGCTGGAAGGACATACTCTTTCATGGAACATATGGTTTGGATTTGTACTATGTCCATTATTCTTATTTCTGACAATCTGTAATAAGTCTATATAAATTTGTAACTAAATTGCTATTCTCTAATAGATATACAGTGTTTCCATTATTTGCTGATGTTGTTGTCACAGGGGTACATATGTCAAGCTCAAAAGCTCCTATGAAATGTATGAGTACGTGCCAGGATTTCATTTGACATACAGACTTTAATTTTAAATGCAATCATATAAGTAATAAAGCTTCACCATTTCAGCTTGAATTCCTTGTAATAATAGCCTTTTGTTTATTTCCTTCTTGTAAATAAAATTGACACTGACAGCATATTGGCAAGGTTAAAACAATACTGTTATTATAAGCATTAATCCCGATAAAAAGGAAATAATGTCTTTTAAAAAAAATATTCCTTTGAAGTATTACTGCCTGATTACCTCATAATATCTTTATCTCTTAGTTATTCCCTGCCAAGACCATGCTTTTTTCCTCTGTCTGGGAGAATGTCATTTTTTCCGAGTAGAAGTAGAATTTCTTTCAGTGGCTGTGAAATTCTTTCCTATTTCTGATACTCTTGCAAGAATCTCCAACAATGATTTATCATGGGACATGGGTTTTAATTGCTACCATAATTTGCTTTGACATTGAAACAATCTGTAAGCTTGTGTCTGTTGTTTGGCCAAATGCAACTGTTTGCATAAGCAATAACTTGCCATTTCCTTCATGTTGGCGACACTGAGTTCCTGTGATCTGGAGAAATTAGTGCATCATCTGCTCCTATATAAGTTAGTGGTGTTTTACCTTTAACTTGCGTGGGAGAAGAATAAGTTCCAGGTAAGAAATTGCTGAATGAGCTGCTTTTTACAAAGTTTTCTTTACAGAAAGCTAGTTCTTTCAATAGATTCAGGAAAAAAAAAAAAACAACCAAAAACATAAAAAAGCTTTTGTTTCTTTCATTATACTGTCCTAGCAGCCAAGGGTCACTGCTGAAATGTTATGTCTACTAAAGACTGCCAAGGTTTGTCATTAAGCAGGATCACTTGGGAATGTTCCAAACATTAATACTTTTATATTTTATATACTATGATATTTTCAGTCAAGCAATATGCAAGTTTTGCCAAACTCAAGCAATGCAAATGCGACTTCTCTTTGGTTGTATTGTCGGGACCTGTATCACGTGGCAGGTGTCCTCTACAGCTTTGGTCCCCCGAGAGGTTGCTCTGGGGCCCTCTTGGATCATTTTGAGACTCCCTCTTGACTTTGAGCCTGGGTTTCCTCTGCAGAACTAGCCAGGATTGTCTGGAAATGATGCACATCTGAGTCTTGTCCCAGCAGGAGAAACACTCCTGGATCCCACACTGCAGAGGAAGAATTTATCATTGCCTATTCCCATTACTCTGTTTCTCTGTTCATTTTATGACAAACCATAACAAAACAACGAGAAAATGTTCAGTCTTGCCATCATTTGTAGTGTGTTTTTCAAACATAATTTGTTATTTTCAGTTCTCAAAAATCAAGGTCTGTGACATGGTGGTTCTCCTATTTCCAAGCCAAGCCTTAACTCTAACTTCACCTGTACAACAAACACATAGAAAACATAATCACTCATCCTATTGCCATTGGAGATCAGCAACTCCCCATCAACACAGAAGGAAAACAAGGATGGTCTGCTCCAATGTTTGACAGAACTGTATCTTCTATTAGTGGTAAAAATACTTTGCACATATAAATTGCGTTTCATGCAAAGATCCCTGTGTGCATTACAAAGGCTGAATTATCATTATCCTTGTTTTACAAATGGCCTGCCAGTGTCACAATGAAAACCATTTTATCATTGTTCCTTCAGCTAGATCTTTTTAATCACTAGTGGCCAGGGCTGAGCTCAAAATTCAACTCCCACGCCAAGTATCAAACTTGTATTTAACCCTCCTCATTGTCCCCTGGTGACACTTTCATGGAAGTAATAGTGATGAGTTTGAACATGTTGCTGAGTGCTGCATATTTATAAGAGAACATCTCTAAGACCACTGAACACTCTGCCAACAGTCTGAGCTGTTTCTGAGTAAAACAGGACTTATCTAGGAGGGCACCCCTCATGAAGTTGTAAAACCAAACAGAGAAATACAGCTATAAATATAGGATGATGTCAAGAGAGAACAGGCGGGCCCACAGCATTTATGATTACAGGTCAGACAACCCTTTGTTTAGACAACAAATTCTTGGGAGAGAGTCTGTAAGTCTTTTTGTTCTGCATGTGCACTAAAAGGTTTTGAGATCCTTACATGGACACAAGACCAAGAAATTGGTAAGAAACTCATCCTTCTAGCCAGGTCATAGGAGGCTAACCCATGGCAAGAGAGAAAGGTAGTGCAATTTGCAAACTGGAAGGTAGTGGAGGAGCAGAAGAGGAGAGCAAAGGTAAAGTCCAGAGTAGAGCCAGGGTAAGTCCAGAGGTGAGTGAGATGTCTATATTGCCTTCCAGTCCCCCAGAAAGTGGCAGATGCTGACTCAGCCTGCTTCTATTTGCCAGGGTACACCTGCAAGTAGAGCTCCTTCTCCATGCTGATGGGACAATCCATTCCTAGGTTAACTCTCTGCTGCAGCAATATAATTTAGAATATATTTATTCAGGGACTCTAACCTCACACAGGAGGGGAACTGAAACTCCTCAAACAGATCTTACTGGAATTTTGGTACAAAAGGAATTGTTAGATCAACAAGTCTGACTTCTGCTAGTACATAAGCTACAGGATGTCACAAATATTTTTCTATTCTTTAGGATCAAAGACTAACTAAACTAGGAAATTTCAGTCTTCAGGTAGCTTAACAGTCAAAGCTACAAGAAAAGAACAGGATAGGCTGAGATTCCCAGTATCTAGAAACCCTAGAGATGAGATATACCAAAAGAGTTCCAGCATGGAAATTTTGAGGCAACTCCTCACCCAGTAGAGAACCTTTCCCAAGATGAGGAGAGGGAATCCCATCCTAACCCGTTTGTGGGTCAGTATTAATCCAATGAACAAGAAATCAGGGTTCAGGCTGAGAAACTTCAATACTGTCTTAAAACATGTGTGCCCCTTCTACCTTTCCATTGCTGGCTGCAGTTGATCTCTCTTGTTTCAGGGGAAGGCAAAACATCTCCATGAGCTCTGAAAGGCATATAATTGCCAGTTAGACTCCAAGAGAAAAATCCCTCCATTGTGAGCTATCTTACACTGATCTGAAAGTGGCTTGAATGATATACAAGCAAGACTGAGAAGTCCCACAGCCATCTCCTCTACCAATACCCCCACTGGGCAAATTGTCTGTCATTTGTACCTGCTGAGCTACTCCTTGGCACAGTTTATATAGTTTTTAACTTTTTCTAATGGTTCTACAAGTACCTGAACAGATGTGTTCTCAGTATTACCCAAGTTTTCCAGTTCACTTGGAATATAAAAGTAACCTCATCAAAATTGGGTGGACTCTTGCAATACTGATAGAGACATATTCCCCATCTTTCTTCCTCAAGACACCTATGCATTTTTTCATATGAACTTCAATTGTAATACTGAAAGTATCTGTTGGATATTCATATGTTTCACCAATATGAATGGTGGGTGACTCCTGTCTGGGTCAGTGCATGTAATATTTTCATCTCCTACGGAATTTTGTTCAATCCAGCTGAGCCTGAGAAATCACACATGTGAATTCTAATAGAAATGTACAATATATATTCCTAAAAATTTTAATCTCAAGAGGAGTAACCAGTAAGTAAACACTGGAAATAATAAAAAACCTATATTTTTTAAAATTCAGTAGGATAAGAGATATGAAGAACATGTAAAAAGTTGTTACTGTTGGCTGTAAAGAAATCTTGTGTGTGATGATCATTTTGGGTTACGTGGCTGTAAGTTAATCTGCTTTTCCACAGCTGTATGAAACTGTCTAATAAGATGTTTATCCCCTTCTAAACCCAGACTCCAGTAACTTAAAATCCTTACACTTTATTTATTGTAGTTTGACCTAGCAGTTCACTGTTTTAGCCTCAGAGGAGCCAGAGAAGAGCTCTCAGGGAAGGATACAGAACCTCCAACTAAATTCCTGCGTTTGTATCCAAGCCATGTAGTTTTGGTAACTACCTGCCTTTGCAGTGGTAACAACAGTCCTTCCTGTACAATTCTGTACAGGGGGCTGCTGCAGTGACACCACACTGTGTTACACTTAGTCCTCAAAAATGCTGTAAGCCATACCCAGGAGCTGTCAGCTGGAAGGCAAAGAGTCTCTGTGGATGAGTGGGGTAAATGCTGTGAAGTGAGAGGAGGAACTATTTCCTTAAGCTTACACAGCAATTGGTTGCTTGGGTAGGGATGAGATCTAGGTTGTTCCCTGCTCTGCCTCCCAAACATCGCCCCAGAAGGGGGTGTGTGTTTGTCCTGTGTGGAACTGATGTCTTTCTGCTCAACTTTGCTAAAGCTTTTCAGCCTGTTCTTACTTTGAATTTACCTAGCATCAACTTCCAGCCTTTATACTGTGCTATGCCTTCATCTTCAAGGCGTTCCATTGCCAGCTTGACAGGTATTCTTCTGAGAATCCTGTATTTTCACCTCCTCTGGGTCCCCACCAGAAGTTGGACAAGTGGAAAGAGGGAAGTAAAATATTGACCAACAACGTAAGTATGGAAAAGAATAACCAGAATACCTTGGAAATCTGGATAGAATTGTTTCGTAGACATAAAGGATCTTATTTTGATATTTCTGTTTTAAACATATTTATTTTTAAGCACAACTGTGATTTCCATATCTAGACTTCAGAAGGATGAGGGGTCTGAGTCCTGCTCTGCAATATCAAGTGAAGCTGCAAAACGTATCCAGATACCAGTGGCTGTGCGGCTCAAGGACTGATAGCTAAATGCACTGAATTAACACTGAAGTCCGTCCTTGTTTCTGCCTAGAAATGAGCTCAATTGAGCCTAGATTGGCTCAATTCTGATGGCTAAGAGGCTTACTGTCTCTGGAGTGCAGGAGACACTGGTACAGTGATGTTTGTTCAAGTTTTGAAGAGTTGCTCACAGTCACTATTTGACACCTTTTTTTCGATAACTTCATTGGAGAGAACAAGTATGGAATGAAAATGCTCACATTCCTCCAAACTAGAGTTGATTACAGCACTAAGTCAGCACTAGGATAACTGCTTTGTGTTGCCTGGACAAAAAATGTAGCATAATGATTTTTTTCTTTTCATGGAAAAGTTTATTTAGCTATTGACTACAACAGTGAAACGTGTGGCCTGACTGCGCTCAGACCAATAGACTAAGGCGAGACAGTAACAGCCTGATTTATCTGCTACCTGAAATCAAATAACAAAATGAAAATATGCATCTCTCTGTGAATCCTTTTTCAGGTTAGCATTTTTAAGGAAATATGGGTGGACACAGTTTCCATGGGAAAAATGAAGGTCTGTCAAAAACCAGAAGATTTCATGGAATGATTTGAGCTTTCTTAAACCTTTTGTTAGGAATTAAAAGAGGAAATTGTTCTAAAAGCGCTAAATGTTACTGGGTTTGTATTTTCAGTCCTTTCTGATTTTTCATTTTAATTTTTTTTCAAATTCAAAATAGCCCAAAACTTTTAATGTTTTGAAACTCAAAATGTTTTAATTACCCAGAACTTTCCTCTTCTCATGGATTTTTTTTTTTATTTCAAAATGAGACCATATCTCATGAGAATTATCTTATACTTTCTTCATAATTCTATCGCATGTGTTTAAATTACCTTATTTTGGTTGTGTTCACTCCTTTCTGTCTGTGTATTGCCAAAAGTATTATTAATACTCAAGTATTAATAGAAAAGTATCTCGGGAAAAAAAAGTTCAAAGTCACATCACGAGTGTTTCTGGATGAAACAATCTTGATGTGATGAATGACAAATCACAAACAAGGAATCTGACATTACACTTGAATTCATGTTCAATTTACAGAGTAAAAAAAAGTATTTAAAGAAATTAAAGGGAAAAGATGAATTCAAAAGAAGTCCTAAGTAATGGAATTTCCCCTCTGTGTTCTTTCAGTGTGTTTTACTTTGTGGCTTATTTACTTGGGTCCACTCGTGACATAATATTCCATTCAAACAATTTATACCATCTTTTCCTTAGTATTTCTAAGGCACTTAGTATATCTAACATTGCTTCATTTCAAAGACGCCAAGAATTTAACAAGATTAAATGATTCAATCGGGTAATTACACAGATATTAAGCATCTTTACAGGTGTGTTACATATATTTTTCTAAATCCTACCAGGTGTAGAATTCTTCACATTTCAAACCAGAAAATGACTCCAAAGGAGAAACACATATTTCACTGGATATTTAATACCTTAACTAGTGACTTCTCAGCTGTCTGAAACATCTATGCTGGTTGACTGGTCTACGAAAATATTTAAATGATGAATGGGACTAAAGGAGGTGTCATATTTATTCACAGTTTTCTTCACTCTGGTAACATACTAAGCATCAGGCAACAGACAAGAGAACTATCACATCATTTTCCCCCAAAACAAGGTGCTTTGAATTCAATTAAATTAGCTCCGCACAGACAGACACAAACTGCTGAAAACACGTGTAATTTGGTGCAATCTCTAAAAACTGAGCACCTATCCTACCTTGGTGCCTTCAGTCCCCCTCCAGGCCAGCCTAGGTGAACAGATGACCCACGTGGTTGGCAGACGAAGCAGAAAGCTCTTCAAGAACACTCAGAACAAAAAGCATGGGGATGAGTCCAAATCTCAGGGTCCTGAGAAATGTCTCTGTCTCTGAGAAAAGTCAAGTGTAGGGTACTGCACCTTGGAAGGAATAACCCCAAGTACAAATACAGTTTGGGAGTTGACCTACTAGGGAGCAGCTTTGTGGAGAAGGACCTGGGAGTCTTGGTGGATGACAAGCTGACCATGGGCTGGCAGTGCTCTTGTAGCCAGGAGGGCCAAGGTAACTTCTTTACCTTGAGGCTGGCAGAGCACTGAACAGGCTGCCAAGGGAGGTCATGGAGTCTCCCTCCCTGGAGACATTCAAAACCCACCTGGATGCATTCCTGTGTAATCTGCTTTAGGGAACCCTGCCTTGACAGGGGGGTTGGAACTAGGCGATCTCCAGTGGTCCCTTCCAACCTTAATGATTCTGTAATTATGTGGTGACGAAGATGATATTTGTATAATTAAGCACGATCAGTCCCACTCTCGTGTCTCTGAAAATCACTGTTAGTACCTTGTATTTTGTCATATCTCAGTGCAATGACATCACCCCACAGAAACTAGTGCTCTGACCCCCACAACTCACTCTCCTTCTACTAGTGCATTTTGCCAAAATTCTTCCTCCTTTCAAAGAGATCTAGAGTGACAGCAAACAACTTGGAAATATCAGATAACCCCAAGACTGGAGTTGCTTGTTGTCCAAAGTTGTGTCACATGTATATACAAATTACCTTGAAGCTGCTTTGTTGCTTTTACCAAAGCTGGTCATCATGCCAGATCACTGTTTCAGGTGATGTTGATAAATGAACAACTAGAACACTCTTGAAAATATTTGCAGGAGATCCTGGTAAGAGAATGCTCAGATAGAGTGACGATGGCCACAAAATATTCCTACACAACTCTACTTGGCTAGGCTTCCTATGCTGTCCTCAAATTCACTCTTTTCTGTTTGAGATGGTCCTGTACCTGTCTCTAAGGGAATAATTTACATGAGAGATTGCAAACTGTATGTCTAAAACTTTGCATACCATACCTGTGCTTTGAAAAATAGCCACTGATCCTGCTTAGCTCACTGTGTAGATGCCAGGTTTCAGCTACCAAGGGTTCTGTTTGCAGCAAAGTGGTTTCATATGTTTTCCACAGATGTGTCCAGAATTGGAGAAGGATGATAGAATTGATGCTGAGACAAAGCTACCCTAGACAACACTGGCCTGCCAACCTGCACCCACACAGCTTCCCCAGTAGGACTGAGTCCTATACATGGCCTCTTCCCATAGCAGTGTGTTTTCACTAAGCTGGGTTCTTCGATCAGAAATTCTTTACCCTGAGGGTGATGAGGCACTGGTACAGGCTGCTTAGAGAAGCTGTGAATGCCCCATCCTGGAACTGCTCAAGGCCAGGTTGGATGGGGCTTTGAGCAACCTGGTCTAGTGCAAGGTGTCCCTGCCCATGGCAGGGGGTTTGGAACTAGGTGATCTTTAGATTCCCTTCCAAGATTCTATTCTAAGGTTCTTCCCATTCTAAGATTCTATTCTTCTGTGGAGGAAAAGACAGCAGCCCCAGCTGGGCCACAAGAGAGACATGCCACCCTGAAATACCTCAGGGCCCAACTCAGAGACTGTGAAATTCAGAGAAGAAATCCCAGCAAGGTTTTCTATCAGGCTTTCTCAGTCTCATTAAATGCATGCAGTTGCAGAGGTGTTCTGAAAACATCCAAATAAATATGCAGTACCTTTCTGCTTCTCTTCAGACTCAAAACAGGTATAATGGTTTTTGCAGTTTCCCATTTGTTTAACTTTTTTTTCCTTTCAGACTAAGTCTCAATCAATACAGATGCAGGAGGGAGACGGAAAAGATAGCACTTGCACTTCATTCCTGTTTTTAAATAAACCAGACTGGTGAGGTTTCTGTGGCTGATGAGCAAGCAGTTGTGTCATCTTAGAATTGTCAAGGCTGGAAGAGACCTTTAAGATCAAGTCCAAGTGTCAACCTAGCACTCCTCACTCACATCCACACATCTGGTACATCTCATCATCCTGAGCAGAGCAGCAATGCCCACAGCACTTCTCAGCAGCAGTCACTAGTGTGTTAGTTAGCCTTGAACCATACCCTGGCGATGTCCAGGACAGGACTGTACAGAATAGGTCAAAAGCCACTTGAGGGTGAATGTAAATAATTAAATGATTCATGCCATTGTGAGTGTGTATCCTGGTCCTGCTTTATTTATCACAACTGACGCTCTTGCTGCTCTGCATTGTGCTTAATCTGCCCTGACCCATTGAAGTGGGTTATTTAAAGCCATGGGGGTATCTCCACGGGTGCTGTAACTCTGGTGCAGGATGCACAGGTGGGACCTAGAGACCTCCATGCGGGCAGGAACCCTTGTTCCACGCCCAGCCATCCCCATGCCTCCTACAGCAGATAGCACAACCCAGTTCTTGCTATGTGGTGTACCGCTCTGTCCTGTGCATGTCCATGCCATTGTCCTTCCAAGATTACAAATGGCATTATTTTACTTCTCTTTGACTTTGTGAGCCTCTTGCAAAAAAAATAGAGCCAAGCTGAGACACCATCTGAAGGAATTTGGACTATTTCTGCCCTTTATTTGGGCAAAGAGATTTTATTTGCCTGTAATAAGAAACATTACCTTCTCCTCCCCCCCCCCCCAATAAAATGATTCCTCTAATATTTAAGTTTCAAGACCATACACTGTGTTTATAACCTTCAGGCCCTGAAGTAAAATAAGATTGAGTTTCCCTCAGGTAAGTACTTCCAGACACTTTATCTGCTATATCATTACAACTATACCCTATTTGTTACTGTACTGTGTAACACAATACTTGCATTATATTCCACATGAAAAGCTGTTTCTGCAGCATCTTGTCATCATTTCACGAACACAGCTTTGAAGCCGTTTTGAATTCTGAATTCAGTGCATAACAGCAAAGGCTCAAGTGCACAACACCGTATTATTTACTCAGATGGGGTTAATTGCTGAATAAAAGAATGGTTCCTTTCAGTTTACCTTTTTACAATCTCGCTTACACTGGATATGGAAGACAGGTAAGTCTGTGATAAATATCAAACTTTCTAATCAGAAACGAGCCCAGTCGTATTTGAAATCTTGAACTTAATCCAGAATCAGGAAATGCAGCCACTTGTGTTACTGTTGCTGAAAGAGGAAAATGACCTTTTTATTGTAGCTTACATTCACTATTGTACTTGTGAACCATGGGGAATGGAGTAGGAGAAATGCAAGGGCTTAAGGAGACCTTCTTTTAACAAGAAAACTGAAATTGGGTGCAATAAAAATATATAGCTGATATAAAGGCTGTGTTTCTCCAGGGGAAAACTGTGACTTTGACATGGATTCACTCCTAACAAATTATTCCTGCTTCCTAGCTACTGTTAATATTTGCTGTCAGGCACCCATTGCCTTAAATTTTACCAGCTTTAGCATCAGTGTGGGTTCATTTGAATGCAGAAAAATTAATAATCCACACTTTTAACGGGAATATAAAAAGCCAAATGATACTATAAATTTTTAAGTGGAGATTGACTTTCAGCAAACTTTTTTATTTCCCAGTGATGTTCCAGGGTGAATGCCTGCAGGATTATTTCAATATAATAATTCTCTTCTGATGACTAATTTATAGCTAAACTGGAATCCTGGACCAGCATCAGTAACAAAGTGTCGTAACTCAATGGTGTGCTCTTGGACAGCACATAGTGGTAGGTAATGTTGGACCAGAAGAGACCAGAATCATAAAATTATACACAATTTTTTTGTGATGTGGAACTTAGATGGAATTTTTACTTTACTAAACCAAGTTTTTTCACATGAGCAGTTTATTGTGGTGCCCTCGTATGTTAAAAGGGCAGCTGGGGCTACATTTGCCAAGCAGTCATAATACTGTATAGACACTTAAATAAAGTGGATGGATTTTAAAACAGTTTTAATTTTTTTAAAATGTTTTAGAAATACTGAGAGCCTTATACATTCCCTAGGGCTGTCCGATCTTTTTTTTTGGGAGGGGAAGGGGGGAAACAGTTAACTTAATTATCTGGAGAAATCAGAGCCTAGCTATGAGTGAAAGTTTAAGTTGATGGGTCAGGCACTGGAAAGTTGTGAGAGCTTTCTGTGCATTTTCACAAAGTCTTCAGTATCTCGTAAAAGAGACTCAGGCTTGTTTTCTGATCCCTAGATCTCATTTTTCACTCCCTCTGATTTTGAGGATAAGATAATTTTTTTCTTTTTACTGTTTCTGCTATAAAATTATCCAGAAGATATTCAAAATGAGATCAAAACAAAATTACACAACAATAAAAAAAGAAAAATTCATAGGAAGTTCCTTAATCTTGCATGTTATTTAATGAGATACTGGTGTTGAATGAAAGGATAAACTCATATTTTTCTGGAATAAGGCCTTATGGATTTTTCTTATCAGATCACCAACTCTTATGGATCACTGTGAAAATTTTACCATGAGTTTCAGCTGGAACAAATGCAGGCCTTAACTAGGTGCTTTCTTGGCTGTGATGTGCAAGAATTGTCCAAGGCCAGCACTAGCAATGCTAGTACCAAAGGATGCGAGAGTTGCTGAATAAATCCCACCAAAAGCATCTGCCAGCAGTGCTGTGTGTGATTCCCCAGCACTCCCCAGCACTACTGTGCTCCCATATCCCATTAACATGTGGAGTGGAAGCACTCTGAGAACAGAAGTCATTCTCAGGGTAGGAAGCAGTTCTACAGTTGTCCCCCCCCCCTTGCTGCTGTGGAGATTTTAATTTTTCTCCTTTTTTTTTTTTTTTCTCAAGAAGAAGAAAAATAAGACCTTCTGAACTGAAAAGGAAGAGCAATGGAAAGCAAGAAAATACCTACAGCTGCAGCAGTCAGTCCTGTAGTTAGGTTGATTTGAAATCTGGGAGAATAACCTTCATGTCACTGCTCTAAAAGATTTAGAGTAAAAGAGGACAGAAGGGGACATAACTGGTCAGGAAAGCTGCTACAATAAGTATCTACCATTCATAATTATCGCTGTAAACCCATTAATCTGTGTATGTCCCTGACCTGAGCTTATGGCACTGACTGTAAAGCACATTTACTTAAATATAAAACTAGATCATCTACCTCTCTTATTCTATGTGGCTATCTGTTAAAAAATATCCCTTACAGAGGAATTTCCTTTCATTTCCACCCAATATTTATATGCCTGCAGTGTATGCCTATTTGCTCTTGCATGAACAGTGTCCTCCAATACAGAGTTTCCCTCTCTGATGTTCCTATGATGTATTTCTATGGATTAATCACGTCCTTTCTCATTCTTAATTCTGCTGAGCTAAGAAGGTTGAACTGCCCAAATGCCTTCTCACACAAGGAACACTCTCTCCCTCAGCCATCCCAGTCCTTCTGGATGAAGGGGACTTACACATAGTCTTTCCAGGAAGCTTTACCAGTAGCATTGACCTTTCCCTCCCTCTACTGGCACCTCATAAGATCAAACAAACCTTTTTCATGTGTATCACACTGAGGGTTCCCAAACACCCTGTAGCAGATCAGTACCCCCTGATCTTCCTTCTCATCTGTCATTTCACAGGCATGAACTAACATGCCAGAAAAGTCGTGTGTTTTTTACATGAAAGCACAGCTTTACCACAAGAACTGTTATTTTAATGTCATGCTGTTATTGCAGACCTCCTCTGAGCTGATGATGCTTCCCAGTTTGATATCATCAGCAAGTGACATCAATACACTTATTTCTCTCCGTGTTAATTCATGAAAACATTTTGTGAGATCAGTTCAAAAATATCCTTCACGTACTCTGTCAATAGCCTCTTTGCAGTCAATTTTAATACTGCTGGCAATTACCATCTCTGTTTAAAGATTTTTTACAGTTTCAGCAGAAAAATTATGCACAACATATTTGCCCCCAAAAAAAGACCTTCATCTTAATGGTTTTGGAGCAGATAAGGAGCATATTGTAAGATTTTTCCTTGTTCAAAATATGTATTATGTCACAGAAGAAGGCATCACCTTAAGTTCAGTTTGATCCACTTTGTTATATCTATTTTGTACTTTATTCTACTTTTTGTCTCTCCCTATCATTTTTGATTCTTCTTTTCAAGCTTTTCTCTAAAGCCATGCACCCTGTAGAAACACATCTAGGAAACCTGGGTTTTCCAGAATCACTTTTCTTTCCTTTTCAAACTTCTTCATCTCCACCTTGGAGCTAGACCCTTGCTGCTGGACACCAGTCCCCCTGTAACTCTAGGATGGGGGTGTTCAACAACTTAAATCAGGAATCTATTAACCTGAGCTTCTGTCTGAGCTCAGAGCTTGGGGAGCATTTGCCCCTCCTTCCCTGACTGTGCTGAATAACCTGTCAACGTAACTTTTCAGCCAACAAGCGGGAAGAATGGCTGTTAGCTTGCTGGTAGGACATTTGGAAACATTACATGCTGAATTTCTTAAGTCTATCTCCAGTTGTGCTTTAACAATGACTTTGTGATGACACAAGAAAGAGTTAACAGAACAAAAAACCAAGTCCTGCTTCAAGAATTTTTATAAATACTTTGTGCCACAGAGCTGTGGAGAAAAACAACATCTTAAGGGTTGCTCTTTTTTTCCATTAGGTTGTCTGCTTTTACAGGTGGTGAGCCTCTGTAAGATCTGAAAATCTCCACACATGAAATGTGATGGTGAGATGGTCTACAACTGAAACACTCAACCTGTCTGACCCATTGCCTGCGGGTTTATAACACAGTCACTTGCTAAACTGACAGTAACAGTTTGCAGTACGAATGCCTAATACTATGAAAACCAGAGATACACTTTTCTCCCTTGTAGCTGGTTCACCTTGTCCTGGAGCAGTATATATAAACTCTTTCTCAGTCCTTGGAAGAAGAGTCACAGTATTTACCCATCAATCAAGTGTTGAATTTCACTTGTAATCTCTGTAATAGAAGACTGATCCAACCAATTCTTTCCTGACACTTTCTCTTTAAGACTTGCAAGGCATCTTTAAAATTGAATTGTATACCATTATTCTTCCAGAAAGCTGAATCAAGATGAATATTTGGAGTTACAGTGAACAAAGCTGACATTTTTGGTGTTGAATCTTCACATGGTCATCTGATTCCACAGACTGTTGTCATGTTCCTAGCTTTACTAGATATTTCAGGTGTGAAGGGACCTCACAGGGTTTTTAACCCAACCTGTTGCTCCAAGAATAGTCAGCTCTCGGGTCAGCCCAGAATGCTCAGGACTTTATTCAGTCAGGTCTTGAAAACCTTCAAGGATGGAGACTGTACAGTCTCTCAGAAATTTGTCCCCCTGCTTGATTGGCCTCATGGAAAAAAGTTTCACCTTATACCCCATTGAAACATCATTTATTCAATTTTGTTGGGAACAATATTGTCTGTTGTCTTGTTCCTGCCAGGTTTCCTGGGCTCTACCTTCAGAGCTCCTCCCATGGGATCCAGTCTATCCATTTCCTGAATGAACCAAAGCCTGGTTGCCTGCAACCCGGGGTCTGTACCCAGCTATTCTCCCTCCCCACTCCCATCAGCATCTCCAACTCCACTAGTTCATGGGCACTAAAATAGCAGCAGTTGTTGCTACTCTTTTTCACATTCCCAACCATTTCTTCCCCGTTTATAACAGCAGATCTAGCTTTGCAACATCCCTGATGGGTCCACTGAGTACCTCTGCCAGGAAGCTATCCCTTATCCTATCCAGAAAGCTCTCTAACTGTAGGCACCTCACATTGTTGCGCTTCCAGAAAATGTCAGGAGACTGAAATATCCCATAAAAAAAATGATCCAAGAACTTAATCTTGAGTTGTTTAAAGAAGGCTTTGGGCACTTCCTTACCCTGTTCAGGTGGTCTGTAACACAGTCCTACCACAACAGTATCTTCACACAGCTCTCTGACCCTGGCACACAAGTGTCTTACCCAGCCCATCATCCATCCCATACAAAAGCTCCATATATTAAGACTGCTCTTCAACACAGAGAACAAGCCACACTCACCTTCCCCATCTCTCCTGAAGAGTATCTACTGTAGCAGTCATGTGAGTCTGCCCCATCACATCCGAGTAATTCCAGTGATGCTGTAGCTTTGTAAATACATGCAGAGCTCTACTTCCTGATTCTTTCCCAGACTCTGTGCTTTGGTGTACCTGTACACCAAAAATGGCTTTTGCTGTCTTGGGAGTAGTGATCATGAAATTACAGAGTTTTCAGTTCTCAGAGAAGTCAGGAGAGTGGTCAGCAGAATTGCCACCTTGGACTTTTGGAGGGCAATCTTTGCCCTGTTTAGGAGACAGGTTGAGACAGTCTCTTGGCAGGCAGTCCAAAAGGGCAAAGGAGTCCAGGCAGGCTGGACATGCTTTAAGAAGGAAATCTTAAAGGTATAGGAGCAGGCCGTCCCCATGGCTGAAAGATGAACCAGCAGGGAAGAATACCAGCCTGACTGAACAGAGAGCTTTGGCTAGAATTCAGGGAGAAAAAGAGAGTGCATTGCTTCTGGAAAAAGGGGCAGGCAGCTCAGGATGACTGCAAGGAGGTCATGTGGCAAGAAAACTGGAAGGACCAAAGCCCAGCTAAAACTTAACCTAGCCACTGCTGTAAAAGACAATGAAAAGCATTTCTGCAAATACGTTGGCAACAAAGGAAGGGCCAAGGAGAATCTCCATCCTTTATTGGATGTGAGGGGAAACACAGTGACAAAGGATGAGGAAAAGGCTGAGGTACTTAAAGCCTTCTTTGTCTCAGTCTTTAATAACAAGACCAGCTGTTGTCAAGATACCCAGCCCTGTGAGCTGGAAGACAGAGACAGGGAGCAGAATGAAACCCCCGTAATCCAAGAGGGAATGGTCAGCGACCTGCTATGACACTCATACCAGCACAAGTCCATGAGGCCAGGTGGGATTCACCCAAAGGCACTAAGGAAGCTGGTAGAAGAGCTCACCAAGCCACTTTTGATGATTTACCAGCAGTACTGGTAAACTGGAGAGGTCCCAGGTGAATGGAAGTTGGCAAATGTGAAGCCGATATATGAGAAAGGTTGGAAGGAGGATCCAGGAAACTACAGGCCTCTCAACCTGATATTGGTGACCCATTTGGTGGATGAGGGAAAGTCTATGGATCTTGTCTATCTGGACTTTAGTAAAGGCTTTGACACCATCTCCCACAGCATTCTCCTGGAGAAATTTGCTTCCTATGATGTAAACAAGTGTACTCTTTGCTCGATAAAAAACTGTATGGATGGCTGGGCCCAGAGTAAGGGTGAATGGAGTTACATCCAGCTGGCAGGCAGTCACTACTGGAGTTCCCCAGGGCTCAGTACCATGGCCAGACCTGTTTAATATCTTCATTGACAGCCCGGTTGAGGGGATCAAGGGCACCCTCAGAGAGTTCACAGATGATACTAAGTTGGGTAGGAGTGTTGAGGGTAGGAAGGCTCTGCGGAGGGATCTAGAGAGGACAGATCAATGGGCTGAGGACAACCGCAAGAGGTTCAATATCGTGAAGTGCTGGGTCCTGCATCTGGGTCACAAGAACCCCATACAGCACTACAGGCTTGGGAAAGAGTGGCTGAAAAGCTGCCAGGTGGAAAAGGCTCTGGGGGTGCTGGTCAACAGCAGCTGAACGTGAGCCAGCAGTGTGCCCAGGTGGCCAAGGAGACAAATGGCATCCTAGCTTGTACCAGAAATACTATGGCCAGCAGGACTAAGGCCAGAAATACTGTGGCCAGCAGGACCAAGGCTGTGTTCATCCCCCTTGTACTGGGCACTGGTGAGGGCGTACCTCAAGTCCTGTGTCCAGTTCTGTGCCCCTCACTACCAGAAGGACATTGAGGTGCTGGAGTGTGTCCAGAGAAGGTCAACAGAGCTGGTGAAGGGTCTGGAGCACAAGTCCTGTGAGGAGCAGCTGAGGGATCTGGGTCTGTTTAATGTGGAAAAAAGGGGACACAGTGAGGACCTTATCACTCTCTACAGCTATCTGAAAGGAGGTTGTAATGAGCCGGATGTCAATCTCTTCTCCCTGCTAACAAGTGACAGGATGAGAGGAAATGGCCTCAAGTTGTGCCAGGGGAGATTTAAATTATTCATTAGGAAAATATTCTTCACTGAAAGGGTTGTAAAATTTTGGAACAGATTGCCCAAGGCAGTGGTGAGGTCACCCTAGAAGTGTTCAAAAAACATGGAGATATGGTACTTGAGGGTATGGTCTAATGGTAAACATGGTGGTGGTGCTAGGTTGATGGTTGGACCTGACAATTTTAAAGGTCTTTTTCAAGCTTGAAAATTCTATGATTCTATTCTTGAGACAGGCTTTTTCACTCTCACTGTTCCCGAGGCCTTTCTTGTTCCCATTACCCTGCAATATTTTCTTTCTATCCCAAACCACTATTTTCCTAGTAAAAATTATGTCTGTTGTCTATTTTGTACCTATCAACATGTTATTTCTGTTACCAGCATGTAGAACATGTGCTTATTTCTAACATCACTGAAGCTAACTACAACGTGAAGCAAACACTGGAGGATATCCACAGATGACTGAGGGGATTTTAGTGGTAGAATGACTGATTTATACTGCCCAACAAAACAACATGGGCAGGTTGATGGACTTTGATCATTGTAGAAATCCCAGAATATGCTGAGTTGGAAGGGATCCACAAGGATCACCAAGTCCAGCTCCTGGCCCTGCACAGGACCATCCCCAAGTGTCACACCATGTACCTGAAAGTATCATCCAAATGCTTCTTGAACTCTGGGAAGCTTGGTGCTGTGACCACTTCCCTGGGGAGTCTGTTCCAGTGCCCAAACACTCCGCATAAGTAGAACTATTCCCAAACTCAAAGTAGAAAGTGGGTCATTTTAACCTGATTTCTTCTAATGTGGAAGCTGTTCAGGTGTGACTTGTTCCTATATCATTCTGACCTATACAATAGAAAAAAAGAGTACCTGTTATTTTTTTTTATTTTCCCTTATTGATGCTAACTCCTTTTGACCAAGAAACACTAAGAAGTCAAAGGCCACTCAAGAATTGCTGCACTCTTTCGAGAGAGACTCCTCAGATAGACAGAACTGCTTTTCATGCAATTTATTGGCAGCAAAAAGGAATGGAAGAGAGGTGAAGAGATGGCCCATTAAAAAAAGGTTGTTCTAGGTTGTGTCTGATCTGGAATTTCACATCTGGAAAGGTGGAAAGTCAAAAGGTTCAGTTTTGCCCTTTAGGTGTGGAAAAGTGAATATGTTTTATAAATAACATGTCCTTTCACTTGAACAAAAAATAATAGCATGCTGTATGTGACATTCCTTCTCTGAATAGGTGAGAGTGAAATGGGGGCAGTAACATCTGAACTGAAGAGGGAGGTGAACCAAATTCAATCACTTCTTACCTATCACAGAAACTGCAACTAGAGAGGAACAAATAAATCTGAACAGAATAAGAGGTTTTTTCCAAAATGTAGGCATGTCCATAGTAGTGAATTAAAACTGAAAGAAACAAGAAACAAAAGTTCCTTTTCTTATCTTTATTGGCATGGTCTTAAGATTTTGGGTTAGTTTGATTTGGATTTTTAAATAAATCCTTTTCATATTTTTTTTTAACATTGGATGTTTGTTTTCTAGCTGGCTAGAAGATGTAGTGACTCAGTTTTAGTGAACTGGTGATGCCATTGCAGATTTTTTTGCAAGACAAGGATTTTAAGCCAATCAGAATGGTTTTTATAGTGTTTTAACTCCCATTTAGCTTCACTTTAAATATTTTGAAAGCCTAAGAGACAAACCATTTTAATTATTACAAGTCAGAGTAAACACTCCTTGCACTTTGCAGCGATTCTCCAAATAGCCAGACAATGCCAGGTTTTTTTACCCATTTTTTAAATAATATATATTAGTGTAGAAGAAGAAAGCCCATTAACATACAACTTGCATGTTGTTCTACTGCATAAAACCAAAAATGGGTAAATACAATTTTAACAAGGAACATGACTAAAGAAAATGACTCTATAGAGTGAAGTCCTCTGGGAAGTAATAGCAGTGACACCAGCCAAGTTCTATGTGAATAATTCTAACCTCTAGGGTAGATATCCAGACAATTTCAGTGGTTTATCGAATATGACTAAAAAATACATTTTCTTTTCAATTTTTTTTTAAAGATAAAAATACCAGACAGATACTTCGACCAGCTACAGAAATTTGACCTGCCTACTTTATTCTTTTCAAAGGTGGTTTGGTTTTGCGTAAATTGCTTTTCTATATCAAAAAACCCCCGTTCTGTTCTTCAAGGATTTTTGATCCTACTGTTTAGGTCAGAAAAGTCCTGTTGGTGGCTCCATCAGACAGAGTCTGGCACACCAGGCAGCTCTGCCCAGCACACTGTCTTTTTTACTGACTCTGGTTGGGTCTAGGAACAATAAAGAACAACATCAGTGTAACATAGAGATCCAAAAGCCAACTGATGCCAGATCCAACAGCTCCTCACATGCTCTCTACCACCTGGTATTTAAAGCACAAACTGCTTTGAGTGAAATCTGGACCCTAATCTCCCAGTCTTTGAAAGGTTGACCCATTAGATTCTGAAGGTCTCCCCTAGAGGAGTATTTACTACACAAAGCAGCTTTCATGACATAATTCAATGAACCAAAATCTCACATTTTCTTGACCATTTGTCATTATTCTGTACTTTTTTCCCCAATCTTAAGAGAACAACAGAAGTAAATTTCCTGATGGTGTTATTGATGTGACTATCATTAGGATCAACTGATTGAATCTGGGCTGACAACAATTAACAATATTATTTATGGGTTATTTTGAGCTGTACATATTGTGTAGGTAAATGAAATGCCCAGTAAAAGGAAACTTCCTGCATTTTTCACATGGGGGAGAAAGGAAGGTTCATCTTGTCTACTCTGGTTCTGTAAGTCAGGTTGAGCTCTGATTGTGTGGATGATCATGCCTAGGAGAATGTGAGAGTTGATTTCTCATTGCACATGGCAATTTGGCTACCTGCATGGATGTTTCAACATCCATGGTGGTGCAGAACTAAAGAAATTACTCACCTGTGATTTCTGTGGCCTTCTTCCAGCAGAAATTTACAGCATCTGATGCTGAGGCATATTTTAGCTATTCCTAATGGATATAAACAGCCTGAGTTTGAGTCATTACATGCTCTTTTGGATGCATCAGCCCCAGATATGTCTTAGCTGTCTCTTGAAAATTCAAAGTTTCAGTGGTTTTTAGAGTCTACAATGGAAAAAAAGAATTGTACAATGATTTATTTAAGGCTCTTGCCTCAATTCACATAGGTAAGTCTCTGCACGTTGTTGATGACTATCAGAGTGTCTGTTGAATAGGGCAGAAAAAACATGTGTGCATCTCAGAAGTGAGCAAGAATGGAGAAATTTCCTTACAGTTGGGGGTTTTGAAATTATATTTTTTTTAGATCCATATGTAGAAGCTTTCAAAAAATCCCACGACCAGTATATTTTCTGCCTATTTATTACATGCAATACACTGATGGAGGTGAGACGAGAAATACTCCTGTTTTCTTCTAAATTCTGTTTGGTCCCTTCTTTCCACCTCCAGGAGGGCAGAAGAAATAGCTGAGGAGACCAGGACATCTGACATTTCCTACACAGCAAGGAGATAGAGGTGCCTCAAGCACTATGTTGCAGACCCAGAGAAGGTATTTCTGTCTATATGACAGACAGATTTCAGCTCAAAAAGATGCAGGCTGGGTTAGTTTGGTCTCCAAACTCCACTGATCAGAAACCTCCAGTTTCATGGGGAGGTTTGGCTCCTCATGAAAGTTGGGACTGCTCCTTTCCTATACTTACTGTCATGCAGGTCTGGGGCAGACAGGGCACAAGCTGAGAAGGGATGATGGTGCCGAGCTCCCTGGGGGGTATGCTGCCAATCAGGGTCCTTACAATGCGGACATCTTTCTCAAATTCTTGCTGTGGCAGCTGTTATCATGCAGGACACACAGCAACTCAGGCATCCCAGTTGTATGTCATGGAGTTGGAGGGAGGCCACGGCACCGTGCTGCAAATGGGTCAGGCATGGACTGATCAGCAGGGAAAGAGGTGAGAGCCAGAGGGATGAGTCTTATTCTGCCCCAAAATCAGCTCCAAGATATGCCTCTCAGCAGAGAAAGCATGCTCAGGCATCTCGAGCACTGTGCAGCAGAACACAGGCCTGTCTCTGTCTGCAACTCACACCTTGAAATTCAGGTTAGGGCTGAAAAAAGGCTAAGTAAATGCCAAAGAAGCTCACTGTGACCTTCTGACCAGGAACCAGACTAAACTTTCTCCTTACTTTGTGATTGCAGCTCTACACTGCACACACTGCAGGACCTGGAGTGGTCATGGTTTCCTCCACCTGGCTTAGGTGGCATTGAATTCCTCTGCACAAGTCCCTCTGCCTGGTGCCTCAGTCAACTGCCAGCACTGCACGGAAATTGGAGCCGGTCTGATATGTCTGCTAAACAGTTCATGACAGTAATCTGACTTCGGGTGCCATTCCAGGAATCCTGTTTGCACTGGGGCCATGATCACCCCCAGCGAGCAGGGAAGAAGCAGGTTCCACAGCCAAGCCTGCAGCTTGCACACAGCACAGCGTGGGCTTGCACTCCTCCAGCACAGCTGTGTCGTGTTGCTTGTGTGGTGCTTTGCATGGTGTGAGGACAGTGCCATGGGCAGACCTGAGCCCTCCTGCCTGCTTCATCACAAAACAGTGTTTAGGGCCAGCATCAGTTCCAAACTTGCAGTTCCTCCGTCTGCACTAACTCTCAAGGGGGAAGTAGGACATGTATAGAAGCAGAATCCAGTCCCTGCAGTCAGCTCTGGAGCTGAAGAAACACTGTGAGATACAGCATTGCCTTGTCTGCAGGGGGACAAACCTGGAATCTCTGAACGAGTTTTAAATGGATTAGTTACATCCCATCAAACTCTAGTGGGTATTTTATTATTTGGAATTAAACTGACCTGATTTCAGCATAGCATAATTCCACTTGTAATGCATTTAAGTTAAATCTGAAGAGGAATGCTTTATTACAGCTGGTAAATCCTCTGTGCACCTCTGGTTAATTTGGATTAACTTTCTCAAGGGACCTTCCATGCTCACCCCTGCTGGTGGTTGACTCAGTTATAGCATCTGTCTCTGCCTCTCTGCTAATAGTGCCAGGAGAAAAATATGTGCCAAGACATAGTGCTCCTCAGTGCAGGCTGAAGGAATAGGAGAGGGTCAGCCACCAAAGGTTGCTCCTCATGAAAGTCAGCACTTAAAACAAAACACTTCTCTCCAGAGCTCTATGACCAGTTGCCTCCTTAGGTAGGTACCAGAGCATCTTGGTGCCAGGATCACAACGCAGGAGGGGACACTGCCTCCCTGGAACAGGGGATCCTGTCACTGCCACCACTTTGAAAAACTAGAAGGTCCCTGTCCAAGGGCACTAACGCTGTCCTGGCACCATCTGATTTTCTCAGTTAAGAGAGAAAGGGAAGCAGGTGCACCTATGTGCTCTCCTCTTTGGCCTTTTTAAGGTGAATGCCTTCAGGGTGCTCTTTTGCCTGGGCTTCCCCACTCACAGGGCTTCTTCTGCAGACTGCTACTTCCCTAATTCTTTCACAGGAGAGTCAGTATTTCCCAAAGATGGTGAGTATGATGGTCAAGATGACATCATAGTGTATCCAGGGCTTAGCAGCTGAGGAGTCATTCCTAGATTGGGAATAATATGTTAGTTTTCAGTGTCAGAGGTCTGCTACAGCCACTGGGCTTTTCTGCCCCTCTGATCTATATGCATGTTTGTGCTCTCCAAAGTGACCAGAAAGGTTCTGGTTCTGCCTGAATCTGAACATTATTCACTTCATGAATGTTTGTCTAAAATATCTGATTGTTAAGGCCAAATGAAGCCTTCACTTCCTCTTCAAATATTTGTGCAATGACCTATAACTACTGGCCAACATGCCTGCCAGCAGTCCATTAGATGACATCCCATTTTACAATTAAGTATTATCATTTGATAACCTCTTGAGGTTAAGAATACAGATGTAAGATCTCCAAGACTCCTAAAGGGAATGCCTCATATCAAAAGTATGTTTCCCTTGAGGATGACATCACCACAGGGACACATATTTCAAATATTTTGGCCATCATATTTTGAAAGCTTCTTTAGAAATACAAAAATGCTTTTTGAGTCCCGAAAGAACTTTTCTATCAGTCTCGAGTAAATGTACTACCATTTAACTCTTCAGAAAGCCTTGAACAATAACAACATGATGTGTCATGGGAAACAAAGTAAAGAACTGCAGTGAAGCTAAA
Source organism: Manacus candei (assembly GCF_025592945.1). Taxonomy (NCBI): domain Eukaryota; kingdom Metazoa; phylum Chordata; class Aves; order Passeriformes; family Pipridae; genus Manacus; species Manacus candei. The sequence goes on along the minus strand of NW_026138067.1, from coordinate 2,701,662 downwards.
GAAAGAATATGTTCGGTATATAGCGCTGATATTACCTGAAAATAGGTTTTTTCTAGATACTATGCTACCATTTTTGTGATGAAGCAGCTCAAATGTAGCCTGAGCCAAAATTTCAGATTAGGATCCTGAATATTTGAGGACTTGAACTCCAGTTTCAAACCTAACAAATGGTCTCTGTGCACAGAATGCCATTAGCTACACTGAAACCCTAACCCTGAATCACTCCCACGTGCTAAGCTCTGGAAAAGGTTGGAAGTATCTTCAGTTATAGTATTCTGAAGTAGCTTCAGAATTTTCACCAGTGCCTGAGTACTGATGCTAAATCACTGGCTATTAACTTCAGCAGAAAAATGTTACACAGACGTGTGTGTGTGTATGCATACAAATATATATGTATATACATGTATATGTTTGTGTACACATATATATATAATCTGGATATACAGTTATATGAATAATATATTAGTGGGTTTGGTTGGTTGTCTTTTCCACTTCTACTTCTGGCCTTCTTTATGTGTCTCAGATTATGCAGTTTAGGAAAATAGGCTATGAAATGAGTAGCATTCAACTACTGAAGGCTACTTTCAGTCATAAATATAAATATGGAGTAACTTCAGTGGAATTAGGGATATTATCCTACTGAGGAAGCAGTAAAATGCATGAGGGCAATGCAGACTAAAGAGTCAGCTTTCTTATTTGAGGGAATGAAACTGCTTAAAGTAATGTACTTGAGGAGAGGAAAAAGAGAATTCAGATTCTTGCCCCTCCCTTTTGGCAGAAATAGCAGGAACCACCTCAGTTTGTGCCCTCTTACAGTGACCATTGCAAGGGCCAGCTATATTCCACCAACAAGGCTATGGACTATGGCCTCTTCACTGTGGGATGGCACTTATTAAATGCATTTCAATTACCTCAAGTTTTTCTTGTACAGGTTTTTCTTGTGTTGAACAGGTGAATAACTGCTCTAAAATGAGTGAATTAGTATTCTCTTTATAAACCCTCATTTACTTATAACATTAATTTGGTAATACAATATGCAAAATCATCCAAGCGAGGTTTTAAATATATCCCAATGACAATATTCAAATAAAAAATGAATATTTAAATCTTTATTAAATAAAATGGGACTGCTTTTGGTGTCCAACCCCATTAATGTTTTTTGAAGACAGCATTCAAGTTACTTCTGTTCTCAAAGACTTCAGAGAACTCCTAATAATTTGATAGACAATCCCTAAAGATTTGTTAAACAAGGATAATAGCAAGTCATCATTTAAAAAATAATTATAACTGAAATCTTAGTGTAGAACTAACACTATTGATCGTAGTGCTATAGTTTGAAGTATGGTATATTTGAAAACACTGATAACTTATCTGAAACTTTAAGAAGGAAAATATACTCAGTTCTGCTTTTAGCAAACTGTATTAATACCTATGTATATAGACACATTTATTTATACTGTGAGATGTATTAATTAAATTAATTTTTAAAAGAATCGTTAAGGTAAGCTGTAGCTCACTTCCAATATGTCAGACAACCAACCATTTGGATGCTTTGACAATGCAAGAAACCAATGATTCCTGCTGGCAAGAGCACCTGCTCCTCCACCACATGTCTCCAGAATCACAGACTTTGCACAACTGGAAGGCAGACTTTAAAAAAGCAAATTGCATCACTTTCACATGAAAGCAAAATACCTGTTGTTTTAGAAAATGACACTCAAAAAGCTGTCAGCTGGACTTCCACTGAAAAATGGCCCATCCATTTTCCAGCTTATTGGGAAATCTAGACATGGGCTTCAGCTTAGTCTTTTTAGAATGGTTACAAAAAAACAGATGTGTTTTCTGGATTCAAAAGCTGAGACAGAGGAAAATATACATCTATCATATGGGATTTGTATTTTATATTGCTGTGGAATTGTCCCCTTGGCTGTCTTTCTTGCCCTATAAGATAACGATCTTTTCTGTAGGGGTGACAGCTTGCAACTCCAATTTCAGTGAAACATCTCCCAAAATAAAGCACATACAGAGTAGGACAAACATTCCCTCTGTTTTCCTTTCTCTCCTGCTCCAGTCTTGTTCTGCTTAGGCTTTTCTATCACATTTAGCAATTGAATTTTTCAGGGCATCGGCCTGATTGCAGACTGGAACAAAGGAGAAGACAACCTGATCCTTTCAGGCAATAAGGCTCTTGTATGCATGTTTTTATCATATTAAAAATGATCACACCACCACTGTTAAGATTTCATCAGATCTCTTGCTCAGAAAAATACCATTACTACCCATAAACTAACAAACAAGCAATGTGATGCAGAAATATCTTTTTATAAAATCTGCCCAAGATACAGACACTAGGTTAGCATGGCTGCTGCAAATCAATCTTTTTAATACGAACATCATTGTAAGAATAGAAAGAGAAAAAGAGATTGGCAGGAATTGAGCTTTAAGTTGATAGACACATGGAAGTGCATGAAATATGCATTTGATGGTCCAACAGCCCACAAGAGAATGTTACCCCAAGAAGAAATGAAGAATTGTTTCAAAAGCACAGTGAAGCTCACAGAGTGATACCAAATTAAATAGATTTTGCTTTTAGTTTTTGACATCACTAGACAATGGACTTCACAAATCACTAACACACACTGATTTTAACATGACCTAAAATTACAGAAACATAGGAGAAGGAAAAAAACTTTCAAATTTATTTTAAAAGTACAGATGTCTTTGTTTTTTCACTGGCAACTCCAACACTATTGCCTTTGGACATTTTATTTTTGAGAAACATCTGTCCAATTTGGATCTGTCATACTGCAACTGTGATTAGTTAGAGATGTTACAAAAAGTGAAATTACTTATGCAAGTCAAGTCTACAGACTTAGTATATCATGAACACAAAGCAATGAATTTCCTGAGAACAACAATTTGAATTTCTCTGTTGCCTTTTACTCATAGACCCCAAACCACCTGAAAAGCATTATTTAATTACATATTGCGCAACCTGGAGACGGGATGTAAAACAAAAATCCAGTAAGTCTCCTCTGAGATGGAAAACAGCACACATTCAGAAAAAACGCCATGCTATAACTTAGGAGGATGTGAAAAGTCAGTGACAATTCAATAGCATATATGTAGGATGCTATTTATGTTATATTTGACTGAGGTATCATCTTTTACATCAAGTCTTTTGGGGTCTGTGTTCCACGATGCTTACAACCACAGGTGAGTAGTCATGCTTTCCCCCTAAAATATGGCAGTGGCAACTGTTCTGTTTTAAATCGCATTTATGAGAACATTGAGACAAATTTTAGAGATGAACAAAAATTTTCAGGCAAATAGTTTACTTGCCAAAAAATGAAGGACAACTGAAGCTATTCAGGAGTTTGGATTGAATTCAGCAAATTGTTTCAGTTAAACAATGTGGGGAAGGAAAGTGAAATTCTGAAAATGTGAAACATTTTGTTCTGACATTACCAAAATTACAAAATTCCTCCTTTATATTCTTCTTTTTAGTTAAAACATTAGAAAAAGTGGGCAGTGCAATCAAAAATGAAGAAAAGAGAGTGACACACTGCAAGAAAAACCCAAAGTGTGTCACATTTGGAAGATTTTCAGTCTGACTCTTTCTAGTTTGTACAAGAAAACCTCCAGACAAGAATGTGCTTTACCGCAGAGGATAAGGATACATGCACATTTCACATACTTCTCCTGTGAGTTAGAGCAAAGATGCATCAACTGAAAGCTGGAAACTGTTGTTAGTAAAGTCTACCAGTTTGATCTACTTGCTCAGCTTACGTAACACGTTTGATGAAAAGCAATTTACGTGGTTTTTCATGAACTATTTTTGACTGAATTATTTTTGCACAAGTCATCCATCTTCTGCCTTTTAGTGGTTGCAAATATTGATCAGATAAAACTATCAGTACTCCTGAATTTACCAATCTTAGACAAATGCTTCTCTTCAGCAGACTACTGTTTCCTGGAGCTGATAAGTGCAGAACAACATTAAAGCTGCCTTACCTGCTCACAGGAGGATTGTCTCGCAGCGGAAAAGACACCAGAAACCAACTTAAAGCAACGAATTTCCCACTTGGCAAAGGAGTGAGATTTAACTTCCTTGAACTGTGGAATATCCCTTGAATATGTTACACATTACTTAAAATGATGGTGACTATGGCACAAGTTGGACAAGTATTCACTTGAACTTGTGCAAATGGCCACCAGGTAACACCCTGCTTGATACTACGCAGGGGCAGAGCACTTACTCAAAAGCATGAGGGATGCTCAAATGTCTGATACGTTATTCCTTCCACTGCAGGAAGCTGGCAGACACGCAAAAGATTAGAAGACCTACAAAGATGCGCAGGCATATGTGGGAGGCTCTGACCCATTCTTGCTGGATATTTGAACCTGCTCTCAGGAGCACATTGAACAATCATCCATAACACTAATGGCCAGGGACCAGCAGTTCACCTTGAGCTTCAAAATCTCTGGAGTCTGACCCCAACTTGTTGTTGCCCATGAAGTCTGGAGTGATTGGGCAGCCTTCAACAGACTACAGCTTTTGCAATTGGCAGAAATCCCAGGCTCAGCTGTACTGGGGCTCTGTGGCTTCTCTTGCCCTCTAATAGCTCATTAAGCTCTCTTGCAAGGGAAGAACCTGGCATCCAGAGCTGCAGCTACTAAATTCCATTTACTGTCATCTGCATACAATTTGCTATGTGGAGCTGAGGCACCACACTGTTATGAAGGGAAAAAGTGATGTGGGGGAGCAAAAAACACTCTCTCATACAGCATCCAAGCCTTGTTTTTATGCTTTCATAGGTTTGTTCACATTTTCAGTGAGCAGAAAACAGGAAAGAAGAACTCTTTGAGTATGCACATGGCAAAATCACACATGATGCACCTGGCCATTGATGTGAACTTGGCTCAGGCTCAGGCTAGCAGTGACTATATATAGACTTATGTCAGTAAGCAACTTATCTCAGCTGTGTTTGTTTAGCTGTTGATTTCTGGTTAGGTGACCTCCTCAGAACCCAGAAGTTGTTTTGCACCATCATTGTGTGGGGAAATACTGTTTACTTCCACAGTGAAAACCTTTAGCTACCAAGATAACAGAGAACAGGGGTTGAAATGACAAAAACTGCTGTGCTGCTAACAAGATCAAACCAGAACAAAATATGAAAGAAATTAACTTGCTCTGGTCTTGCTTTTGGCAGTTTTGGCTGTAAATGACCACTTGCCTATTTTCTGCCCATTTGTCTGCCTGTTTCTGCAGAAGCTAACCAGCCACCATATGTTTCAGTATGATTTTCTTTACCTAGTTCCCACTTGTGAAAGAAAAAAAAGTCAACAAAAACTATAGAGAATCTGTTATGGAGTGTAAAAGGTTTTCCATCTACTCTCCTTTGTCCCTCTCAAGTCTGCCAGCTGATCTGCTCACAAGAACACTACCTCATCTGGTTCATCCAGATTAGCAAACACTACTCCTTAAAGTGTTTTAGGTAATCTGTCTGATTTGGACTGGTACAGGTTAGAAAACATACCAAAGCAACCCCACCAGCAAATCCAATGGGGCAGCAATATCTGTAGGAAGAGGGTGATGAGTAGGTAGAGCTGGAATGGAACAGGAGACGGTAGTCCCTTCTGCTCACCCAGCTGAGTTTCACTTGTGGGATCCATCCTCTGGGCCAGTAAAACATCTTAGATCAGGAAAGTTTTAGGACTGTGAGTAAGAAGAAAAGCAACTCTGCACCCAAGTTTAAAAAAATACTTAGGACAAGTACCATTAGGTAAAGTCTTACATCAACACAATATTAACAACTCAATTCTTACATAATTATAAGAGAGAAGAATATGGGTAGAAGGTATAAAAAAGAATCTGAAGTTAAAAAGAAATACCTGATTTATGAATTTCACCATCATTTTTATTTAGATCAGAAGAGCAGGCCTGTTCTTTGCTAAGGGAAAGGGTATTTTTACTTGATCTTTGTGGGAAACAGTCATTAAAGCAAGGAAAAAAGAGAGAATTCATTGTCTTTGCCATTTCCAGAGCCCTATTCTAACTCAATTGTTAAGCCAGGGCAGTAGTGTAATCACACCTAAATATGATCAGTTATCTTTACTCCTTCTCTCTTAACATATGTTTGATTTTATAAAGTGCTGAGGAAAAGGAAATTGAGATTACACTCCTTACAGATGTCCTGAGAATGCTGGAAATTGTTGATGGAATAAACTACGCTGAGAGATCACCTTTCCTTCATTTCAAAGCATGTGATCCTTAATTTGGCTGATGCTGAGAGATGTTTTCTTCATGGGGCCTTCTGTCTCTTCCACTTGGCAAGCAATGGAAGAAGATGATATGAGAGAAACTGGTCCAAATTCAAGCACGTACAATCTTGACTTTAATTCATGTTTAGAAGGAGAAGTTCTTTCTACTATATAAATAAATCACACCCTTTAGAAAATCTTTTCTATGGCTGACAGTAATACCCAATGAAAAATGATATGTCTATCATGCATAATGTGTGAAAATTGTCCCTTTGTCATGAAAAAGGATTAAGGCTATGCTATTTTCATTCTTAGCCCATTTCCTTAACTAAAACCTAGTGGCTTAATTTCTCTTTTTTTCACTGTGAATTTAGTGCTTATGAAAATTCCAGCTTAGCAGCTTAGGAAGCTGAAGCATATTATCCACCCAGAGAGCGAGAACACCACAGGTAATAGTAGCATAGGGTACCACCAAAGCCAATCACATTCAGTATGGAGGAAAAAACTATTTCAGGTAAGGAACTTTTTCCCCTCACAAGATATATACCATTCTTAGTTTCCATGAGAACTTCATTAGCATTATGCCCAATTGTGTTCCTGAAAATGGTTGCCTAAAAAAAATTAAGATCTTTTCCATCCAGACAGTGAAGTCAAAATGTGAACAAAGTAAATGTGATCATAACTGTTTTACTGACAATTTCAGTGGTGAAGCTTTCCAAGTAGATTTTTCTTAAATGTCAAATATCTCCAAAATAGGTTATTCTTAAGACATAACCCAACCTTCTTTTTTGGACATTAATCTCATGCTGACACAGTTATACTCCATAAAATGGCCATTCAAAGCTGGCTCAGGTGCAGCATATGACCATTTAGTATGTTTCACATTTCTGATTTTAGTGCATGCATCCATGCTAGACAGTCAGACAGCAAAGTCTGAGTATAGTATAGAACACAGAATGGTTTGGGTTGGAAGGGACCTTAAAGATCACCTAGTTCCAAACACCTTGCCATGAGCAGGGACACCTTCCTAGACTAGGTTGCTCAAAGCCATCCAACCTCTTCTTGAACACTTCCAGGAATGGGGCATCCAGAACTCCTCTGGGGAACCTGTTCCAGTGTCTCACCACCCTAACAGCAAAGAATTTCCTCCCAATATCTAATCTAAACCTACCCCCTTTCAGTTTGAAGCCAACACCAGCTTTTTCAAAGTCACCATAGAGGATCTCTTTTCAGCCTCACCAGCCTTGCTTGTGAATGAACAAAAAGGACATTTTCTGGTAGCAAACTTATTTCTAGGATTGGGTGTCCCTTAAATCTGAACAACTCAAAAGATGCAGAACCTCCCAATATGCAAACCTACATGTTTTGTAAGTCAATGAGACACATCCTACAGTGACATTACATATGCCAGAAAAGACCAACCTGAATACGTGCTAGCCTCAATGCAAAGTGTATGAAGATGGATATGCCATATCTCAAAGAACAAGCACAGCTTTTGCAGGATGCTTTTGCTGACGTCAGTAAACAGCTCTAACATTTGTGTAAAGCTTTAATACAGGAGTCTTTATTATTTCGAAGTTATACAGTGCAGTTTCTGTCATTCATGCTGTAAAGCCTCTATCTGCACAAAGGCAGAGAGACCCAACCTCTTCTCTCCATTCACAGTGTTACTGCACAACAGTGAAGACTGAGCAAATATGACTGAGAGTATATGATAATAGTTATTAGCTGATTTAAACCAAAATATCAAAGGTACCTCAAAGCTTAGTTACTGTTGGATATGAACTGTGACATATTCTTGATGAGATACACTAAGTTTTTATGTGTAAATGTGCTCTTCAATTGATCTCTCTTTTCTTCTGGAGTGGTAAATAGCTGTCTTTAGGATATCAATAGCATATGTGTTGATAATTAAATTTATGATAAATTTATCAATATCATCGATAATGAGAAAAATGTCAATAATTACACTGTTGATAATGAGATGCATTTTAACATACATACATTAGTATGGCACACACACATGTTTAATCTCTGGCTAAGCTGTGGGCCCATGTGTAACCCATCTTGGCTCCAGTTGTGGGAGGAGATCATACTCTGAACTCTCCTCTGCAGATCAAGATCATCTGGGGTTTTCAATGCTTGTCATCACAGGACCACAGTCCCAAAAATACATCAGAAAGGCCAGTTAATAATAGTCACTCACCAATGGTCAGGAGCAAATGAGTAAGGAGGCAAAAAAAAGAAGCCTAATTTGAATTTATGCTCCCCCTTTAGCTGCTCTCCTTGTACCCCTCCTCTCTCTCCCTCAACCCTTTGGTGGGGAGTCAACTACCTCAAGACTTCCTTAAATTCCTTAAATGCAGCTTTGGATGGCCAGGTTTAGGATTCATGCAAAAAGCTGTGGGATTTATACTGCGGCTGGTGGATGCGAGCCTGAGTGCATTCAGTGAACTTAAATGAAAACTAAATCTGAGGGAAGCTAGGTCAGCGTAATGGACTCCTGGGATGAGGGGAGGCGGAAGAAAGTGTAAAATACACCAGATCAGACTCCCTCCAGAACTGGAAAACTCGGATTCACATCTGAATTTGGCTCGCATTGCCTGACTCAGAAAAGAGAACTCTTTCCAAGTCTGGAGACACCAGTACATTCTGTGCAAAACCCTTACAGAGATACTGCTAAGCTTGTCTAGCCCACAGTTTAACTCAGCCTGACATATCTTCTGTTTTACTCTGGAGGCACAGGCTGTGTTCAAAGAACCACTGCACAGCAGAAATGAGAACAATGCAGTGTGTTGCTCTGTAACCTGCTGCTGCCTGCCAGGGATGGTGCATGGGCAGCACCTGGGCGTCATGCCATGGGTGTTAATGCTGGGGCTGCATGAACCTTCTACTTCTTTAGATGAAAGAAAATGAAAGAGAATTTGCCCTATTGTAGGGCAAATACATTTCAGAGAAGCCTTACAGCCTTGTGAAAAGTACATGACAAAGTAGGGGCTGCTTGGCTTTTAGATTGTTGCAGTTATGTAAGCGACAAGGGGAAAAAACATCTATGGGTCAGGACCTGTCAAGCAAAAAGACCAAGTGAGAGTACTAGTGGTGACAGCTGGTATCAGATCTAGACTCAGATCTAGAAAAAGATCTTTGTAGTGAAGGCTACTGACCCCACAGAAGGTTTATAATGTCCAGCCTCCATGAAGGACACCACTGCTCAGTGACTGAGACTGGGTACAAGCAGGGTGGCATACACAAGGCTTGGCAGAAGGAAACCTCCCACCTTTCTCTAGGGCTGCACTGGAAAGGAGTGGAGATCTTCACATACTGCCACCCCCTTCTCTTCTATAACCTCTGCAGAGAGCAAAAGAGTAAATTGTGTTTTCTTTAATTCACTTGGAAATATGCAGAGGTGACTAGAATCCACTGCTCCCGGAGGATCACAAGCCATAGTTTAGTCAAAGTGATGTTATTGTGGCTGTTCAGAACTGAATTCCAGGTATCTATTCATCTGAGAAAATCTGGGGAAAACACTGTAATTTCTCTTCTACCATCAACAATTTGGTTTAATGATGGAAAAATTATAAAAGTAAAAGAAGATAAAATTGAGAACTTGCAAAATTTTAAAAATTGGCAAGAACTTTTGGTTTAGATAAAGAAAGCCCCCAGACCAAGGAAATTTGGAACTTGTTGCATTTTAATTCCCTTCTATCCCCAGTTCTGAATGCAGGATTGATGTCTGTAGTGCCATACCTTTCCCCCATCATCTCCTTCCCCTTTCTTCCCCAATGGAAATAAGTTTGATGGAATCTGGAAGGGTTCACAAAGAGTTACTGGGTTTTACTATATGAGTAAATATCTTTGCGTTGGAATCTTTTGGTGCTTTTGTCTTTTTAAATATGGAACTGACAGCATTGGGAATAAATTTCTCAAAATCTGTCTTATTTCTTGTCACAACCATCAGATCTTTATTTTATCTGGATTACCAGACAAAAAATAATTATATTAGGAAAGGAGTGCCTCAGAAATTGGACACATGAAACCAGAATGTTGTTCTCCCTCATATATTATCACCATTAAAGGAAGACCTGAGACCCTAGAAGTGTTAATCAGACACTCAGTGCTACTTTGAACTCCATCATCTGCTTCATAAGGAGCAACCTCCAGCATCCCTTCAAATCCAAGCTGCCCATTGACATAGCAGGATGCAGGACCACCAGTAGCCACCTGAGTGCAGGGCACAAGGGCAGCCGGGTGCAGGAGTCCCCCAGTCCATGCTGCTGATGCCAAAGAAGGGCAAGGAGAAAAGCAGAGCAATAACTGTAGTGTTTTGGCCCAGCAAGGGAAACCAAGGTGGAAATGCAACAAGGAGGTGAGCAGTGTCAGCAGCCTGAGGCTACGTGAAGTGTCTGTGAGAGAGAGCAGCAGCCCCAGCACAGCTGTGTCCCAGAGACCGAATTTGTAATGACTCGGCATAGCACATGCCAGAAAGCCTGCCTACCCCCGCAACCATAGAAGTTGTGAGTGGATGCTTTGGGCCAAATTAGTCCCTAGTGGAAGCTCAGGAAAAGCCAGGGGAGCTAAAGGCATAAAAAACTGTGGCCCTTTATTAGTATCATATCTGGGAAGCCAATTTTTGTACATCAAGAAGTGATAAGCAACCAAAATAATGTCAAACAAAAGAGGACTTCTCTTTCTAAGAACTTCTGACTCCAGTATTACCCGTCCTTGTTTCCTGCAGCCCCATCCCTTCACTCAAATGGCTAGTGGGAATCCAAACCCTCTTAATTATCCCTCACTAAACAAACAGAATAAATACCTCTCTGAGAAAGGGCTCCATGATTTGGACAGCTTCGTGGACATGGGCCAAGAGATTAGCACTAGACTGTGCAAGCAGAGGATCAGACTGCTGCAAGCCCACACTTTGTGCAGGGGAGAGTTTTCCAGACATAAGAATTATACCTGAAAATTCTGCACTGTAACATGATAGAGCTGGTAACATCTGCCAGGTTTTGAGAGATGTTAAATACACAAACATATGTTTGGGCAACCTTATGCAGACTTTCGTAGCTCATAAAGAAGACACCTAGGGAGGTACGCTTTCAAGAGCTGAGGTTGATATTTTTTGTTGGGGTGATTAATATTGGTTGGAAAGTGAGCACTAATGGTGGTGAAAACTGGGAAAAAATAAACTTCAATAAAAGTCTCTGCAGAAAGGAGATGTTCCTAGAAAATATTTAGACCAAAGCCAATTTTCCTTCGAGAAAAAGCACTAGAAGAAAGCCACCAGCCCAAGCACTGACTAACTCAGTGTTTTGATTGCTGCTAGGCACTTTGAGGTGCAACTACATACATTTCCAGCTAGAACAAGACAACAGGTGGAGGTCTGATGGCAATTCAGAGAGAATAATATGCAAACCAAATATCAGTGTGCAATCTGCAACCACATAAAGACAGTTATTCATGTGCTTTTCAAATGTTATACACAATTCAGTTTAATCTATGTCATGAATGACCATATAGAGTTAAATCAAAACAGGCTTTGAGGGGAAACAAAGAGGAGATGAAACAATGGCAAAGATAAGTTCAAGCTGAAAATACCAAGTGGTCTTTGAGGAAACAATAGGGGTGCTATTAATTGTAAAATACCCAGTAGGCTCCAAGTAGATTGGCAGCATTCACTTTTCCAAGCCTGAGGCCAGAATCAAACAGGACACTAAATCTTCAAAGGAACTAGGGCCTAGAAAAGCAGAAGCATTGAGTGTGTTGCTGAAGGTTATGGAGAGAGAGTCAGTGAATGCTGTCAGAAGGTTATAGAAAGAGAGTCAGTGAATGCTGTCAGCTACACAAGACACTCAGGTGGAGACCTGAAGACCATGTGGCAGTTTAGCAGTCTGCTGCCAGCCCAACAATAGAGATAATGGGGCTGAAGAGGAACTCATATATGCAGAAGAAGATTAAATTCTTGTCTCACATTACCCCAGGTCAAGGAAAGCTGATGGTACTGATAGTTGCTCAGTATTTGATCTATTATCTGTGATTTACTAGGTAAAATACAATAAGGATTTCAATGTGAAATTTTTGGTCTCCATGCATTTACCCATCCAAGCTGAAATTGCTTCAAATTCTGAATATGTTCAGAAAAAAATGATGTCTCCTCATGAGTAACATGTTCAGGAAACAGAAGTGTGGCATAAGGAAAGGAGCAAGGGACAGGGCATGTCATCATTCTGTGTTGGAGTGTGGTTCAGATGTGGAAGCCCTGGTGCCAATCCAGCCCAGTATACTGGACAGTGCATCCTAGTCCTGTTACCATCAGGTTACTCAAAGATGCTGCTCCACTCCCAGGGTTAGCACAGCATATGCATCTTAAGCACCTCTGCAGCGGGGGATCTGTCCTGAGGAACTATGTGTTGTCCTCCAGGAACCTGCTCTGCAAAGCACAGGGCAGCCTTGAGTGGGGCCATGGTCGAGGGACACTCCTGTGCTTGGCACAAACTAGTCTCCACAGTTACGGACTAGACAGTGCTCTTAGGAAGAGTCTCCTCCTCCTCACCACTCAAGAGTGTGCAGACATCTGACACCATAACATTTTTAGAAGACGGAAAACCTAGTCTGCAGGGCAAAGAGGACTTCAGCGTCTTGTCTTAGGTAAGAATTCAGGTTCTTGTGTGCCACAGGCTTGGTGTATATTCCTTCATGAGCTACAATTTTTTCAGCCACTTGGATGTAAGTGCAGAATATCATCATTTGGGGCTATGTCAAATAATTACATAGCTAGATATAATAGCTACTATTAACTCTTAAATGATTACTGCTAGAAATAGCCAGTTTAGAATAACAAACAAAAGTCAGATGTGTAGTTTTACATTATTTGGTGATTGCCAAAAATATATATAAATATCCGTATAGAGGCATTTAAACAAGAAGAGGTAGAAAGAGAAAAAAATGAAACAAGTTAATGTTTAAATCCATGCCTATTCACATTCTAGTCAGTCTTGCATAAAGAATTCAAGGTTACTTTTAAAAAAACCATAACAAATGTTTTAGATCAAACCTTCTGCTTGAAAACAAATGCTGTTTTAACATGAATTGCTTTGATTACACTTTGGGTTTTGAATACATTTTAAAAATAAAATAAACCAAAACAAAACAGCAAAATGTTGCACTCAGAGTGATTAACGGAACCCTTGAGTTTTTTCAACTAAAACAGTTTATCAAATCTAAATGCAGTATGTTATATTTCGGGGAAACTTTCATTGGCATAAAAATATACCAAATTCTTGGTATCACCAAGAGACCAGGGGGCAAAATACTAATGAAATCAAGGAAAACTTCTGGGACATAATGTCATAAAATAAGGGTGAAAAAACATCATAAGAAAGACCCTAAGTTCCCATAGCTATAAATAAATACAAGGACTAATGTGAAGTTGGATAGGCTCATTGCCCAGATGATCTATGTCCTATATTGTCCCTGTATTGTCCCTACATAGACCTGACGGTACCTGCTGCCCAACTCTTTGATGACCCCTTGGGTTTCATCAGGGAAGCCCACTAGGAACAGCTGGCAAACCCAAGAGCATCCCACCCTCTCCAAGGTCACTGCACACCCCAAAGTCCCAGGCAGTGCTGTGGTCAGTGGTGGTCACCCCACACGGCAACCTTGTGGGTCACACAAGGCACTGCCATGGTAGGCACCCACAGAAACCCCTCCCTGACCTCCACCCTGCACTAGCCCCAGCACTGACAATCCAGTATCATTCCCAGCCGGGGTATCGAACTCTGCCCAGCATCCATCCACTCAGGGATGAGTCTGAGAGACTGCATCTACTCTGCCAACACTGCCTCCTTTGGCAGCTACTGTGCAAGGCCCTTGTAACAGCCTGTTTGGTCATATTTCCTTCCTCCTCATCCCCAGAACTGCCAGAACGAGCCCAGCCGGTGTCACGGTATTGAACAGGCAATAGTGCAGACCCAGCCAGCACATAGCCCCACAGGGCAGGCAAGAATGGACAGAAGTGACCTTTGTTTGCATGGAAAATATTTCCTCTGTGACACCAGCTTCAGCTTCAGCCTGAACCCTCCACAGTTCTCTGTGCTCTGCTCTGGGGCACTGCAGACTGACATGGTGAAGAGCAGAGAGGAGTGTTCACTCAGCAGAGCAGGCCAGCCCTCTGTGAGCACGCAGCAGAAGCATGATTGTGGTGATCTGGGCTGCTCCGGATTGACCCCACCCTCAGGGAGGAGAGGATGACCTGAATATCTTTCTTATTCTCCTCTTTCTCTTCCTGCAATCGCCCCCCTACTTCTTACTCTTGCCACCTCCCTCTTGCTATAAGGCAGCTAGATAGATTCCAATCTGACTTCTGATTTAGTCCTTTCAAATTATGCTTTTATAAGTAGATTAAATCACTCCAAGGCCCATCCCTACCAACTTGTCACTGTTTTGAGGGACAGCAAATCTCCTAGGGTGGACTAGTTGGACTCAGTACTAGAGAGTATGCCATGGCACGTTTACTTTTCCATATAGATGTGGCCATGAGGACCAGGAAATATCATGCAGAATTAAATAAAAGCATAAAAGAGAATATTTTCCAATATCTACAAGGAAATTTTGGAGGAGATGACTGATGCCAAATATTTTTTTGCACTTGATGTGTCAGCAGGATTCTGGCAGATGCCCCTAGTAAAAAAACAAGAACATATTTGAGCACATTCAACACCCTCTTTGGGAGATGCTGTTTCCTCAAACTGCCATATGGGTTGTATTCAGTATCCAAGGTGTTTTACAGGAAAATAAAACAATTTTTTATCATATACAGAATGCTTAAGTCTAAACAGATGAGGAAAAATAGTAACATAGCATGACAAAGGGCTCCAAGCAGCTTTGGAAATAACTAGATATGCTACAAAGAAGTTGAACAAACAGTTACACTAATCTAAAATGCTATATAATGAAAGTAACACACTTGGAGGAGAAGTTTTGACAGCCCAGCATGCAGACAGATTTCAGTATATGTGGGCTGTCACTAACATGCTTGCCCTGACTAGCAGAGAATGGACAGTTTTCTTATAACAGTGAATTCTGGGAAGAATTTTGTGGCTGAAAAACCTTGTCAAGGAGGCTGGAAAATTGATATTATTAAAGGGGGAGCAGTTTTGAGTCAGCCCCACACCGAACATCCAACAGACTTACTAACACCACTACACATACTACCAGCAGAGTGCTCTCATGACAGGTGGGTCCAAACTGGAGAGTGGTCTGCTCCGTGCAGTGACCACCACTGAAAACTGCAGTCAGGTGTCTGAGGGCTATTGTCCTTCCTCACAAGGTTCATTCAGGGTGTCAGATATTTCCCTAAGTGCAGCACTAAGACTTAAAGTCAAGCAAGAACAATATATTGCTGTTATAAACCGTGCCCTGTCAAGTCCTTCACCAAGAACACACAAAGCTTGAGTTCCTTCAGCTTCCAAGCTCTGTTTTGCAGCTGAACCCAGAAATGGTCTGGAGTATGTGGCAAAACTGTGAAGGTCCTCAATCTAAACCAGTTTATGTATAATCCAACTGGCTGAGTCAATGCCTTGTCTGGTTTCAGAGAGACCACAATGGTCAGAACTGCTGGGTGGGAGAAGTGCAGCAGAAGGCAGCTCTGGCACACAGGGCTGGAAGGGCACATCCTGAGCCCTGCTGTTGTTGTCAGCATGATCTTGCTCTTTTGGTAGACAGCACTGATCACAGACAGCAATCATATACTTGGATACCTGCTATTCAGGAGCAAGCGAGATCTACTGAAGAACTGCAGTACAGGGAAGAGAGTCAGCAGTCTTGCCTGAGAAAGTCTCGTATGTGTAGTAGTAAAATCGAATTCAGAGAGCCATGTCCCGTGACACAGCACAGTGCTCTCCACCCAACAGCACAGGCACCAAAGGTTAGCCAGGTCACGCCACTTGGTAGGCTCCCTGACATTTTGTGTTATCTACCTTTTGCTCACTATTATTTTTATAGTAGCTGGAGAAAGAGAATGTCTACCTTTATCTATCTCTACTAAACTCTTGCAGACATCAACTGGAACCAATTTCCATCTTGGGCAGGATCTCATTTCATATAGTGCTGTCAGTGAGCACCAAGGCTCTTCACGAGGGAAGTGACCCACTACACTCCCAATCAAGACACTTTGTTTGGACATAGACATCTGCACCCAGACATGCCTCAGACACCAACTAGCCCATGGCTCCTCTCAGTGTGCCAAATGGGACAAGGGTCAATTTTGGAGCGCACTAGCATAACAAATATAGAGGTTCTTACAGGGGAAAAAAAAGTGAGGTCCAGTTTGGTAAAGAAAAGGCAAAACCAAAAGAAGTTCACTTGCTAAAACACGAGAAAACCAGAACACACTGACCCACTGTTTAAATCAAGACTGATAATGCAGAGGGAGATCATGGCTGGGCTTCGCGAACGAAGATTTGGGAAGGGCTCTACCCACGTTTGTTGCAAGCGCACTGGTGGCTAAAAAGGCCAATACAAGACAGGCATGTCCGGTTGCAAAAGGCACAGCAGAAAGACTCCTCAGGTGGTATATTCTGCAAGACACGATTATTTCTGCATTGTCTTTTCTCCTCGAGAGTGATCCTGCGTGTGTTCTCAAAGGAAGCAGCGGCGTTATAGATGGTGTGTCTCCAGACCTCCGGATTGGAGGCCAGAGTAGACCAGTTATGGTGATCAATATGGCCAGGGCTGAGATGTTGTTTCAGGGAGTCCTTGTATCTTCTCTTTGGGGCTCCTCTCATGTGGCAGCCGGTGGCAAGTTCACCATAAAGCAAGACCTTAGGCAAAAAAAAAGAAGTTCACTCGTTAAAACACGAGAAAACCAGAACACACTGGTCCACTGTTTAAATTAAGACTGATAATGCAGAGGGAGAAGAAGTTAATCAAATACTGACACAACAATTCCATTCTAAAAAGTCAGACACTTCCTTTTATAAATAACTGGTATAAAACAATAGATGGTGGAGTGAAGGGACTGAAGAATATATTGTTTTCATCAAACAATGTTGTATTTGGGAGTAGAGGAACCAGTAATTATAATATTTTAGCGAAGCCTGGTTTTGGCAGCTTTTTCAGCATCCACACGCAGAATGATATGTCACTTCCAAATATCCAATTAACAGTAAATCTAGTTCTCCCATTTCTCCTGAGCTTCATTCCATTGACTTTCAAATCATTGAGTGATTTAGAATACCAGGGTGTTTCAGAAATAGAATATACTTAGTGGCATTTCAATTCTAACAACTTGCTCAAATGAGTACTGTATAATTCAGCAGATTGTTTAAGAAAAAGCAGCTACAGGGATCAACAAACCTGACTCAGCTATGAAGTTACTGGAAAAATCCAAGTTGGTAGATTTTAAAAAGTCTAAAATAAACCACAAGATTGGGTTTCAACATTTAAATGAATCTAACAAAATGATTTGATTTAAAAAAAAAAAAAAAGAAAAAAAAGCAAAACACCAAAACTAGTATCATAAGGAAAGGAAGCAGAGAAATCAAAATCCCTTGGTAACTTCACTATTTGCCTGATTGTGGGGATAAATCAGCATGTCAATACTGTCAGTGAAATTCCTCCAATTTTATATGGAAAGCATATTGTATTAAATAGACTTTAATCTAGAGATCCCTTGATCATTAAAACTCTCCATAATCAAAACAAGGTCAAAAGGCAAACAAATGAAATTAAATCCAGTGATTACAAAAATAAACAACTGAGCAGTAGATGATAATTTCATGAAGCATATGCAGTAGTTCATATCATAAGAGTGGAAGGACTGGGAAAAAATACTGTATTTGGAAAAAAATATATTTGTCTGAAAATGATCTCTTAATTTTTTGGCTACTCTTTCATCCACCACAATTGTGTGGTCTGTTTTTCAGAGAAAGAAGAAGTCAACTGAACTTCCTTTGGCCAGAGTTTTATTGTCTCAGGAGTGGAATCAGGTTTCTCTTAAATAACTGAAGGCAAGATTGTTGTCTTATATTATATGTGTTGTTACCAAACCTATTGTGGATGAAGACCATACCCAAACCATTGCAGACTCTACCAAGTCCAGAGAAATATGCTACTTTCTTCAGAAGAAGAAAAAAATGTTTTCCACTGTACAACTGAGAAAACATCTGTTGCTAATCCATGGAGTTTTAGAAGACTGACTGGTAGCTGTGTCCCTCTGGAAATGGATTGACTTAGTAAGCAGTATATTAGTTTTAAGAAAAATATCTTCACTGGTGCCTCAGTGCCCTCCCCGCACCTTGAGCATACCAAACCCAGAGGAGAGGATGCACCAAATTCCAGAAAAAGATGACACAGGTTGACCTGGAGGTGTCTCTAATTGTCCAAGAGCACAACCTTGAGTTTACCTGCAAGGCATTAGTTTTGGGGGTTTTTTATTTTCTCATGCTATTTTAAACATTCCACATGCAGAACACACACACAAACTGCTGGTAAGAAAAGGAAATTTAAAGATGTCTGAGATGTATTTCTAGACCATGAGCATAGGGGAACACACTAAGCATCTAACCTCCAGATTTTGAACTTGGAATGACTGTCAGCTGTCTCCACATTGTCTAAGAGGCTGATGGCTTTGGCATTTGAGTATCATTTCAGAGATTCTGTGTTTTCTGCTCTGTGATTGCCTCAAAGGAGAGGCTGGGATGAATTCTACAAGGCCAAATAGGGTCAGGAGCAGAAAGTGTCAAAGCAGCCAGACCTCTGCTCTCCCGAACCAGGAGTCTATCAATGTATTATTCTGTAAAGAGTGGTAGGTGATGCTTTTTGATTGTAACTAATGGGTAGCGGGGAATGTACCTCTATATATAATTTGACTTGACTCTTACACCAGTATCAGAAGACTTTAGTTCCTGGAATTATATTGCTTTCTCTAACTTCTCTGTTTTTTCCACTTTTCTCTCCCAGCATTTTATTTGAGCGGTCCCATAATGCAACATGGGGTGAGGCATCTCCTGTTCACATTGCATCACAGCATTGACACCACATTTGGTGTATACTCCCACTGTTTCTGCACTATCTAATACACAGCAACAATCCTTACTTCAGATTTTCAAGAGGAGGCATCAGTAAGATCTGTTGGTCCTTATACAGAGGTTAAACTGTCTTTCTTTTCCCCTCCCATATCATAGTCCCACCCATAGTAACTTTTACAAGTAAATTGCTGCTTAACAAGATAAGACAACAGTGTCTCAGTATTTCATTGCCCTCCAGGGCAGTACTTCATACCCGGATAGCTATAAAGAATGTGTCAGATTAAGTAAAGTTCTACATACTGGGATCTCAGGAATTATGGTAAGTAAACTGAAGGCAAATCAGTTACTCCTGGATGTTTACTTTCATTCAGGACTTAAATGAAATAGGGTATCCTGTAGGCCTTTGAATATGGAAGCTCAGAAACTACAGTCAATTAAATGAATTAAATGAAACCTCATAAGTGGAATCTTGAGTTGTGCCCAATGAAATTCAGTGCTCAAATCAAAATGGCCTGGAATGGACATGAAAGGAGATCACCCTCTGTCTAAAGAATTTGCCTGACTTTTTTTACTCCTATTCTCAAGAGATGTGAATTTCTGTCTTGAAAGTTGTGAGGCTGTACTTTTTCCGCTTGTGTAACTTTTATATATATGAAAAGTAAATGATAGCAGTTCTACACCTTGGGCAGCCTGTAGAGCTTAGATTGTGATGGAGAGATGCTGACTCAAGATCTTGAAGAGTCACTGTGAGGTGTAAAATACTTGTTTCAGTCTCAGGTTTGCCCACTCTCAGCACATACGTTATGGGGGTGTTTGGAATTAGTGAGTGTTTCTGAGCAGGGGCAGATTTGGGTTAGAATGAGAAGACAAGAGGATGACAGTGAAATAAACTGTGAGATTTAAGAGAAAGGTAAGGAGAGAATTTAATTAATGGTTCCCACGACCTCAAGAGCAGTGGGAAGGCAGAAGCTAGGATAGAAAGGGTGTCTTGCTTCACAGTTGACTCTGAAGTCTCTCAAGTTTTAATTCTAATAGGAAAGTATAGGAATTTACCCTTTTACATGTTTACTTGCACTTGGACCTTCATTACCCTTTCTTTAATTATTGTCTGAGGTACTTCAAACCACCACACACCACTCTTTAACCTCGTATGTGCAGAGGAGAGGAAGCACAGTTCTTTTCCTGGGCACTGTGTGTAGAACCTCCGAGTCTACTCCTCTAGTAATTTTAGAAGTGTTGGCAAATACTATCAAAGACACTCCTCATTGCATTCTTCAGAGATTTACTGTCCTGTTGTCCACAAAAAGAAAAAGTCTTGACATTGTTGAGTGGAGTATTGCATTGGCAGCATCACTTCAGAAAGATATTCCCCTTGTTTTATACACCTGACTCCTAGCTAATTAAGGCAATTTCAGCACATGCTTCCTCAAGTGTTGCACTACATGTTGTAAATTGTAGGCTGAAAAGTGTGAATGGCAATATCTCACTTTTTTAGGCTTTAATTTGGAAAGAATTTTTTTTCAAAATATATGAACATATTTTAAAATTAAAGAATCTGATTACTATTCCAATACCTGTGTCTTAAGGAAATTAATTTTGGATAGGATTCACTGTATGCAAGAACCAGAAAGAGGTATGTACACTAGCCTAACTTCAGTCAGCTCTAGTCAGCCCTTCACACCTCCAGAGTACTAACCAGTGGAGCTGGAAAAACCCTCTTATGAAACTTGAATTACTCAACTTTCTCAGGCCAGGGCACGGCATTAATGCTTACACTCTCTTCAGAAAAATGGTAGTATGTAGAAAGCTTAGTGTACTCTGTGAACACAATAAAAATAAGAAAATTTGATGAGACAGTGGTGTGCTGCAATTTAGTTAAAATGCCAAGAGGCAGGTATATTTCTTCTCCAAACCAAGCATAAAATGTTATGAGAATTTTTTTTCAGATTACATCACAAGAAAATAAAAATCTGATTTTCATTTAAAATCTATGGCTTCTATTGGGGTTTATTTGTTAATTTTATTTATGTTTATTTATTATTACTTTTAATCATTTCTATTGCTATTAAGAATTAATAACAAATATTATTATTGTAATTATTATTCTTATTATTATTATTTTAAAAGACTTAAATAGCATCGGTACTTTCTCTGTAATTTCATTATCTGGGAAGGCAAAACTCAGATAAATGCAAACATTTAAGTATGGCTTTATTTAAGCATGCAGTTTTGGAGAAGTCTATTATTTAGGATATCACTTTAATCATATCTTATTTTTTCCATCAAGTTGTTAATGATAGCTTTAGGCTGACCATTTACTCAGAAAAAGGAAAACACTGTTCCACCGCCTTTCACACAACACTATCTTCTACAAAAACTTATCTTTAGGTTTCATAGGAGCCTGAGAAATCAAATATAGAGAAGATAAAAATTTCTTTTGCCTGGAATACTGTAAAAAACCCCCAAACTATAATGAATGCTTCAGAAAAGAGGAACCTGCTCATTTCATCTGCTTTTGCATGTTAGCCAGGGAATGCACTTTGAACAATTGTAATCAGCTTAATTACATTATTACTTTTTTTCATTTGGCAGTGGAAGTTTCAAAGAAAATCTTTGCTTGTGCTGGTGAGGTCCTGATTTTTTGTGATTAGAACAGGTTTTGTGCACTGTTACAGGAGTAACTTACTCTTTTTACACTGCATCTAATAGGTGACCTTCTGCTAGCAAAATCAGTGGGAGTTTTGCTATTGAATTCCATGGAAACAGAATTCAGACTTAATGACTTTCCTGGGATGTGCTGGGGTCTGGTGGATTACATATGCGCCTACTATATTGTCTGCCATGTAATCCAAGGCAACTTATTTTTAAGTAGGACTGGTTATTTTGATTCTGTCTAAATGAGGTTTCAAAGGATTTTTATATCATGAAACACTTCAGTTCTCTGTCACTGAAGGTAAAAAAAAGTAGTAATTTTCAATGGATTCTGGTCCACTGAAGTTACCAAAGGGGACTTTTTTTTGAGTCATCCCAGCTTTATTCTGCTTTCTGAACAGCATCACTAACCATTATGAAAGTTTTTAATTCAGGTGGCCCATGCTCTTTTCCCTCCAAATTATGGATCTACTTTAGCCAGATAACATTCCCTGCAATGTGAAATTTCCCCCTCCAACTATGTCATGTGGTGTCCCATGGGAGCCAATGAACCACAGAGCCAAGCACAAGGGACCACAAGGAAACTTGGTCAGGCACCAATAGCCGTAGTGGTGAACATTGTCCTGCAACACCCAAGCTACAGCATGCTCTTAATCACTTGGAGATGTACATGGATGTTAACTGAGATGGTTTGGGCAGTTCAACAATTCAGAATGTTTTCACCTGGAAACAGGAAAAGTGAAATATGCTAATTAAAAGCATCAAAATGAAGCATTTTTTTGTCTCAAACCATACATCTGTATATGCCATGAACTTCCAACTTCGTGAAAGACTCTTCACATCAACGAAAGATGCAGTTTTCAGCCCCTGCCCCCTGCCACTATCTTACATGGCATTTATCGGATGAATTGCTCTTCTGCCTGATATTCTGGTCCCTAATCCCTCTGTGAGAGCAAAGCTCCAATCTTCTTGGCTTTAGACTAGATCCTGGATTGCCAGCTTCATCCCAGAAACTCCTTTTAGAGTCACTTCTCTGGAAGCTTTTATGGGACAGCCTTCTTAACACATAGCACAGTTTAACCCTTTAGAACAAAAGATTAAAAGATTTTGAAAGCAGCAGGTTTAATACATCTATTTTACCTAGGAGTTTGCCACCCTTCAACAGAAACTTCAATGAGGTTTATTTATTAGATTTCTCTGAAAATCCATTTCTTTTAAACCCATTCCTTGTCTCCGTCTGAAGTTGTTTGACCCAATGTCCTGGAGTTCTGGTTCTTCTCTGCATTCTACTTGGGACACTCTGCCCAGGTGGGCAGAGTTTGCTAAAACTCCCAGCTGCACAGATCCAGGACATCAAAGCAGATGGCATTTGCAGAATGTTCCAAATGCAACTATATTCTTCCTTGCCCATGGACAGTCAACACCTCCTAGGAGCAAACATAGTTCCATACTGTAAATCCCTCATGGTATTTAAAGACACTTATAAACATATGGAATTCATAAATTACTCGAGAGCAGTCCAACATCCTTCAAGTTTTTTCCTGAAGCTAAATATTCTACAGAAATGCAAGTTATTATTATTATCATGTCATACGGCCAATAGCAGCTGGGAGTAGTGAAGAGATTACTGCTGCTTTCTCTTTGCATTGTACTAGCCTAATATGTGTTTAAAGTTTGCTGGACAATTACAGTTTAAAATAACCCATTGTGTAATAACATTTTTCTGTGAGCAAAGAGATGGAATTCAGAACATATTGAGCAGAAGTAAAAAAGCCCAGTGCTAATAATCTTAAAATTACTGAGCTAATTAAGTTAGGGCAAGCAAATCACATTCTCTAGATTTCGATTAGATTTAAAATAAGGGGAGTTTGAAGAAAATGGATTCAGCTGTTACTGACTTATATATGCACACAATTTTCCATTGGAATGTCTGGGGCAAATTGTCCTGCTGCAAGCACAGGAACAGCTGGATGTATTTTGATGAAGCAATAAAAAAAAAAAAAAAAAGAAAAAATATGGCAGTTTCAGAGGGCAGTTTGATATAAAATGGATTTTGTCTGAGATAGTTATGGTACATTAGACTAACGCCTGACTGAAAGACACTTGAAGCCAAAGACTCCCTCCCAGCTTTGATGGGCTTTGGATGAAACCATACAGGAGGTCATAATATGAGCTGCACTCCATGCTTAGCTATTGCAGGTGTTACTGCTCAAACTACAAATCGCTGTCAAGTAACAAATATTGAGGGACCTTAAGTATTTCTACCAGATGGTGCTGGTCTGGTCATCGAACAAAGACTCCATGCTTCTGATTGATGACTATTTGGTGGGTTTTCAATACATTGTGATTACCCTGACCTGCAACTTTCTGAAACCACTGAATGTTTGTTCTACTGCTATACTTGGACCATAGGGCCAAAGGTCTCTTTCGTGGTGAAAACTGTAATATTAGAGGGGTTTCTGTCTAGGCTTTCTGCATAAGACTGTGTACCGAGCAACTCTTTTTTTGCACAGGTTAAGGGCCTGGAGAACAGTATGCTGAAAATATGTTAAGGAGAGGTGAGGTAGGGCCAGCAGAGGCCAGTGGAGCAGAGTGCATATTTCTTCAAGATGCAGAGCTCTTCCAGCTCACTCTGTTCCAGAATTGGTCCCTAGGTAGGGTAACATTGGCTTTTCTTCTTTCCCTCTCTCAGCAGTCACTTCCTCCACAGAGCTTCTCCAGCCAGAGTGGAGAATAAGAACATTGTTTTGATCAAGGATAATCTTATCTTCTTTCTGGAATGCTATTTCAGCTAGACACTGACTCAGAAATGAGAGTAGTTGAGGGAGTTCAGGGATTCCTATTTAGGTGAAAGATGAGATGTTGATCTATTCCAGCCAACTAGAAACACTGCGGAACAGAAGCTTTTTTTTTTTTTTTTAAGTTCCTATC
This sequence comes from Manacus candei, assembly GCF_025592945.1. Lineage (NCBI taxonomy): Eukaryota > Metazoa > Chordata > Aves > Passeriformes > Pipridae > Manacus > Manacus candei. Next base: position 2,676,787 of record NW_026138067.1, on the reverse strand, counting down.
AACTATGTACTTTGAATAACTTACCCAACACTGTCTGACAGTGTGGAATTTCAACCCATTTTTGCTTTGTAAGGCACTGATTAAATGCAATTAGACACAGACAATTAGACAACAAGCTTGGATTTTCCTCATTAGCATTATTAGCAGTGCTGGCCACTCCTAAGTGGGCAAGGAGATCATGGCCCCAGTATAAGAAAAGGCAGTAGAGCTGTTCTGCTTCATGTGGCTTTGCTGAGGGTATCACTCAGTTTCTGTCCAGGCATCATGCTTCAGCAGCTCTGTCATTCTGCAGAAAACTGATGCGTATCCCAGATGACAGTACCTAAGCTGCACAGATGAAGAACATACTTGAACTATGCATGATTCTGAACATACCATCAATACTGTAACATGGTGGCCCTTTCCTCTCTACTTTGTGGGATTGCTCCCAGAAGACTCTAGCATAAGATAGATCATCTTATTTGTAGACACCTCCTGGGCCACCCCCAAAATGTTCCAGTAACATCTGTACCAAAACTGAATTATCTTCTATAGACTCAGTATTATTCCTGAGTGATTGCTTCACTCCAAAAATTCAGCCTGTCCCACTCACCTGCATCATGCAGAGCACCATCCCAGTGCCTGACACAAGGAAGTTGACTTGAGTCATGCCATCAGCATCTCTCAGAGTAAGGCAGAGATGCTGATACAGAGTCTGAACAGGGATTTCTGGCTTACCACCTTTCTTATTGGTCCTAGTCTAGCCCAAATCTCAACAAGCCTCTGGAGTCCTTGCAAAGTCCAATGTGTAGGAAAGAGAAGGTCCCTTCCTTGGCTACTGTGTGTACTTTGAGCGAATTTGGGAGGAACAGTATTCCTTGGGGCAGCAAGTTCGCAAGACTTTTCCTAAGATATCACAGGTTTCATTCCCAACCGTTGTCCAATACAAACCTCCTTATGTCCCTCCCACATGACATGGGCTTGAGGGGAGACGATAGATCCTGTGGGTCAACGACTGGTTGCGCAGCTGCTGTTGACAGCAGGGATTTGCTTTTACAATCATGCAACAATCAAGGAACACTACAATCACATATGGGATCCACCTGACAAAGCTTAAGGAATAAAACAGGGCTGAAGGGAGGACATCTCAAGCAAATGCTCATAAATAAAGTGCCTTCTGGACAGCATTATTGGGAAAGCTCTCATTTCTCTTCTTGGGAATAAGCCTGACTGGTGCTTCTCTGCAGTGTACTAATTCATTGCACTAATGCAAGCAGCATGGGGAACAAACAGGAGGAATTAGAGGTCTGTGTGCAGTTGCAAGGCTGCAGTCTTACTGGGATCACAGAGCCCTGGTGGAATAACTCCCACCACTGCTGCACTGCTGTGGATGGTTGCAGGCTCTCTAGGAAGGACAGGCTGGGAGGGCAAGGAGTGGGATCTGTGCATTGTGTGAGAGCAGCAGAGTCACACGGAGCTCTGCTTGGGGCTGGACATTAGGCCAGCTGGGAATTTGTGGGTCAGGATTACAAGGCAGACCAACACAGGCTACATTGTGGTGGGTGTCTGCTACCGATTTCCTGATCAGGGAGAAGTAAATAAGGCCTTCTTTAACCATCTCGATATTTGCTTCAGGGACAATACATCAAGGCACAAGAAATTCAGGCTTCTGGAGCACACAGATGACAACTTCCTGACATAGTTAATCAACATGATCACACATGAGGCAGAGCTGATCAGGGATGTGAAAGTCCAGCACAGCCTTTAAGATCCATGAAATGGTGGAGTTCACATTCCCAAGAGGAGAAAGCAAAGCAAACAGAAGGGTCAAAGCCCTGGAGTTCAGGAGGGTCAACTTAGACTCTCCATGGATTTGTTTGGAAGAATCCCGAGGAAGACAGTCTGGGACAGAAGAGGGGACCAGGATACCTGGTTAAATGATTACCTCCTCTAAGCCCTGGAATGGTCCATCCTGAATCTCAAGAAATTAAGTAAATGCAGCAGGAGACTTTCATGGATGAGCAAGGATCTCCTGACAAAACAGAACAGTATAGAGAAGCAAAGGTGGAAGCAAAGATAAGTAACTCAAAAAGATAGACACATTGTTCATGTGTGCATAAAAGGAGTTAGGGAGGCACAACTAGTCAGGGGTCCTCTGGGCCTCTACAGGATGTAAAATACAACAAGAAGTGTTTCTACAGGTACATCAGCAGCAAAAGGAAGACTAGGGAAAAATTGGCCCCACTTCTACATGGGGCAGGGGACCTGGTGACGAAGGCCATGGAAACGACTGGGGTTATTTCATATTTTCTCTGCTTCAGTCTTAACTGATAAGACCAGCCTTCAGAAATCCAAGGCCCCTGAGACCCATGGAAAAGTCCAGAGTAGAGAAGACTTACCCTTCATAAAGAAGGATCATGTTAGGGAACATCTAAACAGTCTGGGGACCCAGTGGGCATTCATCCATGGATACTGAAGGAGTTGGCTGGTTTTATGACAAGGCTATTCTCAATTTTCTCTGTAAGATCGCTGTGATCAGAGGAGTTTTCTGAGGAATGGAATGGAGCAAATGTCATTCCTTTTTTAGGAGGGCATAATTTTCAATATCACCTCGGAACTACAAGCAATTCAACCTCACTTCAGTCCTTCAGCAGGTGGTAGAGCCAATAGTCCTAGAAACCATTTCTAAACACAAAAGACAAGTTGATTAAGAATGATCAACTTGGATTTACAAAGAAGAAATCATACCTGACCAACTTTACAGCCTCTTGTGATGATATGACTGGCTCAGCTGATGAGAGGAGGTGATTGGTGTTTGTCTTGATTTCAGCAAGGCTTTCAATACTTTCTCTCATAACATCCTCATAGAAAAACTGATCAAGTAGAGGCTAGATAAATGGCCAGTGAGGTGACTGGAAACTGGCTGAATTGCCACCCCAAAGGGCTATTTTCAGCAGCATGAAGATCAGGTGGAGGTAAGTCACTAGTGGTGTGCCCCAGGAGATGATACTGGATGCGGGCCCATTTAGCATCTTCCTTAATGGCCTGAGTGGTGGGGCAAATTTACAGCATATACAAAACTGGGAGGAATGGCTGCTACACCAGATGGTTGGATTGCTGTCCAAGGGGACCTTGAAAAGCAGGAGAAATGGGCCAACAGGCATCTCATCAAGTCCAAGAAAGAGAAGTGCAAAGTCTTGCATCTGGGGAGGAAGAAACTCCATGCACCAAGATACACTAGAGGGTAGTCCTCTGAAAGTATCTTTGCAGGAAAGGCTTTTGTGGTTGCCAGTGGACAAGGTGAATGTAAGCCAGCAATGTGCCCCTGTGACAAAGAAGGCCAACAGCCCGACGGGCTGCATTAGGAAGCATATCACCACAAGTCAAAAGAGGTGATCCTTCCCCTCTTCTCAGCACTCCTGAGACATGTCTGGGTGCTGTGCCCCAGTCTGGGCCCCCCAGTATGAGAGAGACACAAACATATGGGAGCAACTCAGCAAAGGGCCAGAAAGGTGATTGAGGGACTGGAGAATTTAACATACAAGGAGAGGCTGAGAGAGTTGGGACTGCTCAGCCTGCAGAAGAAAAGACTCAGGGCGATCTTAACCATGAGTAAAAATACCTAATGGGCTAGGTAAACAAGGCGGAATCTGACTTTTCTCCTATCAACTGACTGTTACCACTGTCAACAAAAGACAACACAAAATGAGATACAGGAAAGTCTGCTTAAACTTAAGAAAACCTGCTTTACCATGAGCATAGTTGAACACTGGTTCAAGTTGCTCAGAGAGGTCATTGAGTATTCAGTCCTGGCAATATTCAAAGATGATTGGGCATTACCTTGAGCAACCTGCTGCAGCTGACTGCTTGGAGCACAGGGTGAAACTGGAGGTTGGTGCCTGCCAGCCTCAGCCATTTCATCATACTGTGATTTGTCACACAGCTGAACCAAAAGATATCAGGAAAGCTTTTGCTTCCTACACAGAGGACTGCAGTCCCAGCTACATCTTTCAGGATCTTGCCCCTCATGGCTGAGACACTGGCAGGAAAGGGATTCAAATGCAGAGGAATCTTTCTGCTCTCTTCAGATTGCTTATGGGCTTCATGTCAACATGACTGAGGGCTATGATCTGATTTCACATTAAAGCCCACTGTTTGATTTGCAATGGAGAAATAGCAGACAGCAGGAAGGGAAGGCACTGAAGAAGTTCAATTTTTCTCTGAAATATACCTACAAACCAGATCTGAAAATCTGGGTAAGGTGGAGGCGGGGAGGAATCCACAGCTGGAAGGAGGAAGGGAGAAGGAGACGATGAGTTTTATTTTAAACATATGTCCTAATCATGGCAAAGAAGAGAAATAAGGGTGGGAAACTGCAGCTGGAAGGGGGAGGGCAGGCAGAGGCGCTAATGATTATTGTAGATATATTTATTAAATCATTATTCCAAGCAGGGAACCAGGGTGGGAATATGCAGCTGGAAGGTGGAGGGCAAGGAAAAAGCAGCAATTTTATATTCAATGTTTGCAATGAGCATGGCTTGGGATGGGGACTAGGGGTACAGCCTTGCAGCTGGAGGTGGGAGTGCCACAAGAGAACGCTGGTTCCTACACCCGTCACATTAAAATATGCACATCTTCCCTCCAAGAAACCCTGGTGCAAAGGCTTTGCAAAGCTGGTGAAACAGGAGAGCTTTTATTTTAAAAGAGTGTGGGGGAAAGCTTGTTCACCTGCTGGGTTTTTGCTAAGCTCTTGCAGCTCTATTACAAAATTACTCCATAAACTTTTACAGCTGGCCCCATGCCAGCAAAATGTCATTATTAATACTGCTATGTAAAGTGCCAACAGCAGTGAAATACTCATAGGGAAACACTGCAAAAAACATACAAAACTGCAGACCTTTGGAGAATCAAAAGAAGGGAACAGGGAAGTGGGGGAGAAAACTGCCATATGGACCCTGTATGAACTAACTGAGCTTATACCAGCACAGAGGTCAGTCATCAAGACTGGCCAGTGTCAGCAGGTTTCCAGCTTGTAAATGAATCAGCTCTGGTCAACAGAAGGAGCATGGGGTTAAGGTGGGGAAACAGATTATTATGGTTAAGGTGGGGAAAGAGATTATTGTGTGTTTTAGATGGTCCACAGTCATAAGAACGAAAATGCAAAAAGCAAGCTATGAAGGTGCCACGATCCTGTCTAGAGCTAAATGTTTTCTTCCTCCAAAGCAGTCACGGTAGCAAGAGGTACTCGGAAATCTGTGGGGTCTGAATCTCAGCTGTGTCATTTCCTCCTCCCTTGGCCGTAGACTTATGCTATAGACCTGTGTCATGAGGCCTTTCAACCTATGTCACAATCTGCTGGAAAGGTAACTGTGAAGAACTACTTTGACCTGGTTAGAATCACAGAATCATAGACCATAGAACTGGTTTGGTTGGAAGATTAACTAGTTCCAACTCCCCTGCCATGGGCAGGAACACGTTCCACTAAATCAGGTTGCTCAAAACCCCATCCAACCTGGCCTTGGACACTTCCAGGGATGGGGCAGCCACAGCTTCTCTGGGTAACCTTTTCCAGTGTCTCACCACCTTCATAGTAAAGAATTTCTTCCTAATATATAATCTAAACCTACTCTCTTTCAGTGTAAAGCCATTCCTCTTTGTCCTGTCACTACACGGCCTTGTAAAAAGTTTCTCTCCATCTTTCTCGTAGGCCCCCTTCAGGTACTGGAAGGCTGCAATTAGGTCACCTCGAAGCCTTCTCTTCTCAAGGCTGAACAATCCCAATTCCCTTAGCTTTTCTTCATATGAGAGGTGCTCCATCCCTCTAATCATCTTGATGGCTCTGCTCTCTGACAGGGTGATGTCCTTCCTGTGTTGAGGACCCCAGAGCTGGATGCAGTACTCAAGGTGGGGTCTCTCCAGAGCAGAATAGAGGGGCAGAATCACATCCCTTGCCCTGCTGACCACACTGCTTTTGATTCAGCCCAGGATACGTTTGGCTGTCTGGACAGCAAGTGCATATTGCTGGCTCATGTTCAGTCTCTCACCAACCAGCACCCCCAAATGGTTTTTGGCAGGGCTGATCTTGATCTGTTTCTGTTTTTCCAGTCACCTGAGACTTCACATGACTGCCATGATGGAATGGGAAGGGGAAATCCTCTCATACCTGTATGAACTCTGCCAGAAGTTTCAGAACTGCAAAGAAAAATATGATAAGCCTTTTTGTAAAAATTTTATAAATGTATGTATAGATCCATACACAGGTTCTGGAGTCACAATCATGATGCTCAGAAGTGTGTGTTGTCATCCAGCTCCTGATTTTGGATGCATAAGGGCCAACGGAAAGTAAGAAGCTCTGACATCATGTGTCACTTGGACATTGATTTTCTGTCTTAGTAAAGGCCACAAGCTGGAGGTTTAGATCTGGATGAGAAGAAATAATTGCCAAACTTGGAATAATCTGACCTGAAGTTAGTCTGAAACTTGGGGCAGTTTATAGGTGATGGAAAAACCAGATCTATAAAAGCTCGTACATCCATTCAGACCCCCAGTTAACCTGGTTTCAATTCCTTCCTGGATAATCTGAGGGAAGCTGACTGTCAGTCAAAGATGTCACATTAAAGCATATGCTTTTAGATCTTTCAAGTACTGAAAAGATGTCATGTTCTCATCTGCAGGTTGTTAGGATATTCTCTGGCTTAACTGTTTTCCTGAGTAGGATTGCTTTATTGAATCAGGGCCACAGAAAACATCTGTCCTTGTAGCACAGGGGATGCTCTTCACAAAGCTCATTATCAGGAAGTCCTTCATGAATAAACCACTAAAGAAACATTTTTTAATTTTTTTTTTTGCTATTAGTTAGAGAAAATGCACTATGAAATAAGACAAGGCCTGTATCGTTATCTCGTAACTACTAATGATTGCTGTCTTTTGTGCCCTTTGGATGGCAAAACTGCTTAAAATAATAGAATTAGTCATTAGAAAAGAAAAAGTCATCTTGCCATTTCCTTGCCAGTGAAAGATTGTTTCCTGTATTTTATAATGTCTCGTCTAGATTAAGTTTAAAAGACTCAAGGATTCAGCAATTCTCTTATTTTCCTGGAAAAAAAACTCCAGAGAGCTCAAACTTAGAAAATATTTCTAAAGCTTAATTTAAATGTCCTCATTCCTAGTTCTATTTACATTTAGACTTCTTCCTATACAGTGGCTTGAAGCAGTGACCTGATAATATATCAGTTCACCATTTTAATATCAGAAACTAAGACTTTTAAATTAAAAAAAATTTAGGACTTTATGAACAACTATGAACTGCTACCATTGACAGTCTCTGGATGCTGGTACTAAAAACACCACAGTATTGCATTGATTCTGGCTTACTTTTGTCTTCGTAGCAATGATTACATTGAAATGAGTGCACTCTTATGAAAAAAAATCTGAATTTAGAAGTTAAATTAACATATGCCATTGTCTTCATACATTCAGAAATTGTTTATGTTGTGTTCTGTTGTGTCACAAATTTTCACATAAATTTTATAACCCTTACAATTTGATTTCAAGATAACAAATAATTCTAAAAATGTATAAAGAACTTTCAATCTATGATTCCACCCATTAAACCATTCTATAGATAGGAAGACTGAAAAAACTTTCAACTACTTCCCTCAGATTAGATAGTCATGGCCACATCATATACTCTGAGAACAACTGGGTCTCTCATACCAGTTTCCTGTGTGAAGACGACAGCCCTGAGACACAGGGCTGGATGTGGTCATGGTGTTGATGTATGGAGTCTTGCCACGTGTTTGGTAAATCCATGCCTGGAGGAGAGTGAACCACACAGCCTGTGCACTGGTATGGCCCTGGACAAGCCAAAACTGATGAAAAAGTCACCACAGATCTCAGGACTCAGCACAGGTCTCAAATGTTCTAAATTTTATGTTTTCAAGTACACCCAGAGTCAGGTACATCACAATTTGTTTGTCAGCATATTTAGATGAAGATAAACCTGAAGACTGAATATGACTGAGAAAAGGACCTTATTCAGATGTCCTATGGAGTATCATGAAGTCTGAGCAAAAATAGTAATTCTGACTTATTTATGCTTACCACAGTGGGATGAATTTCAGCTCACAGTAAGTTCGGTCAGTGGGTCTAACCTAATGCATGTGGTACAACATGTTATTTTAAAGCTTTAAAGTGAAGATTTTGTCCAAACTGTAGCTATACTAAATTCAATGTCTCATTTTTTCAGTGATGCAACAATATCACTAGCAATTCTTAATCTTATAACTTTTCTAAAATCGTATTTTAAAAAACGTGACCCACCACATTAAATATTTTATGTGTAGAGGCTGGGATTTTTTGGGAGGGCTGGGGGGTAGAGTTTAGGTGCATTAGAAAAAGACTACTCTTACCTTGAAAAGACAACAGATGGGATATTTCTCCAATTTAAGTTAAATGTATAATGATGTAAGAATAACAACATCAGTGAAATCTCTATTGATTTGCCAGGTGGATGTAAAAGGAGAATCAGATAATTTTTTTTCTTTTTTGTAAATTTATTATCCAGTCAGACGTGTGCTGGCCACATTATGTTACCATATGTGAGGAGAAATGGTTTTTAAAATAGCTAATACTATATTTGAGAAAATTTCATGTAGCATGTGCCATTTAATATATACAAATTTTGTCCATACAATTATACAATTGGGTAAAATATACAAAATCAAGTTGTATTTAAGATTATTTTTGGTTATAAGCCAATGCAAATATTATTCTCTTATGATTCCAGGAAGAGATTAAGTATAGAATAGTGACTTGTGCAGTGTCTGCCAACTGCTGACTAATTGTATGCCCATCATCATTGGATCTGCATATACAATGTGGGTGAAAATTTAGAGGAGAATCACACTGCACAGCATATTTCAAATAGCAATGGTCATTTCGAGGCAAATTATTACATATTTTTCCAGTGTTAATTTCACTCAGTTATTTTAGTGTCCTTGGGGACTTAGAGCATCATAGCACTGGAAATGAAGTACTAGACATTTGTCTAATACAAATGAACAGTCAGAGACAAATATATGTGCACAGATTGCACAACTTTTTTGAATTTATTTCTCAACTAAGTATAAAATTAGGAGAAAACTACACTATACTACTCTTTAGGTATCCTGTCTATCAGCAAATGGTTTATAAGACAGGATGATGGGAATGTTGTACATTATCACTGGGGAAAATAGTTACAGCAACCACAATGTATATATAGGCAGAGAGATGTCTTGGAAAAACATTTCCTATAATTGCATTGTGACAAAATGTGCAGTTAAATATTATACACATGGTGAAAATTACACTACAATTAATGGTGTGCCTCTAGCATAATTAATTCTTAATGTTTTTTAGTAGTTTAGAAAAAAGATACCTATCACTGAGTGCTTCATGTTATAGTATTGTTAGACAACAATTCTCAACAATTTTCGAAAGCCAGGCAGTGCCGGTGCTGGCAAAAAATCTCTGCCGACGTTTAAGATACCTCTCCCTGACCTCATTTTAAGTTGCATGTTTAGACGGGGATGTTAAAACAACAGATTAAGAACAGATTAAATTCTCCGATTTAATTGACTCATTTTGCTGAAAAATGTGTCTGTATTTAGGAAAATGGAGGTTGATTTCCTCTCTTTGCTATACTTGGTATCCTCTTGCGTGAAAGCCGTGTTGTTGCGTGTCTCCTTAATCATAACAAGCGGATTATTTTTGCAGTAGTTTGTGCTTTCAAAGCTACCTCTAAACCCAGGACATTTTCTATTGCTAATTAAAATACAAGCTGTGTTATTTGATGGTTCCTCCACATCTGGGAGATAGCCAGGGACAATCAGACACAGGCAGTTGTCACCTAAGTGAATGCTAAACCAGTTTCTCAACGTTGTATTAATAGTTGCTGTTCAAAAGGACATATCCCTTGAACTTAGGTGAGTATTAGTATAAGAATATCCCAATAATTTATAATCTTCTCCACCATTTAAAGACCATTTAAAGACCTACTGATATTCACAGCCATTAAATGCCTCTTCCATGTCCTGACCACACACAGCAAGGCCTAATTACTCTTGGGGAACTTAAATTCCCACTTCAATTTCAACAGGACTGCACTTAATTTCTGTTCAAATCTCTTATACAACACCAGTGTTTGCTGCAGAGGATATCAGAACACAGTGCTTCAAGGAACTTTCTGGGCCATTAAGTCAATTCCCCTGTTACTGCAAGCAAACACATTGTATAATTTCTTTCATACACTCTTCAAGATCCAATGTGAAAGTTGTTGGGTTTTGGCCTCTGTTACTCAACTGGAGAATATTCCAAAATGCACTTGCTCTAAGAATGAGGAGCTACCTTCTAATTTCAACCTTAAACTTTTGTCTTCTCAGTTTACACCCACTGTGAAATGTGAAAATATTTTAATTTAGCTTAAATTACTTTTCTCCCTGCTGCTTTCCCTTGTGCCCTCCCCCTTATCTTCATTTCACCAGACTGAGCAAAAAATCTCCTCTTCCATCCTCTTACAAGGACAAAGACACTTTTTTCAAACGTGCTTAGGTCCTTTCCTGCATCTGCTAGGCTTTCAAATGGCATTTCTAAAGCCAGAAGTTGAGAAGAGATCTAACCAAAGCCCAAAAGCTGATATTTTTTGTCCCCATTGGAAATAATTTGATAAATTCTGGGACTGCATTTGTCTTTTCGTGGTTACATCACATTGATGGCTTTCAGTGAATCCTTGATCAACAAGTAAAAGAGACTGTTTCTCAACCCTTTCATGAATGGATGAACTCTGAGCTTCTAACAGATTTTTTTACATTCATTTTATTGTTATATTTTATCCCAGTCCCATTTGGGGTCTTAGACTCTGCTCTCTCCAAAAGATGTGTGTTGGCAGGGCCTCGAAACCCCTCATTATCAGTACATTTTGTCAGGACCCTATTCATATTTGCATCAAGTCACTGAGAAAGTATTAAACAAAATCAATATTGGCTACCAGTCTGGTTGCATCCCTTTTCTTGCCACAGACTTCTGCTCTCCTCCTTCATACCTCCTGTTACCTACTTTACAATGCCGCTCCTGATTTCTCTCATTATGACAAGAAATGGTTGCCCACTTGTTTCCAAAGCATGTTTTTCTGAAATCTTGATAGATGATGTATTCCACATTACTTTAGTGAAAAATATAATGGTCCAGTATGAACTACCTCGGTTAAACTATTATTTGTATTTTACTGTTTAATTTATCTCCTAGGGCTCCTGAAGGAACTCTTTTAAAGCCTGCTGCAGGACCTTACACACAGTTTTGGTCAGACTTTTATGTCCATGGCTGTCTAGATATCTTTTCCTACACCTAAGTACAGCTGTTTTCCTTGCCACTCACCTGGCTTGGGACAACAATGCTCATTCCACCCAAACATGCTACAAAGCTTGCAGTTCTCTACAGCACATCTTTCACTCTGTTGGGATGGAGACAGATGATATGTCCCACTCAAGATGAACTTTCAAGCTGAAATTTTTCCTTAGATGCTCCATTCTCACTAATCCCTTTCCATTTGTCCTCATGGCCAATACTGTCATCCTTCCTGAACACTGGGGTGAAGAATTTATCAGACATCAGTCAGTTCTCACATTATTCCCACTGTTTTTGACTTTTAGATCAAGGATTTCTTTGTAGAGCAGTCCTTTTTTCACCTCCTATAGGCTCCCTACTTATTCCCAATAATCTTCCTGAGGTAGTAGTTCCCTCTGCCAGGTCTGAAACACATCCTTACATAATTTTCCTCATAGCTTGTGGTACCTTGATATATTCCTCTGCATCTTTGACCTGAAGCAATTCCAAACCTTTTTCACTTTAAAGACCTGAGCAACTCAGCCCCAGCTGTCTCTCCTAACCAGTCTTTTCAATTAATCAAATTGAAATCTGAAATCTTAATTAGAGAACTACTTTTTTGTTTATTCTTCCATTTAAACTGAGTCAGCTCAATACTACTCATGTTAAACAACTGCCAAGTCCCATCCAAGAAGTGATTTGAACTTTATTAGTGGATGAAGTGATTTGCTGCCTGCAGTACATGGAGCCAAATCCTGAAATCTTTCCTCTGCCCTTTTTACTCTGGCATAAGTTTACTGAAATCAATGGGAGTTTTGTTTATGTAACTAAAGGATTGGGCCTACAGTTTGTATTTCTCTTTGAAATCTCTCCATATGAAAGGTGCTACACAAATAGATTATTATTTTACTTTCTTTTTATAAAGCACAAAGTATTAGTGGCCATCAAAAGTTTATGGAAACTTGAAGCAATTGCAGCTGGCATTGATCTTTTCCCCAGCTTAGGCGTCCCTAGGATAACACAGATGCCACGTGCAATGAAATTAATGTTGTGAGCACAGTTGTTTGGTAAAATAAAATAAGACACAGAGAAACAATTACCTAACTTGATATGGGATATTTTTAGGTTTTTTTTCTTTATCTCATAATATCATTTGCGACTTATTGACTCATCCAGTGCCAGATAGGTTTTTTCCCTTATGTAAAACCAGTTTTCACTTACATATACTGCTGGGAAGCATTATTCGAAATGATGAAGTGTAGGAAGTAGAGCCAACAGGAACATTTTACATAGTTAACAAGTACACTCTGACTTCTGCAGTTTACTTATAGACTTATCTTGATTGTTCTCAGGCTAATATGCACAATTTGGAAAACTGAAATAGGCTTCTATATTGTTCAAACACAATCTCATAAACTGAATCAGTTTTGTAAGTAAGTTTCACCTCAAGACCCCACAATGAGGTATCTATTACCAGGAGCTCTAAGCAAATGTTCTTTTAATTAGTGACATTTATCTTTAATGCCTGTTTTGACAGAAACTCTAACATAAACATACATTACAAATACAGAAAATCCAGCTCAAAGTATGGTTAATTTTTATGCTTGACAGAGCCATTTGGAAAAAATAACTGTGACCTTTTTGGAGTCTGGAAAAAAAAGCCTTAATGTGATGTCATTATAACAGTTTCAGAAACCAAGAAGAAACAGTGGCATCTGTAGCTAAAGCACAATAACAATTCTTAAACTACTGCTTAAAAGTGGCAATAAAACCCTGAAAAGACCTTTGGGCCTTATGCTGAGGCAGCTGAAAAATCATGTTAAATAATTTCTGTAAGGACAACAATAATTACAAACCTGATTAAAGTTTACCTACTTTTCATTCCCAGAGTATCTGAAATGAGGACTGTGAAACCAGATGGTTACGGAACACACATGATGGATATAGTCCATCAAGCATGTCCATTGCCATGGAAACAACAGGAATAACATTATCTTTAGTGTCTATTTCTTCAAAAACCTGTTCATTTAAGTGTTGCTGCCAATCTAAGCAAAATTCATACGAATACCTAAGTATTAACTCGAAAAAACAGGTCTGCTTCTCCCCATCCCTCAGTAAGTGTTCTGGACATTGTTGAGTGTTGCAGAAATGATAGCAGCCCGTGTCCTCTCCTTGGTCCAAACTGTACTCAGCTGCTTCTCAACAAACTTTCTTTGGGTTTTGGGCACCTTTTCTGCCTTTTTTTCTTTTTTTTGAGGTCATTTGATGTGGATCACAATTTTGAGCTATCATATTCAAACAATTCAATTGTTACTTGAATGAATAAACAAACAAGGTGTGGTGGTTTGAGACCCCCAAAAATCCAATTTCCTAGTCCAAGCCCCCCTCTCACAACTCACCCCAGTGTGAGAGGGGTTTTCCAGACACAACACAAGACTCAGTATGGGGGGAAGGGAATTATATTGCAATTATTACACAAATAAATATTATAATACATTATATATATAATCCTAACTATCTCTTCTATGATAGAGCAGTATTTACATCGGATCAGGTCTCCTCTCCCTCCAATAAAAGTCCAGAAGGGAAGAAGGAAAGATCCTTTCCACGTTCAAGGCAGTAGTGTCTCTTTTCTTCAACGCAGCAGTAGTAGTTGGATTGTTGTAGCTGGATCTCTCTCCATCACACACAAGGGGGTCTTCTCTCACCCCTCTCAGCCCTTCGTCTCCAAGCGAAGGTCTGCGAAGCCGGGACAAAAGCTCGCCTCACCACGTCATATCATGGGGTGTAAGACCGCCATGAAGGTCCCTTCCTCGAGGGGTTGAGTTCCCTCGAGTCAATGTTTAGGGCAGCTTTCAGTTCAGTCCTTGCCCTAAGTGTTCTATCAGAACACCTTTGCTCTGTCTCAAAACTTCCAGCGTGGCAGCAGCGGGAGGGGAACAAGACCACTTCCCCCGCATTCCGTCCGGCTGTCTCGGTCCAGCTTCCAGGATGCCTTGAGCTTCTCAGCTCCTCTCTCTGGTGCTGCTGCATTCCAAGACTCCCCTCAAGTAGGAGTCCACCCCCTCCTCCTAGGAGGGGTCTCAAAGGGGTTTCGGGGGACTTTTGATTCAGTTCTTACCCCAAAACTGTCTCTGTTGTGCTTTCTCTGCTCTGTTGCCAGCTCTCTCTCTCCTTGCAGGATATCTCTCTGCGTTGCTGCATGCCGTCTTTGCTGCTTCCCTCTTATCTCTTTTGGCCTTCGGCCACAGTTCTCTGCTCAGCCGCCGCTCCTGCTGCCCACTCACAGTGGAGAAAGACTCCCCACTTTTCAGTCCCAGACCTCGATCCAGTTTAACACTGTTTCCGAGTTTCTGCAACCCCCCCAGCCGGGGCTGAGGGGAGCCTAGCCCCCAACAGGGCTCCTGGCCCTTCAGCTCCTCGTGGCTTCACAACATGGCCACTTCTCCTACAACTACGTCATCATCCTTCTTTTCTGGTTTGGTGTGATATGTTTAAATTTTGCGGGGGTGCTGATTGGATCAACATCAAGACACCACCCCCTCGGGGGTTACCACTTTTTTTAACTCCGGGGGGAAAGACACTCTTTTTTCCCCACCACGCCAGGTGATAAAAATGTCTTCCTTTCCCATTTTCTGCATCAATGAAAGGAACCAGAGACAGAGCAGAAGACAGAGTTTGAAAGAGACATGAGACAACACAGATGTGTTTTATGGTTCATCATAACCCTGCAAATGAGCATGTGGATTAGAAAACCGTAAATCTGAAGTGGAATGAGGAAATGTATGCACATAGAGATGATAGACACCATTGACACCATACTAACCTGAAACACCCTATCTTCATCCTCTCTGTTACGGATATTTCATTTTCAAGAAAAAAAATATTTCATTCTTAGCCTTTGCCTCTTGTCCCATTTCATAAAAATAAACAGGAGATAATGCTATATGTAACAAGCCCCACCCAGCCCTCCAAAACCCATGAAATACTTTTCAAAAGCCAAGCATACTTTTACACTCAACTCAGAAATATATGGGACACATCAATGTTCTGAAATGACTTTATGAATCCTGTGATTGTAGAAGATTGTGGCAGTTCAAAAGAATCTCTAATATTTGATCTGTTTGTTCAAGACTGTCCAATGAAAGGATTCATGAGGCAAAGGCTCAATTTGCCCCTAGGAAAATACATGGCAAAAATCCTATTGGTACCACTAGGAAGTGGTTAATCTAATTCCCTCTCCCTCACAAAGTACACCTAGCAGGTCCATCCCACAACACATTTATGCAGGTTAAAGCATTTTAGTCACCAGATTGTCTCACCATGTGTTCCTACAGCCAGCGAGGTCAATGATGTGTTATGCCACACAGTCACTAGATCAAGAGTCCTTGCCAAAACTTGTGAAAACATTCCTGGAACCATGTGAATATGATCTGTGTCTTTGTTCTATACAACATGCACATCTACAAAAAAAATTACCTCTAACAAAGGGTTGAGGATTTGAAGATGTCATGCTGAGTAAAACTGGCTGCTTAAGAATTTCACACCTCAGGAACCCAGTGTGGAATATGCATCATGGTCCCCGTGGCTTGTGGAGGGAATACAAGGAGGGCCGCGATGCAGAGACCCAGACCAAGTGAGCTGGAAGTAAAAACATGCCCAGACCACTTGCGCTTTGTTGGTATCATCATATCAGAAACACAGTTTTCTACTGGCAGTAGTTGGGACTGCTCACTGAACTTCATCGGTTCACACAGGGCCTCTGAGTCTGTGACAGGGGCACAATGGCCACAGACGGCTGAAATTTCTGCTGAACTGCAGATATTCTCACCTGAGGGATATCACATTACTTCAGTGCTTTCCATTTCCATGTTCAAAGCTCTGCATACCTGTGCCCTGACCCCTACCTAAGTCCAGTGTCTTATCATATTCCCTCTCCATCCTCCACTGAGGCCATGGTTTTTAAACTAATTTCCTTACATTCTGCACTTCATGGAGAGTATTTGATTTTTACAGATCGATATTTAGGTCCCCTGGTTTTACAAAGAGCTTTCCTGGTATGACAGTTTCCTAGTGTTATTATAACAAAGCACAGCATACTGTGCAAAATGCAATGTGGCAGTGTTTTCCTTACTGCACAAATTAATATATAGCACATTTTCCTAGGCATGGTATAGTGACTAACCATCCTAGACCTGGCCAGAGACTTCTACAATGCACACCTTTGTTTTGCAAAAGAAGTTGTCAGAATGCCCATTTGTGTCATGTTTTGCAACTGGCATACAGGACAACCAAATCTATACATTTTTTCCAGGACAGGATCTTGTTTTACTTGGAAAAAAATATCTATGAAGGTCTCACTGCTTCTGCCATGTTACTCTTATTTTTGTGTTGCTGAATAATCAGGGTTCACCTACTGCTTCATACATAAAAATTGTCTTCATATGCCTGGGTGAGAGAGGCTCCAGAACAACTTTTAATATAGAACATACACTCCCTCAACAACTGGTTTTGCTTTCTGAAACATCTGTAACCTGGGGCCCAATCACCCTATACAGGACAAGAACAATCACTGCTGAAGCCAAATCCAATTCATCCATCACCTGAATGTACCTTCCACATCCCTGTGTTTCCCCTTATTGTTTTGTTTTGCCTCTGACACAAATTTGTTGGTTGGTGTTCTCACTCCTCAGCTTCCTGTGGAGTCATCTCAAGCCTTGCAGAGGTGCACAGCCATGTCAGGAAAGTGGTATGCACACATCGCACAGAGTTCTTTACCTTCTCCCCTCTTAGGCTCCCCAGAAAGCAGAAACCCTGCTTTGCCATGTGTTTATGTAGTTTTTAATTTAGTATTTGCTGTGTGTTTTCTGCTCTTATTAAAAAAACAGTTCAAAGAAATGAGCCTTTCCTTGGACCAGAAAGTTGTGCTGCAAACAACTAGGGAAAATTTTGATCCCAGTAAATATGTCCTGCAGCTATTAAGGGGAGGTAAATAGAACAGACAGAAAAGGACTGGAAACAACAGAATGGAGCAGCTGCATGCATTGCATTAAAACATGTTTATCATCTGGCCTACTTGGAGTTGTATTTTACATTGTGAATTTATTATATTTTGGCTTAATAAATGTGAATTCTCACATTCTTCCAAAGTTTTAAGTAAGTCCAGATATGCTTCCCACACATTTTTTCGTGATCACAAGTTGTGCTTTTTAACTACTACATCAGTGATTAATTTCAAAATATATATGAACAAATTAGGCCTTGTCAGGTGCATTTATTATATCAAAGTCCCTTTTCTGAGACAAGATGTACAGACCTCTAAGTCTGAAAATAAACTTAATTCTCACTGGCAAATATTCAATGCCACAAAACAGAACTACAAATAAAATGAACAGAAGATTGAAGAAGAAGGTCATGCTGTTACAGAATTTGAGAAAAAAATAGCTAAAATTAGTTTTAAATATACTGACACATACACATGCTATTTTCCACTGCCTTTGGGAGGTATCCTGTACAGGTGAGATTTTTCTTTTCTCTCTCAAGCTGCAAAATAGTGTGATCAGCAGGACCAGGGGAGTGATTGTCCCTCCGTACTTCGCTTTGGTGAGGCTGCACCTGGAGTGGTGTGCCCAGTCCTGGGCTCCTCACTACTAGAAAGACATTGAGGTGCTGGGGAGTGCCCAGAGAAGGACAACAGAGCTGGTGAAGAGTCTGGAGAGTAAGTCATATGAGAAATGGGGTTGTTTAGCCTGGGGAAAAGGAGGCTCAGGGGAGACCTTATTGCTCTCTACAGCTACCTGAAAGATTGTAGCAAGGTGGGGGTCTTCTCCCAGGCAATGAGTGACAGGTCAAGAGGAAATGGACTCAAGCTGTGCTTTCAGATTGGGCATCAGAAAGAATTTCTTCACTGAAAGGGTTGTTGAGCATGGGAATGGAGTGCCCAGGGAATCCACGCTGCCAGATGGAAGTCACCATTCCTGGAACTGTTCAAGAAAAGACTTAAATGCCATGTTTTAGTTGAAAAAATGGTGTTTGGTCAAAGGTTGGACTCGGTGACCTTGGAGGTCATTTCCAACCTTGATGATTCAGTGATTCGGAGCAGAATGACAGGCACCTCCATTTTGCTCCAGCCAGGTCAGCTGTTCTTCTGATTCTCCTCCAGCTTCAGGAGGGACTGGGTGCTGGGAGAGGGCTGAGAAGGAGCCGGGCTTGGTACTGCCTTGAGAGCAGCACTCAGGACTGATTGTGCTATTACGATTACTGATGTGCTCCTTCATTCCCTTGCTACTCCAAACTATATACAGGGATGATTTTTCATGTATATTGGGCCTTGTGTTTTGAATTCAGGAGAACAGATCAGATAGCTGGTACGGAGAACATTTCTGTTACCTGTTGAAGGCCACACCCTCAGTGACAGCTGGAGAGTTGCACAGGTCAGGGTCACTTGGTGTTGGCCTTTCCTGGCTCTGGTCACACTTTGCCATGCCAGGGAGGGAGGGAGAGAGGGAGGGAGGCACTCAGGCAGCAGATAGGCAGGCAGGCAGGAAGGAAAGAAGGAATACGAGGTGCCCGCTTCCCCAGCAACTACCGCAAAGCTGTGCTGAATCCCTTTATTCATATCATCCACTTGGATTATAAATATTTAGAGAAGAATGTGAAGCTGTAGTGGGTGACTGTGAGTATGGAGGCTGTGAACACCAGGATTCAACCTCACCTGGTTCTTTTTTGCTGTTATGAGAAAAACATTTGATGATAATAGTATTTATCTACAGGCAAAATCCTGCTCAGCAGTGCTGAAGTATTTATGACACTCCTTGTATAATTGTTAACAGAAATTATTTTTAAAGTTAGACGTAAATTTTTCTACAAGACTTAGTGCGTTTGAAATTACCTTGAAGTTCTTTAATGTAATTAGCTTTCAGACATTATTTCTATGTATTATAAATGTACTGTGAAGAGGTGGAAACCCGAGAACACACTGAAGCGCAGAGTGGGCTTGAAGAATTAAATGAATGTAGTCAGAGAGGATTATGTATTACCAAAAGGAAGGTCCCCAGATCTGGGAACCAGTTTACTGATTCTTGTCAACTGAAATGAGATCTATTTTCCTTTTTTTTCTTTCCCTCTTTTTTTTTTTTTAAACTCCCCAGGAAAGGAATTCTGATCCTGAACTATTTGTAAAGGTAATTCAGTGAAAGGAGATGAAGTAGGTGTCTCGAAATCTATGCTATTTTATAGATAAACACACTAGAATTCTCCAAAGAGAATTAATAGAATTACTAAACTGCAGAATCACCCATGTTAAGAAATTATGAAGCCCTTTCCAAAACCTGATCTGACCAGCCAGGTTGTTTGCCAAGGGTCAATTTACAACTGCCACACAAGGATCATTTTAATTACACTGTCCAGACAGGTCTCAAAAGACCCACTTTCCCATTTGTTTATCTGAGAGAGTGTCACATAAATTGGCTGATCACTGTTTTCCTCAGCCATTTCCAAAGAACCCATGGGGAAGAAGAGGGGAAGCTGTCAATGCCTCACTCCTGAAAAGAAAAAAAAAAGACATGAAGGCATGAAGATAGCTGGATGCCCCTTGAAGAGGAGATGATAGAAAATGGCTAAAGCGGGGCTGGAATTGATGTGCTGCTCCAGTATGGCAGAAGCAGATCAGGCTGGGAGGTCTGGCAACAGTGCACAGGATGGACAAGGAGAGGGATGGAGCACAGCAGGATGCTGCCCTGGCATGGCAGCACAGCTCTAACCATGACCCTACTCCTTCCACCTGCCCACAGGCTGGGCCCAGCATGTCAAGAGCTTCTGTGCAGTGTGCAGTGGCCACCCAGCTCTGCTCAGGCAAATGAGAGGAAGCAGGTTTTCCAGTGGGGTGATCCAATTTACATGCATCTTATGCTGCATTATACAGGAATAATTTTGACTCTTTGATTTCCTCATTGTAAATTTTACTCCTGCTGACAGAAAGAGTAATTGCTGTGACCAGAATCAAACTGATTGCTTAAAATGTTGAAGCTGACTTTTGTTCCACTTACACAATGTATACATTCCTGAAAAATGAGGTTTAAAGCGATAGACATCGTGTTGGTGTTTACCAGAAGTATCTTTGAAATGCTTTGTAATGCCAAAGTATATAGAAGGCTCATTTACTGTGTTGGAAGACTAAATGCAACACGGCTGTTTCTGCAGAAATAAAATATATGTATGGTTTTATTTCCTGTTCCCTTACATAATCTTGTTATTAGTTTGAAACTCTCCAGGCATTATGTAGGTGATAAAGGGAGGGAAAAAAAAGTTATTTCTAGAAAGCTGAGCAGTTCTAATTTCTTCTGGTTTTAAACTAAACATGCCAGCTCAAGCAGAAAGGTGTAACCACATTCCACTTCAGGGACAGGAGAGCAGTTGGGCCAAAAAATGAAAATACAGGTCGAAGCAATTTCCATAAGGAGATGCAGCCGAAAGCCACCGATCCATTCAGAGACACCCACCATGCAGTATCAGAATGGATACTGAGAAGGTCTGATGTTGTGAAGGGAAACGCAGTCCCCAGAAGAAATCAGATGAGGGGCTGTTCCCCAGCTTGCCTTGCATGCCTCTCCTGTGAGTTTAATCACACTCCTCCAAATCTGCTTGCTCCCACACAAAGTCATGTGGGAGTAGGGAAGCAGCCCCATGCTTTCAGCTGTTCCTTGTCAGTGTGGGGCAGCTGCCCACATGGTTTGTTCCCAGCCCTCCCCTGTTCCTCCATCCTCTGACACTGCTATTACTATATACTCTGGTGCGAATCAGCACTGCATACTCCACACATACTATCTCAATCTGTGTAAACTCACTATAAGATGGAGCCTTTGGGGGTTAATCAACTTCTCAAGTGAAAAAGGTTATTTTGATTAAGGTTTTTTAGGCTGAGTTCATATGAATATTGCTGTAGATGCAGAGAAATGGAGTAATAATCCCCTGTGCATTCAAATACTTCATTTTCCTAGGTCCACCCCTTGTCTAGCTGGCTGTTCTTCCCCATCTCTTCCCACATTGCACACGTTGCACGGGTAATATCGCTGCTATCGATGATAAGGAGAAAGACTGTCATGCAGCAGTTTCTCCTTCCAGCCTCTTTCCCAGCAACTGTGTCAGCTGAATAAACATTCCTCTCTGCTCAAGAAATGAGGAATGAGCTCACAACTGGGTTGATAAGGGTGGAATCCTCCTCCCCAACACAAATGTACCCTCAGGCGGGGGCAGACCCATGCCCCTGAAGTCCTTCAGCCTTCTTCTATCCCTCCCCATGTTCATCTATAGTCATACAGCAAGAACAACCACCGGCAAGCTAATTTCATATACTCAGCCCTGTATCACCTGGCCCTGACATTATTTAAAGTGGCTGAAGAGCAGTTCTAATGTACAATAGTAAACTAACCTTATTCAAGCACTTACTCAGCTCACCTTACTCCAAGACAAATATTGTATAGTTATCCTATACGATACTTATTATAATTATTATTAAATCACTATAACTTTACAGTGTGTTGGATTTGTGTCCTTAAGAACATTAGGAAGGAGTAGGAAGAAATTTAGACCAGTACCAAGGACTCCCAAAAGTCCTCCTACTCCATTTTTCAAAACAACCCAAAAGAAAGCTAAGTGTAATAATATTTGGGGAGTTTCTTATGGAAAAATGTGGAAGTATCTGAATAATTTAATATTTACAATGACCCTCTGAAAACCTTTAAAAATAGCTCACTCTGTGGACTAAATCTAAACGGCATTACACAGCCTTGTAAAAACAGATAGAGCATCACTTCGCGGGAATGTATAAACAGAGAACTAATTTCTCTCTTTCTGTAGGGAAAACTGGCAAAAGGGAAAGCCGTTGTAAAATATTTGCATGGCTGAGGAAACTGTGGTGTTACCACAGTGACTGAGATTAATGGGCACGATCAAGGGGACAACATGGGCAACCAGTGAGCTGCAAAGATAGGAGATTTCTACACTGCCACAGTTGCTCCAGTCTGGGCAGTCCAGGGGGACAGAGGTTGCAAAGAGCCTGGGTTTTGCTTAGAAAATATCCTTTGCAGCATTCTCCCTATGAGACTAAGCACCAGCCCGCATGAATGTATTGTAAACATAAAGGTCTTGATACCATTCCCTCCTCCTTATTTTCCAGACCCTCGGAGCAGCCATCTGCAGTGACTGCTTAATGAGTTCCAAATCTCACTTCCACAAATACCCATTATACGGTCTTCATACAATTAATATTCTGCTGTGTTACTCTATTGCTTGTCCTGTGGAAGCCTGTGCACAGAGCTGCTCCACTTGCAAAGGTTGGAAATGCAGGACAAAACACAACTACCTTTGTTCTGAAATGGACATCTATCATGCATTTAAGCCACCTCCACACTATTCTCCATTTGGTTTCACAAGTACATCACTACAGTCTAATTCAAATGAAGTACTACACAGAACTGTTTCAACTCAGAAATTCCCAAGCCTATTTTATTAATTCTTCAGAGACATATAATAATGCCACTCAAGGGAATATAGCCTATAGGAGAAAAGTATGTTAATCTTTTTATTGTTAAATAGAGAAATTAAAATATATGGATTATTACACTTGCTTCATAACTGTGCATGGCTACATGTAAAAAATGATAATAAAAATGAAACCATCCTTTTTATAATGTGACTACTGGAATAATTTTATGTAACTACTATTAGGGATACATTTAAAATACTACAAAATTCTTAGATGACTGTTTCAGCATACTGTATTAATCAACTGAGGCATAATTGTATGATGGCCTAAAAGTCAAACTTTTCCTTAAGTTTCCTGACCTTGACCTGAAGAAAATGTTATAACAAAATTTCAGATTGGATTTCTTTAAGGCAACAGTTCCTCTTACCTAAACATACCCTTGAAATAGAGAGAAAGAGCTTGCTGATAAATGTTTCAACACCACACTTTATTAAAACAAGTTATTTCTGTTGTTTACTATGTGGTTAGGCCATGATGAAAAGCAGATCTTCACCAATACATTTTTGTGCAAATTCCTTACCTTTCTGTTTACAAAAGAAAGTGAAGTACCTTTCAGTGGTATTTGTCACAGAGCCCTAGCAGCCAACAATGCACACTGTCAACTGCTTAAGGTTTCACTTCCTAATTAACTTTCTCAGAAGCAAAAGAACTGTCTGAAAACACAAAGCTCTCACATTTACCCTCCTGCCACTCCATCCTATTCATCCCTGGCCCCACGGCTGCGGCCACCAAGAGCAACAAAGTCCTGAAGGAGGGTCCCCACAGCCCAAAACATCAAGGAGGTAACCTGAGCAGCTTGACTACAGAGCAAATTAGTTATCTGCTTTAGCGGAGGATTTTTTAAGAGATTATGACTCAATTGCAATTCCACCACAGACTCCTTGATGCAAATGCTTTTTTAAACCAACACATTTCTCTTTTTCTTTTTGCTTTATATAAAATCCCATTCAAATTCCATAGTGTCTTTCTAGGCTTGTTGAGTGAATGCACTCTCCTCAGGTATAAATCATCTTTTGTTCTACTAAATAGCAAGAATACTAAACATAGCTGAAATTGTTATGGAGGATGTTAAGACCTATTTGAATGTGATCAACAGAAAAAACAGTATTCCATGAATCAGACCACAAGTATTGTTACATTTTTCAATTACAAAACAGTTATAATTAGAATACTTCAAAATGCGATCCAGTACAAAAGTAAATATGAATCCTGTCTATTTCAAACACAGTCCCCTATTTCTTCCCATTGTTACTAGAGCATGATTGGTTTACCTAAAGCAAAGTTCTGCAATAATTGTCAAAGCAAGACCCAGATGAAAAGTGCTGAACGCAGATGTTGAATACAAATATTATTTCACCAAGTTTCTACAAATAAGCTTTGGGTAAATTTTCTCCTGACAACATGCCCCATCTTCTGCTGTTTGCTGATCCTTAGGCTGGACCAAGCTTTTATTACTCTTATTTGTTTAGAAACAACATTCCCGTGAGCCTCAAAGGCAAGGAGACTGACATGTCTTGATTTTTCTACTATAAGTTTCTTTCACTTCAGGATGATGGTAAATTATTAATTGCATTATGCCTTGAATGTCTCCAGATGATCGCAGATTGTGAAGCTCTTCTAAACACAGGTTTGCAAGCTGATTGACCCAGCACACATTCTGGTAGCTAAATTGCAAAATGACAGATTCATCAACTGAATGAGCTGCTATCAGATAATATTAGCTGGCAGATGTCTCAAAAGAAATAGTTGACATCTGCAGAGCTCTGGCAATTAACTGTTTACGGGTCCAACACCTGCCCCAGTGATAGTATTTATTTCACAAATCATTTTAATGGCCATTTTCTCCAGCACACAAAATACTTAGCCTCGAAGGTAAAAAGTTCAGCACCAGCCACCTCTTCACGGCAGCATACAAAGCAGACAGAGAAGAAAGGGAGACAAAGCGCTATAGAGCCGGGTGTTGAGTGATTTCCCTGCCTCCCTCCGCCACCCAGGTGAGTCGGGACACACGGAGGGGGATGGCAGAGGGGCCGCCTGCCCAGCCCCAACACCCCAACTCCGTGGCACTCAGCCAGCAGCCAAGACCAGCCGCCAAGCCCCTCGCCTGCAAAGGGGCTCCTCGGTGTTTACCCAAAGCCAGCAGGGATCTTTTACACACTGGGGAGTGGAGGCCAGCAGTGGCAGAGCCAGGTCGCAGCTTCCCTCTCCCCGCTGTGCTCTGAGGGGTGAGCTGTGCCCAGGCGATGCCTGCTCAGCTGCTCATAACTGAGCCACTTTTACAGTAGAAGAGGCAATGACACTAATAACCACTAATCCTCTCAAAGGCTTTCTGGTCCCTTGCCAGGTCAGCTTTAATCAGCTGTGAACTATAAAAAAGCAAAACTTTGGAGGACTGAATTACATAACACAGCAAACCTTATAAATGCATCAAATCCAGTCCTCTAAAACCAGGCAGGATAGAGACTTAAATAGCTGTTTGCTCATGGGGAGCACAGACCATCTGCTAAGGAAAGCATGACTAGCAAGTAATCATGCAAGTACCAATCTGATTTTTGGTATGTTTGTCTCACTAAATGGCCATGCTTCAAGTCATCAAACCCACAGGCACCATATTTCCATGGTAAACTAGAAGGATTTAAATTCCCAGTGATGTCAAATATGAGATGGATACATTTTGCTCCAAGCTCCATTTCTCCTGCAGACTCATGAGTATATAAACGGCTATAAGCTGCTCAAACACAATGCATTGATTTCACTCAACAACAACAACTGGGCTTAGGTACCTCATATAATCAACAGTCCAGGTACATAGTGAAGATTAATAACATGATTCCTTTTTATAATAAAACAATATTTATATAAGAAAATACAATAAATGTATTAACAGCAGGAAATCCCATTTTCATTGGAGCAAGTCCAGATGTTGCTTCCTAAATGCAAATTATAAAATGCAAAGTGCAGTGGGTACCACTGAAATCAAGTCATCTAAATTAAATTAATGGAGGCATTTTCTATTCTGAGATTTTGAAAACAAGAATCACAGAGTCATAGAATATGCTGAGTTGGAAGGGACCCACAAGGATTATCAAGTCCAACTCTGAACCCTACGCAGGACCACCCCCAAGAGTCACACCATGTGACCAAGAGTATTGTCCAAATGCTTCTTGTACTCTGTCAGGCTTGGTGCTGTGATCACTTCCCTGTTCCAGTGCCCAGCTACCCTCTGGGTGAAGAAGCTTTTCCTCATATCCAGCCTAAACCTCCCCTGACACAATTTCAGGCCATTCCCTTAGGTCCTGTCACTGGTCACCACAAAGAAGAGATCAGTGCCTGTCTCTCTTCCCCCCCCCCTTTCCCCCTCAAGGAAGTCGTAACTACAGTGAGGTCTCCCCTCAGTCTCCTCCAGGCTGAACAGACCAAGTGCCCTCAGCTGCTCCTCATACAGCTTCTCTTCAAGGTCCTTCATCATCTTTGTTGGCCTCCTTTGGACACTCTCTAATAGCTGAATATCTTTCCTATATTGTGAAGACCAAAACTGCACACAATATTCAAGATGAGGCCACATTGGTTCAGAGCAGTGGGACAATGCCTTCCCTTGACCAGCGGGTGATGCTTTGCCTGATGCCCCCCCAGACATGTTTGACAGCTGTTAGGATAAGCAGGAAAAACTACAGAAGTGAAAAGCTTACCAAGTAGCCCACTGAACAAACATTTTACACTTTTTGTTCAGGAACTTCCTTCAGTCCATTTTTAAACAAGGAACTTAAAAATTTCCATACCTGCAGGGTCAGGTTTTTGAGAGCACATGAGTTATCTGAGAGCACATGAAGTAAGGTATGCCTCCTGTCATGGTAAATAGCCTGAAAAATATCCATGAGCCCCTTGAAACTCAGCTGTTGGGCTAAATCTTCTCCACAAATTTGTGGGGTTTCTTTCTTTTTTTTTTACCATGCTTATTCTCACAGGGGCACAGTCCACAGTTTCTTACATAGCAGTTGCATGCAGACAATGTCCACACTATGCAACCCTTCTCCCTCATAGACAGCAGGTAACACTGCTGCAATGCCAGGACGCTGACACTTAACACCATGCTATGATTTCACAAGGAAAAATTTGATGTGAAAAAAGCTATACCTGGCAAGCCAGAATACACAGATAATTACGGACTTGTAACAGCTCACTGGACATCACACTACACACAGAAAAAGATTATCCTTATTCATACGAGCTTATACTTTAAACAGGCAACCTGGCAGAGGAGGACTGCTTTGTGTCCTGAAACACCTTGCTTTCCCTCCCTCACTCCAGCCTGCCACTGGTGTTTCGCAGACCTCTAACAAAACCTGGCTGGTATACATATCCCTTTGAAAAGTTCCAGGTGTTCCGCAAAAAGATGCAAAGAACTTATTTTTATTGGCTAAACCACAAAATGTTCAGATTAGCCAATATACCTCTATTTCTACAGAAGAGCTGCAGCACTAGAGTCTGACATCCATTTTCTTATCTGAACATCAGGCTCCACCTGTCTGGTGCATCTCCTCAAAGACCCCTTCTTCCAGGCTGCAGCTAGACAAAGAGGGGGTATTCCCATTTTGTGGGATATTGAGTTCCATCTGAAATATGAAATACACATTTAGAATTTCCAGCATTTTTTCAGCAAGGGGAAAAATCAAAACGTTTCCATCTGTAATGAAACAGAGCAACTAACTGCATCAATCCTGGACCATCTGAGCCTTGGCATGGCTCAGGGTCAGGGTCAAGCTGGGGACTCGAGTAGGTTACCAAGAGATGGGCACCCTAGGTAGGTGTTTCCTCAATCCCTGGCACTGCTATCCCAACCTGACAAAGGCAGACAGGCAGGAGGAGCATCATGGTCCTCCCACTAGCTGCATCCTGGCTTCTGCTAGGCATTTAATACCCTCTTGCTTTCTTCCCTACACACTGTGGGTTTTGAGTTATCTTAGGTTTTTCCACTAATGTTTTTGTATTTCCTAGAGAGTGCTGGGGAGACAGAGGAAGGGTGAGTATATCCAGATGCTCATATGGGCTTTTCAAGACACAGCCTTTAGTGATTGGGTTATGCACTGGTGGGAGGAAGGGAAACCAAACCCCAATATTCTGTTACTGTCGTAAACTCCTCAAATTCTCCCACTTTCAATACTTCTAAAATTAGGGTCATGCACCATTGCCTCACTATATCCTTTTCACTCTGTTCTTTATAGATATTCTAGATGAGGCTGGTCTACAGTTTCTGTCATCATTAGAGGATTTCATGACAAATGGGCTATAAGCCTGAACCTTTAATCCTTCCTATTCATGCAAGCGTAGAGACCCCAGGGAGCGCCCGCATCATATTCTCACAGATGAGATTCTCTCAGTGTGAATCTCTTTCCTCATCATCCACCTCGCCAGTGGTAGCTTTCTGAAGGAAGGTCCCTAGAGCACCTCCATGTGAATCTTCACACTAATGAAGTAGTTATGGATAACAAATGAGTCCAGGCAAAATCCCTGGATGCAAGAAAGACAGAAACCAAAGCTCTTGTTGCCATTAGGCCATGCTGAGAAGATCATATAGTACAAATGTTACATGTGGAAACACTGTCAGTGCATCCCTGTTTAAAAATATAATACCCATCTTGGAATTATTCCTGTTATTTCCTGGTCCATACCATCCTCATCCAAGAAATCCTGAATTTCAGCTTTCCTAGAAAGCATTTTAATAAGCCTAATGCTCCTGCCATCATATTCCTTGAGAGCAGAGAGATTACGTTGGATTCTCAGATAAAACACTCATTAGCTGGAGAAAAATTAAAAATATCAACCATGAATTTCATAGGTAGAGAATTAAAAAAGAAAACAGAGTTAAGATTATACTTAGAAAAAAAAGGTCAAATTCATTCAGGTAAGAAATGCATGGACAAGACCCTTAAGCACTCTATATAATAAGGTGTAGTTATGATGAAATTATTTTATTGCACTGGTTCCAGACTAAAGTTATTTTTAAAGACACTTTATGCATTTGTCACCTGCTGATGCTCCTAAAGATAGAGTTAATGTTTTTCTTAACTGTAAAATTCTCATTGAATACCTTTTTTGTTTAATTTCACTCTTACAAACAAGTTTACTACTGCATCAAAGGCACAAACAACTTCCAGACCTGGCCAAGCAGTTGATGTAGCTTAAAATTAGATTGGTCACATTTGCAGAGCCCAAAGTGAGACGAACTTGCTGCTATTTCTGACCTTCATTGTTGTCTATGGAGCGTGTGATAGGACGGAGAGCCTGAATCTTAGCATCTAAACTTTTGACTGCGCTCCTGCATGATTTCTCTGAACACAGTGGAATTGTATGGGCCAAGGAGGAGACACCTCTAACACTGTTCCTCCCATAAGTACTATATACACATTGTATACTGTATATGAGAGGCTGTGAATGGCAGTCACCTCTAAGACTATAAGGATTTTGTAGCTTAAGTCATCATTATGTATACACTGCTCTGCTGGAGACAGAATTAATGAGTATGGTTTTCTACAGCCTGGTGTCCTTTGTCCCCTATTCACTGTTGATCTCCACCAAAATAACCTCTCTGCTGTGAAGGACATCTCTGAAATCAAGAGATAGCAGGGTCTGGTGATCTGGACAGGTTGCATATGCCATTTGGGCAGCCCAGGTCTTCTAGGCTTTCCTGCAGCATGAGTATTGATTTGAGGCCACTCATCTCAAATGAAATGCCTTCAATGTAACTTGTAGGAAGCTGCTATTTCTCCTAAATCTGGTTAATTTGGCTAGAAATAAAATAAAATAGTGAAGTATTCAACAGTTGGCAGACTCTGAATTAAGACTGGTGCTTTTTTCCAAAATGTCAAAAATATGAAGAAACAAAAATTTAAAGACTGATTTGTTAAAGCTGAAAAAGTTCAAGAAGAACTTTCCCAAAACAACCTTTCCCCTGCAGCATGCAAGTAATTTTCACTTGGGTGAAAAAAAATTATGAAAAAATAGCCAAAGTTTAGCAAAATTTTCTGCGAACAAGATTGAAAATACATAGCATCAGCAAAACTGCTTGTAATAGAAGGTAAAAACAACACTGCATAAAAATTTAATCATAAACTATTTCTTCAAATGTATCCTGTGCAAAATATAATTTTGCACACTGCATTTCAGCTGAACTATAGAGGAAGTGCCTTTTTTAAGCAAGAGCATTTAACAGCCATAAATGTTAAACTTGTCCAAGGATCACATCTTTAACTACAGATCCAATTTACATCTAATTTTAGCTTAGAAACTGGTTGGAAGATTTACTTGGGAAATGCCAGAAAACTTATCCAATGTGAAGTGTGGTAAATTGCTAAGGACTGGCTGCACTTTTTATAAAAACCCAGAAATTTAATCCCTTTAGAGCAAATCTTAGTCTTAAAACTGTCATCATGCTTGGGTCATCCAGCATGCTTTATAATTTACTATTATTTATTGATTCTTACATACACAAAATCAGCTAGCAGAAGAGCATCCTCAATGCCATAAACTAGATGAGTATAGAAAAAGGAAGAATGACTAATTCCCAGCTTTAGCAGCTATTGTTAATTAGTGCTTCCCTGCTCAATTTCACTTGCTTTAAAGTCTCTTATTTATTAAATGGTTCTTGCTAGTTCAAACTAATCCCAAATAAGAAAAAAAATGTTTAGTTGTGCAGCAGAGATTAAAGGGCTTCAACATGCTCACTGTTAACAGGAAGTAAAGAAAATACATTTCTTCATCAAATCATTTTCACAAAGCCTCATATATTTCATCAAAAATGGCCATTAGTGTTATTTCAAAGACGTGCTTGTGGTTTTTGCTAACTACTTATTACACAGCCATCATTTTGTAATATAAACCAATGACTTAGTGATAAAGTGCACCAGTTGGAAACATAAACAGATGCATTATGGATAACTGAAGTACTGATTTCTCTTCTACAAATTCATTCTATGTCACTTAAAAGAAAAAATCAAAGGAACCTTATGTTTAATAATATTTAGATATTCAGGATATGCTTAAACTTAGCAAATTAGAACAGTTACAATATTCTATGTAGCAGAATACTGAATTCCAGGTTCAAAAATCAAATGAGATGGAAAATGCTTATGATCCCTTGATAAGCATAGCTAGGAATGAATTGGCATATGGAGGAGATGGAAAAGCCAAAAACAGCAGGAGTTGTGCTGTGCAAGGCTTTTGTAATGACTTTGTGGCCCTATTTCCCAGATTATGTTTCCAGTTTTTGAAAATCAGACAGGCAAAGAAGAACATTTTGAAAAATCGCATTCTTCTGCAGACCTATCTGTGTGGTTTTTTAACTATCCCATGGTAATGCAGACCCAATCCTAAAATGCATACACACCTCACCTGCAAGATAATTTCCTCGTCTTCAAAGAAAATAACACTCCAGCTGTGCAGCACAGTTTGCCCGTTTGATGGTATAAACAATCTCCTATTCGGGTTTAAAAAGACTGGCCCTTTACTACTGCATGCTTTAGAAGAAACCTCCAAAAATTTATCATGCTTCACCTTGTATCAAGGGATGAGTTGACTGAACTACTCTCAGAAGGTAAATTCAATGTATTATCTCATATTTTAAAAGGAAAAAAAAACCTAGAAATCAGCAGAGAAATTTCCATTTCTCTGGACACTCTGAATTATCTCTTTTAAAAATTGTCCCTTCAAATAAAGCCCCAAGAACAGCACCCTTTTCATGAGTCATTTCCCAGTGGAGGAAAGGCTTCCTTTAACAACACTTTCCACATGGCCTCCTGCAGCATTCTTATATCCAAGGTAAGTCTTTACAGTCCTGATGGTTGGACTTCAAGATGGAGGAAAAATTGTTCAGATTGCCCATTTCAAAGGGTAACTGTTATTGGGTAGTACCCTACGCAGTGCCTGGTGAGGAGTTCCTCAAGGGTCTCTCTCAGGACATGTCAGGAAGATTAGAGACACCAGCTATAAATTGGAACGAGAGGGATTCAACCTGAATATAAAGAAAAAATCCACCATCAGATAATTTAGCATTGTAATAGGTTGCCCAGTGATGAAATCACAAGTTGCCCATCAGGGGATCCTGGGCAACTCTGTTTTCCAGAAGCATATTCAACTTTGGCAATCTTTTTCAAGTGCTTGCAACATGAACAATCATATGTGTCCTAACTGTGTCTTTGGCCAGGAATAGAGAAAGCAAACCCTGCTATGTCTGGCTAAGACCATGCAGTGTGTCATCAAGAGCTGCAAAGCATCTCACAAATATTGGCATCAGCTTTATATACACATTGGGGAAGTGAAATGGAAAAAAATTATCCCAGAAATTATCCAGGCCTCAAACAAACAAGAAATTAAATTAACCAGCAAAGTTCATAAGGTTCACTGTTAGAGGGAGAGAGGAACTACTAAAATACACCTTTAATTGAACAAATAGCAAATTAAGTAATACTTCATAGACTTCTGAGATGTTCCAAACTTGCACAACAGTTAACATGAGCACAAGTGAACAAGAATCTTTCCACTAATTTGAGGTTGACAGTTTTCTCAATTTCTACTTTTTATTTCTTTCCCTGAGTCTACGAGGATTTTTATATTATAAACAGTTTATATTGTCTCTGTGTGAGATTCTGCACAATGATCTAAGACCACTTTGTATCAACAATACTCTAAGACAAAACAAGTCCCAAATTTGTTTTGCATGGAGTTCTGATATTTTTTCGGCATCTTTTACAGAAACAAACAAACAAAAACATGGAATTGAAAAAAAATCTTTATTTTTAAAAAAACCTGTAAATTTTGCTATTGCTTTTTCTGTGTCAGGTATTTTGGAAGATTTTTTTCTTTTGAGAAAACTGAAAATACCATCATGTTTTGCTCAGAATATTTCAAGTAATATATAAATAAACATTTGCAAAACTGTCATAGCCAATTGACTTTCAACCTCACTGTTGCTTTGTTTATTCTAC
Source organism: Manacus candei (assembly GCF_025592945.1). Classification (NCBI taxonomy): domain Eukaryota; kingdom Metazoa; phylum Chordata; class Aves; order Passeriformes; family Pipridae; genus Manacus; species Manacus candei. Next base: position 2,643,919 of record NW_026138067.1, on the reverse strand, counting down.
TGCATCCTGGTTAAAAGCAGAAGAAGAAAAACATTAGGAGTTAGCACTTCAGTTGTTGCCAGTGCTGCTTTCTCTCCTTTTCTTCAACACTTTAAGCCAAAAGAGCAAGTTAAAATGCTGAGTGCTAATTAACCATCAAACAATCACGATGCAGTTTCTTGCACTGAGTCTCCAGACCCATTGCTGGAAAGAAAACTTTCTGACTCCAGTAGTGTGGTGAAGCAGTAAGGAAAGGAGGGATGCTCCAAGTTAATATTTGGTGCCAAACATTGAAAAAACATGAGAGTGTGCATCAGTATGATACACCTGGTCAATTTTTAAATCAAAGAAGGAAAAAAAAGGAGAAAAAAGGCTAAATTTAAGCCTTTAAAATTAATTGCTTAATGAAGACTGACAAGAGTCGATGTAACAGGGCCATTTTATATTTAGAACAAACAGTGCCCTCTGTGGTTTAACAGAAAATGTGGTGTTGATTTCTTCTGTATTGTATTTTTAAACACAGAAGCTAAGAGCACCCAAAATTGCCCTATTTAGTATAATCACTTAGCTCGATGAAAATCCTCAGTCATTTTAGCATGCTTGCTTCAGGAATGCAGATTACAAGTAGCAAACAGAAAGTAATCCACAAATAGCTTTAGAATCCTGTTTGAAAAATTGGCCTGTGAGCGATGTAGGTCTAAAAGCCAAGTGAGTACATTATGATCCAAAAAAGTGAACGATTTTTTTAAATGATTTATGTAAACTAGGAAAGAAAAACTCACTTTAAAACAAACTTGAGTGTGTATTGTTGATACGATCACATTTTAGAATACACTAAGTGTTCCAAATGGCCCTTAGATCAATTTTGGGAAGTAAACAAAGCTCAGCTTTCAATGAGATTTAGGTTTTAAAACACAAGAAATTAGGTATAGGTTAATTCAAACATTCATTAAATCCAGACTGCATGAGTTATATTCCATGGTCTAAAGTGATGACTAATGCAGATAACAGTCATGCTTATGCAATTTGTTACAGACAATATGTTAAGTAAAATAGTTTGCACAAACTCTGAAATAAAGGATCTTTCCAGTTAACAGAAAACCCAAAATCAAAACATAATATGAAACATGCATTTTGTTCTATATTTGAAATCAGAGAGTGTGTCCACATTTTTTACACACACATACACACTCGCAAACACACACACATATGCTCACACACACATTATTTTAACAGATGCCAGATGGAAAAGTATTTGACATACAGTTTACTTTCAGCATAGCGAATGTGGCAGCCTCACCATCGTCCTCCTGTGGTGCAGAGCAGCCCCCAGTAATGTAGCACAGCCCTTGCCAGGCCAGTGGCACACTTGGCCATGAAGGAGTAATGCCAGCTAGGAGACATCCTGGGGGCACCTCTGGAGGAGGTGGGGGCACCTTGGGAAGATGAAGCAGCCAAAATCAGTTCCCATCCCTTACAGGTAGACAAGTCTGCAGATGGAAGGAGGACACAGCCCAGGGACCTCAGTAACCTCAGCCTCTCCTTTTGCAAGGAACCCTTTGGAGCATTGAAAGGTTGCTGGGTATTTCCCATACCATTTGCTTCTCTTCTGCTCTAGCTGACCTTTTTCTCCCCTCCATGGTTTGGACAATGGGAATGTGGGACACCTCTGTAGACCAAGGGCACCATCATGAACTGCTGAGCCCCAAAGTGGGGTACAAACCATGTGGGTGTTCCCCTCTGTGTAAGGCACTATGATTTTTCCCACTATTAGCATCTGGAAAAGTCTTCCTTTATGACAATTTATAGTAACTTGTATTCACAATCCTACAAGCTCCAAGCCATGCACCAAGACTGCTCTGGACACTCTGCCAAGCTAAAAGACGCTGGCTGGCACCCAAAGACAGTCCAAGAACAGGTGACAGCAGAGGGAGGAGGACTCTCTTGAGTACATGGCACCTGACCATGTTGAGTACACATCTGCTGGCAGAGTCTTTCCAAAATTTTTATGTGTAATGTCTAACCTGCCTTTGAGGGAGATACAGGGGAAATAATAACTCTCCTCAGCCCAGTTTCAGTGGTTAGTCATCTGAAGCATCAATGTGTTGTTCTCACAGGCATCAGCACGAGACCTGCTGAAGCAGCTGGAGGAATAGCAAAGCAGGTTTGCAATACAATAAATCTATTACCATATTTCATTCATGTCTGTTCATACAAGGCTCTGAAGATGTAAAGGGTAATATAAGCACTGAGTGATATTGTTAGTGTTTCAAAAGCTACTATGGCTTTTAGGTTTGATACATTTACAGCATGCAAAAAAAAGCCTAACACTCTGTCCCATAGCTGGAAAGCCATCAGTGGGCAAAGAGTGTAAAATGAACTCACAAGTATTTATCAAAACAATTCTATTAATTTGGAATAGCTGTATTTGTAAAGCATTATAGTGTAAAGTATTATTAGAGTTAGCTGGATGTCTGAGATGAATATGGGAAGATGAAGAAATTAAATATTTATTTTACTATCCTGAATGTCACTTTTGTTATGATATCTGGGTGTAGAGTGCTTTTCTGGCTGGGACTTTCTATAAACTCAGCATTGTAAGGCACAGCACAGACTTGTCTAAATACAAAGGCAGTTTCACTTTGCTGATTGATGTTGATGTAGGTGCATGTATATGGAACCTCCTGCTGTATTGTCCCAGCACCTCTTTATCCCTGGCATCAGACTTCAGTACCTTGGTCCTGTGGCACTTTGGGAGCGTTTCCCTGTTCCTAAGAAGTGTTGGTTTGCCTGAAAATTCCAGGGAAAACATTTTGAAGTTAATATATTGGGCTTGTAGCTTTGTAACACAGAGCTTGTTTTGCAGAGAAGTGTTTAAGTGTTACCTTTCCTTTTGCCAATAGGAAAATAATTTCAATGGAAAGTCCAGGAGTTGTGACTAAATCAACCATTGCAGAAAAGGGGCACTTTAATCATAAAAGAAAGCATTAGAAAAAGAGTTTGGGCAAGTGGACACTCCATCAAAACAAACAAAAAAAATAAGCATATAAAATAAAAAATATGTATTAAAAAAAAACCCACTTTGAGCTGTTGATTCTCATGGTAGCTGTGAGTAAATAATTTCCTGTATCCACTTTCATCTGTGGCTGCATTTCTTGGTAACATATCTCCTGGGGTTCCAGAAAGACTCCTAGGATCCACTGTCATATCCTTACTGGGAATAGGATCCACTGATAATATCTGTCAAAGATATAGGGAAGGAAAACCCAACTCTTAATGGGAGAAAAACAAAAGATTCTAAAATTATTGTTCACAAAACAGCTAAGGCATAGAAATATTTAATCAATCTATTTAGAATAGTTTGATTAATAATTTTGATACTATATCACAGAAGAAGAAAATAGACATAATTAACAAAACTTTGATTCTTAAAGAGAGCTTGATGCTTCCATTTTTCTCATTAATATCTAAATATATATCCCTAGCAGTATAGTTACAATTTTCTTATGAGCTGTTGTCATGGTTTAATCCCAGCCAGCAGCTCAACCCCACGCAGTCACTCGCTCACTCTCCCACAGAGGGATAGGGGAGAGAATTGGAAGAGTAAAAGTGAGAAAACTCATGGGCAGGAATAAAGACAATTTAATGGGTAAAGCAAAAGCTGTGCAGGCAAGCAAAGTAAAGCAAGGAATTAATTCATTTTTTCCCATGGGCAGCCAGGTGTTCAGCCATCTCCAGGAGGGCAGGGCCCCATCATGTGTAACAGCAACTTAGGAAGACAAATGCCATCACTCTGAACATCCTCCCTTTCCTTCTTCTTCTCCCAGCTTTATACACTGAACATGACACCATATGATCTGGGATATCCCTTTAGTCAGTTGGAATAAGCTGTCCCAGTTGTGTCCCCTCCCAAGGACTTGTGCACCCCCAGCCTACTCATTTGGGGGTGACATGAGAAGCAGAAAAGGCCTTGATGCTGTGTAAGCACTGGTCAGCAATAACGAAAACATCCCAGAGTTATCAACACTGCTTTCAGCACAAGTCCAAAACACAGTCCCATACCAGCTCCTGTGAAGGAAATTAACTCTATCCCAGCCAAGACCAGCACAACTGCATATTCAAAGTGTTGTAGGCAGCACAGACGGTTTCCCATGGACAGCAAGAGTTGCATAAGGGTAATCTGAAGTGCTCTTTGAAAGGTATTTAAAGAATAACTCAATCATCAGGCACAGTCAACATGGGCTCACAAAAGGAAAGACTCTTTTAACTAATTTGATTATCCTTCTATGATAAGGTCACCCACCCAGTGGATGAGGGGAAGGCTATGGATACGTTTTTCTGAATTATAGCAAGGCTTTTGATAGTCACAGAATCACAGAATACTCTGAATTGGAAGGGACCCATAAGGAGCATCAAGTCCACCTCTCAAACAAAAGGCCCATACAGGGATTGAACCCACAACTTTGGTGTTATTAGCACCATGCTCTGAGCTAATCTCAGGATCAGATAACTCACAGCATCCTTCAGGACAAATTGTCCACCTGTGGGATGAGTGGGCAGAGCTGGGGTAAGCTAGGCAGAAGGGCAGAGCTTAAAGGGTTGTAGTGAATGGGGCTACATCTGCCTGGTGAACTGTCCCAGCAGTGTTCCTGAGAGATCAATCCCAGAGCCAGTTCTGTTCAACATATTTATTAAGGATGTGGATGTAGGAGTTGAATGCACCATTAGCAAGTTTGCTGGTGATACCAAACTAGGAGGTGTCATTGACTCTCTTGAAGGACAAGATGCCTTGTGGAGGGATCTAGATAGCTTGCAGCATTGGGCAATGATTAATGGCATGAAATTTAACAAGTCTGAATGCCAGATTCTGCACCTGGGATGGGGTGGCTGGAGAGCAGCCCTGCAGGAAGGGATCTGGAGGTGCTGGTCGGCAGCAGACTCAGTAGGAGTCAGCAGCATGCCCAGGCATCCCAGAGGGCAAACAGCTCCTGGAGTGCATCAAACTCAGCATCACCAGCTGGTCAACAGAGCTATCCGTGTAGCCTCACCTTGAGCACTGTGTGGTGTTCTTGGCCTCTCAATTGGAGAAGAATGTGAAGATCCATGGGAAAGGATGACTATAGATTGCCTCATTTCACACATATTCAAGGGAGACAAATTATTCTCTGTACTTCCAAGTTTTTGAGGAACTGTTTTTTCAGCTTTAAGTGCAGTTCTTTCAAGAAAATTTATGTGAGTGATTAAGGTTGGGGAAAGGTTGATTGACTGTTTGCTAGCTTGGGCTTTTAACAGAGAGAGAAAAAGGTAAGTAACTTGGTATTAGTAGCCCCATTAGCTAGTGTTTGTAGAAACGAAGGCTTCAAAATCAATGCTCTGCCTTGTGACATGAGGGACATGAGGGAAGAAGGCCCCAGTGCAAGAACAATATGTACCCATTCCAACAGAACTGGACCAAGACGGGATCAGACATGCAAAGGCCTAGAACAACTTGCAGATTTTCTCTAGACAAGGAAGACCAGCAACATGTGGGAAGCACATGTCCATTCAAAGCTTCACAGCATACTCTGGTGGTCACTGGCATGCAGCATACCCTCAGTTGATCCAAAACCTTTCATCCAGTGTCCTACTCAGAACAGATATATTCTCTTTGCCTCTCCAGATTCCTTAGTTTTTCTTTCCTTTCTCCACATTCTTCCATACCAGTTTCAGCCTTCCAGACAGCATTACAAACTCAGCTATTCATCCAGTAGATTAATATATTTATTACACCAGTGCAGTTTGATATGTTCTTCTGCTTTGATCTTCTCTATAAAGATAACACATAAAATTTCCCTAAAATAATTGTTTGAATGATACTGTATCTTCTTTTAAAAATTCTGATTTTAATGTGTCCACCGAAGAAAATGTGCCATATTAATTTAATATAGCTCAAACAGTTAAAACCACTCTAAAAATATTTGAATCTTATTTCTACTCCAAAACTGTCAGCCTGCAGCTTAAGGTTGTTTTGTCTCATACGGTACCAAAGTTCTAACTCTTAGCATTGGTTAACTAGGGCTTTAATGCAACATAATTATCAATTCTATGTAGTGAGAGTACCTCAAAACTATACCTTAAATTCTAACTTTCCTTTTTATTAAAATAATAAGATTGAACCCCATGAGTCTTTCACCAGAAGATCTAATCTTTCACCACTTCTGATCTCCCTGTACCTACCTGTGATTCCCTCTTTGTACACTGAAGGATCTGATCAGCTTATGTAGATTACTTTGCCTGACAGAATCCTGTGGAGAGTTACTTTTAACAAGTCAGAGCTGCCTATCTCACAAGAAAGGCTCATTTTCTGTTTTCCTGGAAGTATGGCATTACCTTTACTGATGTGCTTGATTCAGAAGTCCTATCTCTTTTTTTATTAGCTGCCTGTCTCTGTTACTTACCCCTCCCCAGTCTCCACATTGGTTGCAAACCTTTTCTGCAATGATTTCCTTTCAGATCTTCAGTTCAAAAAATTGAGAAGATAGGACCTAGAATGACAAGATGCAACTAAAAATATTCAGAAGTGGCAATCAATTTATTATAATATTACGACATCTAACCAATTTACTACACTTCAGGCAGTAAATTACATTGCTCTTGATTAAAATGCTACAGAGTACATTATCAAACATTTTACAAGACTTGCTTTTCAAACAAATTTTCAGTATAAGAAAAAACATGCTGAACGACAGGTTAGTTTCAAGAGATTTTCCCTGAAAACTCTGGGTTTGAAATTAATTATATTAACTTGCTCCATTCTTTATTTAGTGAGAATTTCATCCACAATTATGGGGTTTTTTTACATGATCATTATAAAGTTAAAAGGCTTAAAAGGTAAAGGGCTGCAATTTTACCCCTTTTATTATGGCATGTCATTAATTTTTGCTGTGTCCTCTAAAACTTAGCACTGTTCCAAGATTTATTGAAAAGTGCCATTAATCATCCAAAGACCTCTTCGGCAAGCTCTTATAAAACTCTCAGATGCAAATTATCTAGATGTCCCAATTTTAAAATGTCTAGCTTTAGCACCTGCTGTTTAAATCTTTTGAGAAATGTTGGAATGGAAAGTGTTTCAGTATCAGGATCAGTATGTAATATGACTAATTCCCATGGTTTTTCCCCAAATACATAACAAAAGTATTTCACAGAATCGGTAAGACTAGAAGGGACCACAGTGAGGCATCTGGTCCAACCTCCCTGCTCAACCTCAGAGTCTTCCTAGAGCACATGACACAGGATTGTGTCCAGGCAGTTCTTGAATGCCTCCAGTGAGTGTCCATCTCTCCAATGTGTTGAGGTCCTTCTGAGGGGCTGCACAGCCCTCTGGGGTACTGACCACTCCTCCCAGCTTTGTGTTGTCAGTGAACTTGCTGAGGAGGCATCTGCCCTGTCATCCAAGTCATTGATTAATAAGTTCAACAATACTGGGCCCAGTATTGAACCTCAGGGGACACCACTAATGACAGGTCTCCAACTAGACCCTGTGCCACCGACAATGATTCTCTGCAATCTGCTCTTCAGCCAGTTCTCAATCCACCTCACTGTCCACCTCATTGTCCACTCACCCAGTTCACACTTCCTTAGTTTGCCTGTGAGGATGTTTTGAGAGATAATGTCAAAGGCCTTGCTGAAGAGGTAGACAATATCCCTGCTCTCCCTTCATCCTTCCAGGTAGCTGTTTCATCATAGAAGGCAATCAGGTTGGTCAAGCACGATTTCCCTTCCATGCTGACTACTCTTGATCACTTTCCTGTCATCCATGTGGATAGAGATGACCACCAGAATGAAGTGCTCCATCACCTTTCCAGGGACTGAGGTGAGGCTGATGGGCCAGTAGTTCTCTGGGACCTTCTTCTTGCCCATGTTTGAATGCTGGGGTGACATCTGCTTTTTTCCAGTCCTCAGGCCTCTCTCCTATCTCCATTACCTTTCAAAGATGATCGTGAGCTGCCTCACTGTGGTATCCACCAGCTCTCTGAGCACTCATGGATGCATCCCCTCAGGACAAATGGACTTCTGAGTGTCAAGTTTTCCTAGTTGTTCTTTAACCCAATCCTCCTTGACCAAAGGAAAGTCTTCCAACGTTCCTTTACCCTGGTCTCCCGGGTCAGAAATTTCTGGGGGCTGGCCTTGCCAGTGCAGACCAATGCAAAGAAGGCTTTCAGTAACTCTGCCTTCTCTGTGTCCTTTGTTACCAGGGATGGTAACAGAGGGTACCCCCTCCATTTAGTGATGGGCTCGCATTATCCTTTTTTTTCCTGTTGTTACTGATATATTTGGAAAAGCCTGTGTTGGTTCCCTTGACATCCTTAACCACATTTAATTCCAGATGGGCCTTGAACTTCCTTGTCTCATTTCTAACTCTGACAACCCCTCTATATCCATTCCAAGTTCCCTGATCCTGCTTCCATCTCCTGTGTATTTCCCGCTTATGCTTGAATAATGGCAGGGTTCTTTATTCATCCACACAGGTCTCTTTCCCCCTTTGCCCAATTTCTTGCTCATCAGGATACATTGTTCTTGAACCTGGAGGAAGTGATCCTTAAATATCAACCAACTGTCTTGACCCCTCTTCCCTTCAGGGCCTGATTCCAGAGGATTTTTTCAGGGTCCCTGAAGACACTAAAGTGAGCTCTCCTGAAGTCCATGGCTGTAAGCTTGCTTTCTGCCCTGCTTCCTCCTTGCTCAATACTGAACTTCACAATCCCATAGTCACCGCAGCCAAGGCTGCACCCAACCTTCACATCTCCAACAACACCTTCCCTGTTTGTTAGTATGAGATCAAGGAGCACACCATTCCTTGTGGAATCCTCCATCACCTGTGACAGGATATTGTCATCAATGCTTTTGAGGAATCTCTTGGACTGTTTGTGCTTCACTGTGTTGCTTCTCCCACAGATGTCAGGGTAGTTAAAGTCCCCCACACGAACCAGTTCCTGAGACTAGTTCAAGCTCCCTACAGAAGGCCTCATCCTGTTCCTCCTCCTGATCAGGTAGCCTGTAGGAAATACCCACAGCGTCACCCTTACTTAGTCTGCCCTTTAATCCTAACCCATAAGCTCTCTACTTGCTCATCATCCACTCTAAGACAGAGCTCAATAAAAATGTTGTCTCACACAGAGGGCCACTCCACCAGGACACCTTCCAGGTCTGTCTTCCCTGAAAAGCATGTAGCCCATCATGACAACATTCCAGTCATGGGAGCTGTCCCACCATGTCTCCATAATTGCAGTGAGGTCAAAGCCCTGTGATTGCACACAGATCTCTAGTTGCTCCTGTTTGTTCCCCCTACTGTGTGCATTAGTGTACAGACACTTTATGGAAGTATTTGATTGTGTCAATGTCCCAGTGGGGGTGCACAGGGACACCCCATAGTTCTGTCTCGTACTAATGTCTTTGGTTGTTTGTGCTTTCTCAAGATACTCTCTCTTAAGCCTCTTTTTGCTACAAGGGTGGTTGCTATATTTGCCTATCACTTCTGTTTTTCTCCATTATAACTGACACTTCTTCCATTTCTCATCTCAGTGGCCAATACTATTTTTTCCCTAAGCTTCCAAGTATCTTTCCTACTGGTTTTGGCTCAATTTATTCCTCAACTCCAATTACTGATTTTTTTTTTTTTTATTTCTATTATCAGGCTTTTGGACTTCTTATTTCTTACGTGTTCTAGAGTTTATTCTATCTCCATATAGTAATCTGGTTATAACCTTCTTGTGGTCTAATTTTGGCATATAGTTCTGTGGTTATTTCCTCTCTATCCACTATGATTAAATCTGTTATACAGCTCGGTTCTGCTAAATTGTTTAAAATTCAGTGTCTGGAAAAGTCTAGAATATTTTACTGTTGACAGAATGGGAGACCCAGCATGTCATTCAAATTGAAACTTCCAGCATCTAGGGGTTTTTTCATTCCAGCACACAGTATAGGGAGGCATTAGAAAACCCTACTACAGTGATTTTATGAATTCTGTTGAATGCTAATTACAAGCATCTCGTTTTTTCACAGAAAAGCATTTGCTGTAATTTTCATGACCTCATGTGAACCATGCAGGAACAAAGAAATGCAAGAGATGTTACCAGACCCTTTCCCATGTGCAGCTACTTGACATAATACCTCGCAGAGCCAGATTCTATGTCATCTCCAGGCTTCAGCAGCTCCTTCAAAGAGATGAGTATGCATGATGGATGCTGTATGCCCGTCTTCTACACCCTTCTACACAGGAATCTACAATAACAAGCAACACACACAAATTCTTTTCTCAAAGTATCAGGAGACATTATGGATAAAGCCAATGCCTGTCCATACCTTCTCCACTGCGCTGAAACACTGAACCCAGTCCCAAGCAGTTATGCCAGACAGGAGTTCCTGTCTACAGGGGCAACCTTCTGTCTGGTGCCAGCACCTGACAGAGGGTCATTCCATGCTGTACCACCACAGGCTTGCACACTCCAGGGAAACTCTTCAGTTGCTGGGACCAAAGCAGCTGTTTTCTCCTGCCATCACATTCTCCAACCACAACTCCTCTAAAAACAGAGTGCAAACTTGGTAGGGGGGCAGGGGGGAGGGGAAACAGGAGAGGAGAAGAGGGGGAGGGAGAGGATGCCCTGTGACTCAAAGAAAGATAACAGCACATTTTATGTGGCCTGCCATTCCCTCTCCCCTCTTGACTATTCCTAAATACGTTACATTCGGGGCCCTTTGCGTTCCAGGTATGTGAGTTCGTTCTATGGGTAGCATCCAGTGACAGCAATGTAAACATTTATTATGAGGTTAGGGGTGCTGGTGTATAGACCAATAAATAGTCTTTTTCCTCCCATCCCTTTGTGCCTCAGTTAATTTTATTGATATCTTGATTGGATGGAAAATGAGTGCTTATTTGTTCCCACTTCTACACTGGTCATCAGGTGAACCTAGTTGACCCATTCCTTACAAGGCTTGGAGGAGGCCTCCTCCCCTCAGGGCTGAAGGCACCATCCACTCGTGGTGCCAGCCCCATCTCCAGCCAGCATCCTTCTTTGCCTCCAGCTCCCCAGGCATGCCCAGTTCTCTGGCCATGCTCAACCCTGTGATGCATTCTGTTCATGTGCTGGTTGAGGACAGGAGAAAGGTTAATTAAAATCACCCTATAATCATGCATAAAAAATAAAAGCATTGTTTGGACCTTATGCAAGGAAGTTTACTTTATTTCTAATCTGCCTGTTCCCACATCTCATACAGAAGGACCTAAGAGATGCTTGATTTGCCCCCAAAACCTCAAGCTGGTAAGGCTCTGGCTTGGCTGCCTAGCTTGTAGATCAAGTCAGCATTTGAATGACTCCTAGACTTTTGAATACATGACAAAAAAAGGTAAAATAGGTATTTTCAGCTTGTCACAGGCAATTTAAGGGAATAAATGAAAGGCTATGTTCTATATGGGTGACTCTTTTCCCATTGAATTTCAAAGGCCTGCTGACACGCCTCTCAAAACTGTGCTGAGAAAAGGATTTTCGATAAACAAGAGTGTCAGGAAACATTAACAGTCAGGGTCCTGTCCAACTCCTGGTATTGCATATTCATACTGTCACACAGCACCTTCACTTATTCTTCATCTGTGCTTCTAGATGCAAGCAAGAGGGATTAATAAGAAATGTTCCTTCACTAAACCACATTGCCCTATGGGTTCCTGTCAGGAAACATCCAGCTACCAATACCATGAAGCCATTTAAAAGGATAGATAGATAAATAAATAAATAAATAAATAAATAAATAAATAAATAAATAAATAAATAAATGCATTGCCAAGGGATGATTTTCACTTTGGCTCCAATTTTAATCAGAATAATAACACCCAAGAGCAGCATGGCAGTGCTTTTTCTTTCATTTTGTGCCATGTTCAAGTGATGTTGTTTCACAGCTTTAATAGTCCTGTCAGCATTCATCAGCAAATCAAGACATCCTCCAGAATACCACCATAAAAACACAGTGGATTTTTAATTAGAACAGGGCAGCCCTTAGCACACCAACTACATGTTAAATTGATATTTCTCACTACAAGCTCAAGATTACCCAGTTTCAGCTGTTTCCAAATGAAGCAAATCAAGCTTAATGTGGGCTCAGCTGAACAAATGTATTTTCTTAGCTTTACAGCAGCTTTTAACTTTTAATGCTGTGTCCTTTTTTTTCCTTTTTTAAAAGATGATGTTATGGTAGGAAAATGTTACGCTTGCCTATGTGAGATTTACAGATGACCTTTTTTACTGGACAAGAGTTCTGTGAGACACTGGACAGAATATAAATCCCAGACTCTACTCCATCAAAAGCTGATAAATAAGTGAGGAAGATTAAGAGTGTAGTTTAATGAGCCAGTATGTTTTCCATTACAGATGTAATTATTTGCCAAAAATTGTCCTTTCCACATTCATTTTGTTTTGAAAAACAATGAGTCCTTCATAAAACCATCTAGTAGGTTTTCTGGATGCACCATTTTTAGGAGATCAGTGGTTTGTGGTCTTGTTGATGTGGATGAGAAGAAGTTAAAGTCATTTGTTGCTTTTCCTGAAATCTTAAGTACCACAAGCTGCTGGATTGTTTCTCATTAGTATCTGGGAATTACTAAAGTGTACTCTTTATTAAGTGTACTGGATTCCCATCCAGTCCCATTTTATGGTAACAAAAACCACAGGAAAAAAAGTGGCTTTTGTTACTTCTGTATTACTTTCCCATAAATTATGTGGAGCATATTTGCCTGTCATTTTTCTCTTTAGCCAATCAGTACTCAGAAGGTGTGACACCAGGAAAACTAAGCACTTTCAAAGATTAGCTCAAATAGGTGGAAGAAGTGAAGCTGAAATCAGGCAACATGCACTTCACTTGTTCCTTGCCCTAAAGAGCAGGAGGACAGACTGGTGGGGACTGCAGCCCATCCCCAGGGCGAAGTGAGTTCATGCACTTGTAGCTCAGCAGTCCCACCTCCCATGTACACGGGCTTACCTGAAGCAGCATAAGGAAACTGGGAGTCAGGCATACAGCTCACCTCCCCATCTTAACAGACACTCACTAGAGAAGTTTTTCTAATCGACACAGCCATATTTGCTCTTAATAATTCATGACTGTTATGTACCAGCCCACTTATTCTTGGAATATAGGCATTTCCCTAGAAAGAGGCCAAAGCGCAACAGCAAGAAGGAAAAGACTCCTCACTTGGCTGAGGATTGTATCCTGGAGTCCTTCTAGGTGCTGCAACTCTTCCATCCATTTGGAGTTTGACCTGAGGGTCTACAGATCTCAAAAATATTATAAAGGAGTTGAGTCCTTTGGAAAGGGATTGACAGTAGCCAATGTGCTGAGCAGGGAGACCACTACACTGTACAGTGGAAAACTGGTGGTAATGCAGAGGCAACACTGCTCTTGATGCCTTGCTTCTGAGGTGGGCTGGTAGCGTGAGAGCTGCAGACATCAAGGGATGCACCATCATTTGCCTTCCACTGACCTCCTTCACCCTGCCTTGTGGAAGGGGTCTGGAGGACAGCAGGGAGTTGTACCAAGGTCATCCAAGCAGACCCCACATGCTGCTGCACCAGAACTTCATCCCCTTTATCTGGATTTCCTCTCACAAATAAAGACCTGATACTAAGGGCTCTCTGGTGCCATTCCTCCTAGCAGCAAATTGCTCTGTATATATTTTTCCTTGATTTCTCAGGAAACCTGCAAGATATGCAGGCTGTTCAACCAGCTTATCCCATACATGGAATGATGCACTCCAACAGGATAATGGAATCAAAATCTTTCTCCAAACTTATCTGAGGTGTCTTGTTGGTTTTGGGTTTAGCCCTAAATTTTGATGGTATTTTTTGGTTTTTTTTTTTAAATAAACATATATGTCACAGTAAGACATTCTCCCTCATTTTCCTCAGTGTTCAGCCCAAAAGTCAATCATCAAAGTTAAATTAATCAAGCAGAAACCTTTACTTAACTTTTAAACAGCAATGGAGCTTGAAAAAAGATCTTGTACCTGAAATTTCATGTGTAAATTATGACTTCACTTTCAAAATTTATCTTGGCCAAATTTCTGGAGTAAATCCATCAAATGCAATCTTCTGTGGGAAGTTTCCTTCTGAAAAACAATTTCCTATGTTGAGAAGCAGAGGATAAGTACAATAACAAATTCATCCCTTTGCATAAGGCTGTTTTATGCTACTATAATAATAATGATATTATAATAATATCATTTTCACATCATGATAATGCAAAACTCAGAGGGACTGAGACAATATCTGCATTTTACCATTTAGCATCTGTTTCAGCTTCGTAATAAGGCTCAGACCTGAAAGGTCCCCAATTCAGCAAACACTGAAGGGCACAATTTACTTCAAGCTTACAATGGGGACTTCAAAATGAATGGGAAATCAAACAGACCAAAAGTGGAGCAAAGAAAACACACTCCATCATAATACAAAAGAACAAAATTAATCACACATACAGTGACCTCCACTGTGCTGGACTTCCTATTAGAGAAAGCGAAAGTCCATTTCCATCCACATGAGTTTCCCCATCCCATTTAGCAAGCTGTTTCATCACAAGTACTTACTTCTATCTGTGCATGACTTGCCTGGGGGTGAGACATCAGCCTTCAGGGAAGCATCATGGCATCGAGCTGGGGTTTCATGGGAAACATGACAGTATACTATGATGGAGTCATCCTCTTCTCAAGAGCAGGTAACTTCAGCACTTTCCAGGTGGCACTTGAGATATGGTCTTTGACCCTTGAGAACTGTCTGAGTTGGTCACAGAGGTGGAAATAATGCAAACCAGAGCTAAGAGAAACAGATTGGCCACATAACCTGCTCAAGGCATTTACATATATTATGTACAGAGGAAAGAGCATTTCAAGTACAAAAAAAACCAGAGTGAAATGAAGGGCCTTGGTTCTGCTTGTGCTGGTGACTTTGTTAATACATGACATTATTCTGTATGTTGGCATTTTGCACATAAGGGAAAGACAGAAGCACTCAGCAACTAGAAATAATTTACATAAATGAGGGTATACGCAACACGGTGAATCACTCACAAAAGGCAGGTAATAAGGTATGAGAAGCACCCTCTTCCCTTCTATTTGGCACTTGGCAGACTAAGTTCCACCTACTATGTGGCAGTCAGGTTCAATTACCTCTGCTAGCTTATGGCCCAACTTTCCCCTGAAAAACCCTCCAGCTGGGCTGTTGCTGGGAGGTGGGAATCGTGGCGTAAAGCTTCCAGGCCCCCCCATGTCATGATCAAATCATGGCGATTTTAGGTGAATAGGGGCCAGAACATTGTCTTCCAACAAATTCATAAAGATTTCCCAGTGGGAATGTCTCAGTCTCTCTTATGAAGAGAAATAATTAAGGAAAGACATGTGAGAAACACTACTGGAAATCAACCAGTGAAAGAAAGGATTTGTTTTCAACGTTCAAATAATTCAACTAGAGAAGTACTAGCTAGCAGAGAGAAGCTCACATAAACATTTCACAAGTGGGTAGCAGGGAGCAAAGAACCAGAAAGGAGTAAATAAATTACTCCTCTCTGCCACATAAATCATACAAATTGTAAGCCTTCTGCAGCAGATGCTTTAGAGACTGTGTTTCCTCTAGAAGTTGGTACTGCATGCAGCAACAAGGAACCCCAAATTCTTTAATGGGGTCTCTATACACTGGAACAAGACAAACAGAAAATTACATGCAGATAATAGTAAGGTAAATACAGTCCTGGAAAGGGCTGTACAGCCATGACCACGTCACTTAACATTGTGCATCACTGAGCTCTTGTGCCTTCCTGTGCTGAGGATGTTGTAGACCCAAAGCTGCAGACACTCAAAGGCTGCCCAAAACTCCAGCTGCCCCTGCACCACGACAGTTTGTAATCTAATGCTGCATTATTTTCCCATGTGCTCTTGCTTAGGGAACAAATCAGGAAACAGTCCCAAACAAAAAACATCCAAGCAAAAATGATATGGTGATTTCTAGACAGGATTTTACAGAGCATATGTGGCATTTGTGTTAAATTTGTAATTGGGTAGACATATCTTAATGCAGCTTCAAAGTGGTGAGGAGAAACTTGAAAGAGGGAGAAGGAAATGTTCCCATTGGGAACTCTAGATTGAATATTTTGTATGCATGCCTACTGCCCTCCCCCCAGATTACAGTGGGTAATTCATGCATGCTTAATCTTTGGGCTCTCAGATACTTAATTAGTGTACTTTAATCAGTACATGCAGTGTTAGTGAGGTAATATTTCATCATGTTTCAACTAGGAAAGATTTTAGCACAGTGCAATCTTTTCTTAGTCCAGATTGGAATAACAGGGGTTATATAAATGTAAATTACACAATTTGACAGCTGTGTTACATCGGCATGTTATGACTTAAAGAGCTAAATCCCAAGTGCCCTCACTGACCAATGATATCAGGCTCCCATTGAATCTTGCCAGGGGAAGGGGCCTGCAATAGACAACTCTGGTGCAGAGCTCTCACAGCCGCACCTTCTTGCCCTTCCCATCAGCAGCCCATATCACCACCCTGCTCTGGTCATTCATGGGCTTTCTGTGTGCTTCTCCTCCTCGACCCACTGCCAGCCATTCAAGAGTTTCTTCCTTCTCACACCCAACATGCCTTCTTTCCTCAGTCTCTGGCTTTAACCTAACTGGCCTTTCTTCTGCTTTCTTATGACTCATGATCTTTCTTTCTAACCTTCCTTTACTTACTTTAAAGTTTTTCTTCCCACTTCTGCCAGAATAGCTTTATGATATTTAAACTGTTTACTGTAATTCTGCATCTTTTTGAGCATTTGCAGTCTCTTCTCCCATTCCCATTGTCATTGTCCTTCCAGCCCATTGCACTTCTCTTTCACTGGCTCTTTGTCTTCTTGTCTGCCCTCTCTCTAGCTCTGTTTTGCTGTTAGTGGCCAAGTAGGGCCATCGGTGCCAGTATGGAGCCATCTGTAAGGCTATAGCATGTACCCTGCACGTGGGGGGCTCTTTGGATGGAAGAGGAGGGATTTGTTGGACACAAAGGCCCAAAATTGCACTCAATCTCATGGTCAGGTGGCCTTGGCAAGGTTGAGGTTCTCCCATGACAACAGTGACTACATAGCTTAGTGATACTTCTGCTCCAGGAAACAAACCAAAATTAACTGGTTCCTGGATACCTCATGCATTTCCCAAACACTCTTCATTAGACTAGAACAGAAAATGTTACTGATGGTGAAAGGACAAATCAAGATGACCAGGCCATCTCAATAAGGATTCCTTTCTACCTATTCACCGCCACTTTCTTACAAACGTCTTGCTCAAACCAGGAATCATCTTGGTTTGGCCTGGACTATACAAAAATTGGTCATCTGCAGGTGATGCATCACCAACACCTTGTTCTCCTCACCACAACCTTTCCCTCTTTCCCCTACTTTCCAGTGTGACTCTTGTTCCAGTAACTGACTTACCCTGAAGATGCTGCAGCAAATACCTAACCTGGCTCCTCTGCAACTCCTACAGCCAAGCCAGGCTATCAGAGTTTTTTCTGTTGTTCTTGGCCCCTACCACATCTCAGAAGATTCTGCTTCTTAGGTCTGGAAGAAACAAGAACTTCCCAAAATTTTGTCCCAAGTCATCTATAACATTAGCTTCTTTGCAGACTTGTTTGCTATCCTCTTTCTGCTGTGTCCAGAGTCTAGCCTGGGCATACAAGACTGGAATTTGCCTTTTACCCAGGACACACCTAATATAACTGTTTTGTCACTAACCCCCCCAAATCTATTTTTTTAATCTAGGAACCTAAAAAAAGGTCAATGAAAATTATTGAAATATTTATGCTTGGTAAGAGCATGCAAATGAAATATGATTTAGCCTGTCTTTTCCATCAGGCATCAACAGATTGTCTTTAAACCTACATCATTCAAAGCCTCCTGCTCTAGGAATTACACATACATAAACCCTCTGGAGTAACCTGAGGGCTCAAAAGCCTTGGTGGAAACAACATTGAAGTGATGTGTGTAATTTTCACCTGCATTACAATAATGATATAAAAACCAACAAGGGCCAGAACCTCAGTGCAGCAGGCGTTACACAAACACAGAACTAAGCAGTACTCCTTCCTCCAAGGAGCTCATGGCAAATTCACCAGATAAGAGACAGCAGGAAAAGCCCAGGGAATGCCCAGCCTTGCAGACAATGGCTGTGGACCTGTATATATGGTTATCAATACTGCTCTCCTGGGGCTCCTCTGAAGACCAGCCCAGAGCTGACTCCTGACTGTATTCAAAGTTCTGGCCCTGAGCATATGCCTGCACTGGATGCACACCATCGTGCACACTGAAAACACAGTTTTGACACAACACAATTTCAATCCCTTTTCTCTGTTGCATCCCTGCAAGGAGATCTCCCAACCCCATCTACTTCATTGAGGCCAGTGGTGTTAAGGGGGAGCAGGCAGGTTGTGGCGCACGACCAAGAGGACAATTCACAGAGGGCATTGCCTTATAGTCCTGCTCCATCAGCACCCTCAGCCAAGGCTGTGCTTTATGCCTTGGTTCACAACAAAAGCTTTGTCCTCCATCCTGCTCATCATTACCCCCAGTCATAGCAAGGGGTATGGAGAGAACGTAGGAGGAACAGTTCTTCATATGAAACACAGAATAAACAGAATTGCTCAGGATGTGGACAGAGTCAAGGATTGTGAAGTTCTGCCAAAAGCTAAGGAGCATCTGACTTTACCATTGAAAACATCCTCAAGGATGTTTTCCAAACTAAATGAACTATGTAAATACTCATTTTTCCTAGAGTTTTCTAGGAAAGAAAATCCTGCTGAATCTGGTGTCAGTGCATTTTATATCACAGCATCTAGAAGTAATTTATAATAATTGGTACATTTCCTTCTTTGTAGCAGACAGTCCTCCCTGTTTGCAAGAGGAGGAACAGAAGTTGAGTGGCTCAAGGTCATGCTAGGACTGAACACTGGTCTTTTGACTTTCAAGACTGTGACTTAATACATAATCTTTCCTTTTTTTCCACTACCATTGCATCTTGTGCTGCACTCAAGACTCAGCATGGTGGTTATCATAATTTTACACTAAATTTCACTAATTTTCTGCGTTACTGCTCTGCATTTAATTACTTCAAAATGTATCTCTGAATCATTTAATATAATGTAACTGCTATTGTGTGTTAGAAGCATCAAATGGTCTGACAAAGCTCAGCACTAAATAGATAAAACCTCAGGGAAAAATCTGAGGGAGATGGGGAGATACTTCTTTTTCCAAAAAAAAAAAAGCTGTGGCTAGTCTTATCCATGCTTCTCAAGTCTGTTAGAAAGTTTCACAGAACAGAACTGAGAAAACAGTTGCAAAAACCAATTTGATTGATGCAGTCTCCTTTCAGCCTCAAAAACATTCAATAGGAGATATCTGATTTTTTTAATGTGGTAATTATTTATACTTATTCAACTATGAAAAACAGCAGATAGGAAAGGCAAGAAAGCAACAAATAGAAAATAAATAAGTTCAGGCAATGAGGATTTAATTTGCTAAAATGTTAAAATGTTCATTGCAAAGCCAAGCAAATTGACAGGACAAACTCAGAATGTCAACAGAAAATCAGCAAGCAGCATCTCTGCTAATAGTAGAGTGCAGAATAAGACAGCCAAGACATAGACTGACCTCTGCTCTTTACAGGAGATACAGTGAGTTTGGGAGTGTGGACTGCTGGGGAGGATGAAACCACAGATCCCCAGAGACACTGAAACTGTAGAGATTACTGAGACCCGAAAACAAATATTTTATTCCAATTTTCTTAACAGGAAATTCTACATCTTGTCCTGTGGATTCTTTTCTTAATTAAAAAATGTGAAAAAGTGACACAGAAAATGTTGAAATGTTTGATAAACACTTCCAAATTACAGGAGAACAATTCTTGAAAATCGTATTTTATGGTGGTAATCTGTAGATGGTCTGTAGATTGATAGGAAAACCTAGTTGCTGGCAGCATTTTCTAATCTCTAGGACAGAACTAACTGGTAATTTACACATTGGTTGAAACACCTAAAGACAGTCCTACTTTAAAGTAATTGAAAAGTGGCAGAAGATGAGCACAAGGTTATCCCAAGGTGCCAGGGGACATCTAGGCGCTGCTGGGCTTGGGTTGGCTCTGTGCAGGCACATCTCAAGGTACAAGCTCCTTTTGCAAAGGGATCCTCTTTTTGGGAGACCTTCAGTGATCAGAAGGGGATCAGGGATAGGTTGGGCTGCCCTGGGCCATCCCGTGGGAATTGCAGGTAAAGCCTCTCAGGAAGCCCGTGACAGCACTTGGAGGATAAGGACACTCAAGAATTTCAGCCTTGACAGCACTGCAGAGCCCATCTAGAAAAAAAATTCTTGAAGACTTTAATTTGGCAGCAATATAGGAAAACCTAATGCATGCAAGACAAAAGAAGAAAACTGGAGACTAAATAAACCACAGGTTTTTAACAGCAAGGATACCTCTGTCCCTGGGCACGCTGCCCTGTCTGAGGCTCTACATCAGTTTCAGCAAATGGGACTCCACCTCCTCCGATTTTAAGTCAGTGAGTTGGTTGCTTGGTTCCACCTATTTTTCTGGGCTTGGAGTGGAAGGAGGAGACCATCACGAGATGGAAATTCATCTCACTGGCATTAGATATGTATTTTAGGAGGGAACAAAACACTTTCTAGATGTATCAGGTTAGAGAACCAAGGCTAAATGAACCCTAAGCGAAGAAACCACCTCAAGGCAGCTCTCTCATGGGCAGTTCCACCCCTCCCCTCACTGCTGGGATGCAAAGCCAATCTCTAGCCATCCCATTCCCACCCCTTTGCTCACCATCTGGGCTCTGCCTGCCTCATCCCCTGTGCAGGGGATCTCCAGGGTGACTGTGGCATCTCCACTACCTTCCCAAGGGAATAAAACGTAAGGCATGCCCTGTTTCCCAAAGGCACACAACAGTAAAAGTGGATTTAAAGGTACACATTGCACCCAAGATGCCAATGGGAAGTGGAGACCATGGCACAGCGAAGACACATCATTTGCTAGGCTGTGAAGCAATTTGAAGTGTGTAAGCAGCATGGACCATAGGACATGCCCCTGTAAGCACAGAATGCATGTGTGCTCTAGTACATTTGAGAAAGGTCACAGCAGGTGACGATCAAACAGCTGTGCAGCATAGAAGTACACTGAGTCACATTTTTCTGAGGTATTCTTGAGTGCCATGTTCCCAGGGTTACTCCTGGGATGCCATGTAGTTTATAAAACAACCCTTCTGAGGACTGAGCCAAAACCTACAATGCAGTCTTTTTTTTTTAAATAATATTATTCAACCAGTTCCACTCAAACCCCATGCCTTCTCTGAGCATTGATTATATGGTACAGAAGGAAAATTTTAAAATCACATACTGTACACAGAATATACTTTAATTACCTCCTGAAGTCTGTGATTTTTGGTAGAACATATCTCTAGTGACATGCAAATCTGGATTTTATTATTATAAACTGAGGTTTGATTGAATCTGATTTGAAAATGAATTCATTTACGATAATATGAAGTCATACAAAATTGCCTACTATTAGTTCAATATTTTTATCCAGCACAATAAATAAATCCCAGTTCTCCTCAGTGAGGAACAGGAAGAAAAGTACTGCATTGTGAAAAACACATTTTTTGCAAAAACTGTTCAGTAATTGTTCCTAGCTGTACCTCCTTTCTTTTAATTAATTTACAAAATAAAAAGAACACTCAATTCTCCTGGGACCTCCCCACATGCTCTTTCCCCCAATGCCTGGGGCTGCCCTGCTCCTAGATGGGGGTGGCAGGATGAGGCCTGGCTATGGCATCCTGCCCTGCCATACCTGTGCCCTGACAGTAAGTACGTGTGCCCTGGAAAGTTAATTGAGTTTAAAATTGTGCCTTACCATTAACTGAATGGTTAATTAAAACAGTATTAATTTTAAGGGGAAAATTATTTTCAGAGAGCAAACTATTAGCAGTAATCACACTCTTATTGCGTATTTTGCTTTGTATCTCCAGATATCTCATCAGTGGGAGCACCTGTCACTGTGGACAGTAGTGAGGATAACAGGTGTGTAACACAGCTCAGCAAATACGTTTGTACATAATTTCCCTAGGAGCTTAAAGGTGGGCATTTTGGGTACATTTAAAACTGTTAGAGATATTGTGGAAGCTTCTTTGGCTGGGATGAAAAAATGCATCTTCTGAGACAATATGAGGGAGGTCATACTTTAGAAGGAAGGAAAGGGAAAGAGATGTTTCCAAAGGTGGTCACCTACTATCATAGACTTACTGCAGGTCCAAACCAGGCCAAAAGACTGTGAAGGACCTGACTGTCATGCAGTTGTGGATTGAATTAGCCCTTCCCCACTGCTTTCCTCCTTCCAACTATTTTCCCTGATATTATGTTGAGGAAGCTTGGGTGAAGTGCATTTCCTAGTCCTTCTTTGTGGGCAGATGCAAGTGCTCAACCATAGTTTCTATTGACTCTTGTGGAAAAACACATCAGCAAAGCAAGTAGACAGAGTTTGCAATTTATTTGACCTAACAGCTAAAAATACAGCATTTCTGTGTTCAGTATCAGTTCAATTAATATGAACAATGACAAGAAACTGCTAAGAAAGCTTTAAAAGGTGATCAAAAACAAAAAATAAAGCAAATTTTTCAATAATAGCAATTTAAGAAAACAAGAAACGACTGACTGCTCTGCTGTAACAAAATTACACATACGTGGCAGTTTCAGTAAAGTTTTATTTTCTTTTTCCATTAGATCTGAGGGAATCAGAGTGTTTCCCCAGTGAATGTAACTGCCTGAATGATTTCATTTCTTCCTTCTTTGGATTGGATTAGGTTGCTGCCATCTGCTTAGTGTCCTAAGTGCTTTTGAGGAAAATTCTTTTCACTCATGTGGTTACGTAATGGTACGTAGTCTTTTGCCATCCTTGAATGCAGTCACCGAAAGGACAGAGACAGAAATAGGAAAAAAAGAGCTAGGATCACCATCAGTTGCTGCCTGTGCCCTGCCTTCTTTTAAGCCTGCCCTGCAGCTCCCTTTCAAACTCATCTTCTTTTCAGCTCCTAATCCTAAAGACCAAAAGTACAACACTGACCATATAATTCCACTCACCTACCTTTGTAGGGAGTCCCACAATTTCTTGGCTTACTATGCATTCTCTGACGAGTCTTCATATGAAGTTTTCAGGAGATGTAGTGTTTCCCTTGGTAGTGGTTTCCTTGGTAGCTCAGTTATTTTTCTAGCATCACTTAAATATTTGTTTCATTTCTCTGCTCTATCTGTTCAATGCTAAACTGCATCCAGGGTTTTGTTCTGCCTTTGTTCTTGAGGTTAAAATCCTTAATGCTATGCATTTTCACTGAATGAAAGACCTAAGTTATTAAATAGTCAGAAAAGTATTTAGGTTAAGCTTTTTACATCTTCACATATTAATGGCTCATCTCTCCACTTTGCATTTCAGCACAAGAGTGCAATTTCTCAGCCCGATAAATAACATATGGAGAGAGGAAATCATCTCCCTATACTGATAAGCACCAACTTCCTTTTTGATAACATTGCACTGAAAGCTAATCCTCAGCTGGGTGTCCACTATGACTCCCAAATTCTCAAATACTTTCAAGCAGCAGTCAAAGTAATGCTGCTATTACCTTGATAGAATGTCTAGAGTTCTGAAAGATATATAAAAACCTAAATATTAAAATGAAAAGCAGGTACCAGGGAATATGAGCTTCTGCCAATATATGTATAATCTCATTGCACCCCTATAACCATAATTTTTGAGCACTTGCCAGTAGCACATTAAGCAATGGGATTGCTATTTGGTTTGGATGTTTTAGTTGGTTCTTCACCTGCTTCCTGAGGCTAGAGAACTGACTGTGGACTAGAGTGTTTTCCTTTCCCTGGAATTATCATTCAGATTTATTTTTCATAAATGTTTCATCCCCCCTACATGTATTCAGGGAGGACAAAGCTGGGCAACACGCCTCTTACATATGGTGTGGAAAGCACTGGGGTTTAGGATGCTCATCATTCCCGTAGGAGTCGGCTCCACAGTATCCAACTGGCTGCCCAGAAACATCTGGCTCTACTACAAGGCCAGAGCTTGTCTGTCAGGCTGTCTGAAGACTACTGCTAGTTGAATGTTCACTGGATTTTAGCATCTGTTTAAGAGTATTGAGCAACACCTTGCAACAATTGGGGTGAAAATGCCAAGTTACATTCATAGACACTTCAACAGGAGTGCAAAATGTTAAGTACTACAATTGCAATGTGCAGAAAAGGCTAATATTGCTCTAATTTCCATGCAAAATATCTTTAATGATCACCTGAAGTTCACTGTTTTAGTTTCGTCACATCTGCAAAAATGGATGTCTCTTTTAGCAAAGCAGATGCAATTCTCCATGCTAAATCACATGAAGAACCCCAAATGCTGAGTCAAAAGTATTGCTGACAAACTTTTCACTTTAAGTACTCTTCACTTAAAGTACTATGAAACTGAATAAAGAACCCAGGAAAATTATCATAGATGAGAAAAAACAGTTGGAGAAAAAAATTATAAACCAGCTATGAACTAAAGTTGCTTCTCACTGCTCACTGGCTTCTAAGGAAAGTCAAAGTGTTTACTATTGCAAAAGACATTGCTATTCCCATAAACTGACAGGTAGAGCTTTTCTAACTGATGCCTATAAATGACCTCCCACTATTGTCCATCATCCTTCTTTCTCCATTAACCTATCTTTCTGTTGACTCTTCCAGTCTGTGGAAGGCCCAGTGCACTAATATAGCGCAGCCAATTTTTAAAAGCCCCAAGTCCCTTTTAAAAAACCCAACACTTTCCCTAGCTGAATAGTAACACCAGAAACTTTTATTTTACCCCAGGACTCATTCCATATGACACCTATAAACAATAAATCAAAGCACCAGCATCACCCTTCTAACCACCACCACTACTCATATTGGGGTAATTAAAAAGGCTCTTTTCAACTTTCTTGGATAAGTATGAAACGACAGCCCAAGAATACAATGGGCTGGCATAGGCTGCATTTGGTATCATTGTAAAATGAAGTTCATAAGGCTAATCAAGTTACCAGCATTTCAGAAGTTGGGAAACTTTCTGTCCCAGATGGCTTAGCAGGTGACTCCTATAAATTACACAGTACATTACAGCAGCATCCGCCAGTCTTGTTAGAGTAAGGAGTCAGTCAGCATTTCCATTATAAACCTCTCTTTTCAGAGTTTATTAGATAGCCATAAAAACATTTTCTAACCTGAATCTTGGCACGCAGTGGATTTTCACCTTATGAACAAACTTTCTGTGTTACAGAAAGCAGGATAATCATCTGAAATTCATGTTTCAATTAGATCAAAATTTTAAAGGCTGATTAAAAACATAATCTCTGAAATTTTTAGAACTCTTCTTATCCTTCCTGCTTTGTTATTGAGAATATTAAGTCTAACAAGGTTTTGCTCCTTTATGATCTATGATTTCTTGCTAACTGATCCTGAAGGCAGGTTATTGAATTTGCAACATGATAATTTCTTTCACAAAAATACACCAAAACATCATGAAAGGAGTCTTACATCACCTTGTAAGAGAAGGATATCTCAAGCTGTGGTGAAAAAAACTCACAGAATAAATGCAAATGCAGTCTTTAAAAGAAAACTAACTTTGTCTGCAACTTGATTCTCTGTGGTTAGGTGCAATAAATAATTGAGGAAAAATAATTACAGTTAAACAATATCTGAACATTTGAGGTGGAAAAGAAAGGGAAATTCTAAGCATCTCCATCTTTCATACATTTCGAATTCTAATCTACACATACTGACCTTCAAACATTAGCAGCAGCCTTAATCCCAAATAGCTTAGAAATATTAGCTCAGGCACAGAAACAGGATTTTGAAGGACATATGGTGATTATTTCAATATGTAAAGTGTTAAAAACCACTTCAATAGGTATGTCTTTCTGAAACTTGAGGCAGACAACATCCTCTAATGTGAGTTCTGTGCAATTTAAAGCTTCTTTGCTTAATGCAAGGAGCTCAATTTGTGTAAGTTGTTACCTCAGACTAATTTGTGTCCCCACACTTCAGGTAGTTCTGTCTGCCTGTGTTACAGAGATATCATCACACTGGAGGTGAGCAAGAGGTAAATAAGGGACCTCAGAGACCACATCCCCTACAGACCTTGACTCTCACAGATCCACACCAGCCATATCGTGTGTGTTGAGCACGGTGTGGTCACCAGTCCCATGGGAGAACAGCATCAGACAGCTTTCAGAGGATCTTCTGGATCAGCTGCTGCCTTTTCACATGCCTACCATTCTCTCCCAGACGAAGCAAGAAAACAGAACCACAGCCTTGCCTCTTAAATTTCTGGGGGCAGATAACTGCAGCAACCAGGATGGCAGGACTGCATGAAGCCCCACTCAGCTGTGGGTCAGTTCAGAAGTTTGTTCTCACTTTGTTTCTCTTGCTCTCCACTTGCCTTATCTCCATGACACAGGGAGCTGGGCAAGGCAAGCATGCAGGATCAGGCTCTCTATTAAAAATTGCTCCAGAAGCCCTCAGTTCCGTCTTTTGAGGTGTGCTTCTCATTGAGCATGCCACCAAAAACGATAGCTTCATCTTCCCATGATACATCTTGTACTGCGCTATGTGACCAACACCTTAGGTTGCTGTTTTGGCTCAGACCTTCAAACATGTATCTGCTCTGAACAAATAAAAGATTTCAGCAATTTCCAAAGGATGGCTCACATGTACACAGGCTGGCTCAGGTACAAGTGTTGGCAAGGTCAGGGTTGTTTCCACGCTGTCAGTCAGGCAGCACATATCCTATTTCTTCCTCCAACCGAAGCGCAAAGTCAGCTGAAGCCTGTGGGGGAAGCCGAAGCGGAGGGGACCTTTCTTAAAAACCTTGAGTTCACCTCATTCTCATGCAGGAAGGTGCGGAGATTCAGAGCTTTGCATCTGCTTTGTACTGCTGTAATTGCTTACAGAAGGAGTATCAGACAGGTCAGTGGTAATTTGAACTGGTCAGGCAGTAAGAGACAAGATCCCAGACTGCTCCACTCAACAGGATGCATTAATTTGTTGTAAGATCAAATAAAACAGAATAACAATATAAAAAACCTGAAGTACAGATGACAAATGTGACTCCCCAGACTTCCAGCAACAAGACAAAAGAAACTTTTTAAGCTTCCTCAGTGCTTCATCAGCTTCCACCTTATCCATGCTCAGCCACTCTTCTTACTGGGGTTTTGCTCCAAATCACAACATTACTAATTTACATTGCATACAATGTACTATGTTAAAGTGGTTTTGGAAGAATGTAAGTGAAACTGTTTCTGTTTACATTTTGGCTTCTTATCTGAGAAATCCCACGCTGGTGATGCCTGCAAAGCCTTTGCTTTGCATTGCCTCACACCTAACTTGTGTGTGGTACACTCACTCACAGACTGAATTTCTCTCTCTCTGTAGCAATACGGGAAAGAAAATAAAGAAAAAGATAAGGTAATTATCTATAGAGTGCAGACACATCATCCTCAGAGTGTTTTTATTTTGGTTACCTTCTGGTAAAATCACTGTATTCCAGCCATGTTCTTATATGACAAAATCAGTGTCTTCCTACAAGTGGTCAGGGAAAGGCACAATGAAGGTCAAGCTCAAACAAGGGAATATTTGACATTCTTCCTGGCTCAGAAAGCTTCCCTTGGTCAGAAAGATTCACAGACAAAAGAAGCCCTTTTCCATATGATTCCCAGACTTCTGTTTGCCTTTGCTTTCTTCACAAAAGTACAGAAACAGGAGATGGTACAGAAACTTTACAGTGAGAAGACCTTTTACAGTCTCAATGGGAAGAAGAATTGTTTAATATCTTTCACATTTTGAGACAACTATATTCCTCTTGAGATTACTCTTCCGTGTTGTTTTTATCTAAGGGATGTGAGAAGGGTAATTAAAAGGACATACTTTTTTGCAGCAACTCCCTAAACCCTAGCTACAAGATCTATACGTGTCACCCCTTGATCCACACTATTTTTCATTGCTACTTTTGTTGACACTATCTAGGTAGCACTAAGTCCTCCAGCTCTACTGATTTCCTGTGGAAGACAAGACATTGGTTTAAACAGACTACATGACTGATGGAGTTTGGATTTCATGCTCTGCAGCTTTTCCGTGCATGTTTTTCTCTTTCAGCCTTGTAGGGTTGTTTCATTAACTGCACCACCATTCTTTCCAGCTACCAAATACTCTGGTTCCTAATAGTTTTCCCCTCCCTATTTCCAGAGGAAGCAGAACAGCCTTTTAACTGGTTTTTTATATTGAATTATTTTATTTTCCATCTTTTTTACTAGAGATGGAAAATGTAACATTCCTACTTCAATTTGCACCTGTAGACACAGTGTATATGGAACTGAGTCCATTTAGCAGCCACCTCATAGTCCCTGTACCAGGTCTGGGACTCCATGC
Source organism: Manacus candei (assembly GCF_025592945.1). Taxonomy (NCBI): domain Eukaryota; kingdom Metazoa; phylum Chordata; class Aves; order Passeriformes; family Pipridae; genus Manacus; species Manacus candei. Next base: position 2,615,399 of record NW_026138067.1, on the reverse strand, counting down.
CTGCCCACTGTAATGGGGCTGACAAAGGTGTCACGAAGGCTATTTTTTATGCTTCCATTATCTTGGAGGTAGTTCTCCAAAACTTTCAGACAAGAAATTGTTAATTTATTAAAGACATGATGTGGTTCTGCACCCTAAGATATGTGGATTAACTTTGAAGGAAAATTTTGCCCCAGGTGATTTTGGATCAACAAGTGATTCACCCACAGATCATTTCAGCAGGTGTTAGGTGGTGATGCAAATTTCTGAACTTGATCAGTCTTCCCTGTTTTGCAAAATTTAAACAGTGCTATGTTTCCTGGTTAAAAGGAAAATCATCATTTGTCTTAAAACCTTCATAACCTAATAAACAACAGCAAAAAGAAGTACTTGTGAAGAACTGTAACTATAGCTCAATTAGAATAAAATTTAAGACCAAAAATTATCCCTTGTTTCTGAAATGCTTTCAACATAAATAACACCATGCTAGTTATTAAAGCTCAAGACAGATTCATTAAAAGAAGAAATCTGCCATATTGTCGACATCAGACTTCAATGTGATTCATAAGACAGTAATAAAACTCAAGCCATCCTTTGACATCAAAAAAAAAAAAAACAAAAGAGAAGGAGTGGGAGGGGAGAAGAGGGGAGGGGAGGAGACCTACAAGTCATCTCCATTAGCAAGCTCAACTCCTGACAAATGCAAGTGGCTTAGTTTCATGCCACAAAATAAACCACCAGTATGCCATGTTATCTTTTGCTTGTCCCATGGTACATGAACAGACAGGGGCACTCACCAAGCCTCACCTGAGGCTCAGCAACTCATCATGCCATTGTCACATACAATCTGTCACCTGCCAGGCATCCAGACTGGTACCCACAGACATATTTCTTTGCCTAAACCTGTGTTTTCTACTTTATCTAGTTGTACGCTCTACTTTTATTGAGTTTGATAGAGCAATCCTGTTTAAAAAACTTTAAACTTTTAAAAAACTGTAAAAAGTTTTTAATAACTAACAGCAGTGATCACCCTTGGGTTTGGATACCTTTGTGCACCTATGTATAAATACATGCACATTTACGTATGGTTGAGTGGATGTCATGGGTATGACTTCATACATATGCTGTGATCAAAGTATGTTAAGTACCAAATAAACAGAGAACATCTAATTCCTGTCCTAAAGAAAAGAAATTGAATAAAGTCAGTTAAAGGATAGCACAGAACCCAAGCAATTAAACTAACGTTTTGCAAATATTTCCCTCATTACTCACTTGTTTACTGTGATTCTTAACCTAGTTTTCCACAACTGTGCTTCCCCTGTCTGTTCTATCTGTCCATCAGTTTACCCTAATTGCATTTGGCAGACAGTAGACTTCTTAGAGGACACTCACACATATTTGCTGAAAATCTGAAATGCGTGATGGAAACGCAAGGAGAACTCAGCTGTTGTTCAATCTGTTTGGCAGCAGCTGGCCAGTCCACAGCCATGTGTTCTCTAGAAAATTAATACATATGTGTCTCTGATCATCACACACAGTGTCTTGCTTAGCAGCAAAAGAAAAAACCGTAAGAAAGCTTAGAGTACTGTGAAGAGAGAATAGGACCAGAGGCAGAACTGACTGTGCTGTTGTAGGGTAGACTGGCAGCGGGCAGGAATAGAGCTTACTGCACTGAGCTAACAAACCTAGGCAACAAACCTAGATGAAACTGCTAATTCTGATACTCAGGGAGCTTCTATCTTAGCAGAAAAATACCGAATCCCTTCTCCCAGAACAGGCTTCCTCCAGTGTTCAGGCTCCTCATCCTCTCAACATGGAAGGCCACAGCTTCCACACCTGTTTCCCCAGGGAAAGGTTTGTTTGGGAACTGCCAGAAGTCTAGTATGCTGCTTGCACCATGAGAGAGAGCACTTGGCAGCTTCTTGCTCAGCTCAGATATCTCAGACTGTGATATGTCTGGATTACACCAGCTCCTGGGACTAAATCCTCCAAGTCACTCCCACACTTGAGTTCCTTCCATGGCAGTGAAGTGCATCTCCTCCAAGCCCTTGGCCGGTTCCCTTCAAAATATCCCTTCCTTTAATTGGTCTTGGCTAAGGAATGAGTATGAATAAATCCACTGATATCGCAACTTAATGCACAGCATCTTAATGCATCAAATCTTTATATGACTAAACTTAAATTCTCAGAGATACAATGTAAAGCCAGTCAGCATCCATAAATCCAGCAATTATAATGAAAATAATGTAGTAGAGAAAGACACTTACAGAATAGCTGAAAGTAATTCATGCTGTCTACCCAACTACCTGCCAGCGAGGTTGTAATTCAGCTGACAGTGTTCTCAACAGATGTTGTCTGACTGTCAAAAAAATAAAATGTCTGGGTTCATTTCCAATATAGAAATGGAATGGAAATAAATATGAAATATTTTGCCATCTGTTACATTGCTGAGTCACTGGAGAATATCATCCCCAAATGTGCATACTTGTAGATTAATTGGTCTATAGCTGTCTGGCAGCTAGAATGAAAAAAAATTCTCCAAGGCACTGATTCCACCATGCTACAGAGGATATATGGAGACTGCTGTATGGAGAAATATTAAACCCAAGCACTAGGAGAAGGCTGCAAGAAATCCTTGAAGATATTGTGCTGTCTATACATTAATTAATACACAGATTTTTTTCTATGAGCCTCCTGAGAGCCTGTAAATACTGTGCCTTTGACCAAGTCACTTATTGCTTGGACTTAGTGCACAGCCAGTGCTGCACAGCGGGGTGGGATTGGGGGTGGAGAAAGGAGAAGGAGGGATTTCTTCCCAAGAAGAAAGAGGGATTTCTTGGAGTGAGGCTTTGCATTTATCTGTTGTTTGAATGCAAGACCCTAGTGGTAACAGTAGGAGGTTCCAGGCAGTATGATGTCTCCAGAAGCTGCAGGTTATGCCAAGATAATTCATCTACTTCAAGTGGCTGTGATGGTACCCAGAAGAGCACTAAACCTCCTCACCTTTTTGTCCTTTTGTTCCAGGGTGTTAGTGTTCACACCTTGCCTCACCTGAACATACATGCCTGGCACTCTCTGAGGTGTCCTCAAGTGCCCAAGATTTGAAATCACAGCTGGCAGATAAGACTCACGGTCAGAGGCTAAGCAGGATACTACAGACCCTGGAAAGCAGCAGCAAGTACCTATGTTTACACAACTGAACCCTGCCTACAGCACCTCTTCAATCACAAACTCTTCAACTTAGAGTTCACAAATTACTTTATATACCAACAGCACTGAATTTTGTAAAGCCAGTTCTATCTACTTTTCTGTCTTTGATGCTGAACCATGTGCTTGGGTGTAAAACTGAATTCACAGCTATGACAGTTTTCTGGTGCCATAAAGAGGTCCCTTTTGAGGACCTGGAGTGAAATTCACTCCCACCCATTCTTGTCCTACAAGATCTAGCATGAGATCCCTCTGCATACCCCATGCTCACACATGGCACCATGAGGGTGCTACCAGCCTACTACCATGAGGATAGCTTTCCTCTTTTCACTTGCTACATACTCAGATCCAAAAAACCATGAAAATCAGCAACATGCTATAGGAAACCTCTAAGTAGAGTCCAAAGAAATACTAGGATCAGCACTTCAGCCTTAGCCAAGCCAGCACTGATATTCAGAATCAGAGCAAGGATACACAGCAAGATTTGAGGACAGTAGCAGGTGTCAGCTTTAAACCTATCTGTATTCTCACACTCCTCTGAAGAGTAGGTGAAAGAGAAGAATGCAGAGAAGTTGCAGAACAATCAAATATTCTAGCCCTGCATAAAACACAACAAATTGGTTTCACCTTCTACATGAGGGGGCGAGGAACACGTCACTTTGGCAGAAAAGGGTGACTTCAGTAGGAATTAGTTTGGGGGTTTTTGTCACATATAATAGAGACAGTTTGTGTCTCTATGACGTCTTTTACAACATCCTGATCATCTCAGGGAGTACAGGTCCAGAGGAAGAACGCATTTTGCTGATAGTCTAACTGAGAAGGAGCTTTTCCACCCCCATCCCTGAGCAACTTGCCCACAAGCAGCAAGCTCACCCTCAGCAAGCAGCAAGGTTCCCTCCCTCCCAATCCCTACAGGTCCTCACCAACATGGAGAGGAGACATGACATGACAGACTGGAGAAGAAGAGCTGGTAGCACCGGATACAGCAAACATGGCAGCCCCTCTGCACATGCTGACCACAGGAGCTCACCACAGGAGCTCACCACAGGAGCTCAGCTTATGCTTTCCTCCACAATGAGACTTTCTTTCAAATACATTGAGAAGCCAAAACATTTTGTGAGATGACCAGGTAAGCAGCAGTGGATTACCTTCCAAAAGTAATCACTATTACAATGGAAAGTGACTCCTCTTCAAATGATGACTTACACAGGTCTTCCAGATTATTTCCAAAGACAGAAGTGGGAGTTCAGCTTTTAGTTTTGCACATGGACACCGCTAGTCTTAAACTATTTATGGAGTAACTGCCCTAATTGAAACTATGTAGGGACACAGGAATATAGACTAGAGAGACAATGTATATAGAAAATATAAAGAAGGGGGGAAAAGTTAATTTTACAGAAGTAACATCAGTCCTTAGGGCTGTATGATTCAAAGAAGCAGGAATTCTTGCCTCAAAATGTTTCCTCTCCAACAGTAAGATCAATGACAGTGTGAGTGGAGAAGTAAAACTTCTCTGATTGGGGATTCTCTCTGTATGAAAAAGCCCACGGGAGGCATTCTGAGACAGTGAATCTGACTGTGCATGAACTGTGCGTTTTCCTGTGGAGCAGAGACTCTGGTAGCCTAGGAGGGCTGGGATGTCCAGGCAGGCTCCACCATGTGTCCTGCCTGTGTGAGGCTGGAGGAGGCTCCATGACTTCTCTGTGAGTTGACAATTTCCACTCACTTGGGAAGTCTTTACCTGATGGACATCTGCAACCAAAGTACATAGTTTCTGAAGCACTCAGGTGGCATGAAAGGGTAAGGATCAGCTACTCAAGGGTTGATGCACCTTCTCAGAGCACAGCAAAATTCCATCATTTTTTCAGGAAAGATAATGGTTCTTTTCAACACTGGCTTAGCATAAAAGAAACTGTAGCAATAAGAGATCAGTCCCCTTGCAACTCACACAAGACCAGTCATGAGCTGTTTGGCCATATTCTGCTTCATTGCATGGAGGTCTTTCTTTCAAGTCAAGCATTAGGCCAAGGTTACTGGTTGTGATAGTGAGATGTAAATCAATGGTTTCAGCCAAGTTTGCTTCAGAGCACGTCCACTACTTACCTATCCAGGCTTTGCCCCATTAAAATTAAGATATCTTTGGGAGAGAAAAGCAACCTGATGGCACAGCATAACTGACTCTTTGGAAATCCTCTCTTCTGTTTCATAATATTATTTCAACATGACCTTTTTTTTTTATTGCTAATTGCTAAATGGTTCCTATCATAGAATCATAGAATCAGACAGGTTGGAAGGGACCTCTGAGATCATCAAGTCCAACCCCTGATCCACTACTACTGTGGTTACTAGACCATGGCACTAAGTGCCACATCCAGTCCAATCTTAAAAACCTCCAGGGATGGAGAATCCACCCCTTCCCTGGGCAGCCCATTGCAATGCCTGATTACCCTCTCTGTAAAGAATTTCTTCCAAATATCTAACCTGAACCTCCCCTGGCAGAGTTTAAGACCGTGCCCTCTTGTCTTGCTGATAGCTGCCTGGGAGAAGAGACCAACCCCCACCCAGCTAACACCTCCTTTCAGGTAGTTGGAGAGAGTGATGAGGTTTCTCTGAGCCTCCTCTTCTCCAGGTTATCATCCATCGCAGAAAAAACCAGACAGAACAAGGGAGCTGTTCACACTCACTCTAGACAGCTTCTGGGGTGAGAGCAGTTACACTCAAATGAGAGGGACTCAGCTGCACTTAGCCCTGTGAGAGTAATTAATTGTCATCCAGGATGTAACAGAAATACAGCACAAGAACTCACGCTTCTAAGGCTATGGGCAGCTTAGGATTACTTTGAAATCAAAGGGAAACATGAATGACAAAAGAGTCTCTCATCCAAGCTCATACCTGCACTTTAGATAATCTCTATACAGACTCTATACTTACAGAGTCAAAAAGTTAAAAAGCCTCCACTCTTCTGAAATCCAGCAATGTAAAGGGTAGTTAAGTTACTAAAACAATTGCAACACATCTTAAGCATTTTTTGAAGTAGTATGACATTTAATGCCATAAAGCCAAAGTTTGAAAACCAGCCTTTTTGCAATGATGACATGTTATGAGTTGTATTTTGATGAAGTTCACTCATTAAAAGAAAAAAAGAGTTTTGAAGACTGAAGTTGTCCAACTCTAATTTTGTTTAACACTGGAGAATAATTTAAAATGTCCTTACAAATGAAGCAGATAAAGAAACCTGTTCAGATACCAGTAATCTAAAGAACTCATGGTGTGAGAGAGTCCTGAGATCAGGCACTAGAAGTAGAAAATATAGGCAGAACTTGGCCTATACTGTTTATTTGAAGCACATGATCCTACTGAATTCCACAGAAAGAACAGATAAAAGCCAGAAGACAGAAAAGAAGATGTGGCCAAAAACAATCCACACAGGTTACACTAGGAATCAATAACATTAAACAACAGAAAAAGATGATATTACACCAAGGGAGAGGGGACGAGGTGGGAAAGAAGAGCAAGTCTTAATGAATAAGCTCAGGAAATCAGTCCAACTCCCCAGAAAGTAATAAGAGAGCTCAGAGAAATTTTCCAAGCTATCTGTAGAAAAGTGTAACAACAAAGAGAAAGAAATTAAAGGAAGTAGAGACAGCAGCATGGGAAGAATAAAAGAAACAGAAGCAAAAGACACATCAGAAAAACAGAGATCTGTAAATATTAAACAGGAAGGATGGTGTAGAGGATTATCCATATTTACTGGAAATTTGGAAGAGAAAATGCAGTCAGTTTAAGTCAACTACTCCATGTGAGCATAATTATCCTGAATCTTATGATTTGCATGTTTGGCACCTCTTGGAATCAAAGCAAACTTTTACTTCCCCTGGTCATGAGCATACTATTTAGCAGCAGGAAATCCTCTCATCGCAACTATCAGACTAGGTTTGCCTCTTGGCACTCAACCAATACTGTGTCTCTCATGCCCACCTGATTCTCAGTTTCATTAAGGTGCAAATGATTGCTATTTCTACATAATGTCTTCTCACAGAAAGTTTGTTTATATTACCTCATCCAACTGCAAAGAGAGTGTCTTCAAGGGTCTGGTTCCTCCCTCTCCCCCATGAAGTTCCTAACCTCTTCTCCATCTTTAAGTTCCATATGATCATCACCTCTCACAGGACATCCAGGCAGTTTTGGACCCTCATGGCTGTCCCCTCTTCCAGCACTTTCTGTTGAGATAAGACTGGGCTTTGACTCATTCCCCCTGCCTTGCATCGAGTTTTACCCACTTTGCTATCAGGGAAGTATGTAAAATAGTTTTACATTTTTTTTCGCCTTAAATTGCTGTAGTGGGTTGACTCTGGCCACATACCAGGTACCCACTAAAGCTGCTCTCTCACTGTCCCCTCTGCAACTGGACAGAGGAGAGATCAAAAATCAGCTAAGAATTCCTGAGCGGAGATAACAGCTGGAAGAGGTCAGTGATCAATTATCTTCACAGGCAAAACAGACTCAAAGTGGGGATAGTACTTATATTTATTACTAACAGAATAAGAGCCAAAGAGTGAGAAATAAAACAGTCTTAAAAAACACCTTCGCCCACCCCTCCTTCCTTCCATGTTCTCCTCCTCACTCCCAGCAGTGCAGGGGGACAGGAATGGGGGTTGCAGTCAGTTGTTCTTTCTGCTGCTGCTCAGGGAGAGGAGTCCTTCCCCTGCTCCCGTGGGGTCCCTCCCACAGGAGACAGTCCTTGATGGACCTCTCCAGTGTGAGTCAATCCCTCGGGCAGCAGCTCTTCCCAAACTGCTGTCCCGTGGGTCACTCCTCCATGGGGTGCAGTCCTTCATGAATGAGCTGTACCAACATGGGTCCCCCACAGGGGCTGCAAGTCCTACCCGGGAAAAACCTGCTCCAGTGTGGGCTTCCCTCTCCATGGGCCGCAGGTCTCCAGCAGGACCCTGCTGCATCCTGGGCCTCCCATGGGGTCACAGCCTCCTTCATGCATCCACCTGCTCCAGCATGGGCTTCTCCATGGGCTGCAGGTGGGTCTCTGCACCCCGATGGTCCTCCATGGGCTGCAGGGGCACAGCTGCTCCACCACGGTCTGCACCACGGGCTTCAGAGGCCACAGCTCTGGCACCTGGAGCACCTCTTCCCCTTCCCTCTGCACTGACCTTGGTGTCTACGTTGTTATTCCCATGTTCTCCGCTCTTCCCTGGTTGGAATTTCTTCTGCGCAACAAGTTTTTTCTTAAATATGTTATCACAGAGGTGTTACTAAAACTTCTAATTGGCTCTCCTCCTTGGTCCGCACCAGGAAGTCTGCCCTGGAGCCATCCATCATCAGCTCCAGGGGGGGGAAAACCACATAAACCTACGACAATTGCATATGTCCACATCAGGATCTCTGTTCCTCGGTAGCAAACATTGTCTTTTCCTACCAACTAACTCACGAATACATTAGGGAAACTCCCCAGCAACTCTCAAGCTATCCCGTGGGAATCTACTCACTTCTGTGTCCACAGCTGAAAGGTTCAAGATGAGTCACCTCACTCAGAGGATATCTCATTGACTAACTCATTGAACAGACTTTGCAGAGTGCTCTGGAGGGTTGGGTTGGGAGGGGATGTTCTGATAATAATATTGGGAACTATGATGCCTTTACTCCCCTTTTTCTTCTTTTCCAAAACTTCTCTCCATGGGATTTCATTTGCAACACATGTATGTGCATACAACAGGGAGGCAGTCTGAAGTGTTTCTGTTTGTGATACTGGTGTTGATTTTCTTCCTGTCTTGTAGAAAGGGAAACATCTGAATTCTTTTTCTAACCCCAGCCACTATATGTACACTCTCTTTTTATACTCTCCCCAAAGCATCTACTTGTGGTCCAGCCCAGCATAACTGCTCTTATATTCCTGCCTCCTCATACCAAATATTCTTCTGGGAATGGATGTGGCAGCTTTCCAAATGTTCCCAGTCTGTGCCTTTGTGCTGTTTCTGCCTGCTAGAAAGGGTCAGCTTGACTCTCACTGGCCTGGATTTGTACGAGCCAACAGGATTAGCCAGAACAAGACCTTAAAAAAATGCAGTCACATTTTATTCACTGCAAGAGGGACATGCAGCAAGATACCAGCTACTCAGCAATGGTAGACAAGGTTATCTAGTGGTGGCAACAGTCCTGTTTTCACCATGCAGTTCCCACCAACACCCCTTTCAGTGGTATTCCCATAATTTTAAACAGGACATTGAAAGAAAAAGGACAGCCCTGAAGTGGCTTTCAGTCACTGAAAGGGATCCCATCAAACAGATTAAAACTCTCCACTTGAGTTTATCTCCTTTATTAACTCCTGTAACTTGCATCAAAGACGCAGCCTGTCTGGCTGTTTAAAACTGGACCTGTTGGGGAGAGTTTCTTGGCAGACCCCTTAATGTCCGTGCTTGAGTGTCTTATGGGCTTCTCAGGTTGGCCAAGATCAGGTCTGCAGTATTTTGAGGGTTTTTTAAATAAAGAATAGAGCAAAAGAAACCCCCACAACCTGAATGGTCAGGCAGCTGCCAAATACAGAATAATGAACAAATTCATAGATTCTTACACAATACATGAGATGGTTAAAATAAACATGTAATAAACAGGTAAAATGTTTAAAAGCAAAATAAGGCTAGAAGTTACCTCTTCTTTTTAAATGTATTCCCCCAGGAAAGTCAGGACTCATGGTAATTTAGAATGCTTGTTTAATGCTGGTTTTCTTTTCTCCAAGAATAGTGAATATTTTTATAAACTGAGCAAGCAAAGGTGCACTTGGAAATGGGACAAGAGAGAAGACTTAGCTACTAATGCCACAATGAGAGTCTCTCACTCGGACATATGCTCAATTTCTAGACTTTCTTTGACAAATATGGTCAGCAGGAAAGAGGGAAAGCTTAAGGGAAGAGGGGGGGGAAGGTAAAGTAGGCCTTGTTTTACTTTGCTGCTGGTGAAATAACTATTTGTTTCCAAATAGCCCCATAGATTCCAATAGCCCTGTCTGGCTATTACTCCACCGTTCTGGTAAGTTGCTAATGGCTTTGCATTTTCTTTTATTGTCATCAGGAGTGGCTGGAATTCATTAAGAGTTATGTGAATAGCCTCCATGATTTCAAACTAGATTTGGGAATATGCTCTGAAGTGATCAGTGATCATCACTTTGTTAATTCTATGGTAGCCCATCATAATTATCAAAAGATTGAATAAATAAAAAAGCACTTGGAAAGCTGTGAAAAGCTGTATGTACGTATAATAAAATGCCATGTAAATGTAACAGAGAATATCAGTTGCAAGTGGTATTATTTAGTAACGGTTGTATTTAAAAGTTCTATCAAGACCAAAAATAAGCTAAAAAGATAATATTTGCAATAGCTATAAACTAAAAAAACGTGTTCCCTGAAATTAAAATCAAATTCTTGCACTCATTCATATGCTTTTAACTGCCCATAAAGATCTAATGGTGGCCAAAGTCACTTATAAGAGCTTCTAGAGGAATAAGAGAACCACCAGACACAATCCTTTTCCTAATGTGGAAAGAATGCATGCTGAAAACCCTGAGGACAGCTCAGGGAGCTGCTCGCAAAGAGATTAGATACCACATAAAAACATTGCACTGACTCAAACACAGGGATAGAAGTAGCAAACATGGCCATTGAGGTTTTATTTTTTATTCTATTACTTCTCAGCATGTAATATGTTTTTAAAGAGTCAGGAATGTACTGAAACTTTCATTTCAGACTCTCATAGAATTTAAACTCTTCAAATGTAGCAATCTTGATACCTTCCATACATTTTTCCTTACCTGTTAGTATTACTTATAACCATATATTGAACTAGATACTCCAACTCCAAATGCATGAAATGCTAATTGAAATGAGGTTGGATGCCAGTGAGGACTACTAGACTATGGAATGACCTCCCAAAGGAGGTGATGCAGAATAAATTGCTTCAGAAACTAAAAAGTAGACCAGACAAGGTACTGAGAAATATAACCAAGAAAACAAACCTCTAATACAGAGACAGCACTTGGCCTTATCTTTAAGAGCTAATGTGGTATTCTTCAACTTGTAATGCCTTATTATCTCCAGGAAAGCACCTGAAAAACATTAGACTACTCACCTGGTCAGTATGGGCTGACCTACTGAGAGGCACTAGTCTTCTACTGATGATGCAATTCACTTAACTGACCATTTTTCTTTCACCTGAACATGGCAGAGAAGTGTGTGTGCATCATAGTAACAAAGGAAGAGTCAGTGACAGTCAACATTACAGAGAAAGCAAACAGACTCAAGAGCTCAGGGTTGTACAATGCTCCTCCTGCCATCAATCTGGCCACCTGCCACAGTCCCTTACTCCAAAAGCCATTTCCCACTCCTTGCCTTTGCATGCTTCAGTGGTCCCACACCCCCCAGTGCTACTGCACAGGATGGGGAGAGGGGATTGAGTGCCACAACATTCCATCAGGATTTTTCCCTAGTGTTACTAGAAGAGAAGACAGTGTTCTGAAAACACTGGTGAGCAGCACTGGGCCCATTGCAGGATTGGGTCCAAAGGGAGAAAACGCCTGTTGAACTGAATGTGACCAGATACGAGAGGCTTAAGCTGTGGTTGACTGAACTAAATAAAGCATGGGAGGTGAGGACATGGCCATTACTACAATAAGTCTACGTGGTTTGATCTATACTATAAGGATGAGCATTATCAGGAGTAGTGATCAGGGCACATACATTCCCCTGGAGATTAATCACTGTTTGGAAAGAGCTGAGGGACAGAGGGCCTTAGGGCATTAACCCCAAATGGTCACTAATCCCCAAAAATGCCATCTACCCACACTTTTGTCACTATTAAAAGGTACAAAAATAATCTGAAAGGGAAAGGGACAGACTGAAAACCAGTATTTTCTTATTCCTTACTGTGGGACAGCTCAGATGTGTGTAACGAGTCACATCAATCCACCGGTTTGAAATATCAAACTTTACTAGGACAGAAACAAGTCTCCCTTCTCCTCCTTCCCTCTCACATTAAGAATAAAAGTAAATTCGGGGTCTAAAAGAAACTGAGGGGAAGAAAGGGACCGAGACACAATGCTGGGCTTAAAACTTATGCATTTTATCCATTAAAAGGCCACGTCGATCTGACCACTGCAATCAGTTTTGGAAATTCAAAATAGAAAAAATGATCTTCGTACTAGGTGCAACTGACTCCCAAGATATCCGTATACACATAAAGTGAAATAATTAGACCTTGGATGAAAAATCTTGACAGTACAAAGAAAGACCATGATCTAATATCAGAACAAAGTTAACAGATGTCATTAAGTGAGACAATTAGCCGATGACGGAAGGTCGCACCCAGTTTACTTTTCACAGTTGACAGATCAAAGTTATTAGTTCAGTTTGAGCAAAGACTGAATACAGTTGCCCTAGGAAAATCCTTTCACATAACATTAAGTCTCTCTCTGTCTTGTGTTTCTTAGACAGGAATTGTCAGGAAAAATACAAGTGAAAGAGTACAGAGCAAGGGCAACCAGCTCATGTCGTACTGAATGGAAAGTCCCTTAGTGGTAGGTAAAAATAAATGTGTAATTGTATCCAGTGGCCTTTACACTCATGTGAATCACATGTCTGAGATATTATGAACCTGACTCCCGCACGAGTTACACAGCTGTGAATTGGGAGAAGCTATTAAGCCAGATCCTGAGACTATTAAGACAGATCTGGCCACCAGGTCTCCTCCGATGCCAATTCTTGTGGGCCACCAAAGGGATCCCCTCACCCACATTCTCCTCTCTGTCCCAATCCCTGCCTCACTATCAATAAAACACAATTATCCAGCACTTGGGCACAAGGCCAGGAAGGAGTATGCCCATTGCAAGAGGTTACGGGCTGGGCAGTGCTGGGGGTCTTAAGTGATGGGGGAACAAGGGCATAGATGGTGCATGGAGAAGCACAGCTACCTTTCCCTTTGGCAAGCCCCATCTGGGTGCCCAGAGACCATCCTGTGCTCCAGCAGTCTCAACAGGTCCCTTCAAAGCTGGTCTCCACCAGTGTTAGCAGAGGAGCGCAGCATCACCACGGGTGGTGGGGACATGCCACTGCTCAGCTGAACATCATGCCCTACATGCCCAGTGGGCATCCAGCATGGTTAATGAACACTGAGAATAGCAAGTTGAGTTGCCATAATTTCTTTTTTTGTATTACATTTTTACATAGCATCTGCCCAGGTTTTGGATGGTTGCTGTTAGTGTTGGGTTTTGCTCCTGGTTTTTCTTGTTTTCTTTCCAGAACTGTCGGGAAAGGAAATATTTAAAACTCAGATTTTAAACCTGACCTACTTCATACCTTTTCTATTATAAGGTGTAATTAATTTTATGTTGGATTTCACTTAGGAAGAGACTGAATTTATGCATGTGCAATCATGAAATCCACATGAAAAAATATGCATTAAATGTCCTCAACTTCAGTAAATTCACTTTAGTGAACTGTTCATCCAACACTTGTCCGTTTATATATCACAGAATATTCACAGAATATTCTGAGTTGGAAGGGACCCACAAGGATAATCAAGTCCAACTCTTAAATGATTTGCCCATACAGGGATTTAACCCACAATCTTGGTGTTATTAAATGCACCATGTTCATTTATTTAGTTAAACCATCATATAATATCCAGTACAGTACTGCACTTATTTTCTTCTGTCCATTTAGTCCACAGGTTGGATTATTTTAATTTAAAAACTACGAACTTTTATCTCGATGTTGCCCACTTTATATTCAAGCTTCTAATAATGCACATACTCCTTCTACACAAAAATGAAACTGTATCCTCCAAATAAGACCCAGAACAGGTATTAAAAACATGTTCATATGATAATAAATAAAAGGAAAAATAACACATTTATACTGTAATAAAGATATTCACAAATGCAGCATGGTAGAGTTTCAATAGGCTGCAATTCAAATATTCTACAAAACTCCATGTCAGCTAAAGTTACCATTTGAATGCAAAGAGACTAGCATTCAAGAATGTTTAAAAATGCAGAAAGATTATGCTGGCCACTGCCCTGTGCAAGCTGGGGGATTTGTTGCCTGCCAAACCTGCTGCAGGATGAGAATCAAGACATTCAGACCCTGCCGGGGAAGAATGATTGCTTCATTGTGTGAAGGTATTTCTCTTACATGCAGCACAACAGCAGGGTTCTTCATCAGAGAAGCACACGATGGATTATAAAAACTCTGAACTCTGTGGTCATCAGGAATTTTAGCAATAACAAAGTAAGAGGACCAAAAAAAGTGGTGCCTAACAGAGAAAAGAAAAGGAGGACTTAACCTTTGTCCTGAGGGTGATAAAATAGCATCACATGGTTGAAAATCAGTCTAGCTTCAGCCATGTGATGCAGTTGACACGGTCACTTTTGTGAAAGTTACAGGATGGCATCAGTAGTTAAAAGGTCATATTTGAAAGACTTTCTAAATACACCATCAAAATACTGACAGGAAAACTCTGTAAGGGTTTATTACACAGCTACAAGTCCGGATATATTTGTTCCTTTTTGCACTAAAAGCCACTGTAACATTCTCGAGAGCACCAGGCAGACCACAGGAACAACAGCACACAATTGAGATGCTTACTTGTGGTACAGGTAACATACCAAATCTTACCTCTCATTTTACAAAGACCTTCTCCACCCATCTCAGCACTTCCATCATGCCAATTACAGTGGTATATAAATGGCATTGAGTGGATTTAATTGGCAGAAGACAATTTCTGGAGGGATGACTGAAGACATGGAATGAATTCTCTGCACTATGTGTTACTTTAGTTGAGAGAACATAAAAACTTGTTTGTGTGCAAAAAATTGTTTGTGTGTTTCAATTTTCTTTCCATGGAACACAAGTTCCTCAAAGCAGCAGAAGCTGTCACCACTGTGGGTGGGACTTTCAAACAGACCTGTTTCAGGTGGCTTTACCTGTGGATTCTGTAATGGTTCTTTATTTCCTCTTCTCAAGACTGTTCTGATCTCATCTTCTGTGACCCAGTCCACCATGCACTGTCCTCCTCCTTCAGGCTTCGTGACTATCCCTTCTTCTAATTCTTCCGCTACCCAACTAACCAATCCATGCATGTCTGTCTTGGTAAATCCAGCTCCTCACCACTCAGCTAACACACTAAGTGCTAACAAAGGTTGTCTCCTGTGCCTTTTCTTGCAGTAACCTCATCCACTTTTAGGCATGTGCCTTTTTCCTGATAAATGTCTCTCTCCTGACTTTCTATCTTCCCCTATATAGCTTCCTGAATCACCATGGCTTAGATATTTCCGCCTTCTTAGCCTTCTGTTGAGATCCCTGTGACCAGAACTCATTTCCTAAACTTTCCTTCTGAAGGTTTCCTACTCTCCCACCATCACTGGTGACACCAAGAGGTTTTTCACAATATACTCCACACTTTTAGAGACACTAACCCTTAAGAAACAAAGCTGTCTTTCACCTCTTATTGATAAATAGTCAGCTTCTTTTTAAACCGACCTCTCACATTTATCACAGAAAATTGGACAGATCTGAAAATTTTCTCCATAGTTTTGTGATCATATTCCTCCATGCTGAGTGATATAGCATCAGATGAGAGCTCAAGATCCAAAAGCATAAACTGCAATAAGTATCTTATAAGTGGCACTCACACATCTTTTAGACAAATTTCCCAAGTATCTCTAAAGAGGAACAAGCAGACACCCCGAGCTGAACAGCATTAAACCACTGTGCCACATGCCACCCAGGCCTTGCTGGATGGTAACCATTTTCCGGCACTGCTGGCTCATCTCTTCATCCTATGTGATTTAGGTTTTAGCTGTGCATCAGGCCCCACACGCCTGCCCCAGGCATGGCACTCAGTGCCTACTTCCCAGCTGTCTCCAGCTCTCACCATCACAGCATGCACTGTCATACCTTTCTTACCTCAGCCATCCTGTTCACCTCTGAAGCCAGTATGTCTTAGCATGTTAATATGCCTTCAGTCTATTTATGAAGGGCATACTGGTCATCACTCAACATTCTCCTCATCACAAGATTTTGGAACAGGAACCTAAACCCAAATCATTATTTCCAAACAAACATCATCTCTTCCCTATTTTATTGCCAAGTCTGTTGCTTTCTGATGTCATTTTTAAGAGGAAGAATGTGCAACACATCCCAGAACACATCTCTGTGCTCAAAAGAAAGGGAGGGAGAGAGTTATTAACCAGAATAGCAAATCAAAACTAATAAACACATCATTGTACCCAACATTTATGGAAAGGCTTCCTGTTGGAGGGAAAAGCAGTGGTCAGTTCAATACACACTCTTCTATTTTTATGGAAAAATTATATTCTCAGTGGTATTGAAAGTCACTGTTTGCAGCCAGGTTCTAAGTTTCTGAAACCTAAGATGTATTACGGGAACTTATAATATTAACTATATTTAGTGGGCGTTTTATTATCCATGGAGACCATGCTATTAAAAAAAAATATTTCTTTCCTAAGTTATATATATGTGTGTGTGTGTGTGTGTGTGTGTGTGTGCATGCATGTGTGCATGTGCTCTTGAAGAATTTCATATGGTCAGCAAAAAATCTTTGTGTTTTATTTTTAAATGAATATAAATGTTCACAAGATCTTACACTAGATGCAAAAGAAACCAGAAATGGACAAACCATTTGTGAGTGCAAGCAGCCAAAACAGTTTGCAATCTGAGTACCAGCAAGAATCGGTCGTATACCTTATAACAAAGTTATTGTTAGTTTTTGCCCACACACCAAGAAAATGTTTCAAAGGTCTGTGTCTCTTCAGACTTTTAACTCAGGAAATAGTTAGGAGTGGTTTCCATACAAAAAAAGCAAGCAGATACATTCACATTTTAACTAAGGGGAACAAAAGCACAAGAACAAAAGTAGTGTTTCTGCATGAGCACGTTTCCCTCTGGGACAGTCTGCACCGAACAAAATAACAGCCTGGGTCTGCAGGCACGACAGGGTTGGGAAATGCTAAAAGTGCAGCCTGTAGAAAGCAGAGATGACACCTGCCCAGCAAAACCGTATATGAGGAGGTGAAGGGGATATGTGCAGCTACATCCCCCAACACAGACACTGAAATGTTTACTCAAAATGCCTAGTCAAAATACTAGCAGCTGAACTGTGCTTTCCTTTTTTTCCTGGTTAACCAGTAACCTGGGAGGTTAGCTATGCAAAGGTACTTGTTCAATAGCAGTGTGAAGGGAATGTGGAATTAAGCTCTTGCCATAAAAACGGTCACCATGGTCATATCCCACTTACAGTGCACTCAAAATCAACTCCTGGGGAGCAAAGAAATGTTTGCCAATAATTACTGCTTTCAACCACTGGTCTTCCTAGCACAGAGAGAGGCCTTAAGAGTTGAAAACTGCAGATCTGACATGACACTCAATCTCAAAAGAGAATAAAATCTTGAGCTTTTTTTTGCTTTATTTTTTTCGCTTTATTTTTTTTTCTGAGCCTGAAATGTAGTTGCTATCTCTATAAAGGACAAGAGTGGCAAGCCATATCTCTAGTAAACTTTCCCACTTTGTGTAAACCCTCATGTTGTCTTATCTTACCAGGGGATCTGTTACACAACCACCACTCACAAAAGAGATCACGAGGTCATGAAAATCTTGTGATCTGTCTGTGGTGAAATTTCAACCTTCATACAATGAAATTCTCTCCAGTGCGATCACAGTGACCTGATTTCTTACAGAGGTTTCAGCAAAGCTCCATTCTGAAAGGACAGAAAAACATGCCCTATAGTGCCACCATCACAGACATAGGCTGATCTGGTGAGCCCTCCTCAACTGCTCAGCCATCCACAAAAAACAGTGTCTTACAGTTTGTGCCACTTAAGAGAAAAAGCTGGTGCTGAGTTCAGTGAGTTCTGTACAACAAGAAAGAGCTGTTTACCAGGGGCAGGTCAGGGTGCACCACAGACACAGCTCTTCTTATGGAAGTTCAAGTTATTTTACTCACCAACTCATCCTGGAAGTCCTCTCCTCTGCCATGGCCAGTTCAGGTTCACTTTTTCTTCTTCATATTATGATACTGTTTCTTACCTGTCCAGACAAATGTATGCACCCAAAGAGCTGGCTGCAGCTCTTCTGCCATGGGCATTCAAACTGCTGAGTCTTGAGATTGCCTTTGTCCTGGAAAAAAAACAAAAGCAAACAATTATCCGGCAGCTAGTAGAAATGGAAGGCTAAAGTTAAATCTGTCTTTCATAAGAAGACTTAATCCAATTTATTGCTGGATTTAATGTGAAACTGAAGATGTGTTATGACTTAGAAGGAATATCAGCAGCATCTCAGACAGAACAGTCCTTGAATATAAAGGTAAATCTCCAGAGGGTGAGGTGGACAAGCAGAGTTGGGTTTATTATTCAAACTTTTTGAGTTTGCAACACTGGCCTAGAAATCTCATGAAAACATAATTTATTGGAAGATTTCTAATACTTCCTGCTTCTGCTGGTGCTGGAAGTACCACAAGAACTACATTTCTGTGGTATTTTGGTATTTCCACTTGTGGTCCCAGCTGGAACTAAGAAGGGAAGAGGCACACACACTTGGAAATGGTGTATTTTTGGTCATCTGCATTTTTTGGGAATCACAAGAAAGGTTTTTTTCTAGTTCCACTTTGAGGAAACATATTTGGGGAGATATTCTCATTCTGGTAGATGCTGAATAAAGTCATGACTTTTCAATTACATAAAATTTGCACTTTAAGTTGGAATTTTACAAAAATGCCTCTCTGGTTTACTGGTTTATATTAACTCTACATAGTTTTGCAACGTAAGAATTTCACAACGTCAGTCATGCATAATAATAATATAACAATCTAAAATAATAATGTAATAAATCCACTCACTAGTCATCATGGGCAAAACTCTGGCAACCCTTTGTGAAAATGTGCTGCAAACACATGTACAAAAAGCCTCTTAGCTCAGTCCTGGCTGGCCTGAAGCCAAGAAGTTATCTAAAATCAAATCAACAGACAAGTGTCACCAGAAATGTCTAACAGCTAAGCAGCTCTGCTGTGAGCATAAGTTATTCCATTTTAGATGTGGAAAGGTTTAATTGGGTTCTATGCAATTAACAAACCTTAATTATGACTAAACTGTTAGTCATGCTTACTTTTGGCTAAGCCTTGCTTTTTTCCTTCTCTCAGCCTTCCCTCTTGAAACACCTGCAAGTAGATTCACAGGGGTAGCTAAGCAGGGGGGATTCTGGCCAGAACTCTGATAAAATGTCTCATTGGTACAGATTTTAATCATTTCTATGAAAACAGCTGCTCTCCTTGGAGAATGTGCCTGTAGGCAAAGCCATTTTCACCTCCAACAATGGACTGAGGAGCTGCACTGGCAAAAATCACCTGCTGGAAACGTTGAATCAGTCCGTCTCCAAGCCAGCGCAGTGCTGCTCCCCATCTTGCTAACCTGGTCACACCCCACCCTGCATCTGTGCTAGGCAGACCTCGGTCACCTCTGGTGGAGAAATACCCTGGTCTGCTCCCCATTCAGATGTAATAAGAGCTGGGGCAGCAGCCATTAGCAGCGTAGATGCTTTTGAATCACCTGGTGGAATACACCTCCATGCTGTGCTAAATACCCTGCTTCCACTGGGAGTGTAATTTATGCTCTCCCTCCAGCTCTCCTACTACATGGTGCATATCTTGAACCATCATTAAGCTCCTCAAACTTTAATTGTATCAGCCTTCTAAATACAAGTCTGTCTCATATTACTGCTCAACGGAAGTCTTTGGGATCAACAAAGAGTATGAACTTTACCCATCTACTTCAAGCTTTATATGAAGACAATTGCAAAGAACTAGAAACGACACAATTATGACTATGAAGAAAAAATTCTGAAACTGAAAACCAAGGTTTACTGGAGAAAAGTTCTTACATATGCTGATTGTGCTCATGGTGGGACAAAGAAACAGTAGTTCCACCTGACTTAAACTCAGATTATTTATTCTCCATAGTCAGCTGTCCTGGAGGCTATGCACACATGTGTTCCTCCACTGCTGTTCTGAAAAGTGGTACTCTTGGAAAGGAGGGAAATTTTACTCTGACTACTCCACTCAGTGGAGCATGGCTCAGAGACATCAAGTAAATGGGAAAAATGTTAGTTCCGAGATGGAGGCAGAATAGCATGTTCAAAGGCAATCCTCTTCAGCAGAGGTTTGGAGGCAGGCTAACAGCAATATTATTTTCAGGCCCACACTTAAGATTACTGCACATATATGTGCTGATGGGCCCTTGGATGCCTCTGCTCAGCTCTCCTTTGCTCAGCAAGGCTGGACAGCCAGTGTCCCATTGAAGTCTGCAGCCTCTCACCCTGGCTGAGAGAGCTTATCTGAAGGAAGCAGTACCGGGTCTGATGGTATAAAAACATAACAAATGGAGTGCCATACTGCCATATAAAATGTAGGAGAGAAAACAGAAATCCATGGTTGGGCTTCTCTGAGCTTGTCTGCAAAGATCTATTCTGCAGAACTATCTCTGGCACATTTTGTGAAGTTGCCTTCAGGTCTGTACATCTGTTCTAGCTGCTTTTATTCCCTTTGACCTCTTCCATCACTGCTTGACTAAATGCTCCTTATGGCAGTTAACATCTCCCTCTTTATGTGCAGTAGGTATACGGGACACTGGTGAAAACAGGTCCTCACTACTGAAAGCAACAGGTTCTGTCATGGTTCAAAATTTCATTTATTTTAAACTTTCCAGTCCAAGGCAAACATCATGAAAGTCTGAAGTATCTTTTTCCCCAAGGACATAACAGAGAAGGACAGATAACCTGGACCTTAAAAGCCAAAACCTTACTAAGTTCTATACGAAAGTCAATTTAACCTTTAATGTCAAAACATCTGAAGAATTTGTTCCTGATAGATCAGTTATTTCCAATCAAAAAGCAAGTTTGTGGCAAAAGTTCACAGTTACCATGGCCTCTCGGAAATATTTAAAACTTCTATGAACATAACCAGAGAGTAATTAAGCTTTGGAAAAGAAATCTCTGCGGCAACAGTGGTTATGTGTTATGTCCTCATTCGCTGGGGTGAAAACTAAAATCTAACAAGAGAACTTGCAGATTTAACATAAAATAACAGCTAGGGAATATAAATAAAATGTAATACAGCAAACGGGGAATAATTATTTTGTGGATTTATGACACCTGTTTCCCTGTTCCATATTCAAGACTGGTAACAGAAAAGAAAAAGTTACTCACAGAGGTGAAAAGTTCTCATAATTTTTTGTTATTATTATTTTTCAATTAATTTCTAACTATGTGCTTACCAGCAACATGGTATTGTGAGGAAAAAAAGGTTGAGCTATAAATAATATTTCCTCTCCTGGGAGTTTTTCTAAGCTGCAAATTTTTTGCTGTTGTCAGAAGTGGAAAAGCCCAGAAAATATGCAAGTTTTGAATTAGTTTTAGTTTAGGACCTTTCTTTTATTACAATCTTTCAAAACACCAATAGTGGTCTGGAAAAAAAGTAGCACTGGAAGGCTAGCACCCATCTGGAATTAAATCTGGTCAAGGATGTCAAGGAGGCCAAGAAAGACTTCTTCAAATACATCCATAACAAAAGGAAAACAAAGGATAATGTGGGTCCATTATAAATGGAGGAGGGAACCTGGTAACAGAGGACACAGAAAAGGAAGAGCTACTGAAAGCCTTCTTTGCATCGGTCTGCACTGGCAAGACCTGCCCTCAGGAATCTCTGACCCAGGAGACCAGAGTAAAGGAGTGTTGGAAGAAAGACTTTCCCTTGGTCAAGGAGGTTTGGGTTAGAGAACACCTAGGAAAAACTGACATCTACAAGTCCATGGGCCCTAAGGGGATGCATCCCTGAGTGCTCAGGGAGCTGGTGGACACCACAGTGAGGCAGCTCACTCTTTGAAAGGTCATGGAGATCAGGAGAGGGGTCTGAAGACTGGAAAAAAGCAAATGTCACCCCAATCTTCAAAAAAGGGCAAGAAGGAGGGCACAGAGAAGTACCAGCCCATCAGCCTCACCTCAATCCCTGGGAAGATAATGGAGCACCTCATTCTGGAGGTCATCTCTATCCACATGGATGACAAGAAGGTGATCAGGAGTAATCAACACAGATTCACTAAAGGGAAATTGTGCTTGACCAACCTAATTGCCTTCTATGATGTGGGTATTGTCTACCTCTTTAGCAAGACCTTTGACACTTTCTCACAACATCCTCACAGGCAAACTCAGAAGTGTGGAATGGGTGAGTGGACATTGAGTTGGATTGAGAACTGGATGAATGGTAGATCCCAGAGGGTTGTGATCAGTGGCACAGGGTTTGGCTGGAGGCCTGTCTCTAGTGGTGTCTCCTGAGGTTCAGTACTGGGCCCAGTGTTGTTAACTTATTCATCAATGACTTGGATGAAGGGCAGACACCCCCTCACAAGTTCACTGACGACACAAAGCTGGGAGGAGTGCCCAACACCCCAGAGTGCTGTGGAGCCCTTCAGAAGGACCTTGACAGGTTGGAGAGATGGGCAGAGTGGAACCATCTGAAATTCAATAAAGGCAAGTGCAGAGTCTTGCAGTTGGGGAGGAATAAACTCAGGCACGAATACAGGCTGGGAGAGGACCTACTAGAAAGCAGGTCTGTGGAGAAGGAGCTGGAGGCCCTGGTGCACAACAAAAAGGCCAAAGTTATCCTGGGATATATTAGGAAGAGCATTGGCAGCAGATGGAGGGAGGTGATCCTGCCCCTCTACTCAACCCTGGTAAGGCCACATCTGGAGCAGTGTCCATTTCTGGGCTCCCCAGTACAAGAGAGACATGAAGGTCCTGGAATGAGTCCAGCAAGAAAAATGATTAAGGGACTAGAGCATCTCTCTTATGAGGAAAGGTTGGGAGAGTTGGGCCTGTTCAGCCTTGAGAAGAGGGGACCTCATTAATGTCTGTAAGTATCTGAAGGGAAGGTGTAAAGAGGATGGAGCCAGGCTTTTCTCAGTGGTGCCAAGCAGTAGGACAAGAGGCAATGGGCAGAAACTGATGTACAGGAAGTTCCACCTGAACATGAGGAAGAACTTCTTTACTATGCAGGGAACCATGCACTGGAAGAGATTGCCCAGAGAGGCTGTGGAGTCTCCCTCACTGGAAACATTCAGGAACCACGTGGATGCAATCCTGTGCCACATAGGATGGGAGGTTTGACCAGATGATCCACTGTGGTCCCTTCCAACCTGACCCATTCTGTCATTCTGTGAGTGATTCCTTCTCTCTGGTACATTCAGGTAGGTACATAAGCTTCTATACCAATTACCATATACGCGTTAAAGGGATTAACAGCTTCTGCTTTATTGTCTTTTCCATCCAATCTCCCTCTGACCATTGTTTAAATACCGTGTCTCATGTCACAGCAAGTCAAATACTGTTATAATCACTCCACCTTCACCGCCAGTGGTGACTTGGGTATCAGCAGGTTGCACACTTAGCACTATTTCAGTTAGTGATGGGTGAGCTCCCAGGGGGCAGCGATAAACCCCTGAGACCTTTCCCTGCCTCCCAAGGAATGTGGCAGGGTCACGGCTTGAGTGGCCTCAGATACTACAGTGACAGGCACCCTGGAAAGGCTTATCAATAAATAAAGACGACTTTTGGTGCTTAGTTAAAGTTGAGGGACAAAATCATCCTGCCACTAACACTAAACAGGGAAGAGGGATAACTGTTTTATTTGTGAATGCAGGAAAAATGCCATATTGATAAATAGGTCTACGGAATTCACACCAGTGACTTTTTTTGATGTTTTTGAAAGCCTGTGCTGTTTTTTCAATGCATGATGCAGTTCTTGCAAAAGCAAACAGGTTTTCGGGATAGATATCAGTGGATGGATAGACAGCAGAACACAAGGGCTCTAGACTGTATTTGCTGCCCAAATGCTTGCCCTTAACTCCCAGTAGTCAAGTAACTTTGTGAATTACTTTAACCTTTGCTTCTCACAAAATGCACTTTACTTTGATCCTTGAACCATGATCAATAGAAGGTGCAGAATGGCAGGGAAGAATTTTTCGGCTCAGGGGGAAACAATGTAGTTCAAAATGCTCAAATAGCCTTAAAAGCTCCCAGTAGAATGTGTCCGGAAATTGCAGACCAGTTATTTACTTCTTCTTGATGGTTTAAAATAATATCACAGATTCAGTTCCTCATCTTCATTCTGTGGGAGAAGAACAAGACCTGTATATGACAGGGACATTTCCCTATAGCAGCAGAATTTTCTTTGCTCGCACTGACTGAATTCAATCCCTTGTTCTACAGCTACAATAATAAAGTGGATGCAGGTGCCATACAACTACATTATCTATCACGTTATGCCAGAAGTTCCTACACACGAATAAAGAACATTCGACAAACAGCTACATCAGCTGAGCAGCTTCCAAGATGAGTTGGTCTACCACAAGAAAAATGTACTTTCTGCAACAGAAATAGCTGCTTGTCACAGTCACTCAGGGAGATTGTTTCCAAGAATAAGAGCCACAGGCATGTGTACAAATTGACTGGTAATAAACAGTCTGACTTTGGTTACAGTCACTGGGCCAAATTCTGTTTGACACTATATCTGAACCATCTTCAGAGTGGTTTGCTGTGATGCTGAAAAGTATGGGCTAGATCCATAGGTGGTTTAAGCAGATGCAGTTTGTTTTGTTGTAATGTCAAAAGCGTGCTGCAGGTAGGGTGTTAGATAACTAGTTCATTTATTTTTCTATATTAAAATACATGGTTGGCCATATTCCTTGCTTGACCATGTTGAAGAGCCCTCAGGTTTGCAGCCAGTGGAGGTCATTCAAAGATGTTACAGCTCCTTACCTGTTTGATACTCTAAGGTTGAGTCCAGTGTTCATCATCTCACCCCTGCCTAGCAGCCAGAGGAGCTCAGAGAGGCTGTTACAGCCCAGGAAGAGAAGATAGCACTGGGTGGTGTCCTCTGAGTACATACTCTCTCACTTGCAAGCTACCAGTTCTTGTAGTGCCACGCTGAGAGTCAACACCTTGCAGCAGGTACTTGGACATCTGCTGCCTGCATCATTGCTCCCTACCTAATCTGCCAGGCAGGTATGGAGGAAAGAAAGAGCTTCAATATTTACTGCAAATCAAGCAATGAAGAGGTGAAAGGAAATATTTTGGCTCCAATTGGATCCTTGTGATAGATAGCAGAGTATACTGAAGGATCAAGAATGTAAATTGCATTCATGACCTGAATGAGTACACTTAGTCTCTTTTTATGTAACCCAGTGGTGGACACTCTTCCCAAATACCTGCCTTATGGCCATCTTCCCAGTAAATATGAACTCAAACACATCTGTGACATTTGTATGCGCATGAGTCAGCTCCATCTGTGAGGCTCATGCCATGCCAGTTCTCAAAGCTATGACGTGGTGTAAGAAAGACCCAGCAGCAAAGGGGAATAGGAGATTGGTTCACTACTTCAGTGCTGTGTAAGGGGCAGGATGTTTGACACAGAACTATGCTTTGCTCTGTCTCTCTCCTCATTAAAATACTGATGGCAGCACAGATGTTGCAGTTAAAGCCCGGATTAAAGGAATGAAGAAATTGTCCTCACAGCCTGCTATTCACTGTTCAGCTTATACATGTGATAAACACAATGCCAAGGTTTACTAGGTAGTAATTGCCAGCTTTATCACCCCACATCTTTCAAGCGTTAAGAAATTTTAGCATCTCCTGAGCTAAAATACCTGCTGAAGTTTAAGCTGACATTATTCCCTTTTGTTTGCTCAGACTGTAAGTTTGCACAGGGACAGCAGACCTCAGCCAAGTGACATTATCTCTGCTCCTTACCAGGATGGTGTCCAAATCTTATGCCACATTGAACAGGGTACAATCAGAGAATTATGAACATGACAAAAAATTACTATCCCTATTTTTTTAGAAAGCCCAACACAACACCTAAAAAGGGTTAAAGAATATGTTAGGACATGTTTTCACAGCCTAGAGGTGGAGCAAAGCCTGTATCTTTTCTGTACTGCAATCAGACCTACACTTTCATTTACATCATATGTAATAATCATATACCTTCATCTCACAAGATTAGTGTAAAACTAATAATCGGCCTTTGAATAAGTTGACAGCACCAGAATGTTATATCAGCATTTTGGTCTTTCAGTTCACAATGGAAGGCAGTTCTCTCCAATCTGACCTGATGTAAACAATAGTCCAACTCCAAAGCAAAGTTGACCTAGATGACTGCCAGAGGTCCCTTCCAGAAAACACTTCTGTGATTCTGTGACTCAGGTGCTGCATTGAATCTTCAGAAATGAACAACAGATAACCCTGGTTTGGCTTCAGGTTGTGTGTCTCCTGATTAATTTCTTTATGTATCTGTTTAGTGTTGCTTATAAATGGACAAAACATTTTCTTAAAGTCAGTGCAAACACACGGCCATTTCTGACAATTATAAAAATCCTTCAGAGCCATCTGAAGGCTATCTTTGATATCACAGATATTAAATTACTCATATAAAATATGTTATTATGGATATTAAAACATTATTGATTCAGAAGATTTAGCAGAGTAGTACAGTATATCCTATTCTTCCCAAATCAAATGTTTTGATTGAATAAAGATGCCCATACCTCTATTTGCCTTAATTTTAAAAGGTCTTAGACCTGTGAATTTCTTATTACCTCTTTTTTGCTATTGTTGTTGTTATATACTCTATATTAAACATGGTTTTAAAGTGTTGTCTTTCCAGACCATGAATTATGTGACAACAGCCCTCCACCACAGGACAGTAGTCCTGGCTGCAGTCAGCTCATTCTAGTGTGCTAATAATATGGCAATTTATACCAATGGTAATAATGGGCAGCTCACTCAAAGAATTATTCCTATAAGAACTGTGCATGGGACCTTGTCTGTAAGCAACAGATTCAGAAGGGTACCATATAGATCTGTAAGTAACATGTTCAGGATCCCAGCCTTCTACTGAGAAGGAGATGCATATTCTAATTTTTTTCTATCCAGTTAACCATCACAGGATCTCATTGCTGCTTGCTTCAGGAAATCAAGTTTCCATGTCAGAGTAAAATGTCATTAAAGATGAAGCATGAGTTCCTGACATAACATTTTCCACTCCCCCTCCTCTTCTGTAGTTCTTTCAAACATGTTCTCTTGGTCATGAAAGGTGTCTTTGTCAATGAGATAGGAACTTCTAAGCTCCTCTGACATTTCTGCTTTCCAGTTCTCCAAAAGCATAGCCTCACTGTGGATATCTGTGGACCATGTCTGTTTCTGGTTTTTATGCAGAGTCTAAGATGATGCTTCACTAAAACACTGTACATCTTGTGACTGCTGTGCCATCAGATAGTGAGTACACAGGCAAACCATAAGCATTAAGTATTACACCCATCATGTAGTGTTAGTTGTTCGTGAAGCTGAAAGTGGACCTCTTCTAACAATTCCTGATTCTTATACTTCCAGTTATTTTCAGATGAGACTGTTCTACTAAGTGGTTACATTAGACAGTTTTAAACTATATGCGTTTTTGTGCTGTTATGTTTTAAAACTTCACATACTACTTGGTTTAAAAAGTAACACCTACTCTGTTGTGTCCTGTTTAGCTCTTTTTCTTATTGTCTTTGCTATCTTTATCTCTTATGTAAAAATAAACACAGATTCTTCCTTCTGTGCCCTGATGACTGCAGAAAAAAAAAAAGGCACTACAACCCAGCTGAGACCAAAAACTCCTCTGCTAGCCATCTTTCCTTGTAGAAGTTGACATGCCAGAAAGTTTGAAGGTAGAGCCAAATAGAAAAGGTCTGTTTTGGCTGGCATGACTAGAAAGCATGCCAAGTCATTGAGGTGACTGTATACATATAGAAAAATAAATACATAAAATGATATATAGGGTCACTTTGACCAAAAGTCATGCCAAAATATTGTCACTGTCTTGGCTCTGCCATTTTAATGGGTTTTGTAGCCTAGCCAAAACCAGGCACTCCATTAGCAGCTTCGTTCACTTGCTCTTCTCTGTGCAGGCAGAGCAATAGAGCCACTCAAACTCCAGCTGCTCAGCATAGCAGGAGGTTTGCTCTTTCTGTTTTGAACCTCTCTGCTTGCACTTTTTGGTCTTCTCACTTTTAAGGTAGCAATGAACCTCCTGATCCCTGGAATACTCAGAGAGGGGTGCAGTTATGAATGTCTCTGAGGTCAGCTGTGTCCTAGCACCTTCTTTTCAGCTTCTCCACAAGACAGTCTCTTCCTGTGAAAAATCTTTACTCCAGTTACTTATTCCTACTGGTTTAAAAGTTCCATGCAGACATCTGAATTTGCTTTTCCTGCTTCCCTCACACCACCACCTTTCTTCCTCTGCTTTTCAAGGACAGTACATGCCAGGCACAGTGACATTTCCCTTCTCAGTGGGGCCTCCAGGCACCAGAATGGTATAAGATAAACATGGTAGTGACACAATACATGATGCAATGTAGCAGCAGAAATACCTCACTTTGTTATCACAGGATTAGTCTGATGAATATTCTGCCAGATGATTTCTGCAAATGCAGTCAAGGAGCAACCACCAACCAGGGAAAAACACCTGCTGAGTGCTTTACCCGGAATGCTCAACTTTGCTGAACAGAGATAGTTTAAAATATAAGCCCCCATTTGTGGTCCAAGGAGGACTTTTACAAATTTTGCTGTATTGTGCTCTGACAAGCTATAAAAACAGAAAAATATCTCAGGTTCTGGTCATACACAGATTTCCCAAGCCCATGTTACAACAGTGAACTCCCACTCTATAAAACACAGGGATGGGGATGTCTTTTCACAGAAAGCTTCACAGATATTAGTTTAGCAGAAAGTAGAAACACAGTAATTCCCAACAGACATTCTAATTCTCTCGGATGGTGCTCTCGAATGGTCTTCAAGAGCTGTGTTTCTGTGTTAAATACCTGTGGATGGGTATACCTGTGTCTGTATTCAGCCACAAGGTCTTATGGGAAAGTCCTCATAAGAAGGAAAAGGAGGTTTTTGTCGAAGATTAAGAAACAAAAGCTAGAATGAATCCAAACATCCTCCTCTTTCATCTGCCACCTCTGAGAGCTAGAAGAGCTTTCTTACAACTCTGATTATGCCAGCATAGCATCATATTTGCCCCTTGTACCTCTCTCTTTCACTTTCTCTCCCATCCTTATATTTATTTTGCTGCATTAAATGCAGGATAAGGACTTTAATCTTTAGGTTGCTATGCATGCTGGGATCTGTTCCCCTACCCTGCTTCTGTGGGGTGTTAATGTGGCTGATGTGTTTCAGCCCATTTAGAAAGGGGGACTTTTTGCATCAGTGTGTCCATAATGGGTGTCTACACTCTGCTAAAGCTATATCCTAGGTGACAATGCCCTTTTTTTGAATGTTGAAGAGCTTGGTACTTACTGGTGCTTGGAGTACAGTTATTGTGGTTTTTAATGACAACCTCAGCCAAAGACATATACTTTCCCGCTCATTTCTGTTTGAGTTATTGCCCCAGTCCAGCCTTATTATTCTTCTTGC
The DNA here is from genome assembly GCF_025592945.1 of Manacus candei. Taxonomy (NCBI): domain Eukaryota; kingdom Metazoa; phylum Chordata; class Aves; order Passeriformes; family Pipridae; genus Manacus; species Manacus candei. Next base: position 2,585,640 of record NW_026138067.1, on the reverse strand, counting down.
TATATCATCTTTCTTGCTTATACCAGACATCACACGGAGAAGCATTGTCAGACTTATGGACTTCAGGAGCAGAAGAGTTTGCCCTCTGACTTCTTTCCAAGCATAAAGTTTTCAGGAATTGATTCCTTTTTCATGTTGAGTGAAACAGAAGCTTGGCTTTTAGAAGAATACCCAGTCTTAACAGAAACATTATCAAGAATGTCAAGGGTGGAGGTTCCATCAACACCTGTAAGAAACTGCTTTCAGTGGAAAATTATCTTCACTACTAAAGTTCCAAAACGTCTAATTTTGCTTTTGAATATTTGACTGTTCTTTTTACTACTTGAGTTGTCATACCGCTGTATAATCCACTTCGATAGCTTAAAATAATTATGGTTATCAAAAAGCCAGCGAATTCCCTAGTTCCCTGCAGGCTTCAGCCACACCACAGGTTTAAGCGAAGTAAAACTGGAGCTGCTCTCGAGTTTGACCTAGGGCTGGAAAGAAAGGGAGCAAAAACCTCCTGGTGAATGCTTGAGCCCGGGCCGCGGTGCTGCCACACACGTGTCGAGCTGCTCTGACACCCGCGGCCCGTCCGGCCGCCGCTCCCGCAGCTGCTGATCTGGCGCACACGGCGGGGGACACCTAGCGGGGCCGGGGGCTGCTGCGGTGGGTGCCCTCGGAGCCCCAGCACAAGAGCCCTGATGTAACCTGCCTATGCATCCTCTGAACCACAGCTGCTGCTTTAATGCTCTGTTTAGCTAATGCGGAAGAATGTCTCTCAAAACCGCAGTGACTTCCACAGGTGGCTGCCTGCACTCCGTTTAAGCCAAGACTCCCACCTTAAACATAGGGTTGCCCACTAGTGAATCAGACAAAGCCTGTGTCCTTCTCAGCATCCCTAACAAACAGGGAAGGCTTTGGAGAGCACACGTCAGGAAAGTGTGATGGAATCCTTCGGCAGGACTGCAATGAGCAGGAGCGGAAAGCACACTCAAGGAATCTCCCATCTCTCCCCACTCATCCCCACTGAGATGTGGCCTCCAACTCCATGCAAGGTAATGCTTTCTCCCTAATATTCCCTACTATAGCGAGTATTTTCTGTTGCCTGTGAGATGTTGTGTCTTGCAGCATAAGGCACGACTTAATTTTCTGCAGCAAGGCTGCTTCTTTTTTTTTGTGGTATGTCTTTCAGCAATAATAGCTCATCCTTTAATGGAATAGTAATTACTTGTTTTACTATTACAGTACAACAGCAGTTGCTCCCTTGTAATTGCAAAAGTTGTTTCATTTCTTTCTCCCTGGTTCCCAATTCCCATAGTCTCTGAGCACCTTCTTTTTTTATTCTTGCAAATTAATATCTTTCTCCCTAATCTGTATCCAGAAAAAAACCCATATGACTCAGAGCTGACATCGAAGTTGTGGGGTAACGGTATAGTTCCTACATTTCCAAATGCATGATAGACCCAGCAAACAGACATGATAAGCAAAATTCTAAAACTCTTAAATAGTTTCTAGTAAAAATACAGGAAAACTAAGAGAAATTAAACCTACTGTAGTTTGAAGAGCAAGGCCAACAACTAAATTGCTGCTCAGTGTAAAATTTTTAGACCACAGTTTCTAAACAAATATTTTAATATATTGACTGCATAGTCCTTAAAGTATTGCAGTGTATTACTGCAAACAGATTCTCTTTCATGTTAGAGAAAAAAAAAAGTCAAGAAATACTCTTTCTTAAGAGGTCAGTCAGAAAAAGTTATCTAGTGTGGGATCCAACTTCTCAGATTGCCTAAAAACTCAACATCCAACCTACAACAAATAGAGTGATGGTCACCTTCCAAGGGCAACTTTTCCTAAAACAAATGCCCATGATAGCTGAATGAACCAGCCTGGAGACAACCATTTTTCTCCACCGAGGCCAAGCAACTAAATTAGACATCTGACTTCAAGATGTCAATAATTAGGTGGTATGAGTGTATCCCAATGCCTAAGAAGCCATCACACTGAGTGGCTATTGTTAGCATGGATTTCACTGAAGGCTTCATGCTTACCCCCAGTGAAGGACATGGAGAACTCAAACTTTCTCCTAAGAGTTGGAAAATCAATAGAGGGAGCTCCCTACACACTCTCCATCTCAGGCAAGAGACTGTTACTGCTCACTTACCCTAGCTAGGAGGCCTCCTCAAACCAGCTATTGCATATGCACAGAGGACTGGTGGAATGAAAGGCTTAAGAAAAGCCCAACCATCCCTCCATTTTTCCTGCGAGCCAGGGAAAGAATATGGAAAGAACATGCAGTAAACTCTGGAACTGAGCTCAGTGATCTCCATTAAATTTTAGGTCACCAAAGTTCTTCTAGGCTTTACAGCAGAGTAGAGTGTGCTGACTAGCCCTCAGCTCCCTTCAGGATCTTGCAGAATCAGGAAACTCAGTGAAGTCCACCTGTGTGGACTGTGTTTAGGACATTTGGACAATCAGCACACTTTTGGCAGGCTATGGCAATTTTTCACATTGCTAGTAGTACTTGCTATTACTTGTCTGATACACCTTCAAATACTGTGATGAAAAGGTGTAAAGCTTGTGAAGGTCTATGGGGGTCTTAAGAAGTATCTTCATTCATAGCTTGTGAACAGAAGGAAATTATTTCCATGAAGATCTGCTAAGTCTTCCTTTGGTGCCAGAACAGGGAATTATGCAAAAGAAAGACCTGGAATCCTTCTTGACAGGGTGAAGTTTTTTCACTGATATGCAGGGAAGGGATTTCTCACATTGAAGATGGCACCTGCAAAGGCTGTTTGGAATAGATTACCATTTCCCTGGATTCCTAACAGTAAATTCCTAACTGGGTTAAAAAAAATAAAAATAAAAATGAAGTGATTCTGAGTGTTCCGAAGGCAGCAGGATGGGATATGAACATCTTGGGCTTTCCAGGGCCCTCAAAAGAAAGGAGTTTGGAGAGTGATGACTGAGATTTGTTAGGTCAGAAGGTACTGTTGGAGACACCAGGCATGCTTTAGAATTATAAATTCTCAGCACTCATCTATAGAACAACACAGGAGAATTAGGACAAGTAGAAGACTTCATGGTCTCATCATTCAACCAAAGTCTGGTGGAGGGGCTTCCTCTCTTTTTAACACTAAACCAACCCTCTGTCATTCCTAACAAAAATGTCTTTGTGAGGAAATTATCATGAAGACAAAAATCAGTAAAATTTTAGACGCTTTATCACAGAATAACTCTGGAGTTTTGAAAGAAAAACTAGACCCCTGCACTTCAAAATGTAATTTGCCCCTCTGTGCCAGGATGTCCCAGACTGCATGATGTGGGAGACTCAACAGAGTCAGCATGAAGTCGTTTTGTTCCCATCTTGTGAGAGTGGGGACAGACCAGTTTCACACAGCCTCTGCTGAAGATACAGATATGAGAACCCTGAGAAAAATTAATTTGTCCTGTTAACCTCTCTGTCCTATAGAGTTTAATTTTTCAAATAATTATACAGCAGGAGCATTTTCTGGAATACTGTTTGGTCTCTGTTAGGGCTTCCTTCACCACCTTTATATGGAAGTTACATGGAGAGATATTACAGCTTCCTTTCTGTGGGAGAACAACGAAGCTTGAGAAGCTTAAAAGCATGTCCTACATTTTTTAACTCATGACCTCTATTGCTTGTTTGTTTTTTATTCCAAATTGAAAGTACTTGACAGCTATTCTGATCTCGGGCTACTGATAATGTGCCTGCAGCTGAAATGTCACCCAATTTAAAGGTGGTTGGGTGTAGATATCAAAAGCAAAACAATCACTTCTCTCTTTGACTTGATCTCTGGGGCATCCAGCCCAGATTAAGCATTATCTGAAGTATTCGGTGAGTGCTTCCACAGATGTGCAGTTCCTTTTGAAGAACTCTCTCAAGCATCTTTTAAGCCTTGGGTATAAAATAAACTTCAAATCTGTTACAGCTTGAACAAAAAGCAAAGCTGCCAGCCATTCTTTCCTCTAAAGACCTCTGTTTACTGTAGAGAGTTTTAGCCATGTTTTAATTTCAGAATTTTTAAAATATGTATTTTCTGAGAAATAAACATAGATGACTTAATTGTAAATTAAACCTAAATCCTCTGGCTGCTAGCCCAGGTGTCTACCAAGAAGGCCAACTGTCTCGCAAGTTCAGCTGTATCTCCCTGGCTGCCCTATAGCCAGGACAAGCTCTGTTTGTGTTCCTCTACAAAATACATATATTTGCTGATACAGGGATCAGCAAACCAGAGCTTACTGTGTTAGACTTTCTGCTCTCAAGGAATGTCATGTGGCTACTGGCCAGCATGATTACATCCACACTTCTGTCAGTATAGAAAAACCCATGAACCAGTGCTGAGCAACAGAACTGAGGTTGGCAGTCAGATATTGTGTGTTAGGTTATGTCCTGGAAAGGCAAAAGAATAATCCAAAATGAAATCAGCCAGTAAACCTGCAAGAGTGGCTGGTGTGGGTGAGATGGGTGATGGCAGTATATAAACACCACACTGGATTTGCAGGCAGGTCTGCATCCTAAGGCATTCTTCCTTGCCAGAGAAAAAACAAACCAGCACATTCTTAGTTTTAAAGGATTGATTTTGATCAAAAATAAATATGGGAGATGAACAGTATAAATTTCAGCAGCATGGAAAATAGCCAGGTGAGCCAACAAAAATCGTGCTACTCCTTTAAAATAGAAGATCATTACATGTCAGTCAGTGCATGCAAATGGGAAGGATTTGAGTGTATTCCCACTTGATCCTAATCTGGCAGGAGCTTTTAACCATCACTGATGAGACTAAGTTGGGCATAATAAGCATGTAAATGACAACCCAGAGTACAGTAAGTCAGCAATTCTATTGTGTGTAATAAGGATTAATGGATAATTACTGTAACACTAACATACATCCATAAGATCTGTGAATTACTAGCTAACAAGGGAAAAAATGCAGCCCTCACAAATCCACATGGCACAGTGCAAATGACCTGGCTGCTCCAGTGAAGAAAGCTCAGTGCAAACCATTACGGAAGAGAGAGGCATATGGCTAAATTTCAGCAGACGTCTTTACCTCCACAACAGGTATCAAAAGTTACTGAGCCAAGGGGATGTGTTGTGAATAAGTGTAGATGCAGTGGCTAACGCATGATGTGTGGCATCACAGCATTGTTGATGCTTCTCTTACATCAGGAGGGCAGTCATAGGCTACAGAAAAGAAGCTGGACCACTATCTACAGTGTTTATTCTGTCCCAGTCATTTTATTTGCAATGTCTGGAGCCACATAGAGAACCACATTCCTGAGCTGCCTGTAGAACCAAGTTCCTGTGCTTGTCTACTTATGAATAAATTTGAAATTTTTATTTAGATTTTATACCTGACAAAATTTATACTCCATATGCTGATACACTATCCAATGCAAAGACCAGCTTCAGGTATTAAAACATGTAAATAATTGAAAGAGACACAAATTCAGTGCCATCAAAGTGTATTGTAACACTCCCATAAGAAACCAGCACATCAGTAACACTTTCCTAAAAAAAAGACCTTGTGCAGAGAATAACTATTTGACTCAGTATGACAGAAGGATGACAGAAATTATGTTGCCATGTGATCAGAAACTCTTGTTAGTGCAACAGCTTAAGAAAATGAGCCTTGAGCAGTGGTACTAAAATAACTAGATTCAGTTTAGAAATGGATTTCACAAATAATCATAGGATCAAATCTTTTCATGCATTTTCATACTGTTTTCATACTGCATGACCTTAAGGACGCCAGAGGAAGACATGGTGACAGACATACCCAGTAACTCTGTGACCATTGAACAAGTATTTATTCCGATGGACAAAGATGTTTTATAGTTTTTCTGTACAGAGCGTGTCTCACAATGTAACACTGCTGGCAGGCAGCAGAGACCTCTAAAGCATTCATATCAGCCACCACATAAAACTTTCTGAAAAATATGTCCATGACTTTCAGTAACTAGCCTGCTGTCCATTGCCATCTGGATGATGTTACTGTACTCTAAAAGACTTCTGAAGTATGTAAAAAAGACTTATCTACTGCATCAACACAACAGGACTGAAACAAACTTGGATGAATACCACTTTCTGTGCAGAGAATTGGCTTTTATTGGGCAAGTTATTTGTTCCATTTGAATGAAATTTGACATGGTCTTTACAAAACCTTTTTGTTCTTTAGAAATAAATGATGGTGTGCAAATCTTATCCCTATCACTGTTGTAAAATTATAAAAAATATTACTCTGAGGAATCCCAAAGTTTTGCTAGATTGGTGCTGCAAATGTGTTAGAAATTATGAAGATCATGGATAGCCCAGGACTTGGGCTGTTGGATCCTGGATTATCTACAACTTATTGATGTCTTCGATGATGGACCAGAACAGGATATGTTCAACTTCATTAGGACAGCATGGAGAAAGGCACTGTATTTGGTCAAGAATTTTCAAAGGAGAAAAGAGTGAGCAGTCTCTTGTGGACTCCTGCTGCACACAGACCACAGCCCTCTGACTACACTGTGAACAATGAAAAGGTCCATTGAGCACAGATCTGAATTGTCCAATGGCCAATAATATTGTATATTTTTATATATGAGACAGACCCAGAAGGGATGTGGAAGCCGGCTGCTTGTCTGGCCTGCTCCTATTCTTTGCCACCTACGCTGATGGATGACGACAGTGCACTCATGGCACAAGCATACAGGCTGACTGCAGCTGCAGGAAAGCAATGTAAAGAGCTTTGCTTAGCGTGTCTGACTCAATAAAAACAATGTGGTTTTCTGACACCAAGATGGCTTAACATTTCCAAGCGTTGAGCCAGATCCACTGCCACACTTCTGTAGATTCCAGAGTAAACCATCTCTACAGGGCAAACATATTATACAAACTATTTATCAACTTCTTATCCAGGTGAGTCTATTGGAAAGCATGCCCACATGGATCATGATGATTTCTATGGGTTATAGGTACAAAAAAGTGTTTATCCAATCTGTGCTGATGTCCAGGACTGGATTCTCAAGTACAAGCTCCTTTGAAAGCTTGTGTTACTTGCCAGTCCCATGACAAGGCAGTAGCTGTTTATCTGTCTTTTCAGTCTGTTCCCCTACCTGAGCAGTGGGGAAAACAACACTATTAACTCCACAATCCTGTAAGATCAAGTATTGTTTAATTGTCACTGCACTACCTCTGTCATTTCATGCAATAAATAGAAATTTGTATATTTCATGTATTTGTATTGGTGTATATATACATATACATATGTATGTCTACATAAATATATGATTATTTATATTTTCACCAGGAAAGAAAACAGAAAGAATTCATATCAGCCAACAGGTTAAATTCCCTCTTATTAGCATCTGACATCTTTTGAGGAAGAAAAGTGTCGTGTACAAAGATCATCCAAGATCATTACCTGCAGTCCAATGGACAAAGCAAACATTACAAAGAGACTTTCAAAAGGTGTTTGCAGACTGTTCCCTAGGAAGAGAGGGTTTGAAGAGCCCTTGTTACAGGTATTCTACAATCATACCAAGCTGCATACTGTGTAACAACTTCATTAATTTCTATATGGTAGGGCAGGTACAACGTAAGCTACACACTGCCTATGCAGATGCTTAAAACCCACACCTGGAAGTGTTTAAAGCCAGGTTGGATGGGATTTTGAGCAACCTGGTCTCATGGAAGGTATCCTTGCTTGTGGCAGGGGGGTGGAACTACATGATCTTTATAGTACCTTCTAACCCAATTCTATTATTCCAAGATCTCATTCAGGTAATTGTCAAATGGGAGGAGTAAAAATTAAAACATACCCACTAATGTGTTAAGAAGTTAAAATTTTTAAACAGTTTACTTGCAGTAATCAAATTAGAAGTAGAAAAAAATCTTCCTGGTTCTTTTCACTTGGTTCCCCATGATTCTCATTTTGTATCCTGCCAGAGACAAACTCTTGGTCCTCCTGCCTAGTGTAGTACCTTCTTATTTTACTTCAGCCTCTTCAGTACTAAATGTATGCATGAATTCAAACCAGCTCAGCATCCTACAAAATCCCAACGATCATTTGCATAGATTGGAAGTTAAAAATCATTTGGAAAGAGATGAGATTTCAATTATTTTTCACAGAATCAGTTTGTCTTTTTGTTCTAAAGTTTTTAGCAACCTCATAAGTGATGATCAAACTGCTGAACACTGCAATAAGAGGAATTCCTTGCAATAGGAATCAGCTTTTCTTCCATGAAAAGGAGGGAGCACTGTTGCCTGACTTGTGGTGCCAAAAAGCACCAAGAGCCCAAAGAGAAGTGCTGGAACCCTTTGCTGTGTTGATTGTCCTCTCCTCATGTGTTCTTGGCAAGCTTTAGGCTGATGTGGGCACTATTAGACTGCCTCCATCTTTGGATCCCGTTACGATGGTCAGTTAACTTCTCACTAGAGAGCCCTCTCAGAACAGAGGTTGTACAGAAAACCTGAAAATCACAACATTGCTTCTGATGAAGAAGCACTTTTTTCTGAGCTAGGTTATTGAACCCTAACCACCTCATTCCATAAACGACAAGGTCACACAGAAAGCTGGCACCCTACAGGTCATCCATTCCTAGAAAGCCACACTGGGAAAAAACAAAAGTTTTTGTAAAGAAAAAAAATAAAATGAGAGAAAATTATCAAAGTACACAAAGTACTGAGTATTTTCACAACAGCTTGGTGAGAAAGACAATATATAACAAACTCCAAGAGGTCTCTGGAGATCTGAACTCTCAGTGCTGATGAGAAGAAGCTAGAAAGATGTTGAGGTGGCTCCAATCTTTATATTCCTGGCTGAGAGTGCAGGGACATTCTGAGAATGTACTCCAACAGGTACAGCAACCCAGGAGTTGCTAGAGCAAGGGACTCGTGAGTGGGTTTATCAGTAATAAAGTGAAAACCAACTTCCAGATAGAAGAAGGGTGGACAAGGAGGGAAAACAGTGCAGTCACCTAGACAAGGGTCTGGTGCCCAGTAGGGCACTGTGCCAGACATCTCGTTCCTGGCAGCAGAAAATAGCTGGTGCCTTAGGTCTGTGGGTAGCTGCAACCTGGGTGTGGGTTTGTGATGGGTCTGGTGATACATTTAGATGTGCGAGATGCACGTAAGAGAAGCTGAGGTTGTGGTTAACGCCGTGGGATCCAAGAGGTGTGTTCAGCTCTCAGCATTGCCCATCTCTGCCTTGCATGTTGCAACCTTTTTCCTATTCGCCCGCCTCGCCTATTTAGTCTGTTCATGAAATTGCCATTGCTAGTCCCATGCCCAGCACTATTCCACTGTTGCCTAGGGCCTGTAATAACAGAAAATAATAACAGTCATAATCTTAGAAACCAGAATTTGAAAAACAAATGGATTTCCAGAGGTACTCTGGTCAGCTTTTTATTTTCTCTGCATATGCAACTCCCTTGGTGCTCATACCACTTCTACATTTGCCCTGGTTAGTAGGACACAAAACTTTGCGTATTAAAAAAAAAGCGTTTTTCACATAACTCTATCTTTTTTTGTATAAGTGAAGTGTAAAAGACTTTAAAAACATCAGAGGGGGAAAAAAAAATAAGAACTTAGTCACCAGAATATGAAAAAACTGCTTTTTCTAGACACCCTGGTTGACTTCCAAGCTGCACCTGACAGCTAGAGAAATGCAGTCCATCATGGCTGTTTTTCCATTTCTAGTCCTTCCCCTGAAGCCCTTATTTCTGTAAAACATTCCCTCTGTGTCCCCCACACTTCATCCTACTCATGACTGGCTTAAATGATGCTTCTGTATGGTCTGAGCTGTGTGAAACACAGCTTTGTACAAGCCTGATGCCAGGGATGGACAGAGGGACTCAACCAACCTCTTTTTTGGGTTTTTTTTCAGATGTCATAATTTGGGAAATGCATAGATGCTGAGTCTGTCACATTAGTCTTTGCAAAGAGTTATTGAGTATGATCATGTGTGCACGATCATATAGAAACATACGCACGTACAGGAGAAAAATCTGGAAAAATTGTAGAGCTTTCCTTTCTATTAACCTGATCTTTCAGCTATATCTTACTAACCTGAAAGGAGTGGATACCTGACAGCTTGGGGGGGGGAATTTGTTTTCCTTTTAAAAACATTTATTTATTCATGCTGTATGTTCTAGCTTTAACAATAGTCTGTACCATGTCAGTCTTTACTGAAGACCTTCCATTGGTTTAAGAATTGTTACACTCCATCAAGCCACAACCTGCTTAGTCTAATATTTTGCCAAGACGTTTCAAAGGAAATCCCTGAAAATGCCAGTGGTAATCAAATTATGGAATGATCTCTTTCTAAGATGCCACCTTCTTTTTAGCCATTGGCTTATGTCCTTATTCTTCCTGCTCTCCATTTTCAGTATTTATGTCAATAAACAAGGTCAGATCCTTGCTGGTTATCTAAGAGAGCACTGCTCACCAATTCCAGCTGAGATGCATCATTTCATACCAGATGAAGATATGTTTTCCTTTCCTTATTTCTGCCAATCATTGCCATGGTATCAAAGTATTTGCTTTTGCAACAGTAGGATTTTTTGCTTGGTTAGTTTTGGACACTGCTAGTTTACTAAAGGACTTCATAGACATTTCTGCTGGGATCTCATTTATTAATTATCAAAGTTCATTTTAAATGCACCATAGCTCCTGTAAGTGGTTCATGTACCCTTCCCAAGAGTTGCCATGCATGGCACCTGGTGGTCCGTGCTCACATCCAAGAGCTCGCCTCACTGTTCACCTCTTTCTGCAGGATCCTCAGTAATGATATTCTACAGCATGGGTTGTACCTGTTTCTCTTTCAACCTGTCTAAGCCCAGTCATTTTTCCTTTTTCTTATGCTTTTCTCTGTTGGTCCATTTCTAATTGTTGACACTACTTTTCTTCTTGTTCTGTGACTGCTTAGTTTCTTTAATAGCCTCCTGTGAGAGATTTTGTAAGACACTTTTTGAAAGCTTTGGTGATCTTCTCCTGAGCAGACATCATGTCAGAGTCAACCACTACCTTCCCCCCATCTCCCTACAAAATCTGCCAAGGTGAGCAGAGTGGAGGGGACTGAACAGCCATTGTATATGTGCTGGCTGGCATAGCCTCCTCCATCTGATGGTGCTTTCCACGGAAATTGTGGCTGCATTCACTTTGGCTGAATTTTGAGGGCTATGTTTGGAAGGTTTAAAAACCTCAAGGGACTTACTTTTATTCATGTAAATGGTCTCGACTTTTATTTATCAAAGAGATAAAAACATGCCCCCTCTGCTTAACTGTAGTCAGCTTTCACTGAGTATAACAAATTGGGATGGCTGGAGCAGAAGCCAGGATGTTAGAGATCCCTGGTTTGCTGGGATGGCTCCTCTGAACCACAACAGGATCAAACAGCCTGAGAGGAATGAATGGGGGAGGGAAGAGATGATGCTATCTGTGACCAAAGGACTGTCAGACATTGATGACGGCTTGGGGCAGTGACTAAAAGTCCTTTAGATCTTCCATAACACTTTTCTCCATGTAAGGGAAGACGTCAGGAGAAGAGAATAGGTTTGGGGGAGAGGTAGACCAAGGACCAAAGAGGGGAGTTGTGGAGTATTTCCAAGCACACAAATGCTTGACCTGTAAGCAGAGTCATTACAGTGAAGGCAAGTCTCGGGGACCTTTAGACAGCAGAGTGACTGTAATTTCTCAATACTCTGTAGTACAGAACATAGACTATTGAGCTGCTACTCAGTAACTGTGGGTGGATGGATTGTCCAGAGCTTTAAGTCTCCTCTATTCAGGTGTACTAGGCTATGTGAACACATGAACATAGAGACATGTACCAGTACAGGCTGACCTATGAGAGAGCAGCTCTGCAGAGAACGACCTGGGAGTCTTGGTGGATGACAGGTTGACCATGAGCTGGCAGTGCCCCTGCGGCCAGGACGGTCCATGGTATCCTGGGGTGCATGGGAAGAGTGCGGCCAGCAGGTTGAGGGAGGTGATCCTGCCCCTCTGCTTGGCCCTAGTGAGGTCACATCTGGAGTACTTTGTCTAGTTCTGAGCTCCTCAGTTCAAGAAAGACAAAGAGCTACTGGAAAGGGTCCAGCAGAGCACCACAAAGATGATGAAGGGTCTGGAGCATCTCTCTTGTGAGGAGAGACTGCAGGAGCTGGACCTGTTTAGTCTAGAGAAGAGAAGACAGAGGGGATCTCATCAGTACATAAAAGTATCTCAAAGGCAGGTGCCAAGAGGATGGTGCCAGACTCTTTTTGGTAGTGCCCAGCAACAGGATGAGGAGCAATGGCCATAAACTAAAACACAAGAAGTTCCACCTCAGCATGAGGAAGAACTTTTTTATGTTGAGGGTGGCAAGAGCACTGGGACAGGCTGCCCAGGGGTGTCATGGAGTCTCCCTCTCTGCAGACATTCAAAACCCACCTGGACACATTCCTGTGTAACCTGCTCTAAGGGGCCCCGCCTTGGCAGGGGGGTTGGACTCTTCCTACCCTAACAATTCCATGATTCTGTGAAAGGCATAATTTTGAAAAAAACCAAGCCTTGTTGGCTTTTTGCAAGCAAGCAACCTGTACATATAAAAAGCAGACATTTGAGATCATTTCAAACTTTGGTTTGATTCACTAAGGGGTAAATTTGTCACTGTTTGGATTACAAGAAATTGATTTTAGTAGTTGTATAAGGGTTTTTTTTCTTTTTTAATTTGGGACTTCTCAAAAATTAACAAATGGCCTTAGAATCTGCAATATTTTTTGTATTTAAATAATTATTATTGAACAGTCTCCAAACCCAGATACATCTTCTCCAAACAATCCTCTGCTACTCTTCTTATGTGGGAATTCACCCCCACTTGAAGGTACCTTCTGTGGAGATCCAGGGACTTTCACACATCCTTTGGCCACAGGTAAGAAGGCAGTATGCAGTGATGCTAGACAAACTGGGATTGCTTGGGTGTTTTCCAGGAGGTACATATCTGAGTATAGTGTTAATGAGACAGTCAAGAAATGTTAATGCCACTGTTTTGCAAGTTAACAGATCTGGGTGGTGAGAAAAACCTCAGAAAAAAAAATATAACAATGAAATTGAGGGATTCAACTGTCATTTTACTTCTGTAGATGGCTTTCTGTAGTAAATCTGAGCCATATTAGCACTGAGGTAATTTTTCTGTCCCTTGAACATCAGATTTCCATCTCCAGCATTGTCAATCTGTACTTTTCATGAATCATAAAATCTTTTTTTGTTTGTTTGCTTGTTTGTTCTTAACTATACAATAAAATGAAATGGTTATTACAGGAACAACTACTCTGATTTTGTCCGAGAAAATTAGTAGGCATATTCTATAATAAATCTTAACTGAGAATATGTTACCAAAACAGATGCAGAAAGTCCTGTGTTCTCCTTTCTGTCCAAATAGCTTTTTGCTGTGTTGTGGCATTTCCTCACTGTACCATTTGGCTCACTGCGAGAGCAGAGAGGCCGGACACAAACTCTCTCTGCTATCAACAGACATTTGAAGGGTTTGCCAGATAGATAAACTGCAGACTATAGTTTTGGCTAGCTTTTGAGGATAGCAACACATATGCCAGCCCAGGTAACAGCAAACCTCAGGATTTAGGATTTAGCTACGAAAAAAATGGAATGTAAATAGATGGGGGTTTCAAAAAAAATTATACATTTGTTGAATACAACCTTTCTTTTTCCTCTGTATAGTTGATAATTTATAACAACCTGTACTAATTTATTCCTCTTTCAGACTCCCCATTTCCCTCCTTCTCTTTCCCTTTCCATCCAGCAAATGTTGCCATTCCCAAAATCTGTAGCACTGCTGTGGCAGTAACTCCCACCACAGAGGTGCAGAGCTCACCTCTACCCATTGCAGGTAATGTATACCTGAGAAATACCAGTGCAGGTAGGGCAGGAAGGTATTATGGGACTGTAGCTATACTTGTAATTTAAGCACACCTAGGTTTTGATACGTAGCCTGGTGGACCAACTGGAACAGCACTCCTGACCAAGTCTAAGAGCTGTCTCGGTGAAGGGTTAAAAGTGTGCATGGATGCACACAATGCTGTAGGTGATCACTGTCAAACAACTGAGCACTTTTGCAGGGCAGCACCATTTCCTTGGATACAGCCAGCAATCAGGCACAGACAAGGCCAGTGCACGCCAAAGGAAGGCAGAGGTCCAAGGGTTTGATAGAGAGAAAAAAAAAAGGGGGGGGAAGCAAGGGGAAGGCAGATAAAAGATATATCAATATGGCTTTATATTTAGAGACAGTAAATGCTGTGGCACAGTTAAGATGATTAAAAGATAACACTAACGCAAGAATGAATTTATATAAAATTAGCCATGAATGTAGGGATAAAGGTAATTAAAAGGCTTTAAGTGTCAGATGGTAGTGAGATTCTGGCATGCACTTCTAGAGAGTACAAACTGCTTTAAAATTAAGCTGATTCAGTTTGAGAAAGTGATTGTCTGATGTGACTGGGTCCAGAAGAGCTGCTGCATTATCCGAGGCTGCAGGCCCAGGAATGGCACTGTTTAAATGCCAGGATATATGCAGTGGTGTACCTGAGCAAGACTACCCAAAGCCTCTCAGCCAATGAAGCTTACAGTCAAATGCTTTGCAGAGACATCCTTTTCTTACAGGTCAGTTACAGGCAGGATGCTGGATCAGGAGATGAGCAAGCAACATCTATCTGATTCACCTTCTAATGGACTTAAGCTATTTATTATTCCCTGCATCTATATATAAGACCAATAAATCTGTCTTTAAGTAAAAAAAAATGGTTTTAATGTATGAAGACACCATTTTAATTTTATTTGATTGGTTCTTAAGGTAAAGACCACTGCCTGCTGTGTTCTATTGGCATGCAGATACTATTCCCATATGTACAACCATGACCAGCTTAGAGCCAGACAGCTTCATTAAGCCACTCCTTAGTAACTCTAATCCTGGTGTTATATATTCCCTCTGGGACCAACAGGCAGAACCTGTCCTTTTCCCAGAAGGTCAGTATTTTCTCTCAACTGTTTTCATTTCCATTTTTTAAAGCCCACATGGGAAAAGGTGAGATTAATGTGGCCTAACTGTGGCACTCAACCCTTTAGCTTTGCTAAAGCTAATGGGAATTGCTTGGGGCTGCAAATGCAGCAGTGCACAAGAAAACCTGACTCTGGGCTTAAAAACAAGTATCCTATGTCTTCTGCATATGCCTGATCACAGAAGTTCCCTCTGGTCTTAAGGCCTTACCTAAGATAGAATTGCACCCAACAAAACTGTAATAGAAGTGAATTTTTAAAATATCTACTGCATTAGTACAGTTCTGCCAACAATCATCTGAAAATAAATTAACAAATTGCATTGCTGAAGTTGAATTTTCTTAATCAATTTGCACAACACAGCTTTCCTTCACTCCAGAGAACATTATACCAACTCACCAGGTCTTTTTTCAGATGACCACCACAACTGTCTTGAAAATATGCAAATGAAACCTCATGTGACCTAGATTTAGGTAAACAAAGAGATAATTACTTAAAAAATACAATGTCACTGATCTTGGGAGTGTGGCAGTATTTTTGAGCAGGTTGTCAACAACTGGAGAACCCTTTCCAGAAAGTCAAGTTTGAGTGTGTACTGCAAACAAAAGTGCTGCAGTAAAGACCTGGAGCATCTTCTTGTGGGTGTAGTGAATAGACTAAATTCATGCTGTATCAAAAACCCAAATTAGACTTTGCATTGTCTATAAAAATGACTGTGACTATAGGTTTTGCAGAGGAAACCTGTAGAGGAGGAAGAGCTGCAAGAACAAGCACCAGGAGCACAGATGTCTCAGGCTGATTCAAAACTCATCCCTTGGGTGCAGTGCCCTCTTCCAACATCCCCCACCCAGCTGCAGGAAGGAGATGAACAGGTCCCAGAAAAATACAGCACAGGGACAACCTCCCAGTTGACCAATAAAGTTTAGAAAGGGGAGGAAGGAATAGCGGTGTCCTGCACGTTTTTCCTTCAAAACGTTGTAAAATTAATACAAGTCCACATGACATACATGTCTTGGTATGTGTTTGTTTTCTTAGCATGCTGCAGATAGCTGTAGTGCTCCGTGAACATATGGTGTAGGGTTGTTGTGGCAAATCCTGGGGGGTTGGGGTTGAAAACAGGGAAAATTAGTGCCAAATGTGCCCTTCACTTTCTTCATGGCAATGCTACACTGTATCCCCATCTCTGAGCCACTTTCAACTGGCTTATGTTTCTTGGGCATAACATGCTATTACTGAGGAAAGAATGAGCATATGTGGCATTTTTAGTCTTTTCTGATGGGAGGTTATACTATGGTTTGAAATAACAGTAGAATTTATCTTCTTAAGCAAAATTACTTTTCAGCAGAGATTCCTGGGAAGGAGGCTTCCTACAGGTGCCTTATTTTCTGCAAATGCTGTGCCATGTTTCATTTCCTCCAAATTTTCTGCTGTGTTTTTGTCTCTGTAATAAAAATCTCCACAGCAGGTGAGTGAGGGTGTCTTCTTTCTTGCTGCTTTTAACCAGAAATTTCATTCTGGTTGAAAATAGTTTGAGCATCTGGTCAGAAATCTGGATTTCAGCAAATGGCTATTTCCATGCAAAACCCAGCCTTGTTGTCTGACCTGCTCTGTGTTGCACACGTTGAGGATCTGGCACATTTTTTGTGCAAGAAATGTTGAAGTTACACGAGGAGATGCTAAACCATTTCACACAAGTGCCAGGATCACACACTCCATTGTACAGACAAGCAAATGGAACACAAAGAAGAAAAAATAATAAAAATTATTTGTCCCAGTACAGGAAGACGGGCCTAGAAGGAAATTTTTAAAACATTATTTTGTTTCTTTTTCACAAGGGGTTGTTTTATTATCTTACTACTCACATAGTAACGATTTCTATAGCCATGATTTCTATAGCCATTATTTCAGGGACCTGGAAGATGGAAGGACGGAAGATGGAGGCCGGAGGTGAAAGTTTTGGGGACTTATTTCCTTCAAAAATACAAAGATGGACATTCCCAAACTGTTAAAGACAGGCCTATGATTCTCTTTACTTGCATCTCTTTACTTTCATCTGACTGTTATTCCTCATAAATTCCCTGATTAAATCCCAGAATTTTTGCAAAGAAATACACAGTATTTTCAAAGGTTTAAAAGACCCTTCTCATATCAAGTGGAGTTGAAACATCTAATGACAGTATTTTTTTTCTCAGAAAATTCTAATTTACCAGAAGTGAAGTATTATATAGGAAAATTTGCATTCAGAGACCATTTTTCAACATTTTCAAGAGCATTTTATAAAGTGTTGAAATTATCAAAATAAAATGTCTCAGGAGTTTTGATGTTCAGAATTCTGATTCTCCAGCTCAGTGCTACTTTATTTAAAAATGTAACCAAATTAAATTCAAAGCCTTTACTCGGGGAGGAAAAAATGCTGCCCCATCTGATAACCTGTGCTACACAATTTTTGTGAGCATCAATTACACCAAAAAGCAAAGAAAGTCAGAGCTTGTAAGCAAAATTCATCACTTCTCTGTGTCTTGGGTAGTCAGTTAAAACAGTGCCAAGTGAGTCTCAAGCATTATTACTTGTTTATGAGTACCATTGTTCAGCAGAACACCATTATTTAAGTAAAAATATGTTTTAAGGAACAGCTATAGAAAGCTGGTTTTTTGCCATCTGGAAAAAATGAAAGAGACTGACTTTAAGATATGTTTGTGACATTTGTAATGTAGATATGATGCTGTATGCATGCACAAAACCTGCAGGTAATGGTTTTTCCTTGTGAGCATATGAGGCACTTTTTGGTGATTTATTGAATCGCTTTTCTGCAATGCTAAAGAAAAAAAATTATGAGGGTCTACGAAGGGGAGTAAATCTTGGTGCTCTCTGCCCCTTGGTGCAGCCCCACCTCAGTGTCCCTGCAAGGTGGCTTTTAGTCCCACAGTACAGCCAGACACCCTTAATCCCCTACTCATGGTAGTCCCACTGTGCTGGTTACCACACTTCACACTGAGCAGAATGAGGCTGAGGTTGCAGGAAGGGGTACAAGAAACCAGACTCCTGTTTTCTGTCCATGCTTCTGTCAGTCAGAATGGATGACGGTTAAAAAACAAAAACAAGCACATCAAGGGGTATGTAGGATCACAGTGAGTGACAAGTTGGGGTAAGGCCTGGCTAAGTCTAGGAAATACATGTTTTTTTCCTGAATAACTCCAAAATCATCTCATTCACTCTGCTGGTATATTTGCCTGCTTTAGCAGGCATTTACTGTTTCTGTCCTGGAGGCTGCAGGCTAAAATGGTGGTTCTGTTCTCCCCTCCTGCCCCATCCTCATCTCACCCTGGTGTCTGCAATGAAATACTTGGCTGCAAGAAGGGCACCCGGGGAGTGTGTGTGTGCATATGTGCACAAGTACATGCTTTCCAGAAGATGCAGCTCTCCATGGTGTTTTCCCACCACAAGCAAAGCTATTAGAACACTGAGATGGAAGCTATGTCCAAAACTGACCAAATCTTGGATTTCCTCTGGCTCCACTCAGGAAAAAGACCCAAGAGGAAGCTCTCTTCCCTTTTTCCTTGTGCAGACTGAGCCCGAACCAAAGAGAAGAGGGAAATCCTATACTGTGCTTACCAGAGGCAGTGTGCACCAAAGATGAGGCAGCAGTGGTGGGAATGGAGCTTGCTGTGACTTTTGCCACTTCTTCTACCCACCCACATTCTCACCTGCAGCCCCTGCCTGACCTCTGCCAGGCTGCAGGAGCTCAGGGCCGTCCTAAAGCACCATGCTGGGCATCTTGGTGCCTGGCTGCCAGGATAGATGCCTGTGGTTGGAGGCCAATGCACTACCTGACATGTTGAGCATGTTTAGTGTAAAAACTCATATCTGTTCCTAATCAGCAATAAATTTTGCCAGAAGTATGCTCAAGTCAAGAGTCTGTCCCTTACTCTAAGGACTGAGCATGGCCTACACCATGCCTATACATCTGTGAGAATATTTTCAAGTGCTTACACGCTTTCGTGCAATACAACATCATAAAATGAAACGAAAACATTCACGCGTTCTGTGAGAGTAGACAGACATGGGCATTATCAAATCATCTGGTTGCAGTTATAAATATATAGTAATAGTTAAATTTACAAATCTGACTGCTCATATCTAAAAGCCATTATTTATTTTGTACATAAAAGCGCTTTACATCATAAGCACATAATAAAGAAATGGAAAGTCTGAACTGCTCTACAAGCGTAAGACCTCATCACCTTCTAAGATTTAAGAAAGAAAAGGTTCACATGGAAAATTTAAACTTGGGCTACCAGGCTGGATTAGAAGATCTAGTGACACATATCAGAAAATTGAACTCTTTTTTTTAACAGCACTCTTGTGCTGTTAAAGCACTAATGTGCTTTAATTCAACTAAGTTATCGTAGTACTCTTTCAAGTGCAATTCAGAATCACAGAATCACAGTGCATTCACAGAATCCCAGAATACTCTGAGTTGGAAGGGTTCCACAAGGGTCATCAAGTTCAACTCTTATCCCTGCACAGGACTATCCCCAAGAGTCACACCATGTGCCCAAGAGTATCATCCATGCGCTTCTTGAACTCTGTCAGCCTTGGTGCTGTGGCCACTTCCCTGGAGGGCCTGTTCCAGTGCCCAGCCTCTCTCTGGGTGAAGAACCTTTGTCTGATATTCAACCTAAACCTCCTGACAGAACTTCAGGCCATTTCCTTCAGTCCTGTCACTGGTCACCACAGGGAGAAGCGATCAGTGCCTGACCCTCTTTCCCCTCCCCTCCCAAGGAAGTTGTAACTGCAATGAGGTCTCCTCTCAGTTTTCTTTTCTCTGGGCTGAACAGACCAAGTGACCTCAGCTGCTCCTCATACGGCTTCCCCTCAAGGCCCTTCACCATCTCTGTTGTCCTCCTTTGGATGCTTTCTAACAGCTTAATATCTTTCCTATATTGCAGTGACCAAAACCGCACACAATATTCAAGGTGCAATGGTTATTCTCAGTGTGAACAGACTTCCACTAATTTACTGCAAGATTCGCATTTTAGAGAAACAATATATAAATCATACAATTCAAAATGTAATCACCTAATCCACTTCTACACATACTGATTAATACTTTTGAACCTCTAGCATCATCAGTTATTTTTTAATTTAATTATTTAGAACTTTTAGCATTTGCCTTAATGTTTGTCTCATCTCTAAGGTGGATTCCTTAAGTTAAATGTAAATGAGAAGCTATTAACATAGAAGTATCAGCATACCCTCATGTAACAGCAACCAGTTTAGTGACACGGTGAGCAAAAGAAAGGCCAGAGAAAAAAGTATTCATGTAGAAAGTACATCCATTGACAATTTGGCCTCGTGGATTTCTTCCTCTTGGTCACCTCTGCTTGTGAAACTTACAGGGACATCCCATGCTTGAAACCTCCACCTCTGTCTGATTTGGTTGCTCTACATTTATGAGGGATTACATATAAAGGACTGTAGATTAAAACTGGGATGAATGAGGGAAAAGCGAAAATAATCAAGTCCTGGTTTATAACTTTAGTTTCATCACTATGTCTCTGCATTATCTCTCCTGTGTTCAATAATGACTTGTTCTCTAAAGGAAGAAGGGTGGCCTTTTAGTTAAAGTACACGACAAGCAAATCAAGACACTCAGCTTCTAGTTTCAGCTTTGGCACATTTGTTTTTTGGCTTTGGGGAAATTATGTCTGTGGTGGTTTTGGCTGGGGTAGAGTAAATTTTCTTCATGGTGGCTCGTATAGGGCTATATTTTGGATTTGTGCTGAAAACAGTGCTGATAAATCTGGGATGATTTTGTTACTGCTGAGCAATGCTTGCACAGCGTCAAGGCCTTTTCTGCTTTTCATACTGCCACACTGGTGGAGATTCACCAGACTGGGGGTGCAAGGGAAATTGGGAGGAGACACAGCTGAGACAGCTGACCTCAATGACCAAAGAGATATTCCAGACTATATGGTCTCATGATCAGTATATGAAGTGGGGTTAAGAAGGAGGAAGGGGCGACATTTGGAGCAATGGCATTTGTCTTCCCAGGTAACTATTACAAGTGATGGGACCCTGCTCTCCTGGAGATGGATGAAGACAACTGCCTGCCCATGGGAAGTGGTGAAAGTGAGTTAGCAGCTGTTTGGGGCTAGGTTGATGGCTGGGGTTAAACCACAACATTCTTCCTACCTACTGTGATTTTCACAAATGTCAAACAGGTCAACAACCTTGGCAGTCAGCATGAGTATTCACCTCCTCACCCCAGGTGATCAGCCCAGGTGCCCTGCAGCCAGTCAGTTACAAAGTGTCCTGGTTAGAACAGCTGGGACCAGCTCATCACTGTGTGGATGTAACCCAGAGCTGTGTATTCTATACCCTTCCATGCCATTTCCCAGAAGCTGTTAACAACAGACCATTTACAGCAGCTGCCCAGAGCATACCTGACCCCTCAGGCTATAATCTGGATGTTCAGAGGCCTGTGAGATAGGAGGGTGCTTCTGTCCTCACACCCACTGTGGAACTCCCCGCCCTGAGGGAGGTACTGGGCATTCCTGCCTGAACCTGAGGATATATAATCTTGGGGTCTTGGGACTTCAGTACCACTCATGGGATCCAGAGAAGGATCAGAACTTGGACTGGACTGCGACTACCACTCTCAACCAGACTGCACCAGCACTCCCAACCAGACTGCAATCACCACCCTCGACCAGACTGCAACCAGCACTCTCACAAACAGGTTTTCCCTCTCCTTTTACTTTTTGGACTCAGGGGGACCACGTGGGGCTCAGCATGGGGAGGGGGGCCCAATGAACACCACTCTGTTCATGCCCCAGGGTGCTGGGTTATACATTTGGGGTTTGTGGGTTAAAACCAATTGTTTGTCTGTGTAATTGTATTTATTGTATTATTTTTATTAAATTGTTATTCTAATTTATAATCTCTTTTGAGTTGGGTTCATTTCTCCTGCCGGTTTACCTTTAAACCAGCACACAAAGAAACAAAAAAAGTCTTACAAAGAAACAGGGAACGGGAACCCATCTTCAGAGCCCCTTATTGCCCTCACCTCTCTGTCCTCTGTGACCACAGAGAAACTGCAGACCCTTACCTAGACAGCTTCCTTTAGAAGCCCAAGGAGGACAGTGTGCCTGTCCTCCCATGTCCACAGCCAGAGCAACATGTTTTCACATGTAATTGAGAAGAAGTTTTTACCTTGAGATTAATCACAGACACTTATTTTTACATTTTTCAGATAAATAAGCTAATGAAAAATACTCAATATTCTAGCAATCAATTGGAATCACTCCAATAATAACCATTTTTCCCTCACAGATAAAACAGGTTTACATATTTGTGGGTCCTACTGCAAAGATGTGAATAATCGAAGTGCATATTTAAACCATTATGTAAGAAAAGGTTTTGATTTCTATAGTACACTTTTTTTGCATAAACTGATATCCATTAGTTTGCAAATTGGATGTAGTTTTGTATGTGGATGTATACAGTACCCCATCCCTTTACAGAACCTTCACTCATCACATAGAAAACCCATTGAAGCCTTTGGCTTTTTACTTGTAAAAGTTGACCTTAAGCTTATCACTTACTTAGAATGTCCTGTATGCCTCAGCAGCAGAGAGTATCTTCTAATATCTCAAATGTTAAGCAAAAGATCCATTGTGTGGCACACTGTTAACCAAGGGAGGAGGAATGAGATATGAGCCCTTTGGACACAATGAGGAATATCAATCTAATTATTTCTCTTTTCCGGGCTTATGTGCTCGGTGGTTGCTGATGCATCAATCTGGACTTCAAAAAAATATATGTGCAATTTTGAAATAGGTGAGAAGAGTAAGACATGAAAAATCCTGGGAACAAGTGCAATGGGATGGATTTCAACTTGTAACTGCTTTGTTTAACCTTTCACAGTCCTGCAGCTTGTCTCCCATATTTTAAAAAAATTATGTATTTCCTCCTGTTTATTATTTGCACTGGGCTACTGAAGAAAAAATAAAAATAGTGAAGTATGCCTCTGAGTCAGAACAGTCTTTGCCAGGAATAACAGCAGAACTGTTGCACCAATGCCTTATTAGTTTAGAGAAAACAGGTCCCTAAAGAACACGATGGGGTGTAAATACATTTAAAACAGTTTAGTCTCACAACTAAAGGGGATGCCAGATTTTTAAAACAGTGGTGGCTCAATGATGCCTTAACACTGTGTTTCACGTATCATAAATTTTAGCCAGGTTCTCCAGAATGTTTATAAGCACCACAGAATGACACTATTACAGACACATACTTTTAACCTGTGAAGTGCACGTGTGGTGTTTGTCATCTCTACAGGGTATTTTTATTAGTGGCAACAATCCCTGTCAGATATACTTGATAGAGGCACAGAAGGATCACTCTGCCCATTGACACTCCAACCCCTCTCTGTTCTGCTGAGCAAACATCACAGAGTCAGTTCAGAGCATGCTGAATCTGGATGAGGGAAGTTCAAACTTCTGGACAAAATCCTACTGCCAACAGACACTCACATGTAGATAGCTCATCCAGGTTTCTGAAGATCCTATACCTGGAATCAGCCTAGTAACCACATCCAGTTCCTCCATGCTAGCTCCATGGATCTCAGTTGCTGATCTAACTCGTGATGGGTTTTCCCATTTGGAAAGATTCCAGACTTGGATGTCCCCACTGGAAAGGGTACCAAGATGTCCAAAAGACAGGTGCCAACTCCAGCCTAGGCAATGAGACTTACACATCCAGGGGTCCTTACGCAATTTGAGAATGTCATCTTTCAGACAACAGATGTCTCAACACAGGCAACAAAGGATTCATTAGTCAGCCTTTAAGATAGAGCCACATAAAATATTGTCTAAAATCACATAAAGCTCATATGAAATATTTGTTTAGGAAAGTAATTTAACAAAAGATAAGTGCCCAGAGGTTTAAATGAGAAGACTTCTAACAACATAAAAAGACTAAATATATCATCAACACAAGATCCTTTGATGCTTTTATGTCCAGTGACAAATAAATGTCCTCTGTGGCAAACCCCAGCCAGATTAGAGACAATAAGAGACGTTCATTACATTTCAGATCACGGGAAAAAGTATCACACACATCACTTAAATGAGACACCTAAGGCCAAAACAAGCCTGTGATATGCAAACCTCACAGGCCACCACCGCAGCAACTACTCTCATGTTTTCTGGTGAAGCAATAACCCTGTCTTGTGTTATGCAATCAGGCAGGAGGAAGTACCTTATTCAAAGGTGATACTCAGACACATTTTAAATTCTAAGTCTCAGAATACATGGCAAGTGCATTTCTGTGCCCATTAATAAGATATCCCTTATTGCTCAAGGCTTCAGTGTAGCAGTCTGACAGCAATAGGCCCTGTTTCCACTTAACACATAGGAGGAGCAAGATTGCATTCATCCTGAGCTGCCAAAAATTTATGAAGCAAAAATTCTCTAGGGAAAGCCATAACTTTATATAACATTACTGGATATTTACATTTACAGTGGGACATGGGACTTGTCCATTAGCAGATATGTGTGAGAAAATATGTGAACCCAGCCATCCTCCTTGTGCCTGTACATCTGGGAAAGCTACTGCATATCAGATATTTCATCTGAAGGCTGCAATAACTGTTTTTACTGGCTCTGATCTTCCTCTAAGCCAATGTCAGCACTGAAAATTTGATTTCACAATGTATTTATCTGTTTTGGAGATGGGAATGGGGTTAATACCCACCACCACCAGAAATAAACTCTATTATAGACGTGAATGTCAGGAGTAAACAGGCATTCAGAGCTTCACTCAGACTTCCCATCTTTCAGTTTTGACACCCTAGGATTCTCAGCACAAAGAATTCTCCAAGAGAGTTTGTGGAGCTGTAAAAATTCAGCACTTTTGGAAAAGCCATCTTTTTTAGGTGCCAATTTGAGCAGAATAGTTTCATACTGAAATTTTTGATTGTGACCATGGACAAGTTTCTCCCTGCCTTTTCTTAATGGGATGCAAAGCAGAGAGACAGCATGCTCCAGGACAGGGAGTTTTTAATTTGCTTTGTGGACAACACTCCCTTCCACCACAAACACCAGGAATACAAGAGTGACAGTTACTGCCATACTAGCATGAAAGTAGAGCTAGGTAAAGGTTGGCCATCCATTTTCCTTGAAATCTCCTTTTCTCTTGCTTGAGTCTCTGTGATGATCCGTAGGAAGATTACCATGCCTTCCTTTCAAAAATCAAGCAGCTACACAGAGCGGAAGAGTGAAAACATTCCTGAGTCTTCTAGAAAAGACAGACCTGCTAACAAAGTAGCAGAAACTGATAGACCATTGCAACCTGTGCTAGTGATGAGTAAAGAACACAGCTAAAGGGCTAGGAAGGGCATTGCTGATGAAGAGAAGATTCCTTGCCAAGGGAAATTATACACTGCAGGCACCTCAAATAGAGTTTCTTCCCCCCATAGTAAAATGAGATTTGTTTCTTGTTACTCTGCTGAAAGACAACAGTCAAGTCTGATTCCAAACCCCAGACCCAAGAGCCTGAGATTGCAGGTGATCCTTAAAATTTTAAACGATACTTGATTCAACTCTACTTCATGCCTAAATGATAGTTTGAACCTTTATTTAATATTTAACTAGAATAGCCTAACATTTTCCAAGCCTCATTGGGTATCCAGTGACTAAACTGTACAATAAAATTGAATGAAAAGTGTTAAAGAGGTAGAACTCAGGCTGTATTTGTTCCTCCTCATTTGCTTTTGTGTGTTACTTGGATTTACCTGTAACAACACCACATAAAACGCTGGTGCATGTTCAGCTGTGCCTCTGGAATAAAAAAAAGATGATGATAGGAGATCTCGCTACAGCTTCTGCTATTAAGTCTTTGGGAGAGCTGAGAAGAGATTGCTCATTAAATAACTGTTATAAAGCATTCAGCACTGACAGACTAGTTCAGAAGTAGAAAGTCGAAGGTCAACTGTTCCCACTAGAAAAGTATCCATTGCAGCCAAGTAGTTATTATTGCCTACTGTCACAGTGCCCTTTCCAGAAACGGGGGAGAGGTCTTGGAGAAGTTACAGAAACTAAAATAACAGTGATTAATCAGGACAGCAGTACATCAAGGAGTCAGGATGGCAAGGCAATCCAGAGAGCAGTGCTGTGCCACAGAGAGAGGAAAGTATCTGGATGCTGCTTCTACTGTATCCTTGTGCCATTCACTAATGAGCATACATATGTGGACTGAGGAAAAAAAGCAGGCTTTGGGTCTGTGTCAGCTGATGAAACAGTTCATAGAAAAATGAGAGTAATTTTTAATTGCTTCTTGAAGGTAACAAAAAAAAAATCACTTCCTACATTTTCATCTGTACTTAAGAGTATCTAACGTGCTCTACATCAGAGCACACTGTAAATATTTCTGAAAAGCAGAATCTGACTCATAAATTATTGGCATTCTGTGCCAGACAAGCTTCTGCTAATGTTTAAAGAAGCAGATCACCTGGGAGAAATGTGTTCTACACGTTGCAGGAGAAAATAAAGAGACAATTAATGGGCATTGGCTGTGCAGCCCATATTGTTCCCATGTTGTTCAGGCCAAAGTTGACTGCTTGCCAATAGATATAGAAGTAATTGTCAACAAGATTTACAGTTACTTTTTCATTTGCACAGTTAAAGTAGAAAGGTTGAAAGAGTTATGTGATTTGTTGAAGGTCTGTGCTAACAACTGATAGACCATAGCATCCTGCACCAGTGGTCAGTAAAAAACACAGAACATAGGCTTCACATTTTTCTTGATTCTGTAAGCCATTCTTCATGGCAGAAAGCTGAACTGCCTTCCTATTGTCAGCAACCGGTTTTTATTTTACACATCCACTCATAAAGCCATTCTTCCTGTTGCCAAACTAGGCACCAGGAAAGTTCTAATCCTACCAGTGATGGAAAAATGAGTATTTTTTATCAAGTTGCACTTTAATGTAATGAAATTAAGGACATGGTATTTCAGCTAGCAGCTCCTGAATTCGTCACTCTTGTATGTAAACGTGAACTGTGTTATTTAATTACATGTATCAGACTGCAGTCCAAGGACAAGTATCTCCACTCTGCAAAAATATAAAATGGGAAAGTAAACACCCTCTGAATGTCCAGGAAGTTGATTAAAATAATCACGTAATGGCAGAAGGTTAGAAGGATCTTTGCAGGAAGCCCTGTCAATAATAGTACATGGGTATGACTGTATTTGTCATTCAAACACAGAAAAAAGAAGATACAAAATTACTCTGAAGGTATAACCTGTTCCAGAAATCCTGTGACTTTCTTCCAGGCTGCAAAATGGATCAACAACAATTCCACATTGGTGGAGACCCAGGCAGTCAATCTGCGGATGTGTCCAGGAGGTACTGGATTGAAGAAGGTTTCACAAGGTCTTCTCTTTGGTGGCTTTCTGGAATATCTCCAGAGCCTCGAGTAAATTCCCTCCTGCATTAGTATACGGAAGGCAATGAGATGCATCATACCATCAAGGTCAAGGACGTCCATTACTAGACTACCTTTTGCAAAAATGATTGTGCCTCTCTACTGGCTCCTTCACAGCTCCTCCTGGTTGGCCCCACAGCCCTCTCCTCTTGGCAAATCCTTCCACTGGGGCTCACAGGAAGGGCAGAGGCAGTGCTTCTGCTTTCCTTATTCCCAGCTAACACAGCATCCGACAAGCTTTGACTGGTTTGTAGCTGCATCCCACTGGCCAGTGTTTGCTTTGTGCTCTGACAGTGTAAACTATGACACAAGTGGCTCTTTCAGCCTTTTTTGAATGGGGTCTCCAGTTCCTGAAGGAGAGTGCACTTTGTAAATGAGATTCTGAAACAGTTTGGTGCTATCCACACAGGTTTGTGAAAACATTTCATAAGCCATCTCAGCTGGAAGTAGGCTTATTTTTGTCCTCTAGCAGAGATGAAGTTGTCAAGGCCAGTGTAAGCAGGGCTTAAACTCAGCAGAAATTAGTTGGACTAATTAAGAGACAACTCTCAGTTTGCAGGATGAATCCATTAGGATTTGTATTTCCCACCAGCATTTAAGACTGTGGCAAATGTTATTCATTAGAGTAATTGCTGCATGATTGTCACAGACATACTGCAGGCCAGAATCAATAGCCTGCAGTTACTAAGCAGTGCCAGACTCAGAAATTATGGCAAATTTGATGTATCAAATTAAGGGCAATAAGTGATGATGATGCTGAATAAACATGATAATGGATTTGGAGATATTTGAAGACAATTTTTGGTCTTCCACCCCATGGAAAGGAAATGTGAAATATCTAATATAACCTCACACATTATTTTGACTAGTCATGAGGCTAAGGGATCTAGGGCTGGGATCTTATGGTTTATAACAAAATAAATCCTGAACTTCAAGCGGCTTTTTATCATCCTTGCATTTTACAGTGCACTTAATTAAAATGAGTAACAGAGGAAAGAGTAGTTCAAGCTTCAGGTAAAAAAATCAGAACATAGAACTCCTAGGTTAGAAAATAATCAAGTTAACTCTGAATTCTTGAGTGAAGCCTGACCAGTTCTTCCTCCAAAATTACCACTGTCATGAGGTATGAGGGAGAAAAGTCAGAAGGAGAAACTACATTTCTGCTCCACTATAGAGAAAGCTTTCCCTCTAGCAATGCAAACATCAATTCTTAGTTCAAATCATCAGTGCCAATGCTCCATGACTCCATCCCATCCACCCTGCAGAATCTTCCAAGAAGAGTACCCCCTAACTTCTCTCTTAAGGGAAATTTTCCTGGAGATGGCTTCTTGGAAATTATGAAATGTGTGACTTCTCAATCAGCCATCTGTATGCTAAATCTGCACAACTTGGCACACATTAGCACACATTACCCCTACTCGCTAATACTTCCTCACCATTCTACTTTCATTTTCCACACCACACAGTGATCACAGAGATTGACAATAGATAACATGAGACCTTCAGGCTGCCATTAACTCAAAGGTGGGTAACACTCTCTCCAGCAAGAACCCACTACGGCCAAATGATTGGGAAATCACTTTCCCAGAACAACTGTCTACTCTTCTACACAGAAAAAAAAAAGGGGGGGGGGGGGGAAAACCAACTAAGAATGTTAAGAGGTTTAGAAAACATGACCTATGCGGAAAAAGCTGAAGGAACTGGGTTTGTTTAGTCTAGAAAAGAGGAGACTGAAGGGGCACATGATAACAGTCTTCCAGTATGAAAAAGCCTATTGGAGACAGAGATGATGAACTATTCTCTGTGGCCACAACACAGAAGAAAGAATGAAAAATTAATTTGCAGTAAAGAAGATTTCAGAACAATGAAGGGAAAGAGGGAAAGAATTATCAGTCTGTGACGTCAGAGTGAGCAGTGGACCAGAGCTTCAACCTATTGGGGAAGACAGTGCAGATCTTTAAGAAGAAACTAGACATATGTGGCTATCATGAAATCCTGCTGTGGTATGGGAGGTGGGACACTTTATGACTGAGCTTTGATACAAATCAGCCTCACACTGAAGCCAGCAGGTTTCTCTGTCAAATCAAAACTTCAAAATCAAAACAGAAGGTTGCAAATCAGATCACAATCAGACGCAGTTAGAACTAAATTTTTGTTCCTAACCCTGACTAAGTACAGAATATTCATTAAAAGAAGCAGGAATTGAACATGGTTTATTATCTTCTAAAGATAGATCATGTTATGTGACAACATAGAGAGAAGTCTCCTGAGTGAGAAAATACAATTCCTTGGTAAGAAAATACAATTCCTTGGCAGCAGCAGATCTAAAAAGACTGTAAGGCTGGTTACAGTGCTGTAAATCCAAGGTTAACACAGAAGAAATCAGTAGATTTATAACAGTATAATTGTGATCAGCATAGAAGCCATTGTATTTTTGCTCGGGAAACGGTGGTTAACCACTCAGCAAAGGCTCTGTTTTCTCCCCTAAAGCCTCTCACGTGATTCTGTGACACATTGCTGACTTTTTCCATGTTCAGACTTCCTTTTTTTTTCACTTGGAGATTTCAGTCAAGCTTTATGATTTCAGGAAAAAGATCATGACAGTAAACCATGCATGTGGTTGTTCAAGTGTTTTCTCTCTCAAGCCCACTTGCAAAAGTGATGGTTTGCCAAAAAAACCTAGCAGTGCCAGCATACCTAAAGCAAGCCTGGAGAACCTGGAAAGGAGGCAAATATGCTGACTACTCGCTCATCTGTATTATACTACACATGTTCTTAAGTTATGGATGCCTCCAGATATGTTTTAACCTCTCTGCTGAATTAGTTCTGTAGAGCATGTCTAATTGGCTGTTGTTTGAACACTGCATGGACACCCTCTTTAAAAAGACCCTTTTCAATGCATCTTTAGTGTGTACCATAAAGTATTGCCATTCCCTTGAATACACCTGCAATATGAATAAATGCAAGAGGCAGAAATGCTTGGGCACATGGTTTAGTGGTGAACACAGCAATCAGTGCTGGGTTAATGGTTTGACTCGATGACCTCAGAGGTCTTTGCAACCTAAATGATTCTATGATTCAAAACAAAAAGGATTCTGATTTCTCGACTCCTAAAACGGCTTTATGCTCCCCTACCCTCAGCCATTCTCCAAAGGAAAGAGTTAATGGACTTAGGACAACACTTGTGAAAAGGCTGTTGAAGACAGGACTCTAGACCCCACAATCTGCAATTGGATTAACCCTGGATCGTATTCCTCCATTAGCCTTAGACAATGGTTACCTCAAGTTGTGTTGTTACCACATCTAAGTAAATGTGGACTTGTTGTTCCATCCTGCCTTTCTCTTTGTTCTATTCAAAGAGCTCAGCTGAATGAGCTACTTGCTTTATGGATAAGAAGCCATTTGTTTTGGTTGTCTATGATCTTCCTCCTCTTCACCAAAACAAACAATCAAGACCTTCTTTCAGTGTAACTCTGGCAAGTTATGAAAAATTTCCCAGTCCTTCTTCTATCAACAGCATGCTGCATCTGGAGGTTTCTACATAGATAAACCTAAACAAGCAGAACCCACTTGCCACCAGCCCAGCTGGGGCAAGTTTCCCACACATTCAATTGCTGCTTATCCTGAAGTCATAATACTTTAGGGAAGCAGAAGCTGCAGCATACCATAGGCCCTAGTTCAGATACAAGTATATGTATGACCTAGAAACTCAGATAAGGGTCTTGAAAATTTAAAACTATCAATTTGATATGGTCTGAAGCTGGCTCCCTGCCAAGTCTCCAAACCTCACCACAAGAAGTCCCCCCCCCAAAACCAAGGGAGAAGAGAAAAAAAAACCAAGACAACTAAAACAAGAGAGAGACAGCTAAAGCAATATATATAAATATATTTACACTTATATTACTGTTATATATATACAATTTCAAAAGGAAAAGGGAAAGGGAAGAGGGAAGGGAAAAAAGGAACAAAACCAAAATAAAATATACACGATCAATAGTCCAAGATCTAGCAACTAAAAGAATTAGCAAAAGAATATCTTACTACTCTCCTTGGGACAACGGAGAGTCGCTCTGGAACGATCGCTGGCGACCTCCATCTCCCAAGGTCGGCAAGGCCCAACCAGGCCTCGCTCCCCAACACGGCAGACTCAACAGCGAGGAAACCCACAGCTCCAAAGCCGCCGTAAGGAAAGAGGGCAAAAACCTTTCTTCCTTTCTTCTTATAGCCTGGCTTACATAAAAATCATAGGGAATACTGGGTAAATCTGGGCACTTCCTTGGTTACAAACTGGTCACCAAGGAAGGCCTGGACTAAACTACCACATAATTGCATTGATTTTTTTTGATAATTTTTCTCTACTTTTTAAATATAAAATAGTGTACTTCAACTTTGTACACATGGCCAGTGTAAACTGAATATGTAACCTTCAAAACATGCAACAAGTGGGATTTCCAGCTGTACTTAGGGCCCAATTCATCATGTTCTCACTGAAGTCATGGGATTTATCTCATCCATTTCGACAGGCTAGAGGTAACAGTAGTTAAAATAAGAGTTTTGGAAAATAACATAGAATGGTAGCTTGATTGCTTGGAAAGTAATTTCCCTTACCTGCTCAATAGGGATTCAATACCTGCTATTTTTTCCCTTCCAGTCCTCTCTTCCTGCTCTTAGTTTGCCCTTCTTTTACCTTTCTACCTCCTTGCCAGTCATTTTACTGTTGCACTTACCCACAGGAGACTCCCAAATTCCCCCCATAAATCACAGAGGAATTCAGATACAAGAACAAAACAAGGGAAGTATAACTTGCACAGAGATGCTAATAGCAGTTTACATGTCAACAGGAATGTTGAAACTGTGTTTGGGAGGAGACTTGGTAATGCATTAACTCTACTGGTGGGCTATGCATCAAGTTTTTAATCATACTTTAATTTTACATTTATTATTTTAATCACACTAAATCAGAGAGATTTAATCTTTTAGTTCCAAAGGAGACATTCAGCAATTAAAAATATTGATATTTTTCATACACATAAATATATAAGTATGACCTACTACTACGTAGCTTCTTAATCATCAAGAAATGTATTTCATGTGTCACCACTGATCCATCACATAATGGTAGCTGTGGTGAAAAAATAACCAGAGGAAAGAAAGAGATGAAAAATTTGATGTGCTTTGCATACACACTAGTGAACAGTACTTGAAAGTTAGCTAATTTCTTTTCAGATTCATTACATTCAGATCCAATTAGTTTGCAAGGTGCGTGGCTTTTGCAAAGAGGCAGAGCTCTCTGGAGATGTTATAAAAAATAATTTATTTGCAAAGGGTTGAGGTAATGTGTGGACCAGCACATGAAGTTTCACACTTGTTTAGGAAAGAGTAAAAACATGGGATTTCCAATCATAGATGCTATGATCATTCCCAGATGGCACCAGTGATACCAAACAAGGAACTGATTGCTCTTCCATATATTGGGGGGAAAAAAAAACATAAGGTGTGTGCAGAATGAATATCAAATTAATCTCAAATTTCTCCATGTGTTTGTGCAGTCAGATACATACTCTTTCTGGACACACTGAAGCATATATTGGGAAAAGATTGGCAGGAAGGGATTTCTTCTAATTATGAAGTTTCACATTAAACAAATCACAACCAAATCTGTGGATGTGTTAATAAAAAAGTAGGTATGCTCTAAACATATGAAAATTTGAATGTACATTCAACATGGTCTATTCTGAAAGGACCAAGAGGAGAAAAATACTTTTAAGTTACTTAAAATATTTCAAGTAGTTTTGTCAGGAAAACACCCTTGTGCCTCTCAGCCTTGCTGAGGTGAAGGCATCATGTAGCAAACCTGGTGCAGCTCAGACAATTTTTAGACAAGCAATAAAGGTACCGAACAACTGAACTTTGGAAAGAGCATTAACTTTGGAGTTTTAATTGGGAAAGGTTTTTTTTGGCTGGGATTAAAAAATGAAGAATTCTTTTTTATGTTGAAGCTTTCATTTAGCAAAAGCAATACTTGTTTTGGGAAATGTTGAAACCTCATTTTTGAATATTCTCTAACAAAGACTCATCAAGCCTTGGTTTTGAATTGGTGTTTCTCTTATTAAAAATTAACTTGTAAGTCTGTGTGGGTGACAAAATGGTGTGGAGGTGAAGACCACTTGACTCATTCACCAGGAAAAGATACAGTCAAGGAGCCATAAGTTGAGTTCTGCCCCCTAAAGGAAAAAATTTGCTCATTTTGGCCAAAGAGCTCTACAAAGCCCTTCTATTTGTATGCACACACAACCCAAGCTCCAGCCTGGATTCCAAAGGCTCCTTCATTTTTAAATAGTCTCAAAAGTGTGTTAAAAGCTTAACAAAGATGACAAATGTTACCTTTAGGTTTTACAGGCCTTAAGCACACAATTTGCTACACAGAAATGGGCCTTTCTATGCTTGTCAGAAGTAGTTTTCAATTATATAGTATTATGTATAAAAGTGGCTTCAATATCATTATACCTATTGGTGAATGTGGGTAAAATTCTTTATCTCCAATAATGCAGAAGTTCATACCAATTTATCATAATTGATTTTTTGATATCTGTGAATTTCTGATATTTTCCCAGCCATTCCATTTCAGCTATTTCACCAAATTGTTCTTCATACACCTTTTTATTATGCATAAAAGCAGGTAAGAGTAGTCCTGGAGAATGCCACAAAGGCACTTATAAGGATCACATTACCAGGTCAGGTCTCAATCCTGTAGTCTCCTTGTACCCCCAGGAGAGCTCCATGGATTTCAGCAGCATTTCTCAGTCTGTCAATGTCCTCCAGTCTTCCTCAAACTACAGGACCAGCATCTTGGTCAAAGGAGAGGGTCACAAGCTTTTAATGGATCTGCACTAAAATTTTTGTCATACTTTTTAGGTCTCCAATGCAAGCGCAGTTAAATAAGCCGTGGACTGCAGGCACTGAACATTTCACTTAGCTATCCAGGGGTGAATACTACCATTTATTTGGGGACTTGTCAAAGTATTATTTTCATTACACTAATAAATACTGTAAAAGTCAAAATAAAAAATGTTATAAGTTCTGGAACATGTCTTATCTAAATCTATATGATCTGGAAATATTTAGCAAGGGAGTTCAGTAATACAAAACAGAAACAGAAAGGGTCCTGGGTAAAGCCTTAGGGAAATGCCAAACTATTAATTACACATTAAGTGAATGGTTTTTATTTTTGTATTAAAGCAGCAACGATTCAAAGTCTATGCTACAGTGCAACACAAATTATTCCCTGGTATAACCTTATGTAGAAGTCCAAGCTATTTTGATCCCTAGAGTCAAAGTGCTTTAAAATATGAAATAAAATTGTGTTGGGATTTTTTTAAATTAGGAAATAGGAGAAAAATTCTGACCCATTAGCACAGAACTTGGCAAACACTAATGATAAATCAAAGCTACGCTCTGCAAATATTCTCCCAAGTTTAACTGTATACTTGCAATTTATTTTTCTCACCTAAATTATTTTCCCAACTTGAATTTAACTTTGGTAAATATCACCAGTACTGCTAACAGTTCTGATGAAGTCAAAAGAACTGTCCCCATGTGTAAAATGAGTGTTTGCTCAATCAAGCCCAACAGCTGTAACATGTTGTTGCTTGCACTGCTGGCCATCCCTGTAAATTAATAATAAATAATGAAAATTATCTAAAAAAGGATCCTAAAATACTGCAATTCCCAAGGGAACATGCCTTCCCAAGGCATTGCCATAAGCTATTTCACACTCTGTACAACCCTGGGAATCTTGCTTTTGTGTGCAAAGCCCCCCTCAATACCCAAGTCCTTCTGTATACTCTTGTGTTTACACAAAAGCACAAGCTGCATCATCAAAATGCAGACACTTACAGGATGGAGAAGAGACTCTAATCAGAGTATGGATGCTCCTTTGCTCTGGTGAAAAGGCTACATTTTAGTCAGGACATGAAGGTAAATCCTCCCCTAGTATGTAAAGCACCATGGGATCTTTAATGTCTAGGCTGAGCAGACATGACCTCAGTTTTCTAAGGTTTCCTTAATTCCTCAACTCCCACCTGTGAAAGGTCACAGAGCAGTTACAGTGTAATTGAATTTGTGCTTTGCTTTGGATTTTTGGGAGGACTGTTTTGGGTTTCAGCATGTTTTAGGTTTTTTTTTTTCATGTGACCAACCTGTCTCCTCCCCAAATTTTTCTGGTCCTCAGAACCATTAAGGCAGTTTCTGTGAGTGTCTTGGATGTAGGGTCAGGGAGGAATGGTAATCTGGAATCTGAAACCAGAGAGAACACATCATACTATGAACCTGTGCTCATGGACGTCCTTTTCAGCCTTCAAAGGCCGAAAGCAGTGTGGAAGTTGCAGAAGTACAATAAGTAAGCATGGATAATTTGGACAGTATAAAGAGGAACTGGAGAAGTCAATGCTCAAGTTAGTCACAAAAATCAAGTGAAAATAAAGATATAAATCTCTCTTTAACAAAAAAACTTTCTCCACTAACTACGGTCCTTCAAGTATCCTGCTATGCATGAAACCCTGTGTGTTAAACTCACCACCCAGCACTGAAGGAAACTCAGGAGCCCCTGAAATACCAAGAAAGTGAAAGAGAACTGGGGAGAAATTTATAAAATAAATCCTCAAAGATTCTTGTTTAGTGGAGACCCTTCTTCTTCTTATGAGGGCTCCCATTCACAAGAGGTACCTCTCTCAAGAGTGACTTCTGCCAGCTGTTACAAGTGAGCAACTGCCTTCCTGTAGGTGTGATTAGTAACCTCCCTAAGCACATGGGACTTTTTGCAATGTCCGCAGACTGCTCCACAGAAGATGTCTAAGATTTGCAAAGGTGTATGATATGTATATGACTACAAATTAATAAACCTTGCTTTTCAAAGGACTGCAATTTTCGGGACAAACCAATGATCCCTTCCCAGTTGTATCTTGAGATCCATAAAACTGCTGCACGTGAAAGAACTGAAAAGCATTTAGTCCTGCTTAGCAGAGAATGCACAGTAATTCATTGACTTGGACTTGGATGCAAGCTACATTGACTTCAATGCCCTGCAAGTCTTCCATCAGAAATTAACAAACTGGTGATGAACACTCCTTCCAAACACACATTCTTACTTTTTTGTGTGTGAGAGCATTCTTCTTTGTGGTCTCCCAGGGAACCGGAGAGAGGATTTACATTATCCAGTCTCAGATAGTCCTCCTTCCCCACAAGGATATTATCCACTTGACTCACTAGTTAAGGTCAACATAACCTTGAAGAAGTTATCACAGTAAAGCCACATATATTTGTCTACAGCAGGAGGAATAGCCCAGAACATTGCAAAAGCAGGGGTTTGCTTTGAGGAAGCTCACAGACCTGAATCAGGTGAGATCTCACAATGTGTCAGAGCCAATTTATACCCAGAGCTGATCTGTGTCCACTGACACAGAGGGCTACCAAGAGAAAATAAGGTGGAAGTCATTGCATAATGGTAGAAGGGAGGGAACGTCCATAGTAGTTCACTCTCCCAGTTTAAAAAGTCAAAATAAGCTTGCCAAAAGATGTTTTATCTTTTGCACTCTGTCTTATGTTGACTTTTCTCCGAATACCTCCTCCCCCGAGTTCCACTGGTTACATCCTCTTCTTATTGCTCTAAAGTCATAAAATTATGAAAATACCTTCGTTTCACCTATTGACCACTCTTAGATCTCCTAGTCCATAGCTCCTTTAATGAAGTCCTCAGGCAGCATTTCCCTGTATCCTTATCTGAGTTTGGTAATAAAGCATCTCTTAAGCTGACATCCTTTTACAATATATGAACTAGAGCTGGGTAAGCTTTTCATGGCAAATGTTTTATTTAGTGGATTAAGCCTTTTGTTCTCTTTCTGAATTATTATGGAGAAACTTCGACTTTAATTCATCTGGTTGTTATTCACAATTGTTCAAATAACTGTGTCAGTGAACATATTTCAGCTGTTTAGATTGTTCTCAAATTATTCACTTCAGTTCTTTCTTTTGCTATTTGTTATGTGCTATTTACTATTCAAGGGCTGTATTTGGTTTTACCTACCCCACATGGTGACAATATTAACTGATCCTTACATCACTGGAAAGTTTATGGAGAGGAGCAAAATCAAAGAGATTGCATATTGCCCTCTTTTCCTACTGTGGTCTGTTCACAATACATATTTCTTGCAAAATTTTATACAAATATATAATAAGTATCTGTGAGGAGGCCTATTTTCCATTAACAGCCTTTCAGTAAAAGTAATCAGGTATCTCCATATTAATGGAAATCATTAAAAGGTCTGAGAATACCATCTAACTGAACTGACAGCTTCAGTCAAATACCCAGGATTCCACCTAGAAGTAACAAGGCAATGGAATACCAGACTTCATTTGTTCTGTACCTCGCTAAGCTCC
This sequence comes from Manacus candei, assembly GCF_025592945.1. NCBI lineage: Eukaryota > Metazoa > Chordata > Aves > Passeriformes > Pipridae > Manacus > Manacus candei. The sequence continues at coordinate 2,547,678 of NW_026138067.1, read as the reverse complement.
TTCTTTTGTTGAAATGAGCATTTCTAAATATTTTTGTACAATATTCACCTGACTTCAATGTGATCTAAGTAGCATACATATGTTCAGATTATCCAGTTGAACTGCAGAAATACACAGTATGTTTCTGTAAGTATAAATCCACAGAGAGAATACATCTCGATAAATCTATTTAAAATTATTTTGATTTTTATTCTTCATAAAATAATACATCCAGCCTATAATAACTGATTTTGCATCTCATTTTTCCTTTAAATAGATTCCAATAAACTGCAAAATTTTTATCGAAACCTAGTTTTTAGGTGCAGCAAAATTAGAATGTACCAGTTCAGGATTCAGTTCTAGTCTGTATTATGGGCCTTATGGTTCTGAAAATACAGTTTATGCAATGATTACTTCTACACATGTAGAAACAAAAAAAAGCAACACAAATTTGTCAACAAGAAAATAGGCTAAAAGAACTACAATGGGCCAGATTCCTAGAGCTGCAGGCACTTTTTTGTAGGGAGATTTTAGCCTCTCGGTTCTCACATTTGAACACAATTTTTGGTCAACATTTTCTATGAATCAAAGCTTTTGTTTTGAACACTAATGAACTGTGATTCAATGAACCCAGTAAAATACTTCTTCAAAATCCCTTCAGATGCAGTAAATATTTGAACCTGTCTCCTCTATCAGAAGCTTTCACTTACTGTGTTATGTGATCATGTGCTTTCCTTTCAATCTGTTAAAGTTATCAGCCATGAGAGCAATTTCTTCAGATTTCTGCTGAAAAAAAAGGAAGCTTTATTTAACATTTACCGCATTTTTGCAATTTATCACTCTTTCTACCCTAGTATAGTATGAGCTCTTCAATTTGCTTAAGTAAATATTGGCAGCAAATCAAAGAAAGTACTGTAAGTCCATGGAACACAATTTTAAACTAACTATGGAAAGCATGCCAGGGATAGCCGTGATGTGAAATGTGTTAGGCACACTAATTTTCCTATGTGGTATATTCTTCCCTGACTATATGCACACAAAGGAGAAAACATAACCTATGAAATGTTATATTGACTAGTTCCTGCAATGTCTTCAGAAATACTCTATTAATTTTTTTCTGAGGATTATTACAGCACTATTTAGACAGAGCTGGCAACCTGACTAATGACATTTGTTAATCTTAGTATCACATTTCTGTAATATTTTCATTAGTGACATTTTTCTCTTAGATCTATGTTTTCTAGAGCTGTACTATGGCTTTGCATAAGACTTTCTAGTTACCAGGAACTCCAGCAGGGCACCAGAAAATAGTACTATAAAAGACAACTGGTATCCTGTCTGTGAATTTGTCTGGACCTGCATACATCCACCAAAGAATATTTCCACCAAAGGGTGGCTTGCATTATGCTAGGGACAAGCTGTGTTTAATTCAACAGCAATGTGGTCAGGACCCTATTACACTCCCTGTAGAGTTACTCTGGATTCATACCAGTGTGATTGTGATTAAGATTTAACTGTGACATCTAGCTGTAAAAATTTCTCTCCCTCCCATTTCCAGTGGCTGTAGAGTCCAGTCTTCTCAAACACTTATCTTCTTTTCCATAAAATGAATGTAAACTGCATGCAGGTACTCCAGAGCATATGAACACATTTAACACTCAAGACTTCAGTGTTGTCCTAAAGGAATTGTAACAAATAATGGAAAGCTCATGATTTAAAAAAAAAACCAAAACCAAATCAACCAACCAAACAAATAAAAACACTCTCCAAAAAACCACAAATCAAACTAAACCAAACCAAAAAAACCTTTAATAATGCATTATTCACATTTTTCATCACAACTATACTGAAAATACAGCCTTGTTGCAGGTACAGTTTTGCAAATACTGTAATTCTTTTTGTCTGGAAACCAATCACATTTCATCATAATTATTGTAAAATGTCTGATTTTATAAAACAACATTTTACATTCATAGGTAGGTAAACTTTTCTTTTGCAGTTCAGCTTTCATTGGCTAGTATCAGCTAGTCTACGGATATAGCATGGACATTCATAAAAATAAATAATAGAAGCAAATTTGAAACTACATTAATAACCTGTCTTCATAGTCATAATCAGCTTGGTGCTTGGGTGGCAGGCATAGACAACTGCTCACACATTGGTCTCCAACAAAAAGTAAATAATTTCAGGTTTTCTACTGGAGGAAACTCCCCTCTCACCTTCCTCCTTCGTTTTTGGATAAATATAACCCGTGGTAGAGTCACTGAGCACTAGTCAAGCCTCACTCCTTCCCCACTTCTTAGTGAAAGTGTTTCCCTTAACAAGATATCTGCCCACCTCAGCCACCCTTGTTCCTTCCATGTCCTTGCCTGCAAGTACAGCAGCTTCTCCTCCCTCTTCTCTGCCCCTCGTCCTTTTGCCAAAACACCAAATGAAAGATCACTGACCTTCTAGAGCTAGCTAACATGAAACACAGGCAGCAGTAGGGTGTCAGCAGCCTCCTTTCACCCCACAGCTGAAGCTCCTTTCCTTGTTCTGCAGAGCACACTTCTGCTGGTGGTCAACAGCTCCAGAGTCACTCCTGAAGCCCTTCTTTCAGGAATTAGCTACAGATCATTATGATGTTGAAAAGCTGGTGTACAGTGATCCTACCATCTGTTTTATGCAGAAGCCTACTGGATAGAGCACTTCAGCAGTTCTTTCCTCTGCCTGAAAGGTTCAAGATTCCTGCCCTAACCACAAGACACCTCTCCAGACTCTCAGATGAAAATCAAGCAAACATGGCTGCATGTCCTGCTGGGACACTCACCTGAAAAAAGTGGGACTCATGTTCCCATCTGTGCTCCAAGGCCTACAGAGATGTTTTCCTATCCATTAATTCTTCAATGTGAAAGAACAAAATCACTCTAAATATTCTAGAGATGCACTGGAGAAGTCCCTATGAGCACATCAAGGATAATTCCATTACTGTAACAACTAAAAAGCATTAAATGGTACCCATTGAGTCTTGGTTTCTTTTCTGCACTACAGAAGGAACTTAGACCATGTCTCCAAACAAGAGAGACTAAATCCTTTTCCTGAAATGGGTGGGGAAAATAGTTCTGGATTTTTTATTTTATTTTTTTTGAGCGGGGGATGGAACTGAACCTGGATTTTTCACACCTTCAGAAAGGGCATTAATCTCTAAGTTTTGGGAATAGGGGTCATAAAAGAAGATACAATCACAGCCTGTGAAAGAAAGAAGGCTCTGCTGCATTCCTTTCAGGATTTAGTGATGTTGCCCTGAGAGCTGGGCTCTAAGAACATCTAGAAGATCTTTCCCATTTGGAGACATAAATCTAACTGGAGCGTGACCCTCAGCTGCAGACATCTTGATTTGTTTATGTTATTAAGAAATGCTGACATTTAGTTAAACGAAGGTGATGAGCTATGTAATGCTCCCAGTAAGATAATTCATGTCAGTGCTCACAGGCAGCCATTGTGTAAAGACTGGGTGGGTAACTTTACCCAACAACAGGAAAATACATACTACCTCATCCTAGCTACCAGCAAGTGTTTGGGAGACCTGTCTAGTTGCCATGTTTCATAGAATTATCATTGGGATTGCTACTACAGAGACATGTATTATGTTTGCAATTCTCCTTAATCAGAAGGGAGAGATGAGATTAGTTCCATATTACTGTTTATTTTTCTTCCTGCTCCTTTTCTGAGTTATGATTTAGATGAAATTTCAGTTAATCTGTGTTCTTTTTGCCTTGTAGACTTTTTCAGACTACTTGCAAAGCCACAGAAGTCAGGAAGAAAAATGGAAGCCCATAAAAACAGATACTTTACAGAAAACAGAATCGTCATCAATAAACAACCAAACAAGAGAAAAATATTAATTCCTTTGGAACCTGAATATTCATTTAAAGAGTTTCAAAATAACGTCTTGCTCTCTCCCAGACACAAGCAATTTTCAAAATGTAAAACAGGTTTGGAAGGTGTCATTCACTTTCAGTGGCATTAGACACAGAGAGCAAGAAGCAGTGAGGTAAAAGCAGAATTGACATAGATCAAGAGCACTTAGAACTTGCTATCTAGAGAAACATCTGCTTTACTTCCGTCTCAGATTAATGAAACACCTCACTAATGTTGTGCATTTATGGAGAGCAAGAAGTTCTGTAGGCAGCATACATATTACATAGTGCACACTACTCCTGTGCATTGCTTCTGAGCATCACCACCAAAGGCTTTTAAGACTCTGCAGCCATGGAATTAGCTGAGGTATTGCCAGCCAGCTGTGTATCCTCCATGGACTTTGGAACAAGCTATAAAAGTAAAAAGAAAAACATACTTTACCAGCTCTTTGCAAAACAGAGCCAGCACTTTAAAACCAAGTGGCTCCTTTTCCGCCTGGCAATTCTTGAGGCTGGCCTTACAGGTCACCTTTCAGGATTACGTCAGGGACCAACTGGTTGGGTTCAGGCAAGCTCGGGTTGGTCTGGCAGGCTCCACAAAGTGAACAAAAGCCAGACCAAGACAAAAAATTGAGGGAGTGGGATAGGAGGAAATTAAGGAGATTGTTCCAAAGGCTTTTAAATTATGACGCCCATGTTGTTGCAATGCTATTGGAAAACTAAATTAATTGCTCCTTTCCTTAGCACCCTCCTGCTGTGGCTGTATTTCTTTTAGCTAAGGGCCTGAGTCAGTAAAGATGCATCCAATTTCCATGCTATCCAAATGCTTGTAATCACAGATTTACAGTAAACTGAGCTTTCATGATAAACAAGGCTGTTCATTAGGTGGCTCTTGGCCTTCAAAGTTTTCAAGACAAAAGAAGTAGTGGGAGGTAAAAAATTTACCCTAGAGAGAGCTGATTTCCACAAAATTCTGATCACATATTTTCTTAAAAGCAGAGGACTTTAAAGAGTTTCTGTTCAGGAACTCAAAATCTGAGATACCTTGACTTTATAGTCAATCTACAGTCCCTACTGGAAAAAAAAGCAAACTATCTTCATTAGATTTTAGTTTACAGTTAGATTACTGGAAACCAAAGGTTTTCTAGGCACTGTAAAACCACATAATAAAAGTAGAGCCCATTTTCTGTAGAAACCAGGGGCTCTATCATAATACAAATTACAAGGATGCAGCTAAATGGAAACAATTTTTTTTAGCACACCGCGGTAAAAATCATTTAAAGTTTGCACAACATTTGAGCTTCACCTGACACAGGTTACCAAAATCTCATCGGTAGCATTCTAAGCAAATGCTACTTGTTATGTATGAGATCTATCACATTTTCTTGAGTTGTTCTGTAGCCATTTAACACCCTGGGAGTGCAGCGACAGCTATGTAAGCTAGCACGTTCCCTGTATAGACCTATCTTAGAAGAAATTGAAATTGTAGAGTATGAGAAGTTGTCCATTTCATGGTGGATTCCCCCTCCTTTTGTTTGCCCTTCTCCCCTTAAACACACAACGTGTCTGTTTAAAGAGTGAGGGTTGATTTCTGGTTTGAGTTTTGTTTCTTCTTACTTTACTCATGTAATTCGCTACAGACTTCAGGACAGTAACCTCTGTAGAAATTGCTAGTGGCCCACAGAGCTAGCATAAAATAAAAAGTTACAAGTCCACATAACCTTAATTTTATGGTTATAAGCTATATTTACTGCTATACCATAAGTTTGAAAAGACTGCTAAGTGTTCAGTGTGGGAATTCAGGGAATTTCTCTTAAGTTAGTTTTATGGAGAAACGTGTTGTTAAAATGTAGGAAAGGTTACAGTCCTTTCAAGTCCTCCAGAACTGAATGCTTACTAGGCATTTTTAGGGTATTTATAAAATACCCCAACCACTCCCTCAATATCATTCATTGAAATTCAAATTCAGGACCTTTGCTCTGTTCAAGTCCCTTTGGTTTTAACACTGTAAACTAACCTGAGTGACAATGCTATCAAGAATCAAGGTGGGAGAATTTGCTTTTTAACTCCTGCCCACTTGCACTTCTTTAAGTTTGCAAGTGTTTCTCACTGCAGCACATAAATATAGTACAGCTCAGTGAGAGTACAACATCCTAAGCTGAGACTTTATCAACAGGAAAGATGGGAGTGCTCTTAGTACTTTTGTCCTGATTTCACTTGATGAGCCCAGGCAGGATACAACCAGCTGGGTGCTTAAGTTTATCCACCTGTAAAGCTGTAATGACAGTACTGACTTCCAAACACACCGAATCCCCTTCTGACCTGCCAAAGCACCAATGTGAAACAAGAGAACATACTGTTGTTCCAGACACCTGTCAGCCTCTCCTCCCCTCAATCCCTCACTGTCCTCTGCCAAGGCATGTGCCCGCTCAGTTTGCTGTGTGGTGACACAGTAAGCTAAATGCTGCCTGCAGACAGAGACCTAACAGGACGCCTGTGTTACGGAATCAGCCTGATCACATACATTAAATCCTCTGCCTCCAGAAAGTGGATTGGCACTGCTGTTATGGGACAGGACCAGCCATGATGTGGGGACAGCATCAGAAGACCTGTCTGCATGATAGGCACCCCCTGTCTGTCCCCTGAATGTGCTCCTGATGTGTAATGTGGGGGACTGCAGGGCTCGGGGCAGAGATGGCAGCAAAGACAGAAACCTGCACTGAAGGCTATGCACTGACCACAGGTACCCAGGTACCCCGTGGCTTCTTGGTTTGACACACAGCACACCCCAATCTTTTGAAAAATCCCCTCTCTTATATACACTTTTTGAAATTTTGCTTTTTATTCACATCTACTGCAAATATTGATGATGTTTCTCTCTTCTTCTTATTGCTCACATCATTTTTAATTTTGCATTTCATTTTTATAGGAAACATTTTATTATTTTTCACAGAAGTTCAAGAGGATATCAGCCTGAAACAAGCCTTTGTGATTCAGCCTACAGTGTCATTTAAAATAGGGAAATAAAATGTGATAGAGACTCTGAAGAACAAATGCTTTCTGGTATTTGTTTTCTCTTTCAGGCATCAGGGTTTTTCAGAGTGCAAGGAAAAATTCCTTTTATCTTCCAGCTACAGAGTTTTCTAGCAGCATCTTCTGATTTTAAACGACTGACAGTCTACTCTCTCAGTGGAGGTCATGAAAATAAATTTTAGAGGAGCCAAACAACGCCTTGAAGTTCAGTTTACTTTCTGCCAGATCCCTGAAAACAGTAATGTCACCCTGCAATGCCCTCTGCTGGGAGACAGGAGCAGGAAGGAGAGCTACCAGTTCCCGTCCTCCAGCAAGAAAACAGATACTTGCAATGAGACGGACTGGATTTTTACCTTCTATAAGAAATCCTGACCCTGCTGAAATCAATGGGGTTCTAGCTTTTAATTTTCACTTTGTGCTTAATCATTCCTCCTTTTGAAAACTGCACTATTATTCACTACAGTGGAAAAAAACCTGTTTATTTCAAGTCCAAACGAAAACCTTATTACTGACTTATAGACATGAAGATCTCTTTTTAGCGTCTGAGCTTCTACAGACACGTTTTATAAAGAAGCTTTCAGCTGCAAAAGATATTGTTCATCTTGCTATTCTTCTAAGTCTTTTTAACTGTAAAAGACTGTAAAATCATACATGCAAATAGCATTCATGTTACACAGGTGTGATTCTACCTAACATATATTTTCACTGAATGGGATTCTCGTATTCAGAAGAGGAAGGCAGGCAAACGCTATGCAGCAAAACAAAGGAGTTTATCTAGAACCTGATGTGTGAGAACACCAACCCCACTAGCAGCCACTTCTGTCTCCCTCTGAGATGCAGCATTTTGGGGCCTGAGGAAGAAAAATCTGAATCAGCCCTGCCAAGGAGAGGGATATTAGCATGGAGTTCACAAACAGCAGTTTTCACCCCCACATGCATACTCGCGCCATGACCCTGTGTCTTATGGGCTAGTTATTCCCAGCACACAAGTTTTCTGGAGAATCATCCTTGAAAAATATTTTCCAGCCTTGGCAAGGGTGATGGAACACTTGCTGCTTTGGTTTCAGCTCCCTCAGCTAGGATGGTTTTACATGGTGTTTGTCTCTCACCACAGCTGTGCAACAGACAGCAAGTAGGAAGGATTTTTCCACAATAGCCCCCAGTCCTCCCTGCTGGACACTTCCTCCTTCCTACTCATGTTCTGACAGCCTACATCCTTCCTGGCAGGCCAATTGTTTTATATTTACTACTAATTATTTTATATTTACTACTAATTATTTTTTCTATGTTTTAAATGGAAACATTTTTACCTTGTGCTATTTCCTCTGCCCTGATCTGCTTTATCACCGTGTGCCTCCTTCTGCCCAATTTTACAGGGACTGACACCCTCAGTGCCAGAGAATGCAGGTGCAGTAAAGCTGTGCAGCGCCTGGCAACACCATTTTTATTCTAAGTTACACATAATTATCATTGATTTGGAAGTGTGATCTCCTTGGTACACCGCCTTACAAGCTGACAGTTTTTTTCCAGAAACAACTTTCCAATGTTTGTTATGCCCTCATGGAGATGGAAATGTCACAGCTATAAGCAGCTTTGAGGACTATGCCAGGTTCATTAAAAGGCCCCCAGTCAAGTACTTTTTTGCTTTGTATACTGTCCTGAAAACCTTCTGCTTCCCTTGGTAAGCACCACAATGTCACACTCATTTGAAAATGAGCAAGTATGTCTACAAACATTCAAAAGTATGTTTACTTCTCACAGCAAAGGCTCAGATTGTCCCTCTGGACACTTACCTACTCTTCTCAGGAATATATTCCTTTGCAATAGAACTGCGTAGCCCAGACAACAGGTGGTAGGTGCTCACATGCCATAACCTTGAAATTATTAATTTGAGGAAAGGCTGGAAGTAACTGAATGTTGCTCTGGTCCTCATGCCCCTCATGGATGAGGCCAGAAAAATGAAACTGAAAATCCACCCTCTAAGCTGGCACCCTTGATGGAAGGATCGGCAGTGAAGTCCAAGACTAAATTAGCCTCCAGCTTAAACTGTCCTCTGATCTGACGCTATCTCTCAACATCACAAACTAGTGTTATATGAGGAATCTTGCACACACTGCTAGTTTTGATGCCAAGCAGTCTTTCAAGAAGTTGTCTCCTAATCTGGTATCTTTACACAGAATAATTTCATTCATAGAAATGCTTGCTAGTGATTAAAATTATGGCCAAGAATCTCCATTTGGCCTCAATTTGCTCATGTTGATGCATTGTACCACTACTAGGAAATAAGTGTGGTGTCACTCAAAATTATATTATACTGGAGTGTGACCAGGAATGGGATTAGAGCAATATCATGTGACTGGGAGCAAGGAGTTGAACTGTTCTACATTTGCTGGAGACAGCAGAAAACCTTGGTGAGAGGCAGTCACTGTGTGACATCTTCTGGGGCAAGAGATGGGAAGGCAGAAAGGACTGCAACATGCTGTTGTCCTGTCAAAAGAAGAGTGCCTCCCTGCAATCATTTCCCTTCTGGTTGGCAATGGGTAGCACTTGGAAATGAGAGCTTTGGTATTCCCTGGCTCTGCTGAGCCCTATCATTGCCTGAGCTTTGGAGAGTTCATCATTCAGAGAAGAGGGCTGAGAAAAGCTCTGGTCAACCTCAATTAAGGTTCTCTTTGGTTCCCAGAGAAAACAGAAGCAGCAAATTAACATCCTGCCCTAGGAAGTTTTTTTGTCCTCATCACTGCTGTGGCAAAATCCAGTTTTATCAGCACTGCTGAGAAAGTTTGCAGTAGCTTGAGGATGAGAGAATATGATGGCTTCCACCTAGGACAGCCTTTCAGCTTTCTGTCCTCTCCTCCTAAGGACATATTGAGATAGTACATATTAAAAAAAAAAAGATATCCTCAGAAAAAAATAGTCTCTCTGCACTTTTCCAGCCCTCAGCAATCAGTGACCTTTACATTTGCACCAATATAAGCCCCAAGCAGTCAGTGGGAGACAGGATCTGCACAAGCCAATTCAATCATTTCCTAAGAGAGGACAAAATTCAGGGCAGAACATTAACTCCTTTCTCCTGGCCACAGCTTAGCTGAAGGCCCAGTATGTCAGATTCACCTCAGTATGATTCCAGGGACTAGTCTGGAATCAATTTGACCCAGTAAGTCTCTTTGATTGCATCAGACCTTTCAGAAGTTTTGAACAACAAGGACCTAAACAGCAGGCAGCAATCTGCACAAACCCAATCTTTTCAGTTTAAGGATTTTTAAAGATCTGTGCTCTTTTTTTTCTTCTTTTCGGTTTCAAGTGCTTTCCAACTGAGCAAATGCTGCAACTAGTTCATGGGACAAGGCCTTGAGGCACCCCTGACTTTGGCATTGTTATGCCATAGACACTCCATACATTTTTGGCACCTTGCAACAGACACACTGACAGCCACAGGATTGATGGAAAGGGAAAAAAGCTGCTTTGCAGTCAAAAGAGAATGTACTCAGATTTCTAAGGCCATTTGAAAGAATGCCAGAATGATACTGGATTTCGGCATTCTTAAGCTTCTTTAAGATGATGAAGCAACTGGTCTTTTCCACATGTGATGATGTATTTCAGGACATGAGTTTCTTCAAGATTTTCCAAGCCCGTGGGCTCCTGATCCTTTTTCAAATTAAAAAGATGATAGCATACCGGGGAGAATTGTGATTAGTTTAAACTCTCCACAGCTGCAAGAGATGAATGTAAAAATTCCACCCAAAAATCCACTTCTTCTGGATTGAATTTACCTACACGACACAGAGTCCTGATCAAGGGACCACTTAAAAGAGCTGGAGCAGCATCAACACTATTTAGTTTCTTCCATCACATCAGCTCAGGGAAGGCTCACAACTGTTCAACCCAGCACATCTCCCCCAGCAGCACTGCCACGATACGGGCTGGGGTATTAACAGACCTGAGATATGTGGGGAGGAAAATGGAACGATGAAATACAAGCTTAAGTACAAGGGAATTCAGAGAGGGCTCACAACTCATTACTTGAAATACCAGAGGAATTGTGAAACACCTTGTAACCGAGAGGCTTTGCTTGGAGCTCTCAAGGACTGCAGACCCCACTTCATCACAGGCTGACAAATTTTGAGCCATCTTTGCAATGGGGGGGTGCGATCACTGAGCATTCTGTCTCAGCTGACCTGAGGAGATGGCAATGTTCTGTTTAGCTTCACAGGACCTCTCTCTCTAAACCACTTCCTTGGGTTTCAAATTAAATATAATAATATACAACATTCACTGACATCATGGGCCGTGTGCCCACCTCGGGAGATTTGACCTCCGGTGTGTCTCTGACCAGGGAAGAGGCCAGAGCTCGCCTTGAAGACCAGTGACTGACACCTATGCATTTATTAACACAGTGCTAGGCGAGAACCAGCTATATGGGACTTTCCTCAAAAATGCCTGCCCCGACTTCCCAGGGAGTTATGGGGGTTCTCAGCGGGGCAACGTACCTGGTTTTAAGGGGTCTGGGGCCGCTCTCTCCACAAGTATTTCTAATCTACGGAGGAGGGGGGGGGAACCAGGCTTCTCCCGCGGGACTTGGCAAAGCGTAACCGCTGCGTTGTGCTGTGAACAGACCAACACGCAGCGCAGTGAACTGTATGACAGATGCGTTAGGCATAAACTCCATTCTATGCCTTTCACCGCGCGCCCGTGCAGAGACGTGCCCTAAATACCAACCCATGGGCCTCCTCAGGCGAGTATTCATGGGAGGGTGGGGAAGCTCCTTTCAGCATGCGTAGTCGTGGCCGAGTGGTTAAGGCGATGGACTAGAAATCCATTGGGGTCTCCCCGCGCAGGTTCGAATCCTGCCGACTACGGCCGGAGTCGAGTGGCTTGCCTTTTTCTTTTCTTCTCCCATTGTTCACTGCCAAATCGTGGGAGTGACCGGGCGGGAGCCCCGCCACGGCCGAGCTCCACAGCAGCCCCACAGCCGCACCCGCACCGTCCGGGCGCGGAGGCCCCGCCCTTGCCGGCTCGGGGCGGTGCGGGGACGCCTTGGCAACCGCGGGGGCGGCAAGATGGCGGACGACTTGGACCGGCTGCTGGATGAGGTGGAGAGGCGGCTGTCCCGCCGGCACGGCGGCGGCGAGGAGAAGCTTGCGGCGGCCAAGGAGGACAGGTCAGCCGCCCCGCCGCGGTCCCACCGCCCTCACGCACCTCCCGGCCGAGCGAGGGGCCGCCTGGGTGGCGCGCAGCCAGTCTCCGCCCCGCCCCGTCCGGCCAGACCCCTCAGGAACCCAGAACACGCGGGGTCAGGAGCCGAAACGTTGGCCGGCGGTCAGCGAGTGTCCCCTGTAGCCGTTGCTTTTTAATCATCTAAGGCGTGCGCCAGCGAGTTGAGTTACTTCAGACAGTCTTTGTCTCTTTGAAGCACCACAACATCGGATTAAATATGGCGTTAAAAGCTGCACTAATTTGCTTCTAAGTCAGGGTTGGGGATTACTTGGCTCTATAACTCACCTCATGTTACATATCAAATATCTATAAATCTCGCAATTTAGCACAGGAAGAGCTTTAGTAATAGTATTATCAAAAATTTTATTCTCTTGATACTTCAGTCATTTCACAGAATCTCAAAATATTCTGAGTTGGAAGGGGCCCACAAGGATCACCAGAGCCCGACTCCTGGCGCTGTGCAGGACACCCCAGGAATTACACCATGTGCCTTAGAGCGTTGTTCAAGAATTCTTGAGCTCTGGCAGGATTGGTGCTGTGACTGCCTCCCTTGGGAGCCAGTTCCAGTTCCCAACCACCCTCTGGGTGAAGAACCTTTTCCTAATATCCAACCTAAACCTCCCCTGACACAGCTTCAGACCATTCCCTCATGTCTCTGTCTTCTGTTGATATTTATTAACTGTATCTGCTACAATAAGCACTTAACTTAGACTCTACACTTTCAGGTGTCTGCCTCAAATTCCACAATTTTCAATGTGATGTTACAAATACCATCAGGTTTGGTCCTGACAAGGTCATTGCTGACAGTACTGCCAAGCATTCAGTCTGCCACACTCCTGCCACTGCCTGCCCTCAGGCTTCCATCCAGGCCCTCACAGCTGTCTTTTCTTGCCCTCAGGTTTCTATCCGGGCCCTCACAGGCATCTTTACCCACCCTTGGGTTTCCATCCTGACACTCAGGTTTACATCCCCACCCTCACAGACATCTCAGACTCCCTTTGGAAGGTCTGTGGACCAGAGGGGCTTGCCCAGATTTCTCCACAGGTGGGCTGCTGAGCACTTGCCCAACAGACATTTCAGAGACCCAGGCCAGGATCTTGAAGAGCCCAATGAATAATGCAAGTGCAGAAAGTCCACTGCATTTGGCCACATTACTGGACTTCCCTGTTATTTGCATAATGATTAGATGAGCACTCAATTTTAGTCAATCTAATTACAAACTTTTAAAAAATTGGACAGTTTTCTTCTTTCTCAGGACTAATTTTTTCTTGATTTGTTGATGCAGGCCTCTCTTTCTTTGACAAAGAGCTAGAAAACAGCAGACTTGAGTGTCACTTGAGTGAAAGCAAAGTGCAGGTGACCTTTCTAAATGCATCCAGTTTGGCAGGAATTCCAGTTGTGTAGCATGAGGAGACAACTCCCTTTGACATTTTCATGTTACTGCTGCTGAAGGTTAACGTGAAAAATCAGGGCTGTCCAATATATTGCCCAGTAAGTGCAGCATAGTTTTACCATAGGGTTGAAAGTGGTTGGAAGTAAAAGAAGAAGCAAAAATAAAACCTATGATGGGACAATTCAACACGGACTGAAAGGTGTCACTCTGCAGTTTACATCTGTTCAGTCATGACTTGGATGGCCTACCTTAGATGCTACAAAAATATTACAGGAAAAAGGCTGTAACTGTTTTTAACTTGTAATTCTTAGAACTGCTGTAGTTCATTTTGCTGCAAAAATTAAGGTTGATTTGTTTGTTTCTCAGATCAGCTAAATTGGTAATGAGTGCTGGCAGCAGCAAAGAAGATCTAGATGACATTATTGATGAAATCTGTAAGGACAGCAGCTTTACCAAAACACCTCTGGTGAGTAGAGTTTGGAGACATGCAGAATGGATCAGGTACAACAACAGAAAGGAAAGGAAAGCACCATAAGCTAAAATTTTTAAGCAAAAAATTAACTAAAACAAACTGTAGAATAAATTTGGAAAATAAAGCAGAAAGGAAAATGCAACAATCCTTTAGTGAGGAACAGGAGGGATATAAAGAGATATTCTTACCTAGGCAGTAACAGGCAATTAAAGGAAATGCTAGTTCAAGATAGAGCATAATGTCAAATATCACAGAATCACAGAAGGTTTGCAGTTGGAAGAGGGACCTGTGGAGAACATCTGGTCCAACCACCTGCTTAAGCAGAGCTGCTTAGAGCCACTTGCCCAGGTCTGTGTCCAAATGGCTTTCGAATATCTCCAAGGATAGAGACTGCAGCCTCTCTAAGTAACCTGTTTCCAGTGTTTGACCACCCTCACAAGAAGTTTTTTCATGTGTTTAACTGTAAATTCTTGTACTTCAATTTGCGCCCATTGCCTCTCCTGTCAGTCAGCCCCACTGAGAAGAGTTTGGCTACGTCTTCCTTATTTTTATACCTCGATAAGGTTCTCTTGACCATTATCTTCTCCAGGCTAAATAATTCGAGCTCTCTTATCCTCTACCTATATGTCAGATAGTCTAGATCCTTAATCACCTCCATGGTCCTTTCCTGGGCCCACTCCATTATGTTCGCGTCTCCTTTGTTCTCGACATAGTGCTCCATACATGTTTATGAGGTCGTATCTGGAGTACTGTGTCCAGTTCTGGTCTCTCAAATACAAGAGAAAGATGGAGCTACTGGAGAACCTCCAGCAAAGGCCCATGGAGTATCTCTCACATGAGGAGAGGCTGAGAAAGCTGGGACTGTTCAGTCTGGAGAAGAGAGGGCTCCAGGGCAATCTTATCAGTGTGTGTAAATACCTGATAGGTGTAGTAAAGAAGGGGACAGACTCTTCTCTGTAGTGCCCAGTGACAGGACAACAGGCAATGGGCACACACTGAAACACATGAAATTCCACCTGTGCACAAGAAAACACTTTTTTTACTGCTAGTGTGGTCAAACATGGGGGGACAATCTTCACAGAGAGGTTATGGAGTCTCAGTCTGTGGAGATCTTCAAAACGCAGCTGGACACAGTCCTTGGCAAGCTGCTGAAGCTGACCCTCCTTGGAGCAGAGGAAGGTCCCTTCCAGCTGAAATGATTCTGTGATTTTGTCTCACCAGTGCTGAGTAGAGAGGAAGGATCATCTCCCTGGATGTATTAGCAACATCCCTCCTAATGTAGCCCAGGGTGCTGTTGGCCTTCTGTGCTGCAAGGGCACACTGCTGGCTCACGGTCGACCTGTTATCAACTGAATCTCCCACAGCCTTCTCTGCAAAGCTGCTTTCTGGCTGCTCGGCCCTCACTGTGTTCTGGTGCATAAGGGTTATTCCTCCCCAGGGGCAGGAGTTTGCAGTTCCCCTTAGATGAACTTGAAGAGATTCCTCTCAGCCCATTTCTGCAGTCATTTGAGGTCCGTCTTAATGGCAGCACAGTCATCTGACACAGCAAGGACTGCTCCCCATTTTGTATCCTTTGCAAATGACTTGTCTTCTTTCACAGCAGGAGATGGAGATGAAGCCACAAATTTACATTGTTAAGATACTCAGAATGATAGAAGACATAGAAAACAGATATTCATTTCAGTATCAGCAGTATTTATACTTCATAACCCCTTGTGCAGATTCTCATATTTTCATTAGGGCTATTGTTTTTGGTTTGTTTTTACTTGATTTTTTACAGAGTGGCTAAATCTGAGCCAACAAAAACCACTTGTATACCACAATACATATATCTGAGGGAGAGAGAATTATGTCAGTAAATTTGTATAATTTTATCATTTTATATCCCTAGAATTCCCATTTTGGATCTAGAATTCTAATATTCTGCAATTCAAATAAACTGTTTTGTGTGCAGCAAATAAGAAACTTTTCGAAGACACTTTATCTTTTTGAATAATATAAGTTCTTGATGTGTTTTAATGAAACAAAAGCTGAAAAACACTGACGGAGAGGGCTCCTAAATTAAAACTGTTTTTAAAAGCAAAATTATTAAAAGGAGGACATGAAATACTAAGTCTTGATTGTAAAGTCAAAGTGATCATGTGGCGTTGAATTCCTTCAGGCAGAGCTGAAAATTCAGTACAGGAAGAGAAGCCTTGTTCTCACTTATCTGTTACTTCAGCATCTTTTGTCTCAAAGGGCCTTACAAGTCTGACCAAGAAAATTCCCAAATCCTTAATCTTCTTCTTCTATGGCTGAGATTTTCTGGCTCCTGCTTATTAAATAAAACAGAATATTGTTACCTTGTTCTAGTGCCACATTTTATTCTTTGATTCCTTTTTAAACAGAAATTGAAGTCTAACTTCACAAGTCTCACACCTGAAAGAAATAGTGCTGTTATACAGGCACGTGGGAAAAAGTAAGTGAAAAATGTTTTAGCTTGTTGGACATAGCTTGATTATAACTTCTTGTCAGTTTAATAATATTGCTGCTGTTTAATCTGTGTTGACATTAACTAAGAAAGACATTGAGTACAGAAACATTCTTTTTAAAGAAAAACAAAGATAAAGAGATAATTTTGAAGCATTGCTCATGTGTTTTCATGTGATCAAAATTATTTATCATAAATTTATTAATTATTTAAGTTTTTTAACAACTTCTCCCTTTGCCTTATGGACATACACATTTATCAAATGCTGCAATATATAGACCCATATATATTTGGTATAGTGATTTGGCAGAGTTTTTCTTTGAACACCTTGGTAATGGAAATTTTAAAATTCTGTAGTTTGCAAGCATTGGGATTCTTTGCCTGTATTTAATAAATATTATTGTATAAATACCATGCTTTTAAGCTAGGAGAAGCATTGTACTACCTTCTCTAACCTGTTTTGCCATAAGTTAGTATTTTTTAATCAATCCATGTAGATGCTGTCCAGTGTACCTGGGTGGAAGCGCTTCACCATCTGGCATAGGAACAAATATTTCAAAAAGGTAGGAAACCTGAAAAAAAAAAAGTGCTACTTCCTTTATCGTTGTTTTTATTCATGGCTGTGTTTCTATGGTCGTACAGAGTTCTGCATTTGAACTGGACAGCATGGCCTTATAGTCATCTAAAGAAGGGGCTGCCTGTAACTGCAGTTAAAGTCAGCTGGTCCCTTCCAGTCCTCTGTTGTCGATCACTAGATCTTTTGTTTGTTTGAAGTGTTGAAAAATGTGTGCAAATGAGATACGAAACTCCCAAAATCAGTAACAAGTAGTTAAGGAAGTTGCTGCTGCATTGTTATTTTTCCCTGCCTCTCTTCATCTTTCTGGTGATGCCAAGTATGTGACTTAAATCAGTGGGCTGGTTTAAATCATCCCAGAGCCTGAACTGAAAATAGCCAGAGTGCTTTGCAACTGCAGCTGAATTTAGTAGGAGAAGATTTATCCACAACATCCTATAGAACATTATTGCATTTCCTTGTGGGATTTTTTGTAGTAAGTAATTATGTACTTGATGCATATTTGGATGCTGGTGCTCTACCAGTGAGGAAGACCAAAGAATATATCAAGAGAATATGAGTTTATTTTTTGTGTTCAGTGAGGTTAGGAACCTGTAAAATTAATACCTGATCGTACAGTTAAATCACATACCACAGTGAACGTGCCAGAGATGTACAAACATTAAGATCAGGTAATGTTGCTTCTAGTATTTCTCACTGAGCGCTGCACTTTAAAACAATTATGATCTTGGTACTTCTCTGATTGTAATAACCTCTTGGACCTTTTTGTTCTTTTCTGACCAGAACATGTGATCAACTACGTTGTACTGCTTGTGACTTCCGTGTATCACTTTTCAATGACTACATCTGGGATCAGTCCTGTGATTATCTTTTTTTCAGGTATGTCTGAGATGGGTTTGGTAGTATTGTGTTACTGTGCTTTGGGGCATAATAAGAACAGGAAGGATGAAAAGTCCTGAGCCCTGCTGTGTTACCTAAAAAGGAACATGTGTGTGACCTGTTTGAGATCAGGTGGAAAAGTCTGTGGGGAGAGGGAAGCAATAATCTGTTTTTATCCATTTCCATTTCTTCTTCCATCACTCCCTCTCTGCTTTTAAAAAGAATTTAAGTTTCATGGACAAAGGCAACTTTATTGCTGAAATAAGCAGATAATCCATGGTGATGGGTTGCCCTCTGCTATGCCATTGCAGGGTGCCTACAAAATAAATGTAGACTGTTCAGCATGTGCTTCTCACTACACCTTCAGTCATACAGACTGTGATTGTTTCAAGTCATATTTTCTTTTTTCCAGTATCAAGTATTATGCTGTTATGTTTGGTGAAAATCAAATAGCTTTATTTCTCAACAGATTTCTTTCTTGAAGCAAGGTTTGATTAAATGGAGGGGTGGTATTTTTGTTTTCTTCTGACATTGTGATGTCTTTGATTTTAATTCTTTAAATATTTTTGAAGACTTAAAATTAAGGAGTTCTTATTTTCAGTTTGTCTAAAACTACATCCAATGCCAACACTTTGTGAAGGGTAGTGTAGTTGGCATGCTCCTAATACAGACATAAAATTTGGATTCCTATTTATTTTAGTACACTCTCTGCATGTGCCTATTAACTGATGGAACAGGTGAGTGAGTTCAGAGTATGTGCTTGGACAGCAAGGGGTATGACAGATGGAGTAGAACAATAATGGAGATATCAGCTCCTTTTCCATTATTTTCCCAGTATTATATCTTTGGTTATTCCTGTATTTTCCACCCAGTCTCAAAATTTGTATTTCTCTTTGAATGCCCGTATTTTTCCCATTACTTAAGCAGCATTAAAAAGATAGTGCTGCACTAATCTCCTAAGATGAGTTTGGTAGCAGGAAAGGATAAACAAAAGTACGATTCTTTTATTTTCCCAAAGTCTAAATTATTCTGCTTCTCTGATCTTAAAATTATTAAATCAAACAAAAACAACAAAAAAAGGAGGCGTTAATGTCAAATACATGTAACATCATCTGTAATCTTTAGCAAGATCTGTAGCTATTTTTTTTGACAAACATGAATTTTAGGAAGCAAACTTTAAGATTAAATATTTACCTTCCATCAATAATTGTCTGGGTTCTTTTTCTAAAAATTCTTCCCTTTTCCAACTTGTTTTGGGTTTTCTTTATTTAGCTGGGCTATTTCACGTTGGTTTTGAGCAATTCAGTGTCCAGTAATTGAGGAGGAGGTCTTGAGGGTAGAGATAGCTAAAATGTTACATTTTGACTTGTTTTTTTGGAAACAACTTGTTTTTGTCATAGCCATGCTGATTTTTCATTTGTTGTTGTTGATGCTTGCACTGGAATTACTTGTGGTTTCATGTACATTCTTCCCTCTTATGACCATTTCATTTCAGTCACTTTAACAATCATCCCGAGTAACAGTTCCTGATGAAAAGTTTATAGTTGTTCCCATTCTCCATAGTGATTTTTACAGTAAGTTTGATAAAATAAATAAATTTTTGGATAATTTCCTCACATGAGAATTAATTCTACCTGGTCTTCTTCCCAGCTCTTTCTCTGGAGGCTGACACAAGGTCTCTAAACCCAACAGAGAACATTGCTTACAAAAACATCAATCTCTAGTTGATCTGAGAACACAGCAACTATGGACCGAGAATGATCTCGGGAAAGGATTGTGTTAAAAAGAGAATTTAAATATATCCCTAAATTTATTCATGACTGTGGTACTCAGAAGTGCCCTTAAAAGCTCTTCTGATTTGAAATAGCCTCATGAATCTTTTTTCTGAAAAAAAAAAAAAAAAAAAAAAAAAAAAGCGTGATCCTAAACTGAATTCACTTGTTTGCAGGAATAACATGCCTGAGCTCAGTAAACTAAGAGCAAAGATGATAAAGAAGAAAGGAGCACGAGCATATGCTTGTCAGTGCAGCTGGAGATCCATTGATGAATTAACTGACCTCCAGACAGAGCAGCAGCTTCGGTGGGTTTGTGGTAAACATGGAGAATGAAGTCTTCTTGTGTGTGATACCTGCTTGTGTGGACACAGGTCATAAACTCAATTTGTTTCCCAGTTTTCTGAGAACAGGTGGAAACCTGAATACTTATATCTAGAAATAGATTATAATACCCAGAATTCAACCTGAAAACCTGTTTTTTCAATTTAACTGTCTTGCAAGCAATGTGGAGAGTTGAATTATTCTTGTAATAAATTTTGAGGTGTGGTGGTTTGACATGACATGACATGAGGCTTTCTGGAAGCTAAATGAGGTTAAAAAGCTCATGCTGAGTAGTGTTAAAGGAGAAGAGGAAATAACAGACCTGGGCATGGGCAAAACACTTTGATACTGTTCCTCATATCTAGCAGAGAGCCTTATTTCCCATGTCTGCAGAATCTTGGATTCAAAATGGTGAGCTGGGACACAGCCATGACACACAAGCATATGAATTTCAACACAGAAATTAATCCCACTCTTCTGCTTTGCTCGTTGCTGGTAATGAGCAAGTGGTTGGTTGCTCTCTTAAAAAATTACTGTGGGATCAGCTCTCACCTCAAAGGTTTCAGCAACCCCCAGAACTTTACTTTCTTTTACCCACCAGTAACCAAAAACTGCAGGTGCTGAAAATTTTCTTCCAGTTCCTACTGCTTTCTTCAGAGCACTTTCCTCTGACTAAGCACTTTTACCACAATGAAATTTTCCTCAGCCTTCACTGCAAGAGGTGAACAAGTTATTATGTAATTATTAAATTCTGTGCAATTTTAAAGATATTCTGAAGAGTATTCTGTCAACATTTTCAAGGGAAAAAGGCTCAGGCTTTTAAGAGTGAGAAAATATATATCCCCACTGATGTTGGAATTTAGATTTTATTTCAGTTTCATGTAGCTTTCCCTTCAACTTCTCCTTAAAATACTTTGTATTGAGAAAGTGTAACTGTCCTGTTTCAACACACTTCCTTCCACCGGTAACATTGTCACTTGGTGAATTGTTTTGCTTACAGTCACTGTCACTATAGTTTATGAGCTCTTTCTTTTCTTTATGTATAAATAACACAGGAGGTAGACTTGAGTTTTATGCAAGGAGATAGGAAGGAAAGGACTACCAGTCCTGTCATTTACTACATTTAAAAGTGTCTCAAAATGGGAAGTCTGTCAATATTTTTGCTATGCAATATGTGTATCTATACAAATAAATTTGAGATTATTTACTTTGAGCAATTCTAGCTATACAGAGCAATTTCCTTTTCTACGAAGTTCTGCTCATGGTTCTAACTGTACATTTGTTCTGTTTCTGAGCTTTTCCAAAACAATCGCATGGTCTTTCTTATGGAGGTGATCTCTTGAATCCGTTGCCCTCTGAAAGAGCAGATCTTGACAGTGACCAGAGGCATGATGTACTCTGCATCCTGCTTCCCTTCCCCTTCCTTGAGTGCTTGTTTTAGAAGCTACAGAGGACCAGCACTGTGAGTAAGAAACAGGGAAAATCCTAATACCCATCTCAGTCATGAGACCAAGTCTTACGTGACTTGAAAAAGGAGCATGTCTCCTGTACCCTGAGCATTCCCCCAGAATAATCAGGTTTACTGATGCAAGTATAGTTACTTGTTTCTGGCCTTGGTAGAATGGTGGGATATGACATCTCTTTGACCAAGGGAAGTTGTAAACAGGTGCATAAATAGTGCATATTGTATTGGGTTTCATTACAGAATTTACCATATTTTTAGATTTGGGAATAGTTACTGTGTCATTCAATATAATTATTGTGTTGGAAAGAGGAGCAGTATTAAGATTTGATTTCCTTTCCTTTGTTTTCCTCAGTTACAAACCACTTCAAAGTCCTCAAATGAAAAGAAAGTGAGGGGAAAAAGGTAAAATTAGAGCTTTTGTTCATTTCATGAAGGTATTGTCAGATTGCACAAGGTTTTTAAGATGTAGCCTGGACCCTAAGTGATATTTCCATGTCAGTTATCTGAGATAACAGGGATTATGTAGAGAATTCTGTTTCAGAATATGGAAAGAATTCTGTTTAAGAATGCCATTCAGCTGTTGTCAAACGGAAGTACCAGAGCACAGTTTTGCTAAGTATAAATGTGACCATTGTTTTCCTCCAGTTTTTTGCTTTGGAATTAAAAATAACATTTCCATTTCTGAAATGGACAAGGTGAAAATTTGAGGCTTTTATTTTGCTTGGGTGATATGCATGAAAATTTTCTAGTCTGCAGCATTAGTCTGCAGCAGATCCCTCCATCTCAACAAAACAGAAGCCATGAAGGATGACAAAATGATAATCCATACAAAAGCATTCACATGGAAATGTAGTCAGTGGTTTAATCTCATACCAACTTTTCTAAATCTGTGTTCCTGCAGTATTTCTGGATAGGAATGCCGTTCAGATATACATAGTACATTTTATAGCTTTTCTTCATCAAATTTTAATGTGCTGTTCTGACTACATTTCACTTGTCTTACCTGCAAAACATGGAGGGTGTCCAAGCCAGATGCTAAATATAGCTCAGAAGAGTCATTATTGAGGGTCTTGACCTGCCATTTTATTTAACTTACAGAAGCATAATAGCATTACATATTGCAAGCTCTGCACTGTATTGTGTTGAATAAAGATTTTTTTTTTCTCAAACACCTATTTCAGTTTTGTACTGAAGGTATTCTGCAAATGCTGCCACTTGCTGAAAGACTACCACTTCTCTTGTTTCCTGACATGTGAGTCTTTGGGTCATGTAACCAGCACATGTGGTAGTCACACAATAGGAGAGGGACTATGTTGGGAACTGTGTAGGCAAATTTTTCTTCCTGCCAGGCTCTTTTTGCACAAGACCTGACCAGTTTTGTCTGTTGTGTGACACCCGATAAGCACAGACAGGTGGGAGGCGGAGTAAGGAACATCAGGTGCTGCTCATTTATGAGGGCCGCATCCAATGCCTGGGGTTTGACATCTGTGCTTTGAGAGAACTACTTTTCAAATGTCAGCACTTAATAAAATGAAAAGTTGGAACAAATCTGAATTGTGTTTTGTGTAAATGTTACTGTGTTGTTCTTATCCAAGAGAAGCCTTATCAAAATTATGTAGGACCATATTTTCTGTCAGAAGGGTTATGATATGCCCTTAGTACAAAAACATTGTCCAGCTCATAAGAAACAGTAAAGTCCTGTTGTGTGTGTTTTCTCACATCAGTGGGGATGCAGCAAATAGCAGAGAATTGAATAAGCTTTAACATTCTTTACCAGATAACTGGCCGTAATATCCTCATTATCTGGAGATAATGAGGAGAGTACATTAAATTATAGAGAGGTCATAAAGATGGATGCATTTGCCACATTTCTCAGATGTTTACCTAGGATAAAAGGTGGAGCCAGCTGCTGTCGAAGGTGGCATATCTTGCAGAGTGGGGTGCTGGTACCTTGGTGTGTCAGTCAGAGTGGGTTATCACTAGCATCATACTGCTCACAGGAAAGAGGGAGATCAGTCAAGGAATGACAGCATTTGCTGTGCCCTGGATCTTGCTGTAGAAAACTGTTCTTAGTACCTGGGAGGAGTTGCTCTGCGTATGGGAGTTGGAACTTGTTTCTCCACCATCAAGAAATGCATGTATACGTGTTTGCCTGGCAGTTATTAGTGACAGACATAAATATTTCCTGTACCTCATCCTGAATTTGGACTCAAGGCATTGGTGCTATTCAGGCAATAATTACTTCCCTGACTTAATGGGCAGTGTGGACTGCATGAGCACACACAGAAAGCACCCACTGCTTCAGGAGTATGCCTGACTTATTTACAGCTTGCATTGTCACAGTGCACAAGTAGAAGGTAGCACTTATGAATGTTTCATTCACACTGGCAACTTTTTTCTGTTGAGTGAGATGTGCTTTTTAAGTACCTAGTCGAGGGTAATATGTGATTATACAGTCCAGTCTGCAGAGGGCAGAGCAACACCGCCGAGTGCTTTTCTACACTGATGAAGGTTTACATTCAACGAACCGAGGCTTCTTGCGTTTGTCTCCTACTAGTGTGATTATAAGTGGGGTAGCCAGTCTGTAGCAACTCCACTTGAGTTTTGTACGACATCATCGAAATGGTCCTCAAGTGGTCCCTGACCAATACTGGAGTGGATTAACTTCTTTAGCTGTCAGCTAAAGAAGCATAAAAAACTCTGTGTTGTGTGTATGTAGGTATATCTATCTATGTTTATCCTCTGATAATATCAGTAGAAAAACTAAATTGCCTCACCCTGCCCAAATTAATTTTCCCTGAAAATGTATGTGTTTAATAATTTTGGCAAGTAGAGGTTGTGTATGTTAGGATCTTCTAATGTTGAATGCAAAATTTATTAGCACATCACCCAAGATGATTAACTCTTAAAAAGGAAGCAGTAAAAGTCTAAGATTTAGAAATAAAAAAAAAAAAATCCTGTCTATATAGGAAAGTGATGTAGACCAGAGATGGTGCAGAGCAATCTGTGACATGGCGTGAGAATTGTCCTAACACCTGCGTACTGCAGTTCATGGCCATGAGCCACAGCTGAGGTTTGGGTGAAGTTTCACTCTCTAAACTCTTTTCTGGTTCTTTGGGAATCCAGAAGGTTTTTATGTACAAAGCAGATTTATAATGGATGGAAGTAAATGTTATTTCCACTAACCGGTGAAGTTGTGTCTGTTTCTGCAGAAGTGATGAGGGGCTTTTAACTAGAAGCACAAACATATCTAAACCATGAAACTAGAGTTTGCTTATTTTACCGGTAAAATAGGGAATATCATCTAAATTTTGCCTAGTTACACCATCGGTGAGTGATCTTCATTCTTTACTTACTTACTTTCTTTTTAATAGGAGAAACAATTGCACTAAAAGCTTACTCAAGCATATAGGATCAAGTAAGGCTGAGTAGTACATCTGTGAAAGGCTTCATATAGGAAAGTTTTGTGAAAACATGTTTTCAGGCAAGAAGTAAGCCATTGCTTTTTGTTTGCTTCAAAGTAAAGATACACCTTAGTGAAAAAATAGCATGCTGCAGGGAGAAGTTCAAATGCCCACCATTTGCCAAAAGCAAGGACAAAAATTCACATGGCAGGTGTCCTTTCTAGGAATCTTTTATGATTCCTAGACTGGCCCAGAAGTCAGGTGTGAATCCGTCCTCCCATCCCCTGCTTAAGGGTTTCCTGCAGTATTTTGAAACCTGTTTCCTGGAAATAGGTATTAGAGACAAGAGCTAACGCAGATATTATATTTAGATATAAGAACTAATATATTCAGGGCTTGTAAAGCCCTCTTAGACAGTGGTTTATAACTATTCAAATATAAGCAAAAGATCTTGAAGTTTTTTATGAGAGTTTAGTGAAACTGAAACCCTTGCAGCCTCAGAACTTTTTGATAAAGAACTGGGAGGCAGAGAGAAGGGAGACATTTTCATACCAGTCAAACCAGCACATAATATTCTAGCTCCTTAATGCCTTAAATTCCTCTATTTAAAAAATGTGATTGTCTACAGAGGGGAAAAAAATGTTCACTCTTGAATGGTGATAGGATATTTGTAAAGTATCCATAGGATTTTTCAATCCCCATTTGATGGCAAGCAATATGGCCTTGCTCTAAGACACTGCAATAGATGTGATAGTGAGCATAAATCCTTCAGCCAGGAGCTTTGGAATAGTCAGCAATCTGAGTGTGCTCAGAAGCCATGTCCTGACTGCCCCAATGTAAACAGCATTCACAGGAAGGGGGAAGCAGCTACCAGAGACAGGAAGGTTGAATTTAGCATCAAACTCCTTATCTAGGCAGAACGGGCTGCTCAGGATGCTGATAAGAAAAACTGCATAAACTGCTACAGCAGCCTGTGATAGCTGCCTGGCCTTTCCTGGGAAGACCATTCTCATCAGTGTAATCAGAGGACAATCTTACACGTGCACATTGGTTTAGGAAGAGATTATATCCCAGGGCCAGTTATCCAAAATAATGCTTAACATTGTGTATTATGGTCTCATTCAGTCTGGATTATTGTCACTTGCAGGAAGAGACTAATCTGCATGCTGAAGTAGGAGAGGGTGTGTCTTTCAAAAATAAAAACTTTGTCATAGTAAGAGTTATTATTAGTCTTACTATCCATAAAGAAATATAAGCCTTTCCTGAATCCTAATATGCACAGCAATATCTGGTTTAAATTTTAGATTACAGGTTTTATATCACTGCCGGCATGGCTCTGGTTCCAGCTCTTCAGAGATAAAAGCTGCTGCAGCATTGTTTTATGTGCTTTGGATCAGTGAGCTGTCATGTTTACAAGTGGCAGATAAGTGGCTTCAACACATTATTTGCAGTGTAATTGGTTGCTCATTAACATATGATGCCAAGTTTTCTTTTGATTTCTGTGTATATCTTGGGAAATCCATCTGCCCTGAGCCTACAGCACAGCAAGGCACCATTTCATCAATACATGCTCCTCTGTGGCTGAAGTGAAGAGCTGACACACAATTGTTCGATCCTCCACATTGATTTTTCTATGAATAATGACTCTTATTTCTCATAGCTTGCCCAAAGAATACTGAGAAATTATTTTAGATTTTATCAAAACTTTATTCAAGCTAAGATTGAGACCTGGAAGCACTTTAAAGCAGTCTTTTACTTCCATCTTCCCACATATGTCTGAAACACATCTTTTCCTTTTCCTTTTCCTTTTCCTTTTCCTTTTCCTTTTCCTTTTCCTTTTCCTTTTCCTTTTCTTTTCCTTTTCCTTTTCCTTTTCCTTTTCTTTTCCTTTTCCTTTTCCTTTTCCTTTTCCTTTTCCTTTTCCTTTTCCTTTTCCTTTTCCTTTTCCTTTTCCTTTTCCTTTTCCTTTCCTCTTTCCTTTCCTTTCCCTTCCTTTCCCTTTCCCTTTCCTTTCCCTTTCCCTTTCCCTTTCCCTTTCCCTTTCCCTTTCCCTTTCACTTTCCCTTTCCCTTTCCCTTTCCCTTTCCCTTTCCCTTTCCCTTTCCCTTTTTCCTTACCTTCCCTTCCCAAACCTTCCCTTCCCTTTCCTTTTCCCTTTTCTTTTCCATTTCTCTTTCCCCTTCCTTTTCCCTTTTCCTTTCCCTTTCCCTTTTATATTTAGTTCAATTCCAGTGAGGAAGGCTGGAAACAACTGAACTATGAAAAAGGAGAGTGGTATAAAAGGGTCCACCCATGTCCTGAATAGCAATAAAACATACCTGTCCTGGGTCACAGGGAACATTGTGGGTATGAATTGCTAAAACAATTCAAGCCAAAAAGATATTGGAACCCATCTGTTGTGCTACCTGAATGTGGGTACCGCACATCACCAATCTCCTGGGAACAGGAGGACACAGGGACACAGCTGTCTGCACTCTTGGCACCCAGAGTATCCAGCCAGGTGCTCCACTCCAGGGTTGCTGGGGTAAGCTAAAATTCTTAATCGCTCTGTTTTTGCAAAAGAGTTTTTCCCCCATTGTGTATTGGAAATCCCTCCTAAAACCTGGAGGACGTTACTTCTTTATAAAGAATATGTTTGTAAAGTGGATAATTTCCAGATGTGAAATTGTTTGGCAGACCTTGCAATAACAATTCGCTACTCTGGGTTCTCAGCCAGTGCTGGGCATGTGGTTACCTTGGGTATTTTCAGGATCCATAGTAGGGAAAATGACACCTTTAAATAGGGGGAAAACAAACAGCCTAATAGGCACCTCGTGGCAGAGAGCACCTCATCAGGTTTGTCCCAGTACATTCTCACGTCATTGTTCAATAGGGTAACAGGCCATAAAAGAATGAAGCAGCTACTTTCCTTTTCTGTCAGATGTTGCAAGTTACTCATATTTCCTGTTCTTCTATTTAAAGGACTAAGGGCTGAAAATGGGAGTTCATTAACTTGTCTGAAATGAAATATTTTCCTGTCTTTCTACAGCCAAGCTCAAATGAGCGACACTAACACAGGACTGGAAGGCATCTCTGAGTAGCAGGTAGTGCCTTCTGCCCTGAGACAGGACTACCCCTATGAGAAGCTTAGGCTAAAACCAGGTGTAGGTTGCCACCAGAAATCTCCCTTCAGTCTGCAGGGGAGCTGGATAGAGTACACATCAAAGAAAGAGAGATCACATGTTTCCATGCCAGCTGTCCAGTGTGTCCCAGGAGGAACAGAAGGAACACCTCTCTCTCCCTGCAGCCTGGTGGGTTAATGGCTGTATTTTAGCCAAGAACAGAATTACGTGAGAGAACACAGGAGAATTGCAATAAGCTAACAACAGTGAGGTTTAGGCACTTGGTGGTATTTTTGACAGTTGTACTTCAACTAAGCACATTCACACTTCAACCATTTAAAAATAAAACATTGCTTCCCACACTTCTTTTCTTTCCTGTTGGCTGTTGTTTTCTTTACAGACTTCAAACTATGCTTATTCATCCTTCAGAAAAAATCTTATCTCTGTCTGGGTGGCCTGGGAAAAGCTCAGGGCATGCTTGCAATGCAAACTTTGAGGAAGTAAATTTAGTTTCTCAGAGTCTAGCCAATTCAACTGTTGTTTTTGACAACCAACCTTCCATACTTTTGATGGAGAAAGAGCTCTTCTCTGGGGTGTGCAGTCTAGTGGTGTGGGTCTTAATGTAGCCTTGGGCCCCAGGAGGTCACAGGCCACATCTAAGAGGCCTAAGAAGGGTAACTAAGAAGAGCAATTCTGTTGTCAGCAGCCTTAAATTTTCTGTGCTGGAGACTGTACTGCTGGGAGAAAAAAAAGTGCAAGTTTGCAGATTGAAAGAAAAGTCTGAGATAAAGGCCACAAGTGGGGCAGCAGCAGCTGTGTTTTTCAAAATACAGAGGCAAATTCTTCCTGAAATGCAAAGATGCTTTCAGGAAAACCTTTTCACTCTGATATATTCTGATTCAGCACCAGTATGTAAACTATAGACCACTAACATACTTGTGTACAAACGTGAGTTGCTGCCCTCACTCTGCTAATTATACTCTAGGAAATTCTATCATATGGCACTAACCCATCCTGCCAACTACGAACTTCATTTTTCTTTCAAGCACCTTAAATGCAAAGAAAGGGGCTCCCAACAGGAGCTCCAGTGGTTGCTGCCAAAAGAGTAGCAGTGGGTTTGACGGGGGAAGGAGATGGAGGATGCTGCCTGTGAGATGAAGGCCCTTCCACACCTCCTCCTCCTCCTCTAAATCCCACACTGGTAGCAGGGTTTTGGGGCTCTACCATGTAAGAAAAAGGAGTCTGTCAAGGCACAAGTGTGCTGTGCCTCGGGAAGGCAGATGTCAGCAGCCAGAGAACAGGGGAAGATGAAAGAGAGGAGGCAGGCTTCCCTTTTTCAGAAGTTTGTGGAGTTCAGACAGTGAGTATTCACAGGCATTGCTTGCCTTTTAAAATGTCTCCATAAACTGCTAGCTGTTAAAAAAAGAAAATTAAAAATCACATCTCTTAATGAGAAAAGTAAAAAAAAAAAAAAATAAAGAATGTAAGAGTGAGAATAAGCTACAACCAAAGCCTTAAATCAGTGTAAATAAAATGTGGTCCTGACCTAGAGATTTTTACATCTTACAGCCTCGAGAAATTATCTTCCTTTGATTCATAAAATAAATCAACGTGATGCAAACAGCATCAGGAACTTAATAGTTCTGAGAGGAGTTGATGCTAAAATAAGGTATGCCAGCCCCAAAATGCCTCCTAACTGTGGTTGTGTAATAGGGATAAGTACAGTACTTCTTTGGAGCATTAAGCTGAATTAAAGGATGAAAGGACTGGGCGACTGGGCAGGGATCAAGCGACACTCCTGGTCACTGCTGAAGCCTTGATAGAAGGATTAGAAAAACTACAAGATGGTCATTTAAATATGGAAACTCCCACTGAGGAGTACAACAGTTTTCTTAAAAGGGATTTCTGGTCTCTGCAGGACAAGACTGGCTCTCAGGTAACTGCAGCTGGGGAGGAAGGGATTCGAGGAGGGGTCCAGCATCCACACTCCACATCTGCACCCAGTGCTTGGAGGGCACAGCTCCAGTCTGGCCCTGCTCACCCCTCAGGTTGCAATGACTCTCCACAGAACACAAAACACAGAAGGCAGATGGATGAAGTATTAGGGACTGATGCAAAACCAGTTTATTGTGTCTACTGTGCAGCTGCGTAGGTAGTTACAAACCTAAATCCCTCTGCATCACAGTGCTGCTCGTCAGTAATCCTCTCAACTCGCTCTTCAGAGTACAGCATACAGCAGTTGCTGCCGTGCCATGGAAAAAACGTGATGTGCTCCAAAGTCACATAGAGCCTGATCTTCAGCTGGGGTCAGGCCGTGTAAACCAGGGCAATGCCTGCCACAGCTGGTCCTTCCCACTGGAGGCATTCCTTCCTGTGAGAGCAGAAGCAAGGCCACACACACCAACAGGAGGCTCTGCTTTAAATCCTGAGCCCTTCGATTGAATTATTCCAGAATATTCTTGGGAATCTAAAATCTGAGTTTAGGCAACAGCACATAGATAAATGCCATTTTCTTGAGTTAAATCCACCAGCTTTGCTCCAGTTTGCAAGATACCTTGAAGGAACAAACCTCTCCATGTGCACTGCAACTTTGGAATGGGTTTTAAGATGCTGTTGCCTGCATAGGGCCTGTAACACACTGTGCCCTTGCAGACCTACCTTATATGTGGCACACAGGACAATCTTAAACCTTTCATCTCTATGATAACACACTAGATAGGCTTACTGCAGGGGAAGCCCATTGGGCTAGTATTAGCCTGGTCCCTATGTAAGTGCATTATATCTGGAGTTAAGAAGGGCAGTCAAAGGTCTTGCCCACTAGATGAGGCTTTTGAGGCTCCCAAGTGTTAGCTCACTCTTTTTCCTTACTGCACTGCCAGCTCTCCCCTACTGCTGATGTTAAAGCAGCTCCATGGTTTTGTTGCAGTGACTTTCATGCTTAAAACATCTTGATGGGATGAGCACACACATATCCCCTCAACCATCACCACTGCTCACTTCTGGGGGCTTCTTCTCTCAAAACCAGCTCCCAGCATTGCAACAGAATATGATCTGAGTCAAACGGTGTTAACAGATAATTGCACACCAGCAAAAGTCTTCCTTGCCACCATGAAGATGTTTGGCTGTTGTGTTCCCCTAAACTGAGCTTTAGCACCTGAGCACTAAAACATGCTATAACTAGGCAAGGCAAGCTGACTCAGAACACAGCTGCACTGGGCAGGGCACGTCTCCAGGATGAAGGACCACCGCCTCCCTAAGATCCTGCTTTATGGTGAACTTGCCACCGGCTGCCACATGAGAGGAGCCCCGAAGAGAAGATACAAGGACTCCCTGAAACAACATCTCAGCCTTGGCCATATTGATCAACATAACTGGTCTACTCTGGCCTCCATCTATAACACTGCTGCTTCCTTTGAGAACGCACGCAGGATCACTCTTGAGGAGAAAAGGCAACGCAGAAAGAATCGTGTCTTGCAGAATATACCACCTAAGGAGTCTTTCTGCTGTGCCTTTTGCAACTGGTCATGCCTATCTCGTATTGGCCTTTTTAGCCACCAGTGCACCTGTAACAAACGTGGGTAGAGACCTTCCCAAATCTTCGTTTGAAAGCCTAGCCATGATGATGATGATGACACCAGCAAAAGTCTTCCTTGCCACTTCCTTGCCACCATGAAGATGTTTGGCTGTTGTGTTCCCCTAAACTGAGCTTTAGCACCTGAGCACTAAAACATGCTATAACTAGGCAAGGCAAGCTGACTCTGAAACAGCTCCCTGCTAAGACCAGTTTAACGTGTGCTGATGAAGAAGTGACAGTGCCTTTGCTTGGTTTTGACCTTGGTGGTTACATCAAACCAGCTAGGATAATTTTGCATCATTCCTTTTAGTTCTGTCTGTTATAGTTATAAAGCCAAAACTAGGAACAGTCAGCCAGACTTTGAGAAAACTAGTTTAAGAGTCATACCTCACAAGCTAATCTAAATGTAGGATTGCACTAATTCAGCAGAAACAAACTAACTGAAGCCTTTGCAAAACGCTGTGCACATACTCCCACTTGCATTTTAACCAGGTGTCTTCACACCTGCCCCCACCATTGTTTGCTCCAGTGGTTTTCAGCGTGTGCTTCCACCACCTTCATACAGGTCACAAAAAGCAGCTGAGAAAAGCAGTTTGGCAGCAGGTTTGAATTCCTCTTGGGTAAGCACTGGAAAGTATCTGGGCAAACGACAAATTTTAAAAGATAAAAAAAAAATGGCTTTTTTGGTTAGCCAAATGTGTATATGGCCAAAGCCTGGGGATGAAATCCACTGCTTCCTCAGATAATGATGCCTCAGGAGTGATCTGTCTGTCTACATTTTACAGCATGGAGCACAAATGCTACAGCAGGGTACTCAGTGGTGTAGCTGCAAAGTGGAATCCCACTCTGTCACTTATTTTCCCCCTGCTGGGTACTTCAAAAATAAAAAAATCACAGCCTCTCATCACCTCACCTCTGCCAAGCCCAGTGCTCAGGTCTGCTGTGATTTCCAGAGTATCGCTGTCCAGTTGCAAACCTGGGTCACCAACCCCCTGTACACACAAGGCACTCCATGGCACTGCCCTTCCCACTGTCCCCTGTCAACAGATGTGGTTTTACATGTAGGAGTGCAGGGATGTCCCCACACAGCAGTGGTTTGCCATTACAGAGAGCCCTCAGCTTTGCTGGCAGGTGGTGAGTTGAACTGAGTTGGCTCTTCAGGAGAGGTTTTGCCTGTGTTGTTTCCAGTTCAGTCACACCTAAAATACAAAACATTAAGGCTGAAGGGTTTTAAGTCTGCAGCCATGCTAAAATGCATTGATTATTTTATAGAATTATTACTGTATGAAAGTGTACACTTAGATCCCCTCTGAGAAAAATTCTGGGGTAGTGACACAAGGTGGGACAGAGAAAGGCTCATGGAGGTTTCACCCCTTTTCATTCTTTAAATCCTATTTTCAAATTATAGTAATCACAGTATCTGATCATTTTCCAGACTGGCAGAACCATTCCCAACAGAGCTGTTTGCCTTGAACTCTTAAACCTTTAAAAATAAATAGATTACTTGTAGATAACTTCTGTAATTATAGATAACTTCTGCCCACTGAAATGTCCATTCACTCACTGTACACTCACCACTTTTTCAGTTTGGCTTTTTTTTTAGGAACTGTTTTTGCAGAAGTAATAAAGTAGCATAAAGAATCAAGTACAACATGTTTAACAACCATGACTCCTAGATGCATCAGTTGTAGCTGAACCAATTGATGTGCTTAAATGTAGCTAAGGAATATGGGAAATATAGAGAGAAAAATCTATCAAGTTAGAGAAACTTTGGGATGCTGTATATGTATATGTTCAAAACAGTGTTGAGATATTTCATAAAATATAGACTCTGGAGCAAGGAGCTCACCTATTCCTGCAGTTCTTTTACATTCATTTAAAGCATCGTGCACTTAAAATGGAAGAGGATCATCTTTATACAATAGCAGATGTCAACCTGCAGATATTTCCCCTGGTCAGTGAAGGAGCCTGAAGCTCACAAACTTTTCTCTTGCTATCAGAGCAGATGGGCATTAAGGCAGGTGAGAAATTGCTTATTTGACACAGAAATAATCTATCAGGACTGTGCTGTCACTGCCACTCCCGTTTCAACCTCAGGCACTTGGTGAGGGAAAACAAGAGATGCTGCAATGAGGAAAGGTGACGCTGAGGAGGGCAGGGCATGACTAGCAGCTGTGTAGGTGACAGGAGATTGAATATAAATGATGAAGAAGCTTGAGGAGGCAGCACATAGCAGAAAAGCTGAAGTGGGTTTGGGAAGTGCAGGACCCATTCATCTTTTCAGAGGAAACACAGGGAGGGATGGAGAGATATTTGTGCAAAGGAAACCACAAAGGACAGTGACAGATGCAGCACAGCAAAGGGTGACATTAGTGCCCTTGGAGAGGACCACCATGCCAACAGCATGGGCCAGAGGAGGAGGTGCTTCATGCCCACAGTGGCATCTTGGGAAAGGTGTGTGAAATGCTGAAGGACTCTGTGAGGGCTCGGGCTGGCTGTTCCACAGTACTCCTCACCACAATGAGGTCCCTCAGCCCTTGGCCAACAGTTCCCTCCTCTCATCCTGGGCAGGACTGTCCATTTGTAGGAGCAGGCTTTGAGCTTTTTACTATCCTTCATCTCATTTTTCTTCTGACAGGAATGCCACAGCACTGCCAAATACTTGCCTGTACAACACTGTTTTCTTTCCTTTTTTTTTTTTCATTTATTCAAAACCTAAGCTCTTTTCTGAAACATCAGCCTGCTGAAACACACCCTCTAGTCCCACAGAGTATTCATGACCAGGCAGGTGGGTGTAAAATGGCACTGTGGAGCCTGAAGTGCCCTTCTCTGGTGGACACTGCCTGCCTGCCAGACCAAAATCAACCCCAGATGAGGTGCCATGAAATTGGGGAAAATCACCTGCTGAGCTGGATTAGGCTCCAATTCTGCCAGAGATGCTCATCAGTGCCTCTTTCAGAACAGCAAGTTTAGCACAGAACACCTGAGCAAACATTGCCACATTCCCAGCCTATTTGCATGTCCCAGGTTTCCAGATGTCACTCCTGTGCCTCTGCGGATGCCTCCGGCTTGGCAGCTTCCCCCTGTGCACACTGCAGAAGAAGGACCCAATCTTCAACCAAATCTACGTGCTTTAGAGTGGTTTTGAAGCAGGTTTAGCCTGACTGTGCTGGTCTTTGATGTTTTGACTGCTCTGCACAGAGACACAAGCACTGCTTTTATTCATCAGGGAAGTGGCTGTAGCAAAAGAAAAAAAACAGCATTTCTTTGGTTTTCTTCCCTTCTCAGGAAGACTTTTAAAAAGCAGAATTTCTGTGGCTTCAGCCTCTAGCCCTTCTAAAATATCTTACAGTCCCAGTTTCCACAGTGGCTTGCATGCATCACAGGTACCACGGGGTGGTGTTCACTGGTCTGTGCAAGCAGAACATGAGGTGCTGTATTTAGATTCTGTTTTTTTGGGTAAGTAGACATGGTGAACAAGGAACATTCCTCTGACCTTACAGGACCTTCCCTTCATCCCCATCAGTGAGCCACTCAACCCATGCCCTGCCCTGCCTCAAAGCTTTGCTAAATCTCGTGCCTTTACTAGTGTGGGGCATCACCAGTGTAAATATTAAAAGAGCCACTCTGGCCTGCCAGGAAGTTCTGCAAAGCATGTGTAGAACACAGCTGCCATGGGTGGGCTGCCCTTAAAGATCAGCAGACTTGATTTTTCTTGTGCTATTATGACTTGGAGGGGGCAACACAGGCATCCAAAAGACAGGTCTATACTAGCCCTTGGGAAGAAAATTAACTCTACCTCAGCTGAAATCAGCACAACTGGGGAGGAAATTCTGTGTGTTTGGAGACAACTGTAAAATCAGATGAGCCTCTCACATATGTCCAAAGTGAGTTTGGCCCAGAGAGGCCCAAGCACCCATACAGACCAAGATGGGGGACCTTCTTTCCCTCACTAGAAAAACTCATTTGGGAGGGGGCAGGAGATGCCAGTGAGGGCCAGGAGGCTGCAGCCAGACACTGCTCCCCCTGCCATGAGTTTAATAATCTTTTTTTCTGTAAGTGCTTTGAAAGACTAAACATGGGAGATATGCACTTGCTGCACAGCTGCATGGGTATTTCAAGCTCGGGGGGTCAAAATGCACCCTAGCCTGGTTCTCCTGCCCATGGCTCACAGCAGTGCATCCAGGCAGTGCCCACCTGGGGCTCAGCACCATCCCTCTGCCCTGAGGGGATGGGATGGGGACAGGGAGCTGGCACTGGTGTCATGCAGCTCCTCACCCCAAAGTGCATAGAGAAGAGTGACGTGGGCTGGCCCTGTGGCACCACAAAACTGCCTGGACAGCTCAAGCTCTCAGCCAGTTCCCGTGTCACACATGCCTGGCTTGATGGCCATGATATTTAAAATTACCACTTCCTTCATGCTGACACCACAGGATCTTCCCTGACATCCAGCAGTATCCCTTGCATTTGTAGGTTCATCTGAATGTGAGCTCCATGAAGTGTGCACCGTGCCAATTAGTACTGATCACTGTTTACTCCCTGCATCCCTCCCCGTCTGCCCACTTGCAGCAAGTTGAAATAAATTAATAATATTTAAATGAATAGTGCATTAGTGATCCCTAATAATTTTTCTTGAAGTAGTTATGATGAGTATATTAACTGGTACTAATTCATCATGCTGCTTGTAATTTGGCCAGGATTCAGATGGGAGAACCTGTTTTCCTAGCAGCTAATAAATGGTGGTTTACTGCTGCCCTACCAGGTGTCCTGGAGCTCCACCCACCTTCCCAGCACAGCAGCCATGAGCATCTGCTTCTCTTGGCACGTGCTTCTGGTTAGAGACATGATACTTTACAAATAGGCCAGGTTGATTATGACTCAGCTCTAACCACAAACAGTCCTTTTGTTTCACCAAGGGGAAACCGGATGGAGCAAACATCTACTGGACGCCGCGCAGCTCAGGTGCATTACACACACCTGGAGCCTAGGGGTGAGTTCATAGGCCTTGCCTTAAAATGCAGTGGAGGCTAAGGAAACCAAATTATACCATGATCTTGCTTATGCATCATGCTTACAGCTGTTTCAAGTTATGCAGGTGCCTGATGCTCCTGGGGTTCCCAGTGAGGATGGACTTGCAGCAGGGACTGGCCCGGCAGCACTGTGGACTCCAACCCACGCCCAGGAGCTGATTCCAAAATGGGAAGCTGAGGAAAAAGGGCTGCAACAGGTTAGCAGGATCCCTGGGGTCAGGGAACACTGACAGTTGAGCTCTGCACTTTCCCCACCTCAGCAAGTCAGGGATTAAGTTAAAAGCTGGCTTTTGAAGGCTGTGTGAGCTCTGCTGACTCACACTGGAATGTCAGATGAGGGGGCTCATCTTGTTAGCCAGAGAAATAGCAAGGCTGGGAATGGAAGCCAGGGCTGAGATTTCCATCCCACTCTTGCCAGCACATCCAAATGCTGTAAGGGACTGCACTCATCTAGTGACCGAGTGGGAATTGATGACAGGAACAGGGAGGGAATTCATTTGTCAGTGAGCCCCTGTAAGCTGAAAGTGTTTATCCCAGTGAGGGCAAGGACAGAGGGCACATACCCCTAGAAGATGCAGGAGGGTTTGCCAAGTGCCTCCTTATGGCTAAAGATGCTAAGCTTCTGTTAAACCCATCACATAGTAATAGCTCACAGCTAAAAGGGAAGGAAAGAGAATTGGGTTTGGGTGTCCTGGTCAAGGCCATATCAAGACCTGATCCATGGTGGCCCCCAAGCCAGCAATATCCTGGAGTTGCTAGTAGTGTCACTGCATGGCAGCACTGCCCCTACCCCGCTAGGTGCTGGAGCATCCCTGTCCTACTCTTCCACTTGCAGCAGCCAACTGTGCTTCATCCCGTGACATCAAGCTGCCAGGATGGGGGCAAACCAGTCCAGCCAGGAGCAGGAGGCATCACAGGGTCCTCAGGTTTGGCTCAGAGCCTCAGGTCTGGCTCTCCTTCCACGCACAGACAGTCTTTCTCATCAGTGTCAAGGGCTTCTGGCTGTCTAAGTGAGAAGCAAGTCCTGGTCCATGTGCTTTTGCTCACTGATGATGATGTACCACCTGTGTAGTGATGGCAAATCTTGTGGGTGTTGACTCCAAGTTAAAAAACGCCTCACAGCTGCATGGCCACAGCAGTGAGCCCAACTCTCCCCATGTGCAGTCTGATGAGGAGCCACCACCACGCACGGGCAGCATGTGGGGATTGTCCCTGAGGAGCTGATATTTGCAGCAGTGCTTTGCTCTCCAGCATTTCAGAAGATGCGTCATGAAAGAAGGTGATTTTTGGATCTGGGCTGATTTTACTCACTCAATACTCCTTTAGGAAGATTCCAACCAGGTAAGGGATTGCTGGGGCATGACAACACACATCTAGCTTTGCCTCGTAAAAGGACAGTTGCTCCATGGCCTTAAGCAGTTATTTTGCTTGGTATCTCCCTACTCAACCTGGGCAAGCAGCAGTGCAAAGCAGGCTGTAGACACTGAGGGGTGATGCAAGGCTATTTGGCATTTAGCCATGTACCAGCTTGCCTTTCATCAGTGATCAGTCCCCTAAGAAGGAGGCTAAGTCAGGCCTAGATGTTAGAAACTGCATTTTGATTCCCTATATACTTTGCTACACCAGCAGCAACCATGTCTTCATGTTTTAAAAAAACTCAAAAGCAAATCACAAACACAACTGGTAGTTTTAAAGTGGGTGGGGGTGGTTTATCACATATTAATGCAGACTCAGATTCTTTCTCTAAGATGCAGCTAATTTCACATTCATTATACTTGGGCATCTCCCCAATTTCCCAGATGCAGGTCTCATCTAAACCCCTGTTTTCTCTGTTGGCAACACAAGACCAGGGCTGGCACTATGCTGAGGGGTGAAAGGGACATTTTATAGTCTGAAAGGCTACAGAAACCAAAAGCTTGAAGCATTTTCTACCACGTTATCCTGATTTTCTGCTGTTAACTCTGGAGACACCTCCCCCTGCAACCTCTTCTGTGAGCCAAGTAATCACAGCAGATAACTTGCTTGGCCATATGACTCATCAGCACTTTATCCCACAGGCAAGGGTAGGAAGGCAATCCTGTGCCTCTCCAAGGGGCAGGCAGTGCTTGCTCCCTTCTCCAACACCTTCCTTCCCCTTGGGCTGGGCTGTGCCAATCAGTAACTCCATGCCCACAGCAGCCACATCCCCAGCTACCTCCACTCCCCATCACCTCAACCAGCAAAGGGCTGGTTGCAAGCAGCAGCTCCTGGCCCAAGGCTGGACAGACACTGGCACACACTCCAAAATCATACATGACGAAGAGCTAAAATACATGTCTTACCTTAGACAAGGGAGTTCCCACTGGGGTGATGTAGGGTACAAGGAGTCACATCTGAGTGGTCAGAATTCCATGCTTAAAAAGCAAGAATTTACATATAATACGCTCGGGCTTTTTATTTCTCCTTCACACTGGGAGCCTTTAGGGTTCTGTTTCACTTTACCTCCCAAACTACTTACTGCATAATGAAACCTGACATTTTGATGTACTTCATGTTACCCCAGGGAGGTGGAGCTTTAGAAAAACACCTAATACATCAAGAGCCAGCAGTACTGTTTTCATGGCCCTCTGCAGCTGGCTGCCATGCTAACAGCCAGCAAACAGGTTCCTCTGCTGTGGGCTGCAGGATCAGCTTAACCCTCCTGACTTCTCTGCTGAAGGGGAAAGCTGTGTCGTGTTGCCAACCCAAAAGAAATGACAGCAAAATGTGAGAGGGGCAGAATCTAGTTGGGAAGGCAACATCACTTGTTTCCAACTGCTTTTTGGGAGGAGTCACTAAAGTAGCACACTGGCCTCACACTGGGTAATGATACAGCATCATCCTGCCAGCCTGCAGACAGGCACCCAGCCTTGCTCTGCATCAGGAAAACAGCACTGTATTGGTACCCAGAAATAAATGCATGGTACTGCTGGGGCTCCCTCCCTGCATGGTCTCCAGCCAAACTCTTTCCTTCTCCAAGGGCTCTTCTCATTCTTGGTTTCTCATCCAGTTTGTGTTGCAACATTCAGAAGTATGGCTCTAATCGGGTCTTCTGAGCAAAGCAACCCTTCTCTCTTACACCACACATGCACGTACCTAAACAGCTTTTGAATCTGCTCACCATATTTTAACATAATTTGATAAGAAAAAAAAAAGTAAAGTAAAAGCCTTGAAGCCTGCAGAAGTCTTGTGAAGACAGAAACAGCAAATAAAGACCTTGCTATCAACCTTATGGCAGAACAGGTTGATAAACAGGGCCTCTGTGCTACAGAAAGGACAATGTAAGTGAGGTTATGGCAATGAGCAGGTTTCTCTGCATGCAGTATGGTCTCCCCAAGATGTTCTCAATGTCTAGGTGCCCTCTGAGTATTTGAATCATGAGCCTTCTCTCTGATTTCCTTCCATGATAAGGCTTTCAATAACTAACTGCATATACAACAAAGTAAATATTCAACCAACTCTGAGCTAGATTGCAGATCAAATTATCTTTAAATCTTTCTTCTTTCCCTTTTAAAAGCAAAAATCCACACATGCAGCCTGCAGCAGAAAAGATTGCTCACTTAGCACTTCCTTCAGATCATCAGATAAATAAGCAGCTCCCAGGTTTGTACCTGGCAAAAGACTAGGCGAGGCAGCTGCTACACTGCATATCATGGTAATGTGATGGGAAAGAGCCAGATGCCTGTTAAAGTCTGGCTTCTCTTCTGCACATGCTCTGTTCTCCACATTGGTGCACTGGTGTGCCAGCATGGGCTGCCCAAGCTGTCTCTGACAAGGAGAGGAGGTGGGTTCCATCTCCTGTGTCCCTGGGAAGACCAGCCAGAAGCCAATGTCTACCTGTTTCTGCAAACCACTAGGGTTTGTTGGAAGCCCCTTCTGCTGGGCTAAGGCAGTGGCTTTTGGTAAGAAGGGGTAAACTCTCCTTCCCCAACTGCTGGAGTCATTTCACCTAAGGAGGGACACAGTCCCTGGTGTAAAACATCTGCATGCAGAACAGCAAAGAAATCATAACTTCACTGGTGTCCCCACCCTGAGCAAAATGATACCTAGCACACTCTGCAAAGTGCTTTGGGAGTGCTGGAAGGTTACTTTACCTTTCCCCAGATGAGGAAACTTCTATTTGTAAGAGTGAGCAACCCAGATCCACGAATGGCAGATGTTTGGTGCTAAGCAGTGCTGCTCTATTTGGAGCAGTGCTTTGTCACAAGTAGCAAATCCAAAACAGGAACAAAGTCTTAAAGCTTCTCATCTGTGAAGAGTTCAAACTTGAGAGAGAGAAAAAAAACAAAAATTAACCACATGCTGCTTAAGTGCAGGTTTGGCTGCCCACCGAGTGTGAGTGAGTGTGGTGACTGTACTCGAGTGGAGTAACACAGCCCACAGCTGGGTCTCACCAGCAGCTTGGCATCTCCTCTGGTAACACCAGGTCACCGAAAAACTTCCACATGGGACAAGTATCAAGCGACCATCACTCACCCCAAATGTTTTATCAGGCAGGAGCTCATATCATAAAATTTCATAGAATCATTAAGGTTGGAAAAGATTGCTAAACTTTCAAGTGAATTGTGCATCTGTATTCACACTAGTTGCACTGCTATCTTACTGTTGGACCCACATGGATAAGGGCTCCCTAAAAGGGTTTTCATTGTTACTTGCAGTAACAATTGTGTTGCAAATCAACTGGCAGCACCTAAAACCTGAAGTTTTCCTCTTTACCTTCAGTTTACAGGCAAACAGCAGAAACTGGCTGCCTTTCCTGTCCCACTCCATACCTTTCCTGCTTTCCACTGCTGCATGCTAGGGAGAAGGGAAAGGGCAGCCAATGTTCTTTCACAGGTGCTCCTCCATGAACCCCTTGGGAAGGAGCCTCCATTTTCACACCAGATGCAAGTGTTCCCTTACCTGTGTTGCTCCCCAGGTTGAAGAGCTGCCCTCCTTCACAGTTACAAGGAGTTTCATGCCTTGGTATCAGTGGAGCACATCGAAGCAGCAGCATTGCACAGCCCTCACCTCGGCACAGAGAGAGGGCAGAAAACAGCCCTAGCTCAGCCACCAGAGAGCTCCCCACTTACAGGGGCTGACCAGAGCAGCTCCTGCAGCCCACCATGCTCTTAAGACAAGCTGCATTGGAAATCTATTAAGCACAGCTCCAGTTACTGACAGCGCCAAGCCAAGGCGCAGGGGATCACAGCACGTGCAAAGGGAAAGGGAGATCAATGGCATCTTTGATAGATGAGGAATCCAAGCAGAGCGAGGGACTTAAAGATTTCGGAGAGGCTTTCTGAAGGCACTGAATAGGTCCCTTGAAGGTTGCATCGCACGATGGACTGTGAACTAGGCTCCACTGAATCCCAGCCACGCTGCTGGGAATGGCCTGTGCTCGACCCCACGACACGGCACTGCCGGGCAGGCGGCTGAGCTGGGCAGATGCCGTCTGGGGACAGGCGGGCTCTGACGCAGCGGGGATTTAGAACATCTAGAGCTTTGCAGAGCATAAGCTGCACCCTTACATCCACCTGCTAAAAAAGCCCTGGCAGCCGCTAGCAGCCAGTGCAGCAAGGGCAGGCACAGCCTGGGAAACCCTCTCTTTCCCCCTCCAGGCCTCTGCAACTCCCAGCACAAGCAGTCACGCAAATTACAAGAGGAAAATCCCATCTGCAGCATTACTTCATTATTTAACTTTGGTTCAGCTCCTGCCATGCCATTACATGCAAAACATGCCTGTAATTCTGCATTGACTTCTCCATGCATAAAGACAGCCCTGGTTGCTTGGCCACTAACAGGCATTCCCTTTAAATTCTACACACACTACCCTCTCCCCACATCCAAATAACCACAAAATGCGGCTCTTAACGTCCAGATAGCACCAGGCGCTATGCGTCATGCACCAGGTACAGTGGAGGATTGAGGCAAGGAGGAGCCTGGTACAACCTTCCTGGAACCACAGCAGTGCTGAGGTTGCTTCCAGTGCTAAGCATGATACAGGTGGGGTGGATTTCCACCCAGATCCCCAGCACTGTCCTCCCTCCCCCGAGATAGCTGAAGGTGCTGCTTCTGTGAGAAATCGGAGGTCAGGCTTGATTGCCAAGAGAGGAAGAAACTGCACACGGCAGGGAAGGAGAGCCGGGAGGAAAACAGCACACCAAACTCTGCCCTGGGCTTCTCTTGCATTGCCCTGAACCAGTTCTTTCTCTGTGACTCATCTCACTTTTCTCCTTTATCTGCCCTTTTTTATTCCAAACTTGTTAAGAGAAAGCAGGTCTAGGCATTCTTACAAAGTACAGCAACAAGGAAACCCTTATCTCAGCAAGGTTGCAGGGCCATTTCTGTAGCAGCCAGGATGTTGCCTCACAGAGGCATTACAGCCCCACGGGAGAAGCAGCACTCCCTGCTCCCAGCCTCCCTGCCCACAAGCTGGGTGATGCCTGCACTGGGAGACGCTTCTTCTCCAGGGCAGAGATGAGTGTTTAATGCCAAGGCAAACATCCATCCCAGTCTGCTTGGTGGTTTCACGCTCTGAGCACCACGTCCTCTCCCCAGCTTCTGGATGGTTGAAAATGTGGCAGCTATGGCAACTCTGTCTGCACTAGGTTGCTTTGGGCAGTAAGGACAAACACATTGAGGTGAGGGAAATCCTCTTCCCACTTCCATTGGCTGTCATGAGACCAACACCCACAGATGTGCTATTTTAGTCACAGGTGGACCCACAGCTGGGGCAAGATGCGCCAGGGGCCACACGTCATCTGGGACACAACCATCCCAAACGCAGCAGGCTACACCAAGATGTCTGGCATGTGAACTCACTGGAGCAAATCAAATCATCGCACTGTGCTGGCAAGGCCAAATCAAAACAGTGTCAGCACTCCTGCTAGAGAAGTATTTAAGAGGTTGGATAATAGTTCCCCCACCTAGAAAGAAACACGGTATGGGTGGGAATGCATGGCAGAGCAAAGGGATGACAACACTAGGGAAACATCCTTGTATGAAAAACCTGAGTACAAATAAAATACCAGCAACTTTTAAAATCTCTTCCTTCCTCTTTCAAAACCCATAAAAATTTAACTGGGGAGGGGAGGAGAGGAGGAAGGGGGGACACAGAGTGGACCAACAAAACTGAACTAAAGAATCAAGTTATCAAAAGTATAGATGTGCCCGGCACTTTATGACCCAACTTACATGAGGAGAAATATGCCCTTGCAGCAAAGGCAGCAAGCCACCTTCAGCTGCATGAGGGAAAAAATTGCCAGCAAGAGGAGTGAGGCCCTCTGCTTGGCACAAGTGAGGCCACAACTGGATCCAATACTGAGTC
This sequence comes from Manacus candei, assembly GCF_025592945.1. Classification (NCBI taxonomy): domain Eukaryota; kingdom Metazoa; phylum Chordata; class Aves; order Passeriformes; family Pipridae; genus Manacus; species Manacus candei. The sequence continues at coordinate 2,503,765 of NW_026138067.1, read as the reverse complement.
CAGTTCTGGGCTCCCCAGTACAAAAGAGACATGAACATACTGAAGAGAATCCAGTGAAGGGCCACAAGGATCATTAAGGGTCTGGAGCATCTCTCCTACAAATAAAGGCTGAGAGAGCTGGAAACATCCAGACTGGAGAAGTGTAGGCTCAAGGGGCACCTCATCACTGTGTGTACATACCTGAGGGAGGGTACAAAGAGAAGGGAGCCAGGCTCTTTCCAGTGGTGCCCAGTGACAGGACCAGAGGCAATGGGCACACACTGAAACACAGGAGGTTCCCTCTCGATATCAGGAAACACTTACTCACTGTGGGGGCAACCAAGCATTGGAATAGGATGCCCAGAAAGACCATGTAGTCTCCATCCTTGGGGATATTAAAAAGCCAACTGGACATATTCCTGGGCAACCAGCTCCAGGTGGCCCTGCTTGAGCAGGGGATTGGACCAGATGACCTCCAGAGGTCCTGCCAGCCTCAGCCATCCCATGACTTCACACAGGAAGCAGCAGACAGACACCATTTTCTTTTTCCTCACGGTTTACACAAGTACAGCAAAACCAAGAGAACAGGTCACAGATTTTTCTACAGCCAAGGAGTCACGTCAATCCCTGGGCTGACAGCATACAGGACAGAGGAGCAGAAGGGACCTTGTGTGGCACTGTTGGTCCCTTGCTCCTGCCACATTCATCCTGTGGACCAAGAAGCTCCCTGTTAATCCCACCTAGGTTGCCACTGCGTTCTGTGATGAATAGCATCAAACCTGGCAGGGCCAGAAACTGGCCTCAGGCATTAGTCACCTGCACACCAGCACTGACACTTGCACAAGCAGGACAACTACCTGCACCCCTGACGCTCTTGTGACACAACCGTAACAGCCTCTTAACACAGGCACCGCCAAAGAACACTAGATCCAGGACAGAAACTGCAGATAAAGCCTCTCAGGCAGCAGCTCCAGCGCCAGGTATTTATTGCTGAGCCCCACCTACCCAACCAAGCCAGGTGACACACACGAGGCATGCTGATGCTTGCTGCACTCGCTCTACTAACCAACTGCAAACTTCACCCAAACCCCTCTGTACCCTGAGGTGATCCTCCCCACACCCCCTCACCACCTCTGAGCTACCCAGCCCGCTCAGGTGGGGTCTGCAGAGGCACAGTTGGGCAGAAAGAGCTCCCCACAATTTTGAAGAGCTGCTGTAGAACAGCCAACAGTGCTGGGCCCTTCCAGGGCAAAACAGGCACACAGAGCTTCAGATGAGGCATGGTTCCTTCCTCATGTGTAGTTTTGGGACAGCATGAAGTTCCTTGTCTCCAAAAGTACACCTAAAGAGCCTCAAGTGTTTGCATCCACTAAGGATAACACATTGCACTTCTCAGCATTAGTTTGTACATGCTGACCAGCAACAGCAGTAACTGTTTCTCCTTCCCAAATTGTTCCTGTCCCTTGGAAAAAGGGTGACAGGGTCCACGTTCACACTGTACCCATGTGCTGCTCAAGACCTGCTGTCATCACCTGTAAACCTGAAGCCACCAGCTTCCCCTACACACCCCAGTGGGACTGCTTTGTTTCAGGTATGAGCAGAACTGCACTGTCCTGTGCATGTTTGAATCATGCTAAGTATCTCCTGCAACACATCAAATGGGTTTAATTCACAGAACGATGCATTTTTTTGGACTTATCACATTTAGCTTCCATTAAGGGAGGTAACAAACCCTTTTATCATGTGCATTATAAACACTAGGAAGCAAGTACCCCAACAGAGGGTAACTTTCTTCTGCCTCCAGAGATCTCATGTGAGACAAACTATATGCATCACTAAAAGCCAAAGAGAGTAGTATTCAAAATAGACTTTTTCATGCCCTCCTCCTCTCATATGCTATTGTTTCAATGCTGTTAAAAGCACTAAACAACACTCCTCTTTAAAAGCCAGGTCGATCCTTCCAACCTTTAAGCCCATCTATTCGAAATGCCAAGTTATTACACATAACTGTCAGGTCAGATGCACCCAATGAGTAATATTTTTACAGACTTTTTTTTTAAACAGTATCTTTAGCTTCCACAGCACAGGCCCTCTAAGGCTGGTTGCCTTTCCTTCTGCATCTGGCAGTATGTGCCAGCACTTTGCACGCTCACAATAGGCTGAGAGGTCAGGTCTTTCCTCACATACAATGTTTATTTACCAGTGTGTTTGTTTTCTCAGCGTAGCAGTTACCTCTGTTGCCTTCCTTATTCCCAGGAGAGTGTACACATCCCACAACCCACCGTAACATCACAACAGCACTCACACCATCCGTGTCACACCAGAGAGGCAGGATTAGCCCTCAGTTATTCATGTTTGAGGGCAATGCCCTGATAAAGCAAATATGAAGCAAGCCAGGTGGGGAAGGAAGGAAATTGCTATACCTATATATTTATAGAGACAGAAGCGGATAACCCAGCTCATTTTGGAGTTGCCATTCTGGAGACAGAACAGATCTGGAGTGAGGCAAACAGATGCCAGAAGGAACCGACTATTTCAAACAGACCAAGCACATCCCCTTCCTTCACTGCTACACACCCTGCTCAGAGACTGCTGATGTTATGCAAACCTGATACAAGCTCACAGGACAGAAGCGCTCAACAGCAGCACCAAGCTCTATAAATAAAGTAGCCAGCAAAGCCCTAACTCTTACTACAACACAGCCTCTGTTTAAATTTGCATGCTGGCAACAGCTTTTGGAGAGAAAAATCTAAATAGCAAGTCTAGTCAGAAGCTAAAATGCATTGATAGCGAGCCACTCACACCTGTAAAAGAGCTGACCACATCTACTTTTCATGAGAAAAAAAAAAACTACCTAAGAAAGGTCAACAGATGTTCTTGAAGGTCTGACTGTTGAAAGATTTAAGCCCTTCAACTCATTAGCATTATGCCTCAGAACATCTGAATAAACTGAGCTCTTGCTTTCTGCCTGAACACTATTTAGGCTGGGGGTATCATCTTGTGTAAAAGGATTTGTAAAGGAGGTTTCTTTTAGAGAAGTTCTTACCATTTAATCCAGTTACCCTCTCTCTTACTGAGAATGACCCTGAAAAGGGCTGGGGGTAGCAGAGAGGTTGAATGTGAAATCAGGTCTCTTTGCATCACCTTGGCTTTTGCTGCTGCTGCTATGTCATAGCCTTTTATGTTTGCAGAAAATACTAGTAACTGCAAGTTTTATAAAGGTAAAACTTCATCCCAGTGCACAGATTCTCCCACTTACACAAGCTAAACAAGTCAGATGCACTAAGTGACCCTGAAATGCCTTCTGCTCCTTAGCATATTATTTCCACTGTCAACTCAACCGATTTACATTGTTAGTTTTTACCCTAAATGTGTCCGAGTGCAGCTGAAGCATTTTGATTGTTACTCTGGCACATGGTAGTATTTCATAGATAATTAAAAATTTAGAATGCAATGAATCTCTGTTCTGAAGACTGATGTTCGGATTTCTTATTCCTGACTGAATAAAAAAACCGTGCAGGTACAAGCAGTACAGCAGAGCTGTCTATCACTGCACAGCAGACCAATGGTCACTGTGCTGTGCTTCCCAGCAGCTCCAGACTCTATCCCAGCACGGGAACAGAGCAGAGATTCTTCACAGCGAGAGTGCCAGGAGAGACCCAATGAGTCACAGGAGCCAGCACTGGCAGGAGAGCAGCTGCAGCACAAACAAGTAGCTCAGATTTCATCAAATGAAAGGCAGTAAAGAGCCAAAAGAGTTTCTAATATTTACTACAATAATTTGCTATCAGAGGGGAGAGGGGGGACATCTGAGTCTTTTCTGACTGTATCTGCTAACAGAACCAGGCATTCTTCTATCAGTTCAGGGATTACAGGAAAACACAAAAATCACAACAATACAATCCATAATCTGCTTCCACTCAAACATTAACCAGGAACTACGACAACCGCTGTTTCATTTGCATTAAGCCATCAGCTAAAGCCTATCCTCCCCCAGGAGGAAAGCCCCACAGAAATACAATGTTTCTGCAAGTCATTTTGATAATCTGCCTATTAGAGATGAGACCTTAAAACCCCTGCTGCAAACTCACAACTCATTAATCCACCCACCCATTTTATTAAACTTTTCTTCAACTGAGTAGCAGTGCTTGACCCTCAGATTATGGCTACAGCAAATTCAGCTGCATCAAATCTGAAAGGGAAGCAGCCTAATTTATCTTAACGGCAGTTTAGGTGCAGAGGCTAAAATTAGTAGACTTCAATTAAAACCTTTAAAACAAAGAATATTTCCTTTCCTTTAATATTTCCAGCAAGTGAACTATGAAGTACTGGTAAACACTGTGCAAACTGTGAATTCGGCTAAAGCAAACATGTACTTATTTCTCCAATACAGAATCTTCTACAAAGCAGAAGCTGACTGCAGAGCCTTACATGAGAGACATACAGGCTGCTGCTTTTATTCCATTGAATTTGGAAAGCTTATAGAGGAAGAGCAGGTTAAATCTACCACAAACAAAAAGTACACAAAATACGCAGAGACTGTCCATACTTAATCACTATTTTAGCATCCAAAGAGTGCAGAAGCTCTGAGAAAAGTACTAAGTTACTCTCCAGTTTGATACCACAAGAAGTTTTGACCCAGTGGTGGTTTGACAAGGCCGACAGTCAAGACCCGTAGCACTGGAACTGGGCTGCTCAGCACCCTGCTGACATGAAGGGCTGGCCCTCCAGCCTCTTCCAGTAGCTCAACCACCACTGGTCCAACAAAAGCCAAACTTTGCAACACGTTTGGTCATCCTTGTTTTAAAACGTTACTTAAACATGCAAGTGGCTTCTAAGTCCATAACCACATTAAGTTCTAAATGAGTCTTAAAACTCCTCCCGTATGCTCATGCTCCCAGCTTATTAATCCCTCCTGACAGCGAATAAACCTGCTGCTAACTTACTTGTCAATATAAAAACCAGCTGCCCTCTTTTCTCTCACCTTCGAAGGCCCACAGTTAAAGAAAATTAAACACATAGGCTTGAAGCTACACCATATATTTGTAAATAAAATAATTTGACAGAACAAAATTACAAAATACGAAATGAGCCCTTTCAGGAATTCTTAACTACAAGAGAAGTCAATGTTAAGTCCATCTTGTAAAGTTTTAAACAAGTATTACTGAGGAATAGGAGTATTACCATAAAACACCTTTTTTAATGCTTTTTAAAAAAGCTCTAACCATATACATCAATTTCAGATGAAAAATTCCACACGCACTCATCAGTTTGGTTACAGCTTCAGGGATCAGTGCAGCACAGTGCAAGTTTCATTCACAGATAAAAAGATATCTGAAGTAGGTACAAATACATTCTCAAAAAATACAGGATGTGATCTAACTCTCAGCAACCCTTTTCTCACCCCTAAAAGGTGCTGAAGATAAGCATAAGGTATGGAAACAAAGGGGAAAGTAAACAAGGAGATGGACTCGTTAACAAGACAAGTTAATATTTGACAGCTTAAGAAAGAGGAAACAATTGCATCACGAAGAAAATGATTGTTAGTCATTAGAAGGTCTGTACAAGGGAGGTTTGTACTTTGATTCTCTAGAAAAACTGAAGCTGACAAGTCTCCACTCCTGAAATAGAAATATTGAGAGGTACAAAAAGTAAGCACTATTAACTCAAAGTGCATTCTCAGAATAGCCCATTTTTCCCTGCTGCAGGTCACCATTCCCCCATCTTTCAAGAAAAAAGTTTGCATATTTCAGCCAGCCTTTTAATCTAGCAATTTTACAGAATCTTCCTGGTCCCAAGTCTGCATCAGAAAGTGTTTTCCCCTTTGTGTATTTATTTCCAAGTAGAACAAATACTCTTCAGTGCTTTTATAAAAAGTCTTATTTTTAGAAATTGTCTAAGATAGAAATATTAATGCAATTTTCACCTGAAGCAATGTCTTGCAAACTATGAATGTAGAGTGCCTCTCTAAAGATGCTAAGTGCATCTTTAGCCACCAGAAATCTCATGGAGGGGTACATCTTTGAAGTGCTCTGCTAATTTTTATTAAAAAATATGACTGACACTTTCAGCGTACAGAATGGGAGACTAGTGCAACATGCAGCATTGATTGTTTATTCAATAAATACTTAACCCAATTATTGCCAACCAAGGCAAACAGTGCAGAAATTGTCATTCAGAGATACAAAAGTTTAACATTTTTTTGTATAAAGTCAGTTGCTACTATATTCATACAACTATTTCAAAGAGGTCTTTCTGCTTCAAAATTGATGCTATCAATATAAAAATACAGAAACATATATTTGGGGGTTTAACGTGTCTTTACAAGTCTAACTTTTACATTTATATGGGAACATGATGCTTCGGTACTCAAGAAATAAAAACGAATACTGTGATAGAGACATTTTCTGCACTGATGATTCCATTACAGTCCTTAAATACATCTTTCTTGGTCCTGGGTATACATTTAGAATGAAATAACTTGCATCTCACATTTATCCTGAGGTCAGCTGTGTAAAAAGGAAAGCCAGTTTTATAAGGATACTTGCAGACTTTTTGTTGAAAATTTGAGGTTATTTTTAAACGAGCCAATAAATTCCTGGGGAGAAAAAAACCGCAATCTTCTCACCAATGTTTTAAGAAAAAAATCTAGTGTCATTTTTGGGAATTATTTCCAAAAACATACAGGCTATCACATCCAAATGCTGTATCACCCAACTAAAATTCCAGTACGCATTTGCCAAATTTGAAACTTAGTAACTGTTCTGAAAAGAAAACGTGTAAATCCCCACAAAGAGTCTCCCCAAGCTTCTCATCTCAAGATCCTGACCCACAACACAACTTCTGCAAGGAGAACCCTGCTGAAGCCTGTGGGAACCTGCAGAGTCTTCGGGTCTGCCTGCACAGGTGAGGACATGTGATTTGGGTCTCCATCACCCACCACGAGGTACAGTTATGACCTTATCAAAGCTCCACTTTGAACACAGCAGTTATTTTCAATAGCACCAACAATCTCTCAGATACCAGCACTAGGCGACATAAAATAGGTTTGTTTCTTCCTGAATCAGCATAATTGATACAAGGCACTCCTTGGCATAGGAAGTCATAAGTAAGAGCAAAACAAGAGTATCCAAGTTTTGTGACATTTAGGTTTGTAAATTACATCACGTTTCAACTTATTATATACCATGGCAAGAAAAACAACACAGTCTACAGGATTAACAAAAACATCACCATCCCATGCATGCTCACAGTTTTCCTTCCCATATCCAAAAAACCTCCACATAACATATCAATATGAAACATTAGAAAGTATGGGTTGTTAAATTAAGAAAGTACATTTTATTCTCTGGTCTTCCACAAAAGCCTAACCTAGACACAACTCAAGTATATGAGGTTGGAAAATATTCTGATAACATTTGCACCAGTCTATCCCTGCAGAAGAGAAAAAAACAACTATTGTCTAGAGAATTCATAGATTGAGGCACATTGCAATTGAAGATATTCAGGCATATTTTATGGCTAGAACAGGATTTTTCTGAGGAACCTCACTACAGACTCCCCCAAAAGCAGCTCCATATGGTTTGAAACGACTTGCAACACATGGAAAAAAACGTTTTGTCCTTAATCACTACTGTCTTCATCATCATCATCATCAGATACATCGTTTAAAGATGACTTAGGTGACTGGCTGTAGGAGTCTGATCTAGCCGACTGACATGCAGTCATCTCCCCAGTAGAAAGAAGATCATAGCAGAAGTCGCAGATTCTCACTGGCTTGGAAGACTGGCTCGGGAGAAGAAACCTCTTTTCAGAGCAAGGCCCACACACAACAAAGCCACACTTGCGACAGTGATGACGACGGTTGACGGGCGTAAATTTTGCTTTCTGACAGCGCATGCACACCGTGGCTTCCGAGTCCGGTACCCAGACAGCTGCATGTTCATTGCTAGGAGTCTTCCCACTTTTGGAAAGCAAATCAGAAACACACTTATTTATGTGATTCATCCACTCAGATTTCTCTGTAGCAGTGGCAGCGTAAACCGCAAAAGACTTCGTGGGTGTCTTGATGAGCCACCCGTTCCGTAAGTCTCCCTCATCCTGGATGGAATCAATAGTGACGTTTTCCAGGGGGATTATGTGCTGCTTATTGTATTTCTTCTTCTGGATGACAATGTTACCATAAACAAGGATGTCATTGAACAGAAAGAACTGCCTTGCTTTGGGCTTCTTCCTACACAGCTTTGTTAGTACTCCCTCTCCAATGAGAACACGACCAGGAATAGTCAGAGGTTGACCAGCTGCTCCAAAGCAGTTTTCCACTATACTTATTCTTCTAGTATTTGCCTCACTGTTTGCCAAGCGATCCACCATCTTTCACAAGTATCCTAAAATTAGAAAAAAGTTTGTTATTAGAACAGGACTGATTCAACAGCAAGCAGCCTTCCCCAAGGAAGGTACCAACCCCGCATTTCTTAAAATATCTAACAGCATCCGCTGGCTCAGAGGAATCGACTTGGGCTAGATTTAAATAAGTATTAACACCTAAGAATTTTTAGCAGCCAATTAGTCTTTTTTGCAAAAGCAAAAATGTTCCATGCAGCTGACAGCTATCTTTATCACACAGACAGCACCTACGGCACTGCTTTTGAAAGCATCTGGCAACAAACTAGTTCCTCTCTAGTAAGGCTACTGCATCCTGGTTTAATGCTTGTATTTCTCTGCATATCCTCCTATACCTACTCTCCAGATGGCAACAAGAAGTATCATCCATCATTCCAAATTCTAATGCTGCAGAAACATCAACTTAACTGAGCAGCCTGAAGACCCACGTTAATTTTAACACAACAAACAAATTACATAATTGACGTTCACATCGGAAATCACACTCCCCAAGCTCAGTACTGTTCTTTTTTTCCAGCATGTAAACCTCAAATCATGGGCCAAACTCCTGAACCTACCTTCTAGAAACATTTTGTACAGGCCACAACTTGCACCCCCCCACCTGCTTTCACAGCAAACTCTGGAGCCAGGAACAGGGAGTGAGTCATGCCTGCTTGCTGCTGCCCTGTTTTGTAGGAGCCCCACAGTGCCTCCCTCCTCACCTACTCAAACCACATCTGCATCTGTCACACTCAGGCAACGTACACAGGCAGACCTACTCAGAGGACAAGCCACACAGCTCACAACTGCTCTTGAGAAAGACTAGGTGACCTGCACCAGCCAAAAGTTTAGAAAAGACGACTTCATATTTCATGAAGTGCTAATGAATTGAAGAGTACGTATGTTCCAATTACAGATTAAAACCCCACCTTGTCATTCCCCAAGTAGCAAATAAGATTTTCTCTTGTAAGGGTGAGATATCTAAGGCATCCAACAGTGAACTAAAAATAAGAAGTCACTATAGTGATTCATACCTTGGCAAATCACTCTTTAGCCTTTTACCCTAGAGTTTCCCAGGCAGAAGTCTCCAAAGGAAACTCTTGCCAGTCTGACCCAGATCTGCTCCCCCCAAACTCCTTGTGATATAGCCAGGAACCTGAACTGTATGCTTGGTGGAGAGCAGCAAGACATCTGGCAGAAGCAAGTAGTATGGACAGATGTTTGTCTCAGCATGCAAAAGACACTCTCCAGTGCCTTCCACAGGGCTGATGCTCACAACACCCTTTGCTACAAGCACCACTTTGGACAGGCCTGAAGGAGAGCTGAGCAGCAAATACTCTGTTCTCTACTTCCTGCACATCACAACACAATCACCATTTGGGAAGTCCTCTACATTACCTACCTTTTCTTTTAGATCTACATTGCCTGACATTAATACAGCATCAGCCTGCAACAGAGAGGAAACTGGGCTGAAACAAGGCTTAGACTTGATGTTGCTCAAACTCCCTTGCTCTGCCATAACCTGATCCAATCAACCTTCTTCCTATATATCAAAGCACAGATACTTCCTTACAAAATAGGGATGAAACCTCTCATCAGGCCTCATCTAAATAAGTATGTTACTGTGATTACACAAATCCACATGCCCAATGTTAAGTATGGTCATCGTAAGTTACTGCTTTGAAAGTTTAATTATTTTCACACTAAAAGGGTTTGACAAGTGAGCTTGCACAGATATAACTACCTTTTTTAAGCCCTGCACACAACATCATCTTGTACCAAAGTCTGACACTGAAGAGAGAAGAATCTCTAAAAGTCGTTTCTCAGTGCTATTTTTGAACTTTCTTTACATGCCTTACAGCTTTAGTTACAATATGTGAATACTGTGTTAACTAGTTTTATGGTTAGGGGAATTACAAAGCTACCAGTTCCAAAAGTATTTTGATCTGCAGAAAGTGAAGACAAAACAAGAACTGCCAAGCAGAAAGTAATAAGAAGAGAAGGCAAAAGATAAACTAGCAGCCTTTTTAGGTGTACTTGCTGTAGTCCTAGTTTTCAAAATCAAATTCAGGTGCCTGACTGCTGAAGCCCAGGACTTCAAATGAGAGTTAATTGCCATTAACTATCAGGTAAACATGCCCATCTAACAACATACTAGCAATAAACAGCCTTTGCAAGTGTCAAAGCTGAATCAACAGCCCTTCAAACTTAGAAAGCAAAGACTCAGTCACAGGGTTAGTCTAAAGTTATTTAGTAATCCCATGTTCCCTGTAAAGTGCAGAAGGACATCAGTCAGAGTGCAAAGAGGACAGACCAGAAGAATATACTTTCTGCAGGTACAAATCAATATACACTACTTCTAAACGTACCCTTTTATACAAGTTATCTACAAATTACAGCAAGTTAAATGCTTTTGGTAGTGCACAAGGGGGAACACCACCCCTGGCCCACCCCTCCCAAAAGAAAACTACAAATACAGTCATACTGATGAGTTTCAGTGAAGAAAGCTCTTGGTATGAAATTACAGCAACCTGTAGGAAGCAGTTGCTGCTCCACAACTCTAACTCGGGCATTCTGCACTCCCTGCCAATAATCTGCAAACTCAGTCCAAGGTCACCACAAAAGCTTTCAAAATACAAGCCACTGGGAGAAGAAAACAGGGGAGAAAAAGCTAAAGGTTTTAATTAACTGTTCCCTAGGAGGACCTAAGAGAAAACAACTCTAACCAAGATCGTTTAATAATCATGATGGCTTGAAACCAAGACGCATGACTCCAGAATTTGTGCTGAAGGCTGTACTTCGAGCTTGTTGTGAAAATAATCACTTGCTGGACTTAAAGCAAGAATCCGGGGCAAGTTAAGGACTATTAAGGAAGACAAGATAATCACATGTCTTCCAAACTGAAACTTTTTGCTATAATATTTAACATTGTCAGCAGCCAGCCTCAATTAAGGCAGTAAATGCCACAGACTGCTGATGGATACTGATTCCACTTTTCCAGGGCATGAATTGTATTTTCCCACACTAAAAGATCAGACCTTTTAAAATAAGCACTCTGCCTCTTTTCACATAAGTCTTTAAAGAATCAAAAATTAAAAATCCATCTGAAATCCTATGCACGCTAATGTTCAGTCATCTTCACTAGCTTTTTCTGAGAAAGTTAGTTCAGAAATGGATACAAAACCACCCAAAACACATCATGATTACAAGTAAGAATGAAACATGAAAAAATAGACCAGAAATACAAAAGAGAAGCCATCCCTAAGCCACAAAAGCTAAAGTTAGGAGAAATACACCTCTTCCTCTCAAGAGCACACTGATCAAAAAGATACTAAATTAAAATTGTCTGGACACACAAAGAACTTTTAATCCCAAAATGTCACAGTCCAAAAGCAAAGTTATCAACTACCAGTATTTAAAGACTACATTAATCTTGTCTTAAAGCATATTTAAGATATATTGTAAGAGATAACAGATCATACCCTGGAACTGGGTAGCAATACCCTCCTCTCTTCCAGCTAAGATTTTCTTCTGAAGCTCTTGGCCACCATAAGCAGCAAATACTGGATTACTGTCTTCAAGATGCAGGATCTCAAGACCTGATCAAACAAAGCAATTCCTAAGTGACAGCAAATTGCTGAAAACATGCCCCAATCCTTCCCTAAGCAGTGAAGAATAAACCAGAACCATGAGCTTCGAAATAAGGTTAGACAACTCCACTTAAGGGACAGCATCTTACACATAGTCTCAGTTTACGGGTGCCATGTAGTCAAAAACCTCAAACCTATTGTTCAGACCTTTATCACATTTGACTCCAGTTTCACACATCTGGCATTTGAACTCCCAAAGGTCCCCAGGCCCTTATGCAAGGGTGACTCCATTTGTGACGGACTGATAGTCTGATAGTCTTTACAGACATCAGATTCAGTAGTTTTTGTGTCCAGACTGCAGTGTAGTACTAGCTTCTAGACATAACATTGCAAAAAAAAAAAAAAAAAACCACACTTTGTAAGAAAAATTAGCTACATAGAGCTGTATCATAAGCAGGGTCTAACAGCCTTTCTAGATAAATAAATGTCAACTATCAAAATGCTGCAATACCTTCAGTTTGCCCTTCTCACACATGCTCTCAGTAAGTACATTTCATGATGAAAATGCTGGGCAAAGGCTTTCATCTCCACAGCATAATATGCTATTTAAAGGCGACAAAATATTTCATGACACAGAAAGCCCTAACTCTTCTACAACACACAGAATTGTGTTTTACACTAAGTTATTTCTACTTTTATTCAAAAGAATCTTCCACAGAAGCAATAGTTCTGTTACCAAGATATCAAGATCATCTTGCTCCCATTTCACACCAGTTTTACACTTGTATCTTGTTGGTGAGAATGGTCACCTTCAAGGTGACAAACAGATGCCACTGAAACCTCTAAGAAGAACTAACAAGTTACCTACTCACCTAAAACAGAATCCATGTTGAGGAAATCACATATTTACTACAGTTATTAACGGTCTATACTACTGCAGCAGGAAAACAATTCTGTTAGAGTTGCTCTGCACTGACAAGTCATGTTCCACATAATCGTTTCTTTCTGCCACTGTATCCTGGTGATGACAGCGGGATGATGATCTCCCAGGACTCAATGCTTTTAAAGGTCTTATTTAAAATAGGAGAATGTTTATTTTATCTGCTAGCTCTGCTCTTGATAGAGGCCAGACTAAACTGCACAGAAGAATAGCTGCAGTTGAAGATAGACATAAGGAAGCAAGTAAAAACAACACGAACCTGACTGACAGTTCCATCTAACTCAATACTGACAGAAAACTTTTCTTCTACTACTACTACTTCAGCACTGTAGCAGCTGGCATTAGCACCACATAGCAGAACCATAAATAACACAGGTGGTGAAGGGGAGAAATGAGATTTAAAAAGCTATTACAGCATAGTGATGCAGACTGCATACAAACTGAGCACAACACCATTTCCCCACCCCAGCTCAGGGCACACTACCACGACAACCACATTCCCTTCAGGCTGCAGGAGAGTCACATAGGGTATGAAGCAGAGGGACACAACTCAAATTCCAAAGTTTTTTCAGCAATAGAGCAGAACCAGCAGTGTTCCATTACTTCTGGCTTGGGCCAGTCTAGTGGACAGTCCCTATTTTACACCACATACATTCAAATTAAACCATTTTCCTTCTTGCCTAAAGATAACATACGTGCTTCATAAAAGTTTGTGGTTAGAGTCACTTAATAGAAGGCAAAAGTTAAAGGTTTTATCATGTTTGACTCCACAACTTGAGGGCTCTGAATAAAACAAATTTCAAACAGAAATGCATTTTGCTTTATTATACTTAATCACACAAGTGAAACATACATGAAAGGTACAGAAGATCAAAAAACCCAAAACTTTTACAAGACAAAACCAAGTAAATTGTAAACCAAAGACAAAGTCTATCTGCTGACCAGGTATCTAACGTGCATTAAATGACTGGGTTGTAAGATGATTCATTTTTTGGATCTACAGAGGAAAATGTAACACTCTCCCTAAAAAGTGTTCATCAGACAGAATCAGTCACTGGTAGTTATGTGGGAGTTTTTCAGTAACAGGTTTCAAATAATTGTTATAAATTACATTATCACAACAGACTCACAGAGCTTTCGTCTCACACTTTGCTACGCAAGAAAGACACTCTAATTTTGGTTAGAGTTGCATAAACACAATCAAGTTACCCAGAACCAATGTACATCCCTCACTTAAAGCTCTCTCTGAAATGGTAATGTCACTACTTTTTGTAGAGAAACTTCCAGCTATGAAGGTATCTCAGTATTGTAACACATTATGTTAATCTCTATAAATATTAGATGTATTGCTCTTAAGAGCAACGCTTGACTTTTTGCACCACTGCCAAGTAAAACACAGTAAATTTCTGAAGTGCAACCTGTTTAAGGATTAAACTTACCTACATCTACATAATGCTTTGAAAATAGTTTTAGTGTGGAAAATTGCTGAACTAAACTCATGCACAGCAGATACTCTAAGTTTTTGATACAAGTCAGAAGAGAAATTAGCATAAAGATTAAATCTTACTTTGGCCTCACTAGGTACACCTCCTACACTTCTTCCTTCAGTACATACAGAGAAGGATGATACCATTGCTTGTCCTGGTTGGCAAAATTACCCTTTCTATTACACTTTCTATGCACTTAGATCTGATTAGCTGTAATCAGAATCCAAGCATTCATGCACAAGTCACTTTTTGGTCCTTGTCGCTTTGTATGAAATAGTCAAAAGACGAATTTGTGCATAAAGTGAAATTAAAAAAATTTCACCCCCAAAAATATTGAGAGGAGATACAAACATGACAAATGTTTTCTAAGGGTCCTTATCACTGCTAAAAGCTGACACGACAGTAACAACTAAACACCTGTCCTATGCTGGAGCTAGCTGTCCTGGATGCTATTTAAAACATAAGACAACCACTGTCACTTATAGAGAAATACAGTGTTCTAATAACCAATTCTCTAATGCTTCTCTTCACAAAAATATTCCCAAAATTGTAATATTTAATGAACTGTCTTGGCATCACTATCAGAACCAGCTGGTAAGGATACAGAGGATAACCCTGATAATACCTGGTAGATGCAAGTATAAGGAATGACAAAAAGCTTCATCATAATCCTGAAAAGAAAGAAGAAAAGCCAACAGATTAAAGAGATTATATCAAGGTAGCAGGAAATGAGGCATAAGGTTCCTCTGAACTTCAGCATAGCCTTTATCCATATGATCATTTTTTACTAACTTGGTTATTGGTTGCAGCATTCAGAAAGGTACTGACAGTGGTACAGAAATTTTGACTTGATTTACAGACACAAAAGAATTTACCTTTTCCTTAAGATAATGTAAGCTATTGACTCTTTGCACCATTTTTCACATCCTTAATAATAATTGGCATTGAATAAAGTCAAAAAAGCTGCAAGACAGAACACTGGAAAAGACGATGGCAATACCAGGACTGCTTTGGATTACTCTGTGGATGCAAAGATGCTTGCAACATTTTCATCCTAACGCTATAAAGAAACACAGTGTAAGCATCAATCAGTAGGACACCAGCAGGGAAATGGAATGATACTGTGGATCTCTCCCAAGTCTCATTTTTATGATTCTAAATGTAGTGTTTTCTACCTGAATGCAATTTTTTATTCTCCCCCACTGTGAAGACACAGTTTCCTGCATTGTGCAAGCCTGTGGAGCAATGGCTGCAGCGTGGAGAAACACAGATCAGCTCACTCCCTTACTGGTACATCCAGTACCAACCAGCAGGCTTAACCCTTCATTCATCTCAGCCTGTTAGCTAATGTTCTGGCATCAACCACAGACCTGCAGAAACCATGCTGGAAATATGTTAACAGCAACCACATTACTTCATACTGTGCAACCTGTGAATACTCTGCCCTGCCAATATTTTCGAAATATTTAGATTATTTCTCAGCCCATTTATTCACATCCAAATATATCATGAAAGCAAATCCATGCATTTGTCTAGTTGGATGTCATCATAAACCTATAATTACTATAACAAACCAGACAGATCTGTTTTGCTTTTTAACTGCTGCAAATGATGTCACAAGTCAAATCCCACTAAAGCTCTTCTTGAAAGTACAATGTAGAAATTCCTGTTTTAACTTCCTGACATCTTACAGTTTAGTAATTCTTTTCATACATTACAGTTAAATTATTGTATATTCTAATTTCCAACTTACAAGCAAGGACTGCTGTTTCACTTTAATTGACCAGTTGTGTAAGAATTTCTCATAGAATGTAAATGATTCTAAATCCATAACAAAACCAACAAAAAACCCCTTTATTATCAAACCTGCATGGTAAGTGGATTGCTCTTCAAATTTGCAATAGCCATTATCCAACTGAGTTAGGAATGCCTAGAAAGGCCAGTTCCATCTTGGGGATGGAAATCATTTCTATGTAGAACTTTGAAGATATATGACCTTATATTGCCTAACCCACTCAGAAGCTAGTTTGGGTACAGAAGGTTATTTTTAGCAACAGTCTATCTGTTTAGCCAAGCAGCATATGCATTACACAGCAAGAACACAGCAATGCTCTTTTACTATCCAGGTTACTCTGCTGAACAGTTAACACACTGCCTGAGCTGCTGTATGCAGGCAAAACCATCCAAGTTCTGCACTTTAGCTTCTCAGCTGGAAAAAGAACACCAATTTAACCAGCCTGTAAACAGAAACACTACCTCCCACATTCCCAACAAGTTGTAATGCTAAATAATAATAGAGGACGCAAAAAGAAAACAAAGGCATGCGGAAGAGGGCTTCCCACCAGACGTGATGGGCTTGTTTTAACTTGTTTTAAACCAGCCCTGCACGGATGGTGAGAGGAACCACCTTGGCCATAATGCCACGTGCAGTAATGCCAGCACCCCTGCTCCAAGCAAGGAACACGTGGCACCCATGAAAGACACACAGAAATCCAGAACTGCTGAGTCCAAAGCTGTTCCCACTACCTTTTCCTGCTTGGTAGTAACAGAAAATATGAAAGATGGAAACATAGTACTAAAGGGTTTGTACCACAGGGAAGTACATGACCAGGAGGGCTTCAAGGCACTCCTAGACCAATTGGAAGGGGTCGGCCGTATTTCTCTTCTGTCCCCAACTGCACTGGAAGAAGTCCCTGAATGTCTCTTAGGGGAGAAGAGACCTCACTGCAGAGCTCCAGGAGGAACATTCTTGTAAAAAGGCCAGCTTTTCAATGAAGTCAGTTGCTTATTACCACTGTCAGGCTTCTATTTACAATAAACCATGGTAGCTGATATTGTTTTTGTCTTCTAGCATGACAGAGACAGAGCTGCTGCTGGGAAGAAACACGGAGTTCTCCATTCCACACCTGGCAGTCAAGGGTTGGAGCAAACAAAGCAGCTATCTACACTGAATTTTCTCTGTGTCCTTACCCATCTGCAGATAAGCTGAGCATTTCCCAAGCACCTACACCGGCTTACATGGCTTTGAGCAGCACTTGTGAAAAACGGTACTGCCAGCTGAAGTGCTGCCATTTAGATGAGAAAATTCTTACCACTGTTCAAGATGTGAAAGAGGAGGTAGCCAGTACATGCATGTGCAAACCAAGTAGTTAGAACTAAAGAAAATATTAAAAGGAAATATTAAAACAAACAAAAAAACCCAAACCACAGTACACAGCCACACAACCCTGAAAACTCGAGTTCTGCACAGGTAAAAAGACAGGCCTGATCCATCATGAACAGCATTTCAAATCTGACAAACTCATCTGCAAGCAGAGGCAACTGTGGGCATATCAAATACTTGCAGCTGACAGCATACTGAAATGGGGATAAGTAAAAAGGTTGATGTTTTGTATATATAAAGCTATCTATTTATAAACTACAGAACACATGTACCCTTCAAAATTAATCAACAAACAAGTGACTAAAAAAGCCCAATATTCAGACCACATCTTTGCTGTCATGGGGAAACACCCTAGTATTTTGAGTTGCCACTTGTATGTATTTAGGAATACTAGCAGTGGTTAGTTTAACCTCTGGTGCTAGCAAACTGCATCTTTCATCTTAATCAAAGTACTGGGAACATACACCAGAATATGGTTTCAAAACCAGTTTCCACAGATCTTAAGCCCAAAAAAGCTCGAGTTCCTTCTGAAGTTCTCCATAGTTCTGGGTAGCTAAAAGCCATCAGAAGAAAAGCAGACAACAGATCAATGTGCATGAAGAGTCAAGGGCAGAGAACAGCAATACTGGGATCCTGCTCTGCCACAAGAAGCTCCGACAGACATGAACTCCATGTGCTAGGCCAGTACCTAAACGATCACTTGACCAGGCTGCAATACCAAATACTGGAATACATTTTTCTGTTTACAATTTAGTGTTTCCCTACTCCACTGTTTAGCTGTTTAAGAGTCTCTCTCAGCAAACATTATTTTGCAGTTTGGCGGCAACAGCAGCTCACCCCTCCCTTCCAGGCTGCCTGGACAGGTGCCCAGTGCGCCCTTCCCATCCGATACGCTGCATGCCAAGGAACAGCTTAACTGGTCACAGCCCACTTGGGCAGCACCAGGGCACACATCTGGACATCTGGGCTAGCAAATAACTTGACAGATACAAATACTACCCTGCTAAACATAAATGGACATTGGGTGAGGGACGTGAGAAATCGATCAAAAGGATCTGACCAATTTCAGAGCAAGCTATATCCTGCTTAAGTTTTGTCAACCCAGCATAATGAAGAGAATCCACAGCATCAATGTTTTAAATCATGAAGCAGATCTATTTAAATTGCTTTGGGGAGGGCACACAGCATCATTAGAATTTAGAAAAACAGATCCAGATGCAGCTGTTCTATAAGAACTGTTGCCAAATCCATCTTGCAAGCGATTCTCCAAAACCAGACTGGCCGTGTGGTTTGTTGTTGTTATGGATTATTACAGCACACACGGAGGCAACTTGCTAATGGTTAGCTAGACTGTCTCTCAGTCAGTGTGAAAAAAGGGATTTGGTTTTCAGTTACTGAAATAAATAATATTTTTCAGCATGCTTCTTGCAACACACAATGCTTCTTAATCTACAAGTGGAGGATATTTACAAAAGGATTTTTGATGTGTATCTCTTACATGCAAGTATACACTAAAAACAGCACCTCCTGCATTTCAGGGCACCTGTTTGTTTTAGCACTTGAGAGCTCAGAACAGCTACATGCTCAAAAGAGCTTCCTCAAGTTAACAGAATTTTATTTTCCCTTTTTTCATGAACACAAACCTATGACACAACTGCTTGTTCACTGGCTTATGCCTTTTTACTATGCACAGGTACTTAAACCAGCTAGTGTTAAAAAAAACCAACAAACAAACAAACAAAAACCAAAAAGAAAAGCTTTCTGTTTTTCTTTAGTTCACTTTTATTACCATTATGAGAGAAGTTACTGCACTTCACTAACAGTCTAACAAGGACTGGACTATAAGTAAACAATTATAGCATGACCAAGCTAGAGAGTTACCAAATAGTCAAAGCTAGGCAAAAGTCAGAGCCATTAACTCCCTACCAACAACTGCAACACAAAAGGACTTTCACTTCTAGTGGCCATGTTTGAAACAGAGCAAAGTTTTCACATGCAGTTTCACAATTTACAAGCACAGCACCATAACCACATCATTGCTATTTCATTATTATTACTTTTTTTTTTCTAGTGCATGTGCTCTTTTAAGTTCAGATATTGTGTTCTAGGAAAAGAAGCTGCACAAGAAAGAGGTTTCTTTCACCAGTTCAGTAATTCTAAGCATTTCTACAAAACTAAATAAGATACAAGCCAAGTAACAACACTCAACCTCTTTCTCCTGGCCTACATAAGTTAAGAAATCTCCACTTTAGGGGGCAACCCTAATACTATATTATACTGTAGAAATACTTTCAGGAGGTCACTACCCAACAGGGTCAGACAAAACACTGCTGGAGCCCATTTTCAATATCGTAGTAAGAAAAAGAAAATATACAGACATATTGACCCCCTTAAAATTCTTAACTCCTTAATAAAAAAAAAAAAATCCAATAATTTCTACCATTAGTTCACGAGTAATAATAGACTAAGGGCAAACATGGTTGGCTGTAGGGAATCTTTTTCCTACCATTTAAACCTGCTGAAAGAAGTTGCTCGAGTTGGTACCAAAAATGGCTCATGGCCCAGTAACCATGTGCACAGCAGGACTGGCACTAGGATGAAACCCCCAGCCCAGCAGAACCAGGGGCTCACAGGCAGCTGAAACACAATTTGGGGCTTGAAATTCAACCCTGTGATTTTCAGGAAGCTTGACAAGACTACTGCAGTGCTGCAAGCATGGACCTCTCACTATCAACCCTCAGAAATATTTAAAATTTATTTATCCAGCATTATTTAAAAACACATAAGGCAATAAACCAAGTGTTGAATTCTCTTTCTGAGCAAGGGACATAATCCCTTTTTTAGATCAAATGCTGCTACCTAGTGACACATGGGTGAGTGGTAAAGGCCTAGAAAACTGACATCTGACAGCTATTAACAAAAGCCAAAAGGAAAGCTTTAACAATGATACCATAAATAAAATGTCAGTCTTCAATGTAACCAGTTTTTTACCAATACTCTGGGTGTTAAAAGGGCAGTTCACTTGCCTCCATGCTGTTAACCTAGATCAGAGCAGGGGAGCGGGAAATCACTGTCACACACAGCTTTCAGAACAGAAGTACACCCAAAATCACTCTCAGAAGATTTACATTACCAAGTATTGACAGCTAAGTCAGGAGAAATTTAAAGCAGAAGTTTAAAAAAGTAAAGGAGTCATTTCCTGAAAGAATCTAGTAATCACAGCAGCTTACTGTAGATGCCTTCTTGGGAAATGCACTCACTGGCCCTTTTCCCTTTTACTGCTTGTCAAATGTCTTTGATGCATTTTAGTTACATGGAAAGCACTCGGAGTACAGACTACCTAGTACACAAAGGTTTGCACTGAAGTTAACCTGCACAGCTCACCATTCCAAAAAAGATGCTGACAACCTGAACGGCTGCGTGTACAATCCACTGTTAATTTCCATTAACAAATTAGGTGTACACTTCAGAAATGCAAATGTCAAAGAACATGCTGTAACTTTTCCTTTTTCAGAAGGCATACTAAGTACTTAAAAGCAAAACGGTTACCTTTAGATGATGTGTTTGAGATACAAGAAGCATTTAATGAAAGCTTAAGCTGCTGATAAAAAGATCATATACATCAATCTCTACCGACCCCCCTGTATCTGTTTGAGTCAGTAAAACTTCTCAACAGGTTGCCTCTCAACACAGTAACTAACTGCTTGCATGGCATCTTACTACCTTCAGGTATTGGGAGGGGAGGATGTAACGAGAACATTCTTGTATTTGAAATCCTTAACTTTCAACTGTTTTTTCTTCTTTTACACTTAGACAAAATGCCAAAATCCTGCTATATTACATACACAATATGCTTAACATTATTTTTTTTTCCTCTTTGCATCATTGTGCTTTACAATAAAACAGAGAGCCACTCCCTTCCACTTAATTTTTAAAATCCTTAAATTATTTACAATTACTAAGAGGCTAAAACAAAAAGCCAACAAAACCAAAACACTGAAACCCCACATCATTATGTCTAAGGCAGCAGCACTCTTATCTATTTATGCAACTAAAGTAAACATATGAATTCGTTTTTGACTATGTAGTATTAAAGTAGCAAGCTGAAAAACATGAAATATTCTTCTGTTCAATAGTACTTCTGCACTATAACATTTATTTTTGTAAAAGGAGAATCTTTGTCCCACAACTCTCAGTCAAGCCACTTCTCAAGTGAGCAGACAATGTATTTCAACAGCACTGATTATGTGGCCCAGAATTTGCAGAACACTACTTGCTAACACAGTTGTCACCACATTTTGTAACTTTGATAACAATAATCTTCAGCATTGTAAACAGGTTCTACCACATCTATCTGTAGAGTAGTTTTTCACCCTCCCCGAACTGTAAGAACAAGTCCTCTGCTGAACCATGGAGACAAAAGTTATTGTACAACAGCAAACTTGGCATTTGCTGCATAGAGAGAAAGTTTTAAATACGTGTTTCTATTTCAAAACCCTGTATTTGCCCTTATGTTTTCTCTTTTGGAACAATCCCCAGATTATCAAGTTTCATTCAACTACTGACTTCTTCAAAGTTTAAAATATACATCTGTAACTTTTTTAAAAAATACATAAAGTAAATGCAAAAACAAGCTTAAATATTAACAGAGCTTGGAATAAGTCCCAATGTACCTTTAGGATCTGAGGTTGTACAGAATAAGGTCTCATTTCTTAATTCAAAAATCAAGAATTTAACTTCCTTACCTACCATCACCTAAGAATCATATCCACTGTTAACGCTGGGGTGTCCTTATTTGACATCTCCTGCTAATAAATACCCTTTAAGAACAAAAACTTGCATGCCATTTGTTTGCTTGGACACCAATTCCAACATTTTCTTACAGATACCTTTCCAGAAAATTAGATCTGCAAGTGCTAAACACTTCAACTCTACCTCAGCTATGTGCCATGCTTTGACCCTAAGCTTTCCCTTTAACACCTCTAGTCCTCTCTGCTGAAGGCAAGCCCCCAAAAATGCTGCAAGGGTACGAAACCAGTGTTTGTACCCTGCCTTTATCGATCTCACAGGGCTTTTAGGAAGATAAACAAGATAAGCCAAGCTATATCATATCACACCTCACCTGAGATTGCAGTTCCATCTCTTCACTGCTCTGAAGCCTTCCTGCACCCACCAACCTCAACAGTGAAACCTAAAAGTCATCCTACCTTTTGAGTATAACAATCATTTTGACAATAATAATTTTTGTAAACTAAAGGGTTTTATGATACTATGGACAGATCTTCTTTTAGGCCAGAGACATGTCTAATTACTACAGTTAAGGCTCAGACCATGATTTAAGGGAAATAGAATGGAGATCTTGCTGAAGAATGATGTCAACACTGCATCTAGTGAAAACTTGCTTCTAGGTGAAAAGATGCTACTCTCTCTCTTTCTAGATAATACAACAGAGGAAACTGAACCAGCTTTTCCAGCTCCAAACTTCTATTCACAGGTTTTTATTTATCGTTTTAGGGACTTCCTCTATATGGGTTTCCATGCAGAGTAAAACTCAAGACACTCCAAAAGGCACAGAGCCAACCTGCATTCAGAAGCAAGAATTTGGGACTCAGGCTCACAACACTTCGCTTTCACTATTGTTTTCAACACACTTGGCATGGCACTAAAACACTTGGGAAAATATTATTTAACAAACTGAGCTGATATACAACACATTTAACAACACAGGAACTCTTATCTCCCACGAGATTAGTTAAAAGTATTTAGATTATCAAGGTTAAAAACTGCCTTCTGAGCTAAAGAATCAATTCCGTTCTGCATGTTGATGGCTGCATACAAAGCAATTAATCCGTAGGATCTCAGCACTGATTGCACTGCCGTTTTTAAGTACTTCCCTTCTTTCAGACAGCCATCTCTAAAATAGTTCAATATACAAGTAACTTGGGATCTGAGTATTTAAAGTCTTCTTATTTCAAGAGAAAGAGGAATTTGAAATCTCAGTTCTGAAACAAATTCCTGTGTTGTGGGTTTGAGTTTAGACTCAACTTTGCTCACTGTACTAACCTCATCTGAACTTAATGTTAGGCACATCACAGCCTCAGATACAGTGTTTCTCAGATACACATTACCACTTACAGTAACTCCTAGCAGAGCCTGAGTTAGAACTTAATGATGCTTTTGGAACGACTTGCATCAATTCAGCCAAAAGACAGTCCTTGATCTCTGGTTAAGGATACAACAGGTCGTTTTGGTTATCAACAACTATTGTACTGATGCTTCATGTCAAAACTCGAGTTACAGCGGATTCCCTTAGCAGGGACAAAGTCGATGCCAGGACGCGCTGCTCAGCAGACTCACCCATCACTTTCTTGCCGTGATGAGCAGTTTTGCCTTTTATAAATACCGGTGCCTATGCACGTAAGTATTTCAAGCGAGGCGAGAGGAAAAACATGCGGCTGTCTTCTGCCGAGCTACTTTCAGACAACAGCTTATGTGCCACATGTATCTCTGGCAGACCAGTCACATTATCCTCCAAAATACAAAATAAGCGAATTTCACAGGAAAAAAAAATAGCACCTTATGCTCGCAGCCGCCAACACTCGCGGTTCCGCTGGTTTTTTTACCACAGCATCAAGACTTCGCAGGCGACTCGCTCCGAGAACGACGAGGAGTTTCACGGGGCGAGCGAAGGCTCAGGCGGAGGGCGGCCCCGCCGGGGCAGGAAGCGCCCTCCACCCGCCCGCCCGCCCGTCCCGTCCCGTCCCGTCGCCTCACGGCGCCCCGGCGGAGTCACGAGTCGGGGAGTTTCGGGCACTTACGTAACGCCGCGGGGCCGCCGCCGCTGTTTCTCCCCCTTCCCGAAGTCAAAGTCGCTTCCGAGGCCCCCCAAGTCCCTCAACGCCCTGGGACAAGCCAGCGCCCGCCACCGCCGCTTCCTTCCCCAGATCCTTCCCACTCCGCTGCCTCCCTCCCTCCCGGCGGGACGCGGCGCTGCCCCAGCCCCGCAGCGGGACAGCGGAGCTCGACGCCACCTCTCGCCGGAGGAGCTCCATCTCCGCCAGGCAGCCCCCAGCTCCCAACATGGCCGCAGGAAAGCGGCCGGAGCCCCGGCGGAGAAGGGCTCCGTGAAGAAAGTTTCCCTCTCGCTCCCCCGGCCGGACCGAGCCCCCCCCCCCCCCCGCCCGTAACACGGCCAGCCCGCGCTCCTCACCCAGTGCACCCCGCTCCGGCCGCCGCCTGCCCCGCTCCCCGCACGGCCGCGGTCATACACCCCGCGCCGGGGGACGGCCTGCAGGACACCGCCCGGCGGGGCGGGGCCACCGCCATCTTGGGCGGGAAGGGCTGAGGCGGCACCGCCCTCCCTCCATTCCCTCAGCACCGGGCTGGCCCCGAGGGCCGTCCTGCGCGGGGAGGGCAGAGCGGAGCGGGGCTCCGTTCCTACCCCTCGAGTGGCACCTCCTGGAGCAGGGATACTCCAGACACGAGACTATTGCCTCATGGGTTTTTTGTTGTGTTTTTTGTTGTTTGTTTTTTTTTTTTTTAAACCAGCACGTTTCCATTCTTTGTGCACTATCCCGTGTTTATACTCGTGCTCTTGGCTCTTTAAGTACGGTCTCCCAACTGTAATTCAGTGTGGACACGTTTTTAACTACCTCTCTGTACTTAAAGTTTTATACAGCGCACGGAAGGGAATTAGCAACATTTTTCAGTCTGAAGAGTTGCCTGGTCAGCATGGAGAAAGTGTGGCAGGTGTGCCAGAACGGCTCCCACCAGAAACGCTGTCAACACGAGGAGCCCCTTCCATCTTGTGTTAGCATTTTTAATGTCTACACATCAATAGAGCAAAATCCAGACCAATATTTTCCAAATCTAGCCAGCTACTCGGTAGCTAACCTGATCCTTCTAAGATTTCCAGCCACTGATGGATGGTACAGAGGGGAAAGGTGGCTGGGGTGTTCTGGGGAGCTGCGGAGAAGAGGGCACAGCACCATGCTCTTTGTAGTGTCACACTGGTGCCAAAATCTGTGCTCTGGAAAATGGCCCAAGGGGCTTTCTTTTTTAAGAAAATTTCACTTACGTGCAATATACCGGTTTCATTTCCCAAATTTCACATTATTGAGCAATAATGTGATTGGCTTTTTTTGGGGAATAAAAATAGTTTGGTGGTGGAGTAATAATGAACCCACTGAACTTTCTGAATTTCATCTGAATTTTCCGTCCCTGTTCAGACAGGAACACAGATAGATACGAGCCATATCACTGAGCTGGGTCTCTCCTGGTATGGAAGATGGGCACAGGGAAGGGACCAGGACATGGAGGGCTGAGCAAGTGTGTCCACCCCCCCTACAGCATGGCAGCCTGGTCATCTGCTTCTCCCCAAATCCACCTGGTGTTCAGCCTGAGTTGTCCTGTGATTATTCTTAGTGTACTAATTTATATAAGGTGTGGACCAAGCTCTTTAACCCAAGGTTTTTAGAAACAGGTGCTTGTGGCAGTTTAAGAATTCCAGGTCTGAGAGTGTGTGCAGGATGTATTTGTCAGGTGCTTCATGTGTAAAGAATTTTGGCACACCCAATGTTTAAATTGGCCACCAGTGCCTTCATGTTGGGATTGCCAGCTGCACAGAGATCTTCACACCAGAGCATCTTTTATTTATGGGTTGGGCTGGTTCTTGTGAATCAAAATGATCAGTTTATGTTGTGACCTGTGGTAGATTTAATTTGCCCTCTAAATCGATTATTCTTGACATCAGAAGCAGCTTCATGGTTAATTAACTTTTCTTTCATGCTTACAAAATAATTTTATAACGTCAGGTTAAGATACAGCAGAAGGTTGGATGCAGGCAGAGTAAAACAGTCCTAGTGTTTCTGCCTGTGTGTCCACGCCTTAATTCTCTTCGTTAAGTCCAAATTGACATTGTTTTCTGAAAGGTTTGCAAAGCATTACAGCAGTGATGTGCTTTTTCTAGCACATATAGTCATGGAATATCAGCACAAGACTTTAACTCCAATTAATAGAAGAATAAGCAACCTGGTGTCTGAAGAAGACTGTGAACTAAAAATGACTTAATGCTATCATGCAGAGCAACTTCAGTGCTATGAAAGACTGCCATAATTTCTTTCTATTGTCTTCCTATAATCTTCAGAATTCTTTTCTTCCTCCTAAATGAAGTATTTTTTTTACTGTGTTCAGCTAGAGGGGAAGATAAACCTTGTAACAGTGTATGTTTGCAAACCCTCAAACACTTTTTCTTAAATCGCTCTATAAAAAAGTAAATATTTGACCTAATTTTTAAGTAGTGTTGAAAAACTTGGCTAAGGGTCAGTGACTCTTGCTTTGTGCTCCCTGTACTGAAATGGCATAATGATCATGTGTGCTGGTTTCAATGGAGTTTTTTGTACTTATCTATCTTTTGCTCTTACATATTAACTCTGTATCTTAGTACTGCAGATGCAGTCTTGCAAAAAAAATGGATTCTACACAGAAGACACATAGAAGGCAAAGGGTGGGAGACTGTGGGATGTCCCACTAAACAGAGTATACACTAATTTATTTTACTATTTTGTATAAGTAGGGTATTTCACATAAATTATTTAATTGCCATTTTAATTTAGCTGAAAAAACTTCTCTCGAAGCATAGTGCCATCTAAAATAACATTTATTTTTGCTGTTTAATTATAACCTTACTGTTATGGTTTTGCCACAGCTACACTTTAAGGGTGGAGGAAATATATTCTTCAGAAGACATGATATAGCAATGATATACTGCAATACATGTCCTATACTATGCTTTCTGAATTGCCTTATGATTTTTGAACGGTCACTCTTTACAAAGAGCTGTTTCAGGGCTTGCATTTTCACTTCAGATCTTCACAAGGATCACATGAAAATTGGAGCAAGTCTGTCTGGTGTTGAGCCAATGCAAATAGATGGTTCAGTAAGTATTTTACTTCATTGTGTCAGTGAGACATTTGCATTATTTATGAAAGCTTTCAGTAATGGGCTGTCTACAACTCTCTTGGCTTACAGGTTTCTCTCAAGCAATTTGAATATTGCTGTGAACTTTTCCTTTGTGCTGTCATATAATTTCTGATGGAACCTACCGAAGTTGTAGCTCTCTTTAACATAAAAAAATGTTTAAATATTGTTGGCAGTGTTGACGGGGTTTTTTTAGCAGCACTAAAAAGTAATTTTTAAAAATGGATAGAAGCCAGGATATCTGTAGGTTCAGAGATTTACTGTGTGGCAAGGCTATCCTTTAAAAGTGTCTTGGCTTTAAAAGCTGGAGTTGGTGATTTTTTTCAAGTTTTCTGTACAAGTGGACTTGGTTAGTTTGTAAGCGGGAAGGAATTATCTAGTGGTAGTCAACTGTAGTTTGTTCCATGGAAGTCAGTTCTCTCTCCCACCAACTCTCTTTTTTTTTTTTTTAGGTGCTCAAATATCAGTTTTACAATTGATGGGACTTGCAACTAGAACCTTGCAGCATATGTTGTCCTTGGGCTAA
The DNA here is from genome assembly GCF_025592945.1 of Manacus candei. NCBI lineage: Eukaryota > Metazoa > Chordata > Aves > Passeriformes > Pipridae > Manacus > Manacus candei. Next base: position 2,475,720 of record NW_026138067.1, on the reverse strand, counting down.
AATAAAATCTCTCTGCTTCTTATACAGATAAGTGAGTTCTGTGTTACAAAAGAAAACTAATATTAGAGATTTAATTCTTAGCTTTATATATTCTTGGTCAGCAAAACTCAGTCATGGCATATTGAAATAGGACTTTAAATTCTTTGCTTTCAGTAACTTTAAAAAGTATTACAAACAATAAAAAGAAAATCTGTGTTTTGTTTCTTTATTCATTGAAAATCTTTTTGAAGCAGCAGTGTATTGGCTTTTCTAGCTGACAGATGCAGAAATGCAGAATACCTTCCCAGCTTTAGAATACTTCCACTCCTTAGTCACCCACAAAAGGAGGCCAAATCCAGTAACTTTAAGCTTTTTAAGGGGGAATTAAATGCTTTACTCTCAAATATTGCCTTTTGTGAAAAAAAGAATGAATATTTATTGTATCATTTAAAAATGAACTGGTGATTCCTAAGTTAGCACAGTCGCAGATTCTGCACTAGAAGTTTGTTCTTGTTTGGCTCCAGTGGGTTGTAACCACCCTTGTTGGTTTGTCAGAAGTTCTGGAAGTGTCCTTCTGGGATGCTACTATCTTTTCTCAAGATTTTGTACATCCAAATTATCTTCTCGATTCATTTGGTGCCTAGTTGAATGGAACACTATTGACTTTTCTCACACTTTAGCTGTTATTGCTGTCTTATCCATGAAGTGTTCTGTTTAGGAGAGCAGAGTTGTGTGTTTTAGGGATGGGGGTTTTAATAGGTACTATTCCATTATGGGTTTTCTTATGTGAATTTTTTTCTTTTTTTTTTTTTCCTTTTTAAATTGTAGAGGTTGTCTATTCTATGGTCCACCAGGGACTGGAAAGACACCGCTTGCTTGTGCACTTGCTAATGAATGTAACAGAGACGACAGATTTTAATAGGACAAATTCCAACTACAGAAGAGACATAGCACCTCTCAAAGAGAGAACATTTTATAGATAGTCATGGCTTTAGATAGTCATTTATCGTTATAAACAATACGCTCTGAAGAGTCACTCGAGTGCAGCTGCTTCCTTGTACCATACATCTCCTAAGCAGTCAATACAGTTCGTGCAGCTGACACTACATGAAACAGCCTCAGCCTTGCTAAGCGGGGATGGAATTATCTCCAGAGAAGCTGTATTTCAAGGATCACACAATGGTTTGGGTTGGAAGGGACCATATAGAACATCTAGTTCCAAACCTGCTGCCATGGGCAGGGACACCTTCCACTAGACCAAGTTGCCCAAAGCCCCATCCAACCTGGCCTTGAACACTGCCGGGGATGGGGTACCCAACTTCTCTGGCCAAGCTGTGCCTGAACAGACACTGATCTAGCAGAAAGCGATGCAAATCTGCTGATTCCATAAACCTGAGATTTTATCTCAAAGAATGCAACACAGGGGCACAACTTAAACACCAAGTGCTGTCGCTGCATGTTAGTGTGCTTTTTCAGAGATTATCACATCTTTGGTAACAGAAGGGACTGTCTGAGAGACTGGTAATTTGTAACAGTCACTCTGCTATTCACTCTTGGGTTGAAAGGTAGGAGCTAACTGCTGTAACTTTGCTTGCTGATCTACTTCAGACTTGAGCAGCGTGTTCTGCCAGCAGTGCTGTAGGCACAGTACACATTCAGCTAATGGCTAAAGGTGAGCACCTAAGGATGCTTCCATTTTTGCCTGGCACAGCTGTATCTGGAAGACCTGTAGCCTTGGCTTCCAAAGACACATTTTCCAGGGCCCTGTATCGTGTTTCTAACAAAATGCAACCGTGGCTTTGCTGTGGCAGCTACTCTATAACAAAGTGGATTCTGTCATTCCCTGCTGTTTTGGAAGCAGCAGATCAGCAATTATGATTATCGATGTCATAGACTGATGAGCAGGAAAATATTATCAGAAATTTTAGCCTTCTTTTTTTCTTAAGTATGAAAAATTAACTCATTTTCTCCAGTTAAATCCTGAGAGATAAGTTCTCTGAAGTGCCACTTTTATCTAACAATACAAGAAAGTAGGGTGTATCTTGCACTATTCTGAACTGTAATTTCCTTTTTTTCTTCAGCAAGTGTTGCATTCTATCGCTGTGGTAACTGAGCACATCAGTGTATCTCACATGGCAAAACTATATTCTGTTCTTAACCATCAGGAAGATGATGACAAAACCTAATTAGTGAAGGTAAATTGATTGTCTAATAGCACTTTCTGTCACACACTCTTATGCATGTGCATTATGCCTATGTATGTGTGCACTGTGACCATCACACTTATTTAGCATTACTCTTTACTGCTTAGTTGCCTGTGTTATAAGACTTCTTCATTTCAGTCTGGAAGACATTTATCCCTATTGCAAAACCACTGTTGTATTTGGCATAATTGTTGGCAGTTCCAGCAGGAAAAGGCAGTGAGTCCACCCACACAGGCCTCTCAAAGCAGTCTGTCACTAGTCCTTCTCCAGAACCTTTTCAGGGGTAGGGGGCTGCAAAAGGAGGGCACTTTTCTCAGTCTGCTGCTTCATCTTTCTCCCCTTGCAGGCAGTCACACATGGTAACACTTGTATAGTAGTCATTCCGTTCTTGAAAAGAAATTAAGTATGAAAACATTACAAGAATTTGAGATTTTCCTCTAGTCTCACCAGACTCCTTTTAACTAGCATGGCCCAAGCATCTTAAATTTGACATGTTAGGAGCTTTCTGCCTATGACAGTTTGATGCGAATGAGTCAGTCCCTATAATGTGTTGATTTGGATAGGTTGTATATTCAGATCTTTGAATAAGTTTTGTCTTTCCAGATGCTTGTCCTGAGAATAGATAAAATTCTTTATGTCTCCTAGTCTGCCCTAAAAAAAAAAAAAATAGAGGAAGCCTCTTCTCTTTGGCCCTGTTCATCTCGATCTCTTCTTCCACATCCAAGAAAGAGCTAGAATGGATGCTCTGTCCTGATTGTGCAGCAGTGAGGATTATTTGATTCAGGAAGGCCATTCCTGAAAATGCACCTTTCTCTCATCTAGCATAATGATGTGTTTTAGCACGAGAAGGGATTTGTTTGTTATCTCAGGGCTCGTGAGCTTTTGTGACTAGACTTGATTTCTGTGGTTTTCTAATTCTACCTTTAGCTTAAACCAAAAAATATCTCCTATTCAGCATGACTGTGTGAGCCAGTCAGGAGCTGCTCTACTACATGAAGACAGAGATTTTAACAAGTACTTATTCAGAGTGCAGAAAAGAACAGTTCCAGCTTTCAATTGTGGCTCTTCAGGAACTGTCTTCTTTCTCATTGTTGAAAGTACCATTGATACGAGATCCACAGTCCTCTGACATAGATTCCTGCAGTCTCTCTAGCCTACTCTCTATTTTGGGTGCTTAAGGACACATTTGAAACTAGTGATCTAGAAAGATCTTGCGATGGCATAAGCCGAAACATATATTGCCTAAATATTACTAACAGCTGTATGTATGTACAGATTCTTGATCCTTTTGATGAAGAAGTAAACAGGGTTCTCAAGCTGTATTCATGCTGACTCCTGATTTGTCTTTTTTTTTTTTTTTGTCAGGCAATAAAGAAAGAAATTGCAGCCCACAGTTGTCTGTGATACTTGACTTGACATACACGAATGATGTACAGCTCCCACATAGATAAATTATGTTTAACATATCTCAGTAATTGTAGCAGCCACAGAAAAAAAGAACAGAAGAAAGAAACTTCTTTCAGTACATCAACTGAAACCAGGCATAATGCAACGCTGAGCCAGCAACACTTGGTGAAAACAACTATAAACCAGATTACAACAAAGAGGAGAAATAGGACATTTCTTATATGGCACCCACTTCCATCAAGAAATAAAAGGAGACAATACTAATGAAAGCAGACTACCTTGTTTGACAAGTATTTAATGCCTCCATTCACAACACTGTCCCTAAAGGAAGAATCAGGCATGGCCATCTGAGGGAGAGCTGTTCCCTGAAGGATATAAAGGAGACACAGATTGCCTATTAAAGCAGCCTCCTGTCATTTGCAATTCGAAATGCTGCTTTACTTTCTGAGGTCACTCAAAACTCTTTTTGTGACTGAAGTCACAACCTGAATTTATTTATTCCATATCCTGTTTACTAATTCACCGATAAGTCCTCCTTACCATGCTAACCAATCACTGCATCACATGGCTTCTTTCTACACAAGAACAAATCAGCTCATCCATTGATGCCTTTGTGAACACATTGTCAAGATTTGTTCTACTTCAAGCAAAGCACTGGCCTTGTGGCCTCGAAGGAAGATATCACTGTAGCAACTTGAGGTGCTGGTGATACTGCATGGTTTCCCTTCTCTTCCTCTTTACTGTACTGCACTCCTGCCAAAAGTTAACTTTACAGGAGAGTGATTCCTTTTGAGAAGACAGACAGGGCTGCCTCAATTATCCTGACTCAGCACGTTTGGAACAAAACAAGGACCAACTGCAGAAAGAGACATTTGTAATGCTTGCTCCAGAACACAAAATAAACAGAGCGAGTGCGCAGCTGGCCTGGTGGCAGCTACAGAGCCTAAGCCTTGGCTCGTCGTTTGGCAGGAAGAGCTGCAGTGCCTGCATAGGAATGAAACATTTTCTTTTCACCAGATCTCTTTGCCACATTCAAGAACACCAATAAGATACAGCAGCTGACTGGAAAAGAGGACAGAGCCTGTTAGGATTTCATGCTAAGAAAATAGCCATTATACTCCCAATCCAGTACATAGATTCTTCTAGGTTCATATCACCTCGATTACTGCACTTCCAGTAATACAGAAACCAGGATCCTGAGCTGAACAAATTCAAAAAGAAATTTCTTACTTGGGAATAAGAAACTGCAAAATTAACCAAGATCTGTATCACAAACCAACTTCAAACACGTAAAACAAAACCACCAAAGATTTCTACCATGCTGAAAGTTTGTGATTAAAAAAGCCACAAATCTTGTTCTCAGAAGTTCATTATGTAGCATTGTACACTGAAATACAGGATGTTGTTATGCAGCCAAGCATCTGGGGAGATTACCCGTGATTAAAAAAAAATCTCTGGGAAAAGCAGTTATTTAACAGAACAGGGATGACGGCAAAACAAGCTACCGGATTTGTGCAATTGAATCAAGCTGGATGTTAGGAACCATTATTTTACCATAAAACAAATCAAACAGAAATATTTACCTTGATCCTAAGAGATGCTGAGTACAAAGCTCCCAGCAGTTTTCCACCAAAAAACCAGAGCAGTATCCTTACAGACAGGGCGGTGTAAAATGACCTGAAGGGTTCAAGAATATGTTTCTTCGTAGTACCAAAGAAAAGGAATTCGGGGAAGCCACGTAGGAGGCTGTCCTGAGAGACATGGTAAATACCGAGCAAAGGGGATGTTGAACCCATGTTGCAATGATATCTGTGGGCAACAACAGAGAGACTAAAGGCCAAGAGGAAGACACAGCCAAGCCCAGAGCAGAGAGAAAAAGCCAGAGACAAAAACTGTATAGGGTTCTCTTCCTATGTTGTAAAGCTATCCCACTACCAACAGTCACATCAATGCTCATTCTCAACACACAGTTAAACTCTGCACTACAGCTGTATTTCACCATTCTGAAATGCTACATAAATACTACATAATTAAAACAGCTAAAGCTTTTCCTGACAGTTTTCTTGCATTCAAATATACATGTTCATTCTTCCAAGTATGAAGCATCATCACTACTTGGAAGAAGCCTGCTCCTTGTACTGAATAGAACTGCTTAGCTGATTTATAGGGCATTTACTGTAACTGCTTCTGGGCATAAAGCAAGCAGTTTTTGTTTGTTGGCTTGGTTATTGGAGGTTTTTTTTTTGCTTTTTTCAGTGAAGAGTGACAACTGTCAGAAGCATCCATTAGCACAGAATTTGTCCAAGAAAAATTCTGTCATATTGCTGTTATTACAGGAAAGACAAGAAAAGTAATCTCAGACAAGGACATATGACTTGGCAGACGTGAAACAGAGATATCAGCCTCAAATTCCAAGAACAAACTTAACTACTGCCAGCAAGCTGACAGCTACAGTTCATGTGCATCTGCTGTTTCCCAGAACTGCACTTTGCAGAAGCGTGAAGTTAGACACTTTGCAATTCTATCAAGTTGAGACATTAAAGAAAAAAACTCAGCACTCTGAACCCATATTAAAAAAAAAAAAACCCAAACTTTAATATGTTTTTCTCCAAGATCTAATATACAAATGCAACGGTAATAACGTACTCTTCTTTTGTAAGCTTGGATGAAATATATTGAAGTCCACTTTTTGCATGTTATGTAAAAAATCATCTAAAGCAACCTAGAAAAGAAGAAAAAAAGCTTAATCCATATGGTGCATACAAATAATTGGGCATTAAGTTTAAAAAAACAATACATGAAACCAAATGAGAAACTGCAAAAAGGCTTGACAGTTTGTGTTATTAAGTGGTAGTGTAACCATCACATTCCAAGCATATAAAAAAATCAGATTTTGTGAAGAGAAGCATTACCTTTTACTAGACCAAACAGCAAATTATAAAAATAGACAAGATTTGGGGCTCTTGCATCAGAATGGCAGTCTGTGAATATACAGACATCTTGGGTGAAATGATGTAGTTAAAGGAGAAGGATTAAAAGTGTTGATCAAAACTGTAAGGTTCCACAGTCAGGCACACATTATGATTGATCTTTGTGAGTTTTAGGTATTACATCCTCCCAAAACAGACACACGAAGCAGGAGTTAACCATGCTTAATTTGATACTCTTCACAAACATTAGCAGAGGAACAAGTCCATCACTTAAAGAGTGCATGATATCACACCCACCGTACAGAAAAAAGCAGGATACGCCTTCGCAGGAACTTTCTTACTGAAAGATCTAGCCTAAAAGTAAATGGGGTAAGGTGGGGGGGAAACAAAACAAAAACAAACGTACTTATCAGAAGAATTTAACATTTCAGATTAAACATCAAGTACTATGTAGAATGGTTAGAGGCAACAAACTGGTTTATGAGCTTCATCCCTTTTTATTTTGACATCCTGAATGTGTAACTTTTCCTTATGTGCAAGCCAGCACCATCCCTCACTGTGTACAAAAGCAGTTACACAGTAAGTATGTAATACTGGGAGAGGCCTGCTAAAATGTTACATATTATAAATCATGTAAATTAGCATCCCTTGTTCCAGCAAAGTCCCAAGTTGCATCTGGTTTAATAAACAATTTAACCTTTCCCCCACCCCACAACCCAAATAACTCTCTGCATGCCAATAGACAGAAATTATGGAAGACCAGAAATGCACTTCTCTCAGTGCATCTTTTTGGTCCAATGTTGCCATCAGCCCCAGCAGCCGAGTTGTAAATGCTCCCATTGCATTTCTGGGACTTCAAAATTATCTCAGTTCCTCAGTATTTACATATCACATCTAAAAAGCAAGGCTGAATCAAATCTACAATTTAAACTCGTGTTCAGCTCAGGTTCCTCTAACAGAGCTGAAGCAAGTCTTCCTGTAATGTTTATTTATAAACACAAAATCCCTCCTTGTTTTGCCTTTTCTTACAGGTTAAAACAAACCAACCCTTTACAAATACTGACAAGAGTGTATAAGTTTCTGATAGTTTTTCACAAATTTTTCCAGGCAACTGAGAAAAATCAGCCTGAAACTTTGGAAGGAAAAAATACTTTATCTTTTAGAAGGCAAATTATTTTAAAACTTTTTGTATGTCTATCTCTAAAAAAGAAAAATATTCTTCCCTGATCTAACATCTTGCCTTACTATTATTAATTGCAAGATGAAAAAAAAAAGTAGTCTTGCTTGACCTTCTTAACCCAGAATGGGTTGCACGTCATTCAGAAAGCATGTTATCTTCCTTGGTAAATTGAGCCCATAATGAGGTAGCATAACTGAGATAAATGCAAAAAGCCAGAAGGACACTCTCTTTTAACAAAGGGTGCTTAAGAGGAAGGAGGAGAATGTGTAAATGTATTCACAGGCTTTCAAAGGCGGACTGTGGGACTGACAGAATGTTTATTATATGTTTTTATTCTAATAAAACACAGAACTCCTAAGGAAAACTACAATCTTCATTATCTTATTTTGCCCTCTGCTGGTCATCAGTCCCTGACCACACTCCAGAAATTTTTCTGCCAAGATTAAGGGCCACATTACTACAATATGCTTCCTATAATATTGCTGAGACTCAATTCTGCATTTTAGGATTATATGTCTTCTGGCTGTGAAATGGGGCTGGTAACCGTTGTCCTCATCCTCTAAAATATGTGGTTTGTGTAACAAATGCTGAGATTGTCGAAACCTGTCTTCAGGTTTAAACTTTACCCTACTCTCTAATTCCAACTAAAACAAAGCATAAGTGGCTCAAAAGACACTCAGGCAAAACAAGATGGTGATTTTATACAGGAGGACAGATGCATTTAAAGGCACCAGCCCACTACATTCACCTGAAGTCTTGAAATACCCAGCAAACCTTGCCAGCTAAAGCCCATTTCAGCCATTAGGGGAGAAAGTACCTTTGTCCTTGCATTAACAAAGATCATCTGATTATTAAGGAGGCCAATATCCTGCTACTGCTGCCAGTTATAGCCAGTTCAAGTGCTTTGAACACTCTACAGAGATCCTGCACTGTCAACTATTCTTCACTGATGATGATGGAGCAAGTATTCAAAGAGGAATTTTTAAATTTTAATTAAGGTGATATAACCCATCCATTAACAGAAAAAGGGGAGAGGGTGCCAAGACAAACATTCAGTTGAATGAAATGCTAATGCTGCCCTAATCTGGTTTCCTCCTGTTTATACTTTTCTGTATAGTCTCCAATTACATGATCACATTGCATATTTTCCTCAGGACCCTCCCAGTGTATAACATGGGCAGGGCTCTAGGAATGCAGTGGGAAGAAAGGAGGCCTGTTCTCTTCAGAAGCTGGTAGGCATTCTGGAAGTGAGGGGACCAAGGCAGTATGAATTATCAAATTATCTGAAAGTTCTGAAGAACTGAATTCTCTTCCTGCTTCTGTCCCAAAGTATCCATACAATACCAGGAACCAAATTTTAAAGATGTAGACCATAAATACACATTACTCATTTCCATTCCTCCCATCCCTGATATGAGGCATTTCAGACCAGGCACTTGGCATTTTTGTAAGCCACAACTGCAACCAAAGTCAATGGGTTTTAAATGCTGTGCATTATGGGATAACGGGTGGAGAATAAAAGAAGAAAAATCAAAATATTTCATCTTGAACAAAGGTAGTGAACAGTTTTGATGTTGCATTTTCTTTGGCTCTGTTCCCTACTTCTAAATGGAATAAACAGTTTTCCTGGGCATGTGACCACAAAAACTGAGACATCAGAAGAAACAGTGTGAACAGGAATGCGTTAATGCAAATTAGAATTAGTCTATAAAAAATAAAGCTCAAGGCTACATAAAATCATAGAATGGTTTGGGTTGGAAGGGATGATCTGGTTCAAACCCCCACTGCCATGGGCAGGGACACCTCCCACTATAGACCAGGTTGCTGAAATCCTCATCCAAACCGGCCTTGAGCACTTCCAGGGATGAGGCATCCACAGCTTCTCTGGGCAGCCTGTGCCAGTGCCTCACCACCCTCACATTAAAGAATTTCTTCCTAGTATCTAATCTAAACCTGCCCTCTTTCAGTTTAAAGCCACTCCCCCTTGTCCAACATGCCCCTGTAAAAAGTCCCTCTCTGGCTCTCTTGTAGGACTCTGTAGGTACTGGAGAGCTGTTATAATATATACATACTATTAACATAAAATAAAAACATTAATCAATTAACTAACATCTGACTGAACAAACCAGAGATCCCTCATTTTACCTTCAGAAAAGGGCTCTCCTATTTCTACTGCAAAAAAATCCTGTGATCACAGGTAATGCTGTAATTGAGGATTATATCAATGGTGCAAATGCAGAGATAAATCTGGCATTTCTTTACTCTGAAATGGTATCTTTCCAGACTACCCTGACTGGAAGCACTGAGGGCAATACTTAAAGTATACACAGACATGTACTCGTAGACATAAGCAGCTCTTTACAGTGCTTCTTGCAAGTTTTGTTTTCCAGATGGAGGCAGACCAAGCATTGCTGATGAAACATTCTTTTGCTTTTGTACTATGCACCAACAAGCAATTCAGAGTGTAGCTAAAATAAAAACATGAAAGAAAAAATAGAGTAGAACTCTGCAGTCCTTCAGGGCTTATAATTCACTGTTCCAAGCAAATAAAGTCTTTCATAATTCACTTGGCTGGATGCCAGAAAAGATATAAACAGAAAGCACTTTTCCCAACTTAATTCTGGGCATGGCTGGTCATGCTAGGGAATGAATCCCCTCTCCCACACACACTAACCAGCAGTTAAAGGCAACATGCTCTGTTTTCCTGGCAGCCATTCCACCGTGCTGCAAAATACCATATGCAGAGGTGCTTTCTATGGTGCTGATCCCATGCTGGCACATAGCTGCATTTAGGAAAGTCTGCTTGAAGTTTCTCTTCCAGTAATAAGTCTCTTAGGCAGCATTTATATATAACAAATTGGACCTGGCTGTGAGTAAACTGCCTCCTGTACATAAAGATAAGTATAATATTCATAAAGAAGTAGTAATATTTAAAGGTTGGGGTTTTTTTAATTTAAACTTCCAAAATAATTAAAGGCAAAATATTAGAAATTAAGTATGCAGTTTTAAGTCATCTAACAACAAATGCGTAAGGAGACTAGCATCAGTTATGTTTATTTAAATAAATAAAAGGAAAGGAATCTTACATGTTCTAGATGAATATGGGCCTGGCTGGCAATGTCATAAATTACATCTCTCACATTTTTCTCTTGCTTGCCCCTTATGAAATCCTCTTGTGAAACTCCATGCTAGACATAGGAAGGAAAAACAAAATCAAAAAGAGAAAAAAACCACCATAAATATCAATTTTCCATTTTAACTTCTCAAAAATATGTTCCAGCAACCAAACTAAGGACAAAATACTAAAACAGCCTAAATGTTTTACTACTGCTCCCTCCTTTTTTAATTCCTTTTTTTTTTTTGGTCAATCGCTTAAAAAAATTCAAGAAATCACAGAGAACAGTTGGTACAGATTCTTTCTGCATGATTTTGCTCCCTAAATCTTTGTGGTCAGTAAGACAACCAAGTTAGATTTTAAAGTTTGGGGAATTTAGATCAGTTTAGATACCCAATTTTTAAAACCATGAACCAAGAATAGATATTAAGCAGAAGCAAGCCAGTAACAGCTAACACAAGAAGCCATGCTGGCTTTTGAAATCTTGGGATTGGTGTGCACCACCAGGCTTGCAAAAAAAAACCCCAACCAACCAACAAACAAAACCAAACAGCAAAAAAACAGATCCACTGGAAAACCACCCCTCCAAACCTCAAAAGAAACCAACCCCAACCTTATTCTTCTACTACAGATACCAGTAGACACAATATGGCATATTCAGAATTGCACCAGCTGCCTGTCCCTCTCAACAACAGCGAGGCATGTGAAAGCTGTATAAATGTAGGCTGGTGGGCTTCACAGGAGGTAGAGGCTCCAGGAGAACTCTGCAATACTTGCCAGCAGCTGAAATGCTTACAGGATGCTCAGTCTTCACGGAAGGGATGCAAGCTTTTTTTGGTTTCACTGCAAAACACCTTCCATGGCAAGGAATGACTGTGAATTTTCAGGCTATGTTTGAAAAGCTGAAAATTTGGAAGGCCTCCCATACCATGCAGTCCCAGAAGGGCTGCAAGCAGGGTGCAGCTCCTTTTTGCAGTCTTATAACCCTGACCTATATTAGCATCTACATTTTTTGCAACTACCTACATTACTAAACTTCAAATCAAAACTTTTAATCGTATTGAGATTATATTCAGAAAATACTAACACAGCTGCCTTAGTCATCACTATAATTGCAAAAATTTTGGTTAAATAGAAAAAGAACAGCATTAACATTTAGAAATAAAGACTGGAAATGAAGGAATTACAGTTGAGATGCTGCAGATTGAGCCACAGAACATTAATGAAAAATTCTGAGCTTTAATCCCATCCTACTTAAGTTGCACGATCTGTTAAATTCCAATGCAAATTAGGTGTATAGTTTAAATTGGAGGACTACACCATCTCCTACAGCAATGTATGGAATGTATGCCTATAGCTGTCAAATATGGAACAAAAAAACCCCAAAACCACCAGCACATTTATGAAAAGGTAACAAAGAGAAATGCAAGAAGATTGTTCAGAAATAAAATTTCTCACAGTGCTTCCTTTATGGTCATAGGAAAATTAAAAAAAAAAAAAAACAAAAACAAAAAAAGAAAGAAAAAACCCACATCCAACCCCAAACCACAAAACTGAGGCCCCATTACGTAGTTGCATTTTTATACATTAATGGAAAAATTCCTGAAAATCAAAATATTACATTTAATAAAAACAAACAAATAAAAGAAACAACCCCCCCCCCAAAAAACAAACACACAAAACCCAAAACCAAACAAACAAAAACCCAAAAAGAAACCCTAGACTTTCTTGAAGGTCACTCCTCTCACCTCCCAAAGGATACAAACCCATGACAATGGCATATTACTAGGCCACAGCAGAAAGTTAAATTAAAGAAAAAAAGTCCTGTTTCTTTCTGGCAGAATAAATCATGATCTCATATCTAGCACTGAGAAACACAGTTAGAAGAAACATTATACTGTTCAATTCCAGACAAATTGCTTCTCTCACCAACATACAAATGTCCATGGGAAGAAAGACCTTTTGTCTTGTACTGTGATACGGAGTTGCTCTTAAACAGGTAACTATGCCTTGTGCTTTCCCAATGTGACTGGCTGCATGGTCAGCATGGATGTCCCTCACACCTAAAATTGCAGAAATATTATGTTTAGAAACATGCAGTCAGACCTTTTGAGGAGTATGGTCTTCCCTGATGTGTATCACAGTCATACCTTAGGAAAGCTAAGTGCATTGGTCCATGACAGAACATTCTGTGCATAAATTGCCTTGCAATCTCATCTCAGAGGTGCAAAGCAGCAGGAAAAGTCATTGATTTCCACATTCAGGAGTAAGATGCCTATTATTTTGTTGCAGTGTCTGCAAAAGGTATACTTAGCAGAGCAGCACCTATTCAGATAGAACACATCAGTACACAAACTCATTTTCATTGATATGTCCTCTCCCAGGATAACAGTATCCCAAGAACTGTTTTTCCTGCCAAAAAAAGTCATTCAAGTGTGAGATTCCTGACAAGCATTAATCCTTATAATGTGGTTTCATGATTAACTGCAGCTGATTCATCATGGTAGTGAAGACATAGAGAATGATCCTACACTTCACCCCCCAAACCCATATTTCTGCCCCCTCCCTTGTGCTGTTTCCGGCAATGAGGAAAACTGAATCAGATCAGCAAAACAACAGTTTTAGTTACTGCACAGTCACACAACTGCGAGAACTGAAAAAGGGATCATAAAGTTGTAATGTTTTCACAGAACTGACCCAGGATAAAATGAAACTTAAAGGAAAATTGAAATTAAAACTCATAAAAGCTCTAGCAGAAGCAGCATTCCATGAAGAAAGAAATGAGGATACAGGAATGACAGTCAGTGAGCCTAACTAACTTCTGAAGATTGTACCAGGCATACCAGATTCCCAGCAGAAGCCTGTCTGGGCCTTCAATGGATCTCAAAAGCCTCTGCAAAACAGTGGCTATAAATTAACTACAGAGAAAGCAAAGTATGTCTTGGAGGAATCAATGGATAAAACTTACTGATACTGACTGGGCAGCTCAGGATTTACATATAACTAGGAATTTGGGGGGAAAAAAAAGCTCAGAGTTAGCAGTGACTCATGCTCAACCTGGGAATATATCCCAAAAGTGACATTCTTAAAAGGTTTAACAGAATTATTTAGTAGTATCAAACTCCTAATTACTGAGGCAATTAATCAGAGAGCACAACCATTGATATTTTTAAATGACAGGAGCTGAGAGGAGGTACGAGGACTTTGGCTGACACAATTACCAGTCAAAATGAGAGATAACCTGAAATCAGTAAGAATAAAACAGCACTAGTACTGGGAGAGATACACACACAGTGGAGACTGGTTAGGAATAAAGAATCTAAAAAGGACAAGAAATTTAGCCAACATGACCTGCAATGAAACCAGGTCCACCTAGTCTGGAAAAGATTGCTGATGGGGAACACCAAGAAAGGGTTCGATTAGTTTCCCTGTTTATGGAGAAAAAATTACAGAAGTTAACTGTTTAATATGCAGTGAAGGAGACTTTATCTTAGATACTTTATTACATTCATAAATTTAAGAGAAGTGACACATGACAATAGAACACCTAGAATATCCAGAGCCTCCATACCCATTTTGAAAAACAGATTTATCTATTTGTACCAGGAGTGACCCAAGCATGACTGAACTTATTCAGGATCAAAAACATTTCTCAGAATGAAAGATTTTGACATTTCTCATACTCCTACATTTCTTCAATCAGAGGTTCAGAAAGACATTTGCAACATTTCACTGATTTCCTACTGAGGAAGCAAACATTGGATGTTAAGATCCTCATTTCTTCCAAAGAATAAGGTGCTCACCATATCTCTTTTTAATTCTTTTAATTTCATTTTTATTAAGTCTTTTAGCCTCAGTATTGGCCTTCCATCAGATCACTCTGATAGACAAGAAGAAAACATTGCTACTACAATACTAAATACTACTAAATAACAGTTTTTTCCACCTTTTTTCTACATCTGAGCTCATACAGGGAATACTTCCATAGTGCAACAGACACCTAAAAGAAAATTACCCTTTTCTTCACTACAGATGAACAGTTCTTTCCCAATCTGTAACTCTTATATTAGACATGAAACTAGCTCTTGATCACAAGGATCATTTTTGTTGCATTTTTTCTAGCTATTCAACTATTGATAGTTAACCTACTTCTAAGAGGAGGATTCACACCCAAATTTAAAATATCACCAAGGGAAGTTTATAGGTTGGGAAGTTGGCTGTTTCAAGATAATCAGTGTACATCACTGCAATACAGAACAACAGCTGCAGAATATCTACAGCACCTTGTGTTCTGTAGGGCAATCTAAATATAGTGAAGAGTTGAATTTACCACACATAAGAGCAAGAAGAGACAAAACAAAGCAACAAAGAATGGAGGAGTAGGAAACTGCACTTCAGTGAGCTCTGCACTGAGCAGCTTCCAAGGAAAGCATAGGTCTAGGACAGCTGTAGTACAATTCCACATTCAAAAGATATATGAAGTATTACCTAAGGCAACTTCTATGAAAGTAAACTCCAGTGGGAAAAGAATGGGCTTTTTGAAACATCAATAAATATTGTACCTGCACTAATGAGTCAACAACAAAACACAAAAAGGGCAAAACACCTACCCAGCATTTCCAAGGTGAGGTACAAGAGAGCACTCTGAGTGTTCTCAGCATACGTTTCGAGCTCCTGGATGTTACGGTATGCCCTATCATCCAAATTCTTCTCCTGTAATATAAACACAGAACTTCAGTAAAACATAACTGCTATTTACACAAGTTTATTACTATGGTCATGTCAACCTAATTCACTAACAAAACAAAAAAAGGACAAAAATTGAGAGACAGAAAAGTATAGACTCAGATAGAAGCAATCGTTAAAGCTTATAGCAAGTCTAACATAATCAACTACATGCAACTGCAGCCATGTCTGCTTACTCGAGCAAATACAACTTTCTGCAGTAATATGAAATCAGAATTCTTCATTAAAAAAAGATACAGCCAAAACAAAACATCATATGGTATTCTTACACCATGAGGTTTTCAATTATAATAGTTATTTTGCAACTGAAGCACAGAGAAATTTGGATAAATATGAATGTATGGTTTAAAACATGCATAAAAATCTATCAAATACACATGAGTTTCAAAGTCATAAGCAAATCATTGACTCTTAGAATCATGGAATGGTTCGGGCTGAAAGGAACCATCTAACTCCAACTCCCCTACCATGGGCAGGGACACCTTCTAATAGAGCAGGTTGCAGAGAGTCCAATCTGGCCTTGAACACTTCATAGACAGTCCACAAACTCTCTAGGCAACCTGTTCCATTGCCTCACCACCCTCATAGTAAGGAATTTCTTCCTAACATCTAATCTAAACCTACCTTTCTTCAGCTTAAGGCCATTCCCTCTTGTCCTATCACTACATGCCCTTGTGAAAAGTCCCTCTGCAGCCTCTTGTAGCCCCCTTCAGGAGGGTGCTATAAGGTGCTATCCCCCAGAGCCTTCTCTTCTAAGGGACCAACAGCCTCAAATTTCTCAGCCTGTTTGCATAGGCAAGGTGTTCCAGCCCCCAGATCAACTTCGGGCCTCTAATAAATAATACAGCCAAAAATAATAAAATACACCCAAATGATGTAGTATCTAATAAAATACATCAAAAAATATAACATCCTCCAGCATTCTTCCTGTCCTAGCGGTTTCTGTGGTTAAAACATACTAGTCATAGGATTAAGAAACAGTTTTAAGATTAATAAACTCTGAAGTCTTTCATAGCAATGACACTCTGCAAGTAACTGACCATCAATTTTCTCAATGTATAACTTCACGAGACACTAACTTTAGCAATAAAAATAGTTTAAGAAATTCCTGCCCCCCGCTTTTCATTCTTGCCCTTGTGTCAGAGCTGGTAGCAGCATCACTGTACCAGTGAAATTCTTCCTCATTTTTTCCCAGAAAAGGGTGGATATTTTAAACTTCACGTGATTAGAATGCTCCAGTTTACAACATTGCTGAGGAAAAACTCCACAGCCATGATAAGAAGCGGAAAAGTGTGGCAGAAAGGTTCAGACAAGTCATTTAATTTTTGAGATCCTACATCTATGTGGACTCACAAACTACACCTATTTTAAAGCAAAAATAAACAAAGGATTCTATTAGCCATTCTGGCCAGAAAAGAGCAGAAACTATGAAGAGTGGCATCAAGGGAGAATTAAAAAGAAATATAGCAGTATTATTTTTAAAGAGAAATACTGCTGTCTGGAAAAGATGAATTATATAAGCTTTTGTTCTACACATAAGCACATAAAAATAAGGAAAAGAAAAGCCAAATATGACTAAAACTAGAATCAGACTCTGAATGGTAAATACTTACTCTTTCATCAATGATCTTCATGAACCACATTTTAGTCAAATTATGCCTCTTGACAGCCTGAAAATTATCAAATAAAACCTCCACGTTAATGTATACAAAGTGATGGTAATACTGCATTCTGAAGGCTGAAATATATTTTATATATTTAATACAATAATACAGAGATTCAAATACAGAAATTTTCAAATGACATTTACTGCAAGTTGCTGCACACAAAAATGAAATACTGGACATCAAGCCAGCTAACTAAAAGCTTTTCTTTAAAAATGTTTTTGCAAGTAATTTATTCTTGGAGTCATACGTTCCCACAAAATATTTGCAGATAACTATGTTCACTTTCCAAAAAGAACACAGTTTCCTCCAGAGTCAAGCAATAAAAAACATTTCCCCTATACATTTTCAAGAAAACACCAGTACAACATACTGATACATACTGTAAAGACAGCAACCTAACAAATTATTATACTGAATATTCTGGGTTTGTTTAAAATGTATCCCACAGCATCTCATATTCATACATTCTTTTGGCTTTTAGCTTGTACTTAACTTCCTTCCTGTACCACTTCATTCTATCAACTTACCTTCAATCCTCTTAATTACACACATTGAATTTTCCAGAACACATTGTCAGAAAGGCTACATTCACACATATAAACATTTACACACAAGATTTGTGGAGCAGATTTCTCACCATTTAGCTTAATAGCTCATTTTCAATTTCTTCTTTACATCCATCATATTAGTAAATATTTTTTCAAGGTTTGACAAGACCAGATCTTGTTGATTCAACAAATTCTGCTTGAGACAGTACTCCGTATGTGAAAAGACAAATTTTAAGTTATAACTACAAATGTCAGGTTTGATTCTCACTTGTTCACCTCGAGTATCATTTTGTAAACTAAATCCTTTAAACAGTCACAGGTCAAGACTTAAAGCTCCAAAATGAATTCTGCTAAATTATGCAATTTGAACATTACATCCATTTTAAGCTACCTTCATTCAAACACACAGGTCCTCACTTCTCAAGCTTCAAAAACTGGCTTCGTCTACCAGAAACGAATGGAGAATTAGGCCTCACTCTTCATGTGTTCAAAATGGACAGACAAGTAGGAACAATTTATACAGCCACTGTATAAATTTATATTAAAGTCACCAAGAAATGAGCTATTAATAATTCAAGAAATACTATTAAAGGCTATTTATCTACTTTACTAGTGGATAAAACTTTAGGAATCCAAATGTGAGTATTCTGGGATATACAAAACTTCAGGAACACATTTAGCATGATAAATTAGAATTTATTCTGGAAAATCAAACTGTCCTCATATAAACTCAACAGTAAAAAAAGAGTACACATTGATTATGTTGTGCAAAGACATGCTAATTCTATTAACAGTTTTGCAATACTTGTGAGTTCAGGTGTCTTTCCAAATGCTTCTTTCTAAGAATTGCAATGACATTCCTGGACATTTGTGAAGCCATGATCTTCAAATAGGTCATTCTTGGGGTATTTGCCAAAGTACAGAAATAAAAATCACATCTTGACTGAAAAGGTCACCAGGTAAGGTTGAATTGTCAGTTCATTCCAGTGCTCTGCAGTGCTCAGAGCTTTCAGAGCTCCTAGAAATACCTTCTGAATTATTTTTCAACATCTTATTTCACAACCAGTTCTGTTTGGATTGTATTATATTGGTCTTCCTTTAGAGAAATCACACATGAGGTGAAATCTTACTAGAGAGATAGGCAATCCTTTCTTCCACTTCAAAATCAATTTTCTGTTTTGTGAGAAAGGAGCATGACTGGGCCCTAGCTGCTGGGAAGGGTTGCAGTTGGTATCCCAGTATATGAATGATTTATATCTGAATGCTGTTCTGGTTTTGGCTGGGATAGAGTTAATTTTCTTCACAGTGGCTTTTATGGTGCTGTGTTCTGGATTTGTGCTGGAAAAGGTGTTGCTAAGAACTGCTGTTATAGTTACTGCTGAGCAGTGATTACACAGTGTCAAGGCATTTTCTGCTGCTTACACCATCCCACCAGGGAGGAGGCTGGGAGTGCACAAGGAGTTGGGAGGGGACACAGCCAGGACAGCTGACCTCAGCTGACCAAAGACATATTCTAGACCATTTGGCATCAAGCTCAGCAGTAAAGTAAGGGGGGAGGTTGGCAGGAGGGAGAGGGCACCTCTGCTAAGAGGCTGGCTGGGCTTTGATGCACACACCCCACACTGACACACATAAGCAGCCTGAAAATAAAAGCAGTTGAAAGAAAAGATACAGTCCTATCCACAACTAACTTGTACCTGACCCGCTCCATCAGACAACTAAATGAGAGGATATATTCAGAAGCAAAAATAAGTTAGGCTACACTAAGGTTGCTCCTTAGAAAGGTGAAAAAAGCATTTTGGGAGAAAACCATCTTGTACCTGGGAAGTTTGCCATTTGTTGGAAGAGTGACAGAGAGAAGGAAATAAAAAGCAAAAGCACAGACAGATTGACATGGTAAACAAGTGGTTCTGCACTTTAATATCTGCATTAAAGTATAATGCTAAGTACATCTTCAACTCCCATAATCCCATAAAAAGGCTCACAACAGTTGCCAGTCTTCATTCTAACTGTATGAACACTTTGCTGTAGCTAAAGCACATGATTTATCTGAGCTGGAGACACCTAGGAAAAGCTCTGGTCTTCCCTAGAAGTGACTGTAACATTTTATTTCCTGGCATTACCTATGTTTTCTCTTAGTTAAACAAAGTGTATCTTAGTTTAAATCTCAATTTTAATCTAAACATGAGTGTTGACAGACAGGAACAAATGCTCACTTATGCTTTATGTCACATTTGAAGGAGGAAGAGTCAGGGAGAGGCCAAGGTTCTTTGTAAAGGACTAATTTTTGTGGTCCCGGAGGTGCAGCAGAGTTGCATCCATCCCTGAAAGTGTTCAAGGCCGGGTTGGATGGGACTTTGAGCAACCTGGTCTAGTGGAAGGTGTCCCTGTCCATGGCAGGGGCACTGGAACTAGATGATCTACAAGGTCCTTTCTAACCCAGGCCGTTTTATGAAGCTGAGTGAAATCAAAACTGCAACAAGAGAAATGCTCTAATCCTGCAGAAACTGCATTGTTCTAACCCAGAGTTACAGTGAGTGTCCTGTTTTTCCCAGGATTTTAACAGGAACAATGCAGATGAATATTTGGACAAAGACTCCACATTTCACTGCCTGTTTTTCAGCAGGTCCACAAACCTAACTACCTATGGATCTATGTCAACTGTATTCAGCTACTGAGGTTTAGACAAACTGCAGCTTTTCCTGTCCAGGAACTCAGAGATCTTTAGTTTAAATCCAGGTCTGATCTTATAGAGTAAGAGTAGCTGTTCTCTTGGAACACTTGTGGACTTGCTGCTCCAAACACTTGCTGTGGCCCGTGGCCCTAAGATGCCAAGTTAACAACATATGGAATTTCCATCCCCGAAAAAATTCAAAATTCACCTCAATGTGGCCCTAATAACCTGATCTAACTTTGATGTTAGATCATCTCTGAATGGCAAGCTGGACTAGATGACAACCTACCCATGAAATCATTGTGGTTTTACATCAGCATCAAGGGGATTTACACTGCCATTTACACTGCCTTCAGACCTTCAATCGCCCATTGAACATACTAATGACAGTCCTAAGTAGAAACAGAAAAAATTGGAAGAAAGTCTCTGTTTCTTTGGCCATGGTCAGCAAAGGGATAGATATGTAGGAATACTTCATGTGTGATGTTCTAGTCCCTGCAGAACTTGGGCATCTTGGTAAAAATAAAGTGCTAAGATCACAAGTACATCCTTGTTACTCAATGCACATAAAAAGATCTGTGCAATTCATAAACAGAAGCCACCATGCAGCTCTTGATGTGAGGAGAAGACTGTATTAAGATTTTCCCTATTATCCAGTAACTGCATAAAGTCTTGGGCCTTTCCTCATACCTATTTGCTAGTTCACCTTCTGTGCTCAACTTTCTGTCTTTTTCTACAGCTGAATCTCTTCAGACATAACTAGCACTGGCTTAGAAAAGTACACTTTTGCACTTCAACTATCAACTTATGGCTTACCACAATTTACTCAGCCCTTCACCTAAACAGAAGAGAAAAAAGCAGATGGTTCAGAGAAGTCTGACCTTTCAAACAGGTCCCACACAAATATCCTCCTTCTCCAACTCAGCTCTTTGCTTGTAGGTAGCTTACACACAGAAACACAAACACAATTTACATTATCTGTTTTATATAAAATAATGCTGTTAGCTATGTAACACAGCACACGCAAAATACTGACATTATTTCCCACGGTAATACTAAAGTTAAGTGAATTTTAGGACAATAAAGGCATATTTTACCCTCCACAGTTCTGTAGCAACTGGCTGATGTGGTGGGTTATCGCAGTATATGTCCTCCACAGCCTCCCTCCAGAACTGCATCCGCATCAAACCTGTAGTCTTCTGAGTTATGGAGTCTTTAACCTGGAAAGGACACATCTGGAGTGAAACTCACAGTGTCTTTAGACACTTGGTCTATCTGTGCTGAAAAGAGACACAGGACATAGCCACACTCAGTAGGGAAAATGCTCAGTTTTCAATTGATGTTTATTCCCGATACAGCTTGTGAACACTACATAAACTAAAAAAGAAATCTTCCCCACAACCTGAACTTTGAAACCCGTGGAGATTAAGTCTCGGGTGACCGTCATCCTAGCTTTCTTCCCAGAAGGAAAGGAAGCAGTGGTGCCAGCAGTGCAGGACAGCACATCATGGGTTGCCAGAAGCACAGCCTACAGGAGCTGGTCAGGGGTTTGGCCTGGTCAGCTCATTTCCTGGATCACTCCTTTCTGGCAAGCTTTGCCAAGTTTCCTGGCTGCACTGCCAGTTTCTGGCCACCTAGCAAAGGGAAGAGACTGCAGCCACTCCTCTCCCATTACACTGACAGCAAACTTCCCTCCTTGCAGCCTTTCCCTCACCTTGCTTCTGCCAACAAAGACCTGGTCCTGGTTATCTGAGTTTTTGACAGACCTTCTACAGACAGGATTTAGCTGCACTTGACTGATTCGGTCGCTGCATGTGAAACCAGGATGTAGATGCAATCACATAACAGTATCAAGGACCACTGCCTGTTATAATTGTTATAATTTAATTTTAATTTTAAAAAGCACGACAAAGAGGAAAGCCAGAAAATCTATACACATCAGCAAAATAATTGGAGGAGGCTGCCTACTTTCCATGGGCCATTCAAAACTAGAGGTTTGTATTGCACTAGTTATTCATTGCCCTTCACAATATAAAAAGTTAATCCTGGCAAAACACAACCTACTAGTGTAATTTAGAATATCAAAATTGTTATTTTACATTTCCAGAGTTCACAAATATATTTTAATACCTGCCTGAGCCAGTTCCACATTGAAGGCTCTCAAGGCAAAAGCAGAGGTTCGAGATTCCGCAGGCAACAGCAGAGAACACAGAAACCCTTCATAGTCACGCTTTCTATAAAGGATGAAAAAATATATTTGTTACTTATGGCTCTGTGTACATTGGGTGTGTTACTGCTTAGCACTGAACTCCTGAAAGAGTAGCAATAAGTTATAGTTCAAAACTTTGCAAAAGTAGCAGCTTTTAAGCTTAAAATAAGACAAACTCCAAGAGAGGGGAGGTTGTCTGAACTCTCAATGCACCTCTGAAATCCAGATCTCAGATATCTGACTAAAGGCAGAAGAAAGGCTGTGGCAGAACTGCAAAAAGAATCCAGCTTGTCCGACCTCCAGATTTCTGTTCCAAACATGAAACCACATTTCTTTAAAAGATTGTGCTTTGGAGCTTGGCAGAAGAGTGCTCACTTAACCATTAAGTTTTTGTTTATATTGGCAATTATATTCAAAGCATAAGAACTGTGGGAGCTGGCAGTTTCACTGCAGGCAACCCACTGTCACCCTGGAGTGACATGCCATCGTTTGGCCACGTGGGTGTGCCACGAAATTAAAAACAACACGGTGCACAGAATCACAAACTGCAAAATCAGACATTACTGCAGCTAATAAAATCACCTGGCCACTTCTGAAAAGCTAAACTGCTCGTTTTGAACAATGTTTTTGTGTACTTTCTGATAAGCCTAAAACCCGATTCTTTGTTAGAACAAGTCCAACAACTCCAAGTTTCACCTGGAAAGTGGAGAAACAGGTGTCAAGGAAAACACATTTGCTCATTTTCATGAAGTTTGCTGTTATTCCATGTACTCATATTTCTTTGGAATATGAGCTTAAAATAGCAAAGCCAAACTAAAACCAAGGGCTATTAGGGTTGCTACTTTTAGCATCAAACAAAAAGGAAGTGAGCTTTAACAGAGTTTCTTAACCCTACAGCAGCTGACAACAAACACTTAAGAGTTTTCACAATGGTTGTAAAACTTGTTTTAGAGCTTGATGCAAATTCACAAACATAAACAAAAAAATTTACATTTGTGAATTTTAGCAGGCTTTAAGGGTCACATTCGTATTAAAGAACAGATGCATCAAATTTCCCTCAATTAAGACAGTTTCTGAAAGTATTATCACCTCAAAACCTAGTATTTTTTTCAAGACTGATTGTAGTAATACCAAGTTTTGCCCACTCTACGCAGAGCTGCAAGGTTTACAGCCACATTTTCCCAGTTCGCCTGAGTTTCTACTCTACTTTCAGAAACACCTCTACTTTCAGAAAGAAACAGGTTACACAAAGTACACAGCAGTACAATAGAGAAATTTGTCTTCCCTAGAGTAATGATGTTGACATGTTGGTTTTCAATTATTCCAAGCTTAAAAATGAAGTGTAGCAAATCTATTAAGCCACAGTGTGTAAAATAAAACTGATATTGCTGTAGATCACGTTCTATCTCAACGTCCTTCATGTATTAGTGTAAGGAATGAAGAAAGAAGGGAACGACCTTAAGTCAGGTATTGAGTGTTTTTCATAGTTTTCCTCTCACATAAGTATATTTTATGTATCAACACACACACAGAAGAAAAGCTGGCTATGACCATTATTGGACTTTCAGTATGATGAATTTCCTCCATGTTATGAAACTTCATAATACCATCAAGCCACACGGTTGTCTTCCAGAGCAGACATCATAAGCAGCAAGAGACAGAAAACATACCTACTAGGGATACGTATTTTTAACTAAATAGCTTTAAGCAACTTTTAAAAGAGTTGCTTAACATAAAAAGGAAAGCCCAAGAGAAAGGACATCTTGCATATTGCAAAAACTTGCACAAATGTATATCCTTAAAGCATAACTCAGTTGTTCTTCGTAGTGTGTGGGATAATCAAATTCAGGACTAGGGAATTGCTGATGCTTGCACAGCCACAGGTGTTTTATTTCTGTTTGAATAATAACTCCTTTCTCTTTTTTTTATAGTTTATTATTTCCATGCAGTATATGAGCTACTGGGAACAGCAGCTTCAATTAAATGAAGCCAAAAGCATAACCACCTTTCATTTTGCTATTTTGAATGGTCATGTATTTTTCTAACTAATCTTTTTATCATTTAACAAAAATGTATATTAAAAACGTTTTAATTCAACCCTCTCAGCTTCTGTGCCTTCAAACCTAACTATTCTGTTCACAGTTGTTTGTTACTGAAAACATTTTACCTGTAAACATTACCTTTATTTGTATATTAACTGCACAAACAACCTCTGGGCTCTTGAGTATCAGGTGAACAAATCCTGGGTAGAGTAACTAGGAAAAGAAAGCTATATTCTGAAGCTTTGTCAAGGAAACTGCAACCTGGCTGTGCGCTCTGCTGCATCTGTATAGATCTGCTGGTTTTTGCTGCACTGAACGTTTAAGATTGTCCCATTTCTTCCCATTAGTTTTCCTACCTCAGGCATTACTGCTGACTATACACACCTTTCTGTCTTTTACAAGCATTAGTTTGGAAAAGATGATCCTGTTCCACTCTTTCTATACACACTTGGAAGCCGCCTCCCTGCTTTTGTTAACCATCTAGGACAACAGTATCCAAAGAGAAATTATTTAGGTCTTTAAAAAGAGACTTGTTAAACGTTTTACTTTGAAAAGAACTGAACTTCTGTGGATTAGAAAACAGCCAAGGGGCTCTGCACGTTGCTTATAGCCCAGAAGCCCAGCAGGAAACATGGCTTGGCCTGGAAGTGCCTGAGCTGTACTCCTGCTCCTCTTGGAGCACTTTGCATTTGACAAAAAAATGTATACATGCTTCTGGAACATAGCCTCCCTCCTGCATTCAGGACAGAGAAGGTACTGAGCTGCCTGTCCAGCTATCGGATGTCGTCTGCTTTTGCCCATTTTTCTAAGAAGCACTCCGGAAGCTTGGCTGTTTCCCAGCAGCCAAGAAAATCTGACAAAACCCATTATTTTTAAACATCCACTTCGGTGACTTCTCTCTCCAAAATCCCGAGGCAAAGAAACTGAAATATTCAAAATTTCTGAAGAAATGCAGGGGGCGGGGGCGTGTGTGGATTTCCGTGGGAGGCTTCCCAGGAAGGTCGTGGGAATCTCCTGGAGACATTCAAATGTCTCTCCGGGGACATTCAAAACCCACGTGGACGCGTTCCTGTGTAACCTGCCCTGGGTGACCCTGCCTTGGCAAGGGGCTGGACGAAACGCCTTCCAGAGGTCCGTTCCAACCCTATCGGTTCTGTGATCCTGTGTGCAGGGCAAATCATCCACGCAGGTGAAATATCCGCCTGCTTTCCACGCTCCCAACACGGCGCGGTCCCGCCGGCCCACCGGCGCCGGCCATAGGGACCGTTCTCGGGGCCAGGAGAGGCCAAGGGCGGCCTGGGGGAATCCCAGTCACCCTTCCAGGGAACTCGCCAGCTTCCCCATCGGGAGGGAAGCGCTGCCGAGCCCTCCTGGGACAGACTCGGAGCCTTCCCCTGCGGAGCGCGCACCGCCGCGCCTGCAGCCCCCGGGCCGCGGGCACTCACCGCACCAGCTCGGCGCAGTACTGCACCGCTCCTCCGGCCGCCCGGCTCCGGCTCCAGTCCGCCGCCGCCCTCCCGCCGCCGAGCCCCGGCGGCCGCGCCAGGCGGTGGCGGAGGCCGATCCGGCCGCGCCGCAGCGCTGCCCCCGCCGCGCTGCCCGCCATGGCCATGGCCCCGGCCCCGCTCCGCCCCGCGCGGCGCAGGGGCCGCCGGCAGGGGGGGGCCGCCGGCAGGGGGCACCCGCGGAGCCGCGGCCGGGGCGCTGCGGGAGCCCCGCGGCCCTTTGTGTGCTGCAAATGGCGCCCGGCAAAGGGCCGCTCTCGCCTGGGTTTCCACAGGCTCCTTGGGAGAATTCCTCCGCTCCCTGGGAAATCGGGCACGCTGCTGGGGGCGGAGTAATTGGAAAGCGGACCGGCGGAAAAGGACCTGGAGGTGCTGGTTGACAGCCGACTGAACATGAGCCAGCAGTGTGCCCGGGTGGCCAAGAAGACCTTTGGCATCCTGGTCTGTATCAGGAATAGTGTGGCCAGCAGGACCAAGGCAATGACTGTCCCCCTGTACTCAGCACTGCTGAGGCCCCACCTCGAGTGCTGTGTCCAGTTCTGGGCTGCTCCCTACAGGAAGGACATTGAGGTGCTGGAGCAAGTCCAGAGAAGGGCAATGGAGCTGAGGAAGGATCTGGAGCACAAGTCCTATGAGGAACAGCTAAGGGAGCTGGGGTTGTTTAGCCTGGAGAAAAGAAGGCTCAGGAGTGACCTTATTACTCTCTACAACTCCCTGAAAGGAGACTGTAGCCAGATGGCGTTTGGTGTCTTCTCCCAGGCAACAGGATGAGAGGATGACAGGATGAGAGGACATAGTCCTAAACTGCACCAGGGGAGGTTTAGGTTGGACATTAGAAAGAATTTTTTCACAGAAGGGGTAATTAGACACTGGAATGGGCTGCCTGGGGAGGTGGTGGAGTCACCCTCCTTGGAAGTATTTAAGGAAAGACTGGATGCAGCACTTATTGCCATGGTCTAGTTGACATGGTGGTGATCAGGCTTAGGTTGGGCTTGGAGGTCTCTTCCAACCTAATTAATTCTGTGGTTAGCTTTTTAAATCTGATGCCCCAAAAATTTGAGGAAGCTGAGTTCTAAAAGCTTCCTCGCTGTGGACAGTGTGGCATAGGAGCAGCTGAGGGACCTGGAAAAGTCTCAGGGCTGATCTGCTGTGTGAGGGAGTAGAGCAGAGCAATTCTCACTGGGCAGCAAAGCTGGCCCCAGGGCTCTGTCCTTAGTAAAATGTGGTGGTTTAAGGTTTGCATCAAAAGCCCTATTTCTTCCTCTTGGCTGGCAGAGGGGATCCTCGCACCTTACAGGTCGGCTGGACTTTTATTTAGAGATAGAATTAGCCCCATAGTCACAAATAGAGCAGCTGTGCTTCCTCAAAATTTGGCCTATATGGGAATAAGCCAGCAGATTCATACAATAATGCCACCATGCTTAAAAGCAGTTTTATCTTGAAACTACAGCAGCCCAACCTATTAGTAGCTAACCCAGCCTAGCTGTTACTACTAGAAGAGACACAACAGCAGTCTGGCTCCTCTTTCTATCCCCAGCCATGCCATCCTCTTCCTTGGTGCCACCTTTGACCTTCATTTTATACTACAGTGAATTGATTCAGGTAGTTAAACCAGCAGAAACCCTCCACTGCTTACTTTTGTTTTTCACAAGTTCTTTATCTGCCAGTTTGGTGCCTTGAATCAGTTCACTGCATGGTCAGCTAAGCGTCAGCATGAGCAAGGGGCTGTGGAGAGGGTAGGGTCTCCAGGTTTGTGCACACTGATACATATGTTCATTAGCTTAGCTGCAAAGTGAAGCCACACAGTAAATACAGGGAGAGTTTTGAGTGGGCAGTGATGTTCAATGGACAAGGCATCTGTTTGGAAATGAGAGCAAGCCCTTATTTTGTGTCACAGAGGCAAGGAGGAGCGGGAGGTTAGGGATCACTTAAGCATTATTTATTTTATTGATTAGTGGCTCTTGTGGGTTTACCCTGAGCCTTTCTTCTTCCCTTTCCCTCATCTCCAAAGTTCTCTTTGTCTTGAAACTCTGAACCTTGTTTTAAACCCTTGCTATGCCTTGAGCAGGATTTATTGTTTGTCAGGACACCCAAAGGAGGTCATTTAGCTTTGGGTGGAGGCTGAAACTGCTTGTTTAAGTTTTCAGAGAGAACCCCTAGATAAACGAATCCAGCTCTTTCAGCTGCTGCCAATTCCTGGCAGAAGGGTTACATAAACATACTCTAAACCTCAAGGGTATTATAAATAAATCTTTTAAAATATTAACTTTTTTTAGTCTCTGAATGAACAAAAATGGTGCTAAACTGATTTAAACCTGTAATAAGAAAAGAATAAACCAGTTGTTTATAAAAAACAATCCCAGCCTCATTCTCAGTGTGCTGACATTTGTTTCTTATTGTTCTGTACCTTTACTGTGCTTACTAAATTACTTTTTTTAAGAAAATATTCCATGTGTCATGTGTAGTTATTGAAAAGCTTCTTCAAGACTGTATAGATTCTAATAAGTTAGCTTTTTGTGCCGCCAGCTCAGTGGAAGTAAGGATTTGGCTTAATGTTTTAGTGAGTTTTGAACACTATATAAAGATCGAAGTATTGTAAGAGTCAACCACAAACCTTTTTTAATTATCTCCTTGTGTTAAGGAGCACATTTCATCACCTTTTTCAATATTTCCCTCAGAAGCTGAAAAGTGACTGCCTCTCTGATGTGTACTTCTTACTGAAGTATTTTGTCCCTCTGACTCCTCAGACAAAACTCTGAAATCCTTGGGCAGCAGTGCTAGTGACAGCAACAGCTGGTTTAGGCAGAGATAATTCAGTTATTACTCTAACCTGGCATTTATGGGGAAAAAAAAAACAAACAAGTTCTGGACAAGGAAAACATGGAAACACTGATCAGTTATAGCTGACTCTTGTTAAAAGAACATCCAGATATTATTTGTCAACACAGAAATGAGAAAAAAAGACCCTCATGGTCAAACACAAGTGGAAGTTTAGGAGGTCTACATATAGTCATGTGTTTGTACCAAAAAACTCTTCATGCAGAGGAGAACAGAGGGGGAGAGAGAGAGACCTGCCTCAAAATATCCAGTGACCAGAGGCTGGGGCGTTCACTGGGATGTAGGATGGTCACTGGGATCCCTCATCTCTAGCAAAGAGAGCAGAAATATGCACAATGATCTGAGAGATCTGTTCTCTACATTTACATGGGCAAGGATATATTCTCCCTCTCATTTGCCTCATCTGAATAATCCTGGATTCAAGATTATCAGAGTTAAGGAAAAATTTGTGTGGGCTAACAACAGTGTTTCCTGCCTAGTTCCATGCCACAGTGAACAGGCCTATGCAGTTATTTTACCTGAACGACTAAAATTATTCAACCAAAAATCTTTGTTTAAAGGAGTGCACTAAGAAAATGTGTTTAATGGCAGTTGTTTCAGTCATGGCCACAAAATAATACATTAATAAATGTACTAATAAGCACTAGGCCACTTTAAAATGCATTTTTCCCATCTTCCGTGGTTTAATCATCTCAGTCTTTAATTACAAAGTAGATGAAAAATTCCCAAAGGATGTTGCAGTGAAAGGGTTTCATCTTTGTTTGCAGTTCCATTTTTTATTTGTTGTATGTTTGTCTGTAGATAAATTGCTGGTAAACTTTTGTTTATTTCTTGTTACTATTGTGCTCTTTCACGCCCTGGTTTCAAGCACAAATGAGGTTGTACAAGATGGTATGCTAAAAGCAGAGGGACACAAAGGTCTTGGTGATTTAATGGAGTGTGAGGACCACTGCATGCTTCCTTGGCTTTGTGCTATAGGACTGAGCTGGAGCGACTGTCCTTCGGAGTGAAAGGAAATTGCAATTTTTCCTTATCCACTGGCACCTTTGCCAACCATGGGCATACACCACTGCACTAATAGGAATTGCTGCTCATCTGACATTCTCAAGCCTCCTGTGGTTTTACCTGGGATTGACGTTTACTCTTATGAAATGAATGGATCTATCAACACACTTTACATACACCATCAAGTAAAGGCCAGGTATTACCAGCTCCCAATTACTTCTGATTCAGACTGCAGACTTGTGAGTGAAACAGTGGATGTTCAGGTCATGCAACTTTTCGATACCTATCTTTTGTTAGGATAGTCTCTTATCTCTTTTTAAACAGTGGATTAAAATAGGACTTCTACAGACGGTAATTGAGAATACAGACTTCAGCACTCAGATCATGCTAATTGACCTTGGCCTCTAACTAACTCTCTCCTGGCTGTATGTTATGGATGATCTCTGACCAGGAACCTCTACACAGCTGTGCCACATTCTTTGATCACACAAGCAGGCAAAAGCAGAACTTGGGGCCAAGTTTTCAAGTGTTTAGTGCATCCTAACTGCTCAGCTTCCATTCTGAGATCAAAATAACACCTTTAGAATTAAGAGGCCTTTTCTATTAATCTAATGAGTGCCTTTGAAAATCCTGTGCTCTGTGGGGACAATGTAATCTCTTCAGAATTTTGTCTCTAGTTTTTCAAGACCTGTCCTAAAGCCTTCGTGCTGCCATGAGAAGAGGTGACTTGCTTGGCTGCCCTTGCACAGGAGCTGAAGCCCACACAGACACAGTTTAGTTCCATGTTGTTGGCTAGTGTGACACACTTACAATATCAGATGCAAATACAGTTAGTATTTGAATGGAATTCACAAAGTGTGTGCTTTTAAGATAAAGTAAAGCCAAGTCCTCCTGCTGCTGCTTTGGATGCAAATTTTTTTATCTGTATCCTTATCTTGCATCTGTTATCATCTTTGTTGTAAAAAGCTTAGGGGTAAGCTTGCCAAATGATATGCCCCATCTGTGCTACCTGGATAAACAGTATTAGCAAGAAACATGCAAACTGAAAAGCCACAAGTTCTTGACATACAGGTGCCAGCACTTTTTCTCTGGCTAACAAGGACAAGGTCTTTGTGTTCTTTCAACCACTTGCCAATCTTTTCTTTGAAATTCTTGTGAAGTTGTTGGGAGGGGGATGAGAGAGAGAAAGAGAGGAAGCTGGGGGTGTGCAAACTGGTTTTGGGCATGTGGATGAAGTCAACTGCAAATATAACAAGGATTTTATTGGAATTCACCAAGTGAATGTTTTTTCCCCAGAGCGAAAATTGAGCTAAATGTTGTGTCTGCTGTATTGAAGGTGGGTGTATCTGTTGTGAACCCTGCTCTTGTTTATATGTCTTTGCTTGGACCCCTGCAAACCAGACTAACACTCAGAAGGAGGAAAGGTGAATAATGAGAAACTGCATCACTAGGACTTGTCCCTGACAAGTCTGGAAAGAAGTGACAGCAGATACAGAAGAGTGAGAGAGGCCTCAGGCATTTGGGCAAGGAGGCAACAGCGGAGAGAACAATTTGTTCCAGAACCTTATCATGTTCTACTGAGATCTCCACATTTCTCTATGTTTTCTTTTTTAGAAACTTGCAGGAGGGACTATTATTGAGTAATTAAAGCACAAGGTTGGCAGCTGGTCTTCTGAAGTCCTGTCACTGAGTTCCTGTGGCAACACATGTACTGTCTGCAATAGTCACATCTGAGAGAAGCTTACACTTCATGAACCAGGTCGTTTTAACTGACTCGTATCTTTAGTGTTCAGATCCGAGGGCCTTTTGGGTGCGCAGGGCACATCACTATTGCACATTAGCAGGGACACAGGGTGGTATGAGACCTGTCCCATTGGGGAAAGTTCCACAGGCCTGTTTCCAGCTTTGCTACCTGAGACAGAAGGGATGAGACCAGCAGCACTCGCTGTGGCTGGGTACAGACATCTCCCTCTTCTGCCATGTATCCTCTGCCTTGCACTCCCTGTGCAGGCATGCTGGTGCTTGTTACTTTTGTGTGTTAGACTGCAGAATTTGTTAGAGGGTAGAACTTATGTGTTAGAGGGTAGAACTTGGCATCGTGAATGCCCTGCAGAGGAGTTTACCCAATACCATTTCAACAAGAGACAGACTAAGGACCTGCATTCCTTTTGCTGCCTGCCACACAGGTCTGTATCTGCAAAAGCTAGGAAGGATCCCGAGCCTGATCTGCCCGAGCCTTGTCAGTCAGTGAGGATAATTCAAAAGCTGGTTACCCTGGCAGAGTCCAAGATGACAGCATCTTTTGGCACTCGAATATGTTCCACCAGACACAAGCCAGAAACTTCTGCTGTCTTCTCCTTTTTAAAAAACTGGTGGCCTGAGGGGATCCCTTTTTATTATGGTCAATTCAGCCTAATCCCTAACCTGTCCAGGTACTTTAACCAGACTCCAAACTCTTGCAGGGTTAAGTGTGCTGCCAGGCAGCTGGGCAAAACATCACAGATTTGCTGGCAGTGCTACAGCAACCCAGGAACCTTTGCTGCCTCCAAGGCCCTTATAACAGCTTGTAAAAGGGCTCAGAGAAAACTTTCCATCAGAACAGACACTCCTAGGGTGTTGCAGGCCAGGCAGTGTGCCAGTTGCCAGGGATGAGACAATGCTTTGGGAAGCTCACCTGTAACCAATGACTGGCAGCAACATGTCCAAAAGTTGTAGAGCTGCAAGGACACAGACAGATTCGTTTCACTTTGACTTTTACTCTCTGCCTCCCTGTATCAGGCTTCTTCCCTGAGCATTATACACAGCTAGCCTCTTCTGCTCTCTCTTTCCCTTCATCCCAGAGCCTCATGGCAGGTGCCAGGCAGTCCCAGTGAGAACAGGCTGTGGAGTCAGCTGCTTAGCAGGAGAATTCCCCAAATCCTGCAAGTCTCTTTTTGAAAAAAAGTTCTTTTTGAAAAAAGTTTCTTTTTGAAACCCATTGTGCAAGGGTGCAGGGGTGCTCACTCAATTGAAATACCCTTACATGATTTGTCAGTTTTATACAGTGCAGACCATAGGGAACAATTGTAGGGACAGGACTGCAGAATACTGCAGTGTAGAGACACCTGAGTAGACTCCTGGGATTCTGCACTTGTTCTATTTGTACCTATTTTAAAATGGTTGTTAGGAGGACTCAGGTTTTCTTGGGTTGGTTCATGAGGTGAGTAAGGGATGCTGATGTGCCAGAGATGCTGTGGAAACCAGCTCTACTGAGATAATGGCACCTCCAGCCACACGCAAAAGCAGGATCTTGGGTGTCTAAGTATTTTTCCTAACAAAGACTTGGGTACTTCCAGCTCTTGAGATCAACAAACTGGGCCTGAATGTCCAGTTAAACTGCTTTCTGCCTAGTCTTTACCTCAGGCAACTGTGTCCCCTTCTGAAACTCAGCCTGGTTCCTCAGAAGTCACACAGAGTGCTTCCCACCCTGTCACATTGGTCTGCTCCATCTCACAGTGGGATCCTGCTCTTTCAGCTGTCCATGTGAGCATTCCTTTTTGAACATTTCCCCTTGCATGATGAAAGGAAGCCCAAAAACAGCTCTAGTTGGCTCTGCTTTGAGCAGCAGCAGCAGCGGAGCTGAACTAGATGATCTCCTGAGGCACATTCCAGACTGACAGAATCCACTGATTCTGTCATTCTGTGACTGTGAAAAATGTAAATGATAGTATCAGTCCTCACTGGATGAACAGAAAACATTTGAGTATCCTCGGGAAGAGTACTTACAATGTAGTAGAAATAGAAAGAACTGCAGAAACCTGCAGAGGAAACAGGGAAGCTGACATTCTGGTTGTGGACATCACACTGAAGTAACTTACAAAGTGCTTCAGGGAAGCGGACAGATAGTAAAATATCCATGTAGCCAGGAAATAATGCCATTTTTTTTCCCCCATCCCCTGACCCTGAGCACATGAAGAACCTAAAAAGCAGAGCCATCACAGATAGGGAAACTTCACACCTCCTTCAGCAGTTAGCATCCTTCTTTGTTTACAGATGGTGTTCTTACTCCTCAAAGAGAATCCCTCCCAGCTCTGCTTGGACAAAACCATTTGTCAGATCCAGGGGGCCTAGGAGAGGGGACACACTTGGGCAGGAGCCAGGAGGATCTTCTGCACAGGGCTTCAGGGCACAAGCATATATAGGAATTTTGTTATGGAAATCTGCAGTCGTAAGTAGGAACAATCACCCCCAAAAGCGCTCCTTATCAGCCAACCATAATAACTAGAAGAACGTAGCATTTGCTGGAAAAAATGTGATGCCTAGCTGCTGCCCTGCTTCTCACTTCCCCACATTTTTCTGGTGATGTGCGATCTCAAAGCATTTCTAAAACACCTTTTATAAACCAACTCTTTTCAAATACACAAACAGTCCAGAGTTCAGTTCTGAGCATTATAAATGGTCATGCTAATTAAATGCAGCTAAAATAGTGAAAAGAGTTGCAGGCAGACGAGATCAATGACAAAACCTTAAAGAGCACAGAAGGGGATAAAGTGCCAATGTAGAAAGGTGATTTATGGTGATTCTCTGGTTGCTGAAACAGAACAATTATTGAGAACCTTAAGGAGAAAGGAGCATTAGGTTGGAAGATTGACGACAAAAAAACATAGGGAAGGAATCCTTTCAGCACCAGTATGGCAAAGCTTCAGTTCTGGGAGGCAGGTCAATGTAGGTCAGCTCTTGCACTGCAAATGCTAAGCTGGGGAACTTCTCTGGTTGCCTTCTTACGCTATGTTGCCTCCACCCCACCCCTCTTTGAAAAAGGGAAGCATTTTGGTGTTGTCATTTCACAGTCAGCTCCTCAATCTGATTCCTAACCAAAGGCTGCAGCACTAGACAGCCTGATGCAAGGGTAAAATAAATTGCTCCAATGTGGTAATTCTTACTTTAGCCTACAGTTAGCAAGTCTGTAAATGTAGGTGGCATTGGGATTTGGCATCTATGAGTGTAAGGGGTCCTTTTGCCATCTTTTATCCTATATAAGCCACTATCATCTTTTAACACAAAGACATGTCAAGTTCTATCTTCTGTGCATACACAACTGTGAGTTAATTTGTGGCCCCCAGTAACTGCATTAAAAGTAAAGGGAACATGAACTTTTATTCAAAGTGCCATTTCTGTATACTTTCCTATAAAAAGGTGTCCCTGTCCACAGCAGGGGGGGTGTAACTAGGTGATCTGTGAGGTCCCTTCCAACCCAAGGCATTCTATGAATCTGTAATTCTATAATCTGAAAACAATGTGTGAAAAGACCTGTCACTCCATATTCTACACAATAAATAATATTCCAGCCCGGCCAGTAAGTCCATCACAACACAAGATTAGAATCGGAGTCAAAATGTTGATTTTTGAAACTTTTTAATTTCTTTGGATGCATGGAGTTACATATTTGAACAATCATACTGTTATGTTTGGACTGTTATATTATGACCATTACAGGCTGTAATTAGACATAGTTGTCTCATTTTAAAGATACCGTCTTCTTTGTTTCAGGAGGTTTCAGCCAGCAATTAGTGCAATTGGACGGTGTTTCAATAGCTGGTCTCGAGCGAACTCCTATGATGAGTCACACCATTGGCAAAACATGTCAAGTGTGATGGTGTAGTGTCATGTAACAGCAAGTCAGTGTCTTCTGCTAATATTTTAATGACAACTGTCTCAAGTAGTCCAAGTTTTCAGAAAGTATTTGTTATTCCCACATAATGGTCTGGTTGCAAAATACCCCTGGAGGATAGAGCTAATAAAATAAACAGCTAGTTAGTACAAACTTCTTAATTTAATTGTACTGTGTGGAAAGGAGCAGTTTTCTTGCATGAGAAAGACACTGCTGTTGCCTGGAAAGTTCCCATATGGGCCCTGCAGCTTTCACATTGCTCCAGTCAAAGGTGTCAATCAGACAGTTGCTGCACTTTCACTGTTGCTGACTTGTGCATCTACATGTTCTTCACAGGCTGGCTTTATTCAAAAAGCAATGGATAGCTGTAAAGTATTAGTCATTAATCTGGCACCACTTAGATGTGAAGTATTAATCATTAATCTCACCTCTTTACATGCTGGGTTTGCTTTCTAACTTAATTTGCTTGATCATAAGATAATGTTTGCAAACAAAATGCAAGCTCACTTTCTTCTCTGTTTCAGAAATGCATTTCAGAAGCTCCCCATTGTGCTCCTTTCCATCAGAGAGGCAAACAAACCTGCCCAGCTCAGCGAGCCACTGCACTGCTTCCTGCTCACCATGACTAACACAGTAACACCAGAAGGAAGTTTAAAATAATTTTGTTAGCATTTAGAGCATGAGGTTCGTCTTCAGCCAGACCTCAGACTGTGCTTTCCACAGCATTTGGCTCACTGAAATACCTTTATATAAGCCTAATTGGCATGATTAGAAGAATGAGTCCTTGCAGATGTGTGTTGCTCTAGCAACCTAGGGGGAGGGCAGCCAAAGTGCCCTCCATGTTTAGCGAAGTAATATTAATCATAGTAGGTAAAAGCACTTTATCCTTGTAAAGCACTTGCTCAAGATGTGCTAAGTGCCTTAGTGTGCCACAACAAGGATCACTGTAATGGAGTTAAATAGTTTGAAAACAAGCTAAAATTCTTTCAGTAATAACCAAAATTACATGGAGACAGAAACATAGTCAAATGTTGCCTGAATCTTCCAGAATACAGGCAGGAGGATTAGCTGTTCAATGCTTTGATTCCACTGCTGTAGGAACACTGGAGGAAGAAAAACATCAAAGGCATCATGGAAGCAGGAAGAGGCCTATGTTGCTGAGCTTGTCTCACGTTTATCCTACTGAAGGCCCCAGTCATCCAGTGGGAGCACTGTGGGCAGGCTTTAAATCCAGCTGCCCCTTCCTTTGTGTTAGAGGGATTCCTTCTTGTTGGCAGTGGAAGTGGATATGTATAGAAGTGTCGATGGTACTGGAAGCATAGTGAAAAGGTGATAGATCTCCTGCTTCCCTTGTCACAAGAGTGGGAATAGCTGCTTGGCAGAGTGGATCCAAATGTGTTTGTTCCTGACTCCATCTTGCCTGCCCCAGTAAACTTATACATCTCATCCAAGCAACCTGGTCTCTTTGAAGTGTCAAAAGGACCCCATGAATTACCTGAGTCTCATGACTTAGGACTTGTTTTCGTGAACTCTTTTGATTTGACGCCAACGATAAGTATTTTGTATGGTATGATTATGGCTTCAAAGTTATTAATTTAACACAGTTTTAAACTTTGTCTTGATGTCTTTTCACCTTGAACAGACACACTGTGTTGCTACGGAGTACAAGAAAAACCTGAAGTCAGTGCTGACTGGGACTGAATAATGGGATTTCCATTTCTAAGCTGAAGAAGCAGATGAATAGCATGAATAAACAAGCAAGTCAGAAAAAAACCAAACACTCATCTTGTGGATGATCATGGAAAATAGGGATGAAAAGGGATCTCAAGAAGTCATCTATACCATCCCACTCTCTACAGATGGATAAATTTTATCTCTGTCATTACTGACTAAGTTTTATCTGATCTCTTTTCAAAAGATTTACAATCCCCAGGCAATCTAGCTTAATGTATCATTAGCCTTATTTTTAGAAAGTTTTTCCCAATGTCTAACCAAAGTCTATTTCTGCTGCAATGGAATGTCTTATTAATCTGCAGTATCTGTATTTTTGAAGACTGTTGTCATGTTTCTGTTCTCTTCACTAGAGCCAGCACCCCATTTCTCCAATATTCTCATGTAAGTTGTGCTTTTCTAGAGCTCTGATCATACACGTTGCTCTCTTCTGTAGCCTGATGAGTGTTTTATCTTACTCAAGCATGGTGGCCCAAGCCAGGCTTGCTGAGCTTCAGCTGATCCTTTGCCAGTACTGAGGAAAGTGGAAGAATCACTTCATATATTTTATTGCCTCTATTTATATTTGTGCCTCTCAGTATGTAGTTTGCTTTTTTTGAAAGAGTATGCAACATCCAGAATATTTCTTCAGGGCTGCTCCCTACTCATTTGCTCCTCAGTCTGTGTTTTTTGCAGTGAGTTATTCTGAACCAGACATAAAATATTGGATTTCATATTCTTAAATAGCCCCCTATTTTTCTTCACTAGCAATCCCGGCTCTGTAGCTTAATGTGAAATTGCTCAGTTGAATACTGAGTCAAATACTTTTATTTCTTCCAACTTAGTTTCAAATTTTTTTAGCTTTATCACGCTGATTTGTGCCTGGGATCTATAAACCTTCAGCTTTGCTCTAATTGTAGTCCCAGAGCCCAGGTACAGTCTGTTCATGTGCAGCCTGGACATGGCTCCTTCACTTATCCTGTTCCAGGTACAGTGGTATGATTATAGCTGTTTGACCTGTTGCACTATTGGAAGCTCAGCTTGTCCTGATAATAATGCAGTTATGTTTACTGTCCTTGCAGCTCTGGCCATTACATCTCATTACACCACCTTAATAATTCAAACACTGACATTTGAGTGATAATATGTCCAAAATTTAGGCACAGAGAAAAAAGGGTTCTTTGAATTTAAGTGTCTTTTATTTAGCTGTTCTCTTGAACTGTGTGTTTTCTCACAGCATATTCCTCACTCTGTCACAACCAGTCATGATGTTTTTCCAAAAACCCTGGAAGACTCTGTAAGGCCCTGCTTCTGCCAGGAATTTTTCATAAAAAAACATTTCTAATACTTGAGCACTTTCACCACAGCAGGATGAAAGATGTATCTTTAAAATACATCAGGTAGCATGTGTTGAAGCACTGGCACAGGTGAGGCAAATGGCTCTTAGCACATCAGCTGTTGGAGTTGAGCCCTGGGGAATACCAGGATCTTGGAGATTGAGAGCATCACTGTCAAATTGTCACATTCTGTCACACTGTCACTCATAGCCAAGAAAGTGCTGTTTTGGTGTATATGTTTAAGAATTGAAGCATACTAACTTACTTTCTCTGTGTTTTGGACCACACATGCTGAACTATCAGCTGGAAGAATACCCCGGGAGCATCTCTACTTCACCTTATCCAAGCACCTTTACAACACCTTACTGCCATTTGAAAAGTTCATAGACAGCCTAGAGTAAAAAGGGTTAAGTGCAAACTACTCTCTTGCATCATCCCAGTGGAGTGCCTAACTACCTGACCACATCCTACCTATGAGGAATTTAGGCTGAGTTTCGTAGTCTGCCCAAAGCCAGGCAACAGGTTAACAACTAAATCTGGAACTACAGGGCTCTTGCTGTAATGGCTGGACAAGATGACCTTGCTGGCAAGTTTTACTACAATCCTTGATGTCATCTGGGGAGTTATATTGTTGTGTAGGGAAGCTAAACCTTTCTATGAACACTGACTTTTCCAGACTGGAAGGGCATGTGGTACAATCTGTCCCTTGCCTGAAGGCTTCATTAGCACAGATCTTGAGACTGTGAGACCTCATTAATTTGTTATTGTGCAGAGCCAGTTTTAAAATGCTATCTGAAAAGAGCTCCTCAGATGACTGTAATACCAGATCTGAGCTGCAGCAATTTCGTATGCAATGATGACGCTCGCACCTGGTTTCCATGAAATGCTTAACCCCACTGACAAGACCTCCCACACTATTTATTCATTCAGCCATGCTCAGCTGGCACAAAGTGCTGGCATTCATATTTCTGAGCTACATAAACATTCATATATACTTTAATAGACTGCAAAAATTATGAAATACACAGAGGCACAGGTATATATTTGTATATATAACATGCTAAAATGAGGTTGGAACATGCAAACTAAGAACATTGTGAAGTATTTAGTGGTTTTGTTACCAGTGCAGTACCTGAGACCTGGGAGCAGGAAAGGTCACATCTTTTTCATCCACCGTGATCACCCCAAGCTTCATTGCAATAGACATTATTTGTTCTTCTCTCAGAAGTACTTGGCCTTTTTTTTTTAATCTATTGGGACTGATGTCAGCTATGTTGAGAAACACTGGGCGCAGTATTTGCAAGAAACATCCATGGTTGAAAAGAATAACAATGCAGAAGTATGCTGTGTGGCTTTGTACCCTGAAAAGACTAAGAATGCTTTCAAAAATACTGGTAATTTGCAATTAGATGGAGTCTTACAGTTGAAATCCAAGCACATCTAAGCATATGATGGGATTCATATTACTTGGTGCTAAACTGATGTTTCTAATTCTTTTGTAACTCATCACAACAGAACAAAGATAGTGCTCACTATTTTAGGAAGCATATGAATCAGTGGGAGAGCTGAAAGGAAACAAATGGATCACTGGTGAGACTAAAAATGCCTCAGAGATGTGAACGGCGTGTCTGCTGACTCTGCGGTTCTGCAGAAAAAATTCAAGGAAGGGTTTTAAGCCTGGCTAGCCACAGAACAAAACATGTTTTGGGCCGAACAATTTAAGGAGGAAGCACTCTTGCACACTGTCTGTCCTTCCCATGTGATTTAAAACATAGATATGCTACAGAGAGAGATTGCTTATTCTCTCAGTGGACATTAACTGACAATCATTAAAAAGATAAATCCAACATAGGAAAATAAATTGTATCATCAAGGTAAGTGCCTTCTAAACTCAACCTGTAGTAGCTTATCAAGCAGACTTGCCTATATGTTGGCTGTGGGGTGCCTATCATCCTTGGAACGAAGAACAAAAAAGATGAAGGGTTAATAACCATGGTAATAATCTGTCAACATCTGAAGCATGCGGGAATTTCATAAAGGTAACAAATGCACGTTCAATGCCATAGTAAAAAACTCATGGGTCATTTCCCTTTTAGATGTTAAGAACGCTGTGCTTGGCTGTGTAGGAGGGAGGTGTGCTTGTGGAAAGGCTCTCTAATCACATGGCAAAGAAGAGAACAGTGAAGATCATGATTCCTGGCTGTACCCAGAGGTACAATAGAGTCTTTTCTTACTGAGTACTGAAGGAGAGGACAGGTTCAGGCTAGAATAGTGAAAATATGCTGGACTTCTCCTAGTACAAGAGACAAATATGAGAGAGGACAGAAAATCCTGTTGGAAAATGTTTGATGAATGCCTCTGGGCTCAGGAGAAAAATCATTCACATAATGACACAAGTCAAGGCATCTGTCCCTGGCTCCTTGCTGGCTGGCACTACCTGCTGGGATGCCTGGCATGCTCCAGCCCGAGCTAACAATTCACATGCTGCCACTGAAGGTGCTCTAGAAAAAAGCAGAGCTATTCAGACCATCAGAATCTATACTGACTTCTGAGAGGATTTTTATTTTGACAAAGTGGAGGAAAAGAGCTCAAAGTGTGGCTAAAACTTACCATTATTTTTTCAGTCTGGCTGTGATTTACAATGGCTTCCTGCCAATGGCAATTTGAAGACAGAGTTATACCTGGTTTTGCTCTCAAACAATACGAAAAGCAGGATTTGCATTTTGACAGTTTCAAAGGAAAAAGAGGTTTTTTCTAACCAGCACTCTGCTGAAAAGGACAACAGGTTGGATGTTTTAAGGTAATAGTTCTTCCACAGAAAATAAAATACCTCAACTTTTTCAGTCTGGTTTAGAGGATCATATCCAGTAATTTCTGCCTCCTTGGATCTTGCTCAGCCAAATCATGAGGCTCCTAGTCATGTCAAAATTGGATTCTTGAATTCGCTGAATTCATGCTCTAGAAATACAAGAAACAGGTCTCAAACACCTGTTTTGCATAAAAGTCTGGAAAGGCCTGCTCTTACTCAAAATTGTAACTCGCTGTTTGGGAAAATAGCATTAGAAACTTGTGACTTACAGCAGAAGCAATCAATCTGTCATCTTGAAGCCAATGTTGCAGAAATCTTTGCACTAACTTAAGTCAGGGGAAGAAGAGCAGTAAAGGAAGTGCCTGTTTTAGTTGGGATTGATATTTAAATCTAGAAGTCCACTTAAAAAATGGGATTGACATTTGTACAAGGGCATAAATGTTAGACTGTGCATTTTTAAGCTTGGATCTCTTCAGGCTATTCATGCTTTAAACAGCAGGTTTGAAGTGTTTGTACCTAAATTTGGACAGAAAAGCTTGGGCTTTTTTGAACAGCGGCTAGTGTCTTTTCCATAGGAAAAGAAAAACCAAGCCAACACAACAGTATTTCATTGTGGTTATTCATAAACTTGAGATATTTTTAAAATTATAAACCCCAGATTTCATAACGTATTCAGTAGGACAAACCAAACTCTATCTGACAGCGGTGACCTTTCAGAATCACACAGAATCTCTTCCTATACAGCACAGGGCTTTCTGCCACAGCCAGATGGAAGCCATGGAGCTGAAGGCTTTAGACTTTGTCTTAATAAGGGTAAGGTTCAGGGCATCGGGTTTTAACTGAACATTAAACTGAAACTTTGGTTTCGGTAGCTGTGCTGCACTGACCTTAAACCAATGACACATGTCAGCAAAGGTGAATGGTGTGGAGGTTCCTGTACAGATATGCCAGGTACTTTCCACGTGAGCATGATGGATGTGTTTGCACAAATCACTCAGAGTGATACCAAGCTGTTTGTTACATATTGTTTGGAAAGTATTTTTATTTATCTTTATCTGGAGGATATATCTTGTCCAAAGTCTAGAGGGAGTTTATTTTTTCAATCTGTGCAAGTTCTGTTTGGTGTGGTTCTCCCTCCTGCTACTCAGTGTTTCCAATACAGAGATAGATCTGTATTCTCACCTACCATTTAAACAGGCATGTCTGCAGAATAGGGCCTCTCCAAGAGGCACAACACATGGCAGTGCTTTGTTATAAGCTCAATGCTCTCATTGTAACTCGCAAGTCTTGTGGTAGGAAGGTCACTCTGTACTCCACGGCTAGACATATATTGTGCCTGCTAAATACTGCTGTAGTATTTCATCGCAGTGGGAACCTGGACAATAGGTCATGCCTTGCATTAATGTGTAGGATCTTGAAAAATCAATACAAATAACAGAGTACTGCTGCACAGTCGTTTACTATTCCCAGGACACACAGAGCAGCAATGGCTGTGCCATTAAGCACACAGCACAATGGACACTCTGCTAACTCCTACCAATAAATTCAGAATCATGCAAGGGCATGTATTATTGGAAATATGAATGGTTCCCTTGCTCCAGAGATCTTTTCAGAATATTTTTCTGTAATACAAATATAAGAGTCAAATTCCTCAAGAGAAGGCCAGTTTCTGACTCAGCTTTTGCATCTAGCAAGCCCCAGACTTACTGTATTTTTTTTGCTGTCTGAGGGCCTGATCTAACAACCATTAGAATCAATAAAGGCTAATTGATTTGAAAGACTTTGGATAAAGCCACAACCCCCACCACAACAATCACCAGAAAATTTATCATTGACCTCAGTAAGTGCAGGATGAAATACCTGGGCTCTTGGTCAGCAGGTATTTGAGTCCACACACATAATTTATTTCATTGTAAACAATTTATATACCTAAGTGCTAGTCAGATATGGAACAAAAGCATGCTGGTTGCCAGGCTGAGAAGAGGGGTAGCTTTTAGATCTGCCTTTTCCTGCCAACGTTTTTTGGAGGAAAAAATAAGCAAGTTCATTGTTTCCCCCATTTTGTGGTGATAGAGAATTAAGAAATAAGTGAGATGAAAAAGAAAGATGTTGAGAGCAACACTACAGAAAGAGGAGAGGTTCTATCCCTTCAGTTACTCCTCAGGGGACTTTCAAAAATATAAAGAGTGACTTTTTAACTTCATGAGAAGTCTGTGTCTCAAATACAACCCAAGCTTTCCTAGGGCTTGCCTATACTGGAAAAATACATTATGTTAATTGATTAACACGTAGGGCTTAATATAACAGTCAGTATAAACAAAGACTACCACTTTAACATTTTTTGTTGTTGTTGACCTGAGGTAACCCAGCTGCCAAACATGACAGTTCTTGTCTACACTAAGTGGTTTGTATTGCCTTAATTAACATGCTCTAACACAATGTAGTTTTGCAATACAGATTAATCCTTTGGGGCATTTATTCTACACATTTAATTTTCTGTCGCCTATCTTGAATTTGCAGACATGCGCTGCTTCTGCCATCTCCCCTCCCCTTTCTATGCTGGAGCCACTATCTTTGAAAATTGAAGAGACTTTGTAGTTGTTCTCGTTTGTTGTTTCAACTTATAAACTGAAAGTTCAATCAAACATACAATCAGTTTATGCCCCTTGATAATGCTGTCATTGTAAAAATAAAGTTGATCTCATAATTCAGGAAAGATTAGTTCAGCCTAGAAAAGTATCATCAAATACCAAACATCTGAAGTTTTTGCAAAAATATTGCAGACTGTACAGCTGGGCAGTTTCTCGGTCAACTTACATAGCCTGTTCCCAGCCAATAGGAAGGCACTTTGCAGCGTTTTTCCAAAATTTACTTTCCCCATTTTGTTTTACATAGAAAAGCTTTGTCCTTACAAGAAAATAAAGAAGAAACACTAAAGAAAGAGAGAAAAAAAGTGGACAAAAAAAGATAATTTTAACACTGAGGTTAAAAGCTCAAGAGGTTTATCGGGACTC
Source organism: Manacus candei (assembly GCF_025592945.1). NCBI lineage: Eukaryota > Metazoa > Chordata > Aves > Passeriformes > Pipridae > Manacus > Manacus candei. Next base: position 2,431,151 of record NW_026138067.1, on the reverse strand, counting down.
CAGCAACCATAACACTCTCATGCTGCACACCTTGTATTTTAGTACAAAATGTTATTTTTTTGCAATAAGTTATTCCTCGGCACTACTGAAACCATGAAAAATCCTTAATTGTTATGGCTAGACATCACTGATTCATTTCACCATCTTCTGAAGGACGCAGATATTTGCCTGGCCAGCGTTCACTGCAGTCTGAAGCGACTATTAGCTGTCTGATATATTCAGAGTTGTATTAAGTGACTGAAGGTGTGCAGCACGGCCACACCAGCTCTCCTGGGCAGTAGCTTCACTGCCTGGAAATTCCTTTCAGAGAGATATGCAGCTAAAAGGAAAAGTGCTGCATTTACATTCATTGCCTCTTCTTTTTTCGTAAAAGAAAAGAAGGGGGTAAGTGACCTAATGCACAAGTTTTCTAGGGCTTGAGGTGTGTGACTTGGAAACTTTACAGCCCAGTTAAGGTGCTTCAGCCTTACAAATGTTGAGGGAGGTGATTCTTTTCCTCTATTCTGCTCCTGTGAGACCCCACCTGGAGTGCTGTGTCCAGTCCTCAGAACAGTAAGGACATGAACCTCATAAGAGAGATATGGAACTCCTGGAGAAAGTCCAGCAGAGAGCTACAAAGTTGATCAAGGGACTGGATCATCTCTGTTACGAGGACAAGCTGAGGCAACTGGGCCTGTTCAACCTCAGAAAGAGACAGTTGAGAGGGAATCTCATCAATGTCTGTAAGTATCTGAAGGGAGGGTGTCAAGAGGAAGGACCCAGGCTCTACTCGTGGTGCCAAGCAATAGGACAAGGGGCTAAGGGCAGAAACTGATGCACGGGAAGTTCCACCTGAACATGAGGAAGAACTTCTTTACTGTGCAGGTGACCACACAATGGAATAGATTGCTCGGAGAGGTTGTGGAGTCTCCCTAACTGGAGATATTCAAGAACTGTCTGGATGCAATCCTGTGCCATGTGCTCTAGGATGACCTGCTTGAGCCGAGAGGTTGGACCAGATGCCCCATTGTGGTCCCTTCCATCCTGACCAATTCTGTCATTCTGTGACCTGTTGGAGTGGCTCCAGAGGAGGGACACCAAGAGGATTAGTAGGATGGAACACTTCCTGTGAGGAAAGTGTGAGAGAGCTGGGGTCGTTCAGCCTGGAGAAGGCTCCAAGGAGACCTTATAGATTTTCACAATGAGGGTAGCAAGGCACTGGAACAGGTTACCCAGAGAAGCTGTGGATGCCCCATTGCTGGACATGTTTATGTTGAAAGGAGCTCTGAGCAGCCTGGTCTAGTGGAAGGTGTCCCTGCCCCGGGCAAGGCTTGGAATGGGATGATCTTTAGAGTCCCTTCCATCCCGAGCCCTCAGCGCGGGGGCGGGGCCGGGCGGGCGGAGGGCGGGGCTGGGCGGGCTGGCCCCGCCCCCTCCGCTGCCCACCCGCCCGTCACGTGCGTTAGCGACAGGCGGTGGCGGCGCCCATTGGCGGAGGCGCGGGGGGCGTGGCCGGCGGCCGGTCCGTCAGCGGCGCCGCGGCCGTGACAACAAAGGGCTCCGGAGGCGCCGGGGACGCGGAGCGGGGGAGCTGCGGTCCGGTGAGTTGGCTGTGGGGGCACCGCGGGCACCGGGCACTGCCGCTGACCCGGCTGTGATGGTGTCCTGCGCTCTGAGCGCTGAAAACCAGTAGCAACAGCGGAGTTCCCGTTTCCCTGTGCGTCCATCCCGGCTTCTCTCTGCCGGGAAGGCGCCGGGGCCGGGAAGTGTTTGGCGTTTTCCCGGCTGTGGAGCAGCGGCAGTGCCTTCCGTGCCTCCCGCCCAGCCCCGGAGCGCGGCCGGGAAGGTGCGCAGCTGCTGCGGGCGCTGCCGGGTCACCCCCGGCGCCGCTCGGAGCGGCTTTTTGGAGCCTCCTGGTGGTGGTGGAAGAGCTGTGAGGTGGGGCACGGGGGGATCAGGGATCGGCTCCCTCTGGCAGCGAACTGCACAGTGACTTGGGGATGCCATTTTTGGGTTTTGTTTGATTTTTGCTTAGCACGTACCGCATCTCCTTTGTTAGGTTAGGAAAAAAAAAAAGGAAAAAATACTTTTTAGTGCAGCGATACTTTATTGTTGACATTCATTGGATATGTTATCTGTAACAACCTCTTAATCATTGCTGCAGCTGACTCAGTTCTTCCCAGCCTTATGTTTTCCTGCAGCTGATAGTTCCTGCCTAAGAACTTGAAAATCTCTCTCGGTCTCTGTCCCGTTTTCCTCCCCGAACGGTGGCCCTGGATAACAGTGTAACTTCTTGGTCGCCTTCTGACTTGCACAATAGCACATGAGCGTGGCCTTTTTAAAGGCACTTGTCCAAAAGGATGTCAAAACATCAACCGGTATCTGAATGATTCAGATGTTTTTTTGGATCCTCCTTGGGGTGGGGGAAGGGGAAAATGGGGCAAACTGCTTTTGATCTATAGAAAGACAGTTGTGGGTCAAAAGCTGATGTTTGTTTAGCTTATGTTCTCAGGAACAGTGATCTCTGCTTGTTAGAAGCTAATTACTTGATGCTGCTGTGATGCCTCGAGACTTAATATAGGAGTGTCAGCTCTCATCCTTCTGCACTCTGCAACAACAAAAAGACAGCCTCTGCCTGAAGGTACCTTCAGGCTTGATCTAGGAAGGAGGCAGCACATGTGTGTGGGAGTACAGGGAAAGCCAGTGCTGATCAGCAGCTGTGCGGTGGCTTGCTAGTTAGCCTAAAAAAAACAAACTCTTTTCTTCATAGGCCTTGTGCCAGGAGAGTGTTAGGGAAAGAAGTGGAAGGTAGCTGGAAAGCTACAGACTTCAAGCATTCACTCAGAGTTCATTTCCGTATCCGTGGTAAGCTCTGCCTATAATTGAAGCACTCAAACCTTCTCAAGAAGGTGCTTAGGAACACTGTGGGCATTTGGCATTTCCTTAGGTAACCCATCCAGGGCTTAGCAACCTTAATGGTTAAAAGTGTTTCCTGCCATAACCACTGAAAGCTGAACTTTACTGCAGTTTAAAGTCACTTCTGCTTGCTCTGAGTGTAGAAGGTGGCAATAAATGTTTGCCTCTTTCTTCACATAATTTAGTACTGTTGTAATTTTTGCCTTCCTTCTGTTAAGCCTTTCCATTTTTAAAATTTTATCAGTTTTCTTTAGTCTTCTGATCATTTTTGTAGCTGTCATAAAGAGAGCCCTGACGTTTCATTTTTAAGTGTGGTCCTTAAAAATAGACTTTTTTCACAACTGCAGCTGAGCCAGTTGTTTCTGGTCTTGTTTTTTCCTGTAGTTGATAGTTTCTGTTGAGGAACTAGTGTGCATAACTTCTTGAGTTTTGCTGTACCTTTCCATATTGCTGCTGAAGACTACTTTAAATTCTACTCCTTTTGTGCTATTTGAATAAGGAGGAAGCTGCATAAATGTGTACAGAAGCAGTACTGTATGGAGCAGGTGCTTGTCCTTGCATTGAAAAAGTAGGTGATGGGGTTTGGTGTCCTGGGATAAGATGACATAGGAGGCCCAAATGACCCTTTAGTGTGGCCTGAAAGTTCTAGGGTGACACAGGGATTACTGGCCTTAAATAATAATCTTAATGGGTTGTATCTTCTTTTAATGGTTGAGTTTGTCTAGTGTAGTGTGTTTTCTCTCTCTTTCTGAATGCAGGCATTCACACTGTCTTACCTGCATATATTCTTCTCTGTTAAATTATCAAACAGGTATTTAATCTGTAATGATTCTGACATGCTGTGGTGATTCAAATATTACTATGGCAAAATTAACTTGTAGTGAAATCAGTGGATATATATCCCATAGTCTTTACTTTTTTAGCTACTTTAATGGCTTCTCCTTATTGGCTCATATATAAATATCAAAGGCTGTAAGCATGCTGATCTGAGGTGTTTGAACATTCAGCTTCTTGGTACTAATGGGATTTTTCATCTTAATTGCCAAATGCAGAGTTCAGGCTTATGGTGACCAGTTACATGTAGATTTAGGGAAATGTATTGAGAAATAAACATTGGGTTTAGTTAGCATACATGATACTTTTCCATGCTCCTTAGACTTAGCATACATGACTAGTTGGGTGGTTGCTGTGAAAACGATCCCACTGGTAACTGGTGCACTTTGAACCTGAAGACAGGATGTGCCTTCCTACTTTGTTAACTTGTAGGCAGTGGCCCTGAACTGAGTGTGATGGGAGAGAGAAGAAACACTGCCTTAAGCTTCCCTGAGAGCCCTCACAGGGGCTCCTCTTTGTCAACAAAGGAGATGAGTTGTCTGGAGCAGAAAATATGCACTTGCCCTTCACATCCCCCTCTGACCCGGAGGAGGACAGGCAGGGAGCTGGGAGAGCACCTTGGTGAGCATAAACACAAGGCTCCCATACAAGAGTCCTCCCTTCTCTTAGGAGAAGGTGAGACTGACAACTGAACAGACCTTTCCGTGGGGAGGAGGATTGAGGGGAAGGCAATCAGTTCCCACGGGAGACCTTTTTGGTGTTGTTGGTTTTTGGTGTTTTGTTTGGTTTTTTTTTTATACATATCTAGATGGGAGGGGATTGTGAATACCAGTGAACCTGCCTCTCCTCTTTGAGGAAAATATTCACTGGTAGCTCTGACTACACTAGCAAGGGGGCTTTTAACTTGTTCCCCCGGGGTTGTTACCTGTTGCTTTGTCATTAAGACCCTTGTCATCATTTTTTGCAGGTTCACATAAACTGTTTACAAGTCATGCCTCTGCATGTCCCATACCTAAGCTGATAAAGCATCTATGCACTTTAATCTCAAGTCTGTGCCACTCTGCTAGTACAGTGTTAGCTGTGCCTTGAACCTTGGATGTAACGACCTACCAGCCAAAGTCTTGTTCCTGCCTTAGTAATGTTTCAGAGGTTAAATAACATGCTCATGGGAGAGATTGATAGCTTGTCCAGCCAAGAGCCAGAGTTCAGTGAGAAAGAAGACGACGAGTGGATTCTAGTTGACTTTATAGGTAAGATGTCTGTCAGATATAAGCTCTGCCTTTGTCATGCTCTGGCTTTTGTTTGTCTTACTTCCAGGTGAACAAACCAGTAGCTTGGAGAACCTTTATCTAAGTAAAACCAGTGTGGGATTAGAGTATAGGGTGTCTTCCAAACAAATGTACTAAAATATGTTGAGTAAACTGGTGAGAAGAATGATGTCAGGTTTATAAGCCTGACACAGATTCAGCAGAACCACCTGTACAGATAAAATATATTTGACTTATTACGCAATTATATAGCTTTACTGATAACAGTTGCTTCACATGTCTAACATGGCTTGCCTTTTTTCCTCTCTTGCTTTATAAAGTAAAAACTTGCGTATGTGCTAATAAGAGGTTTATTTCTGGTTTTTTTCTTGTTTTTCTTTTTCTTTTCATATTCTGTTTTTGACTACGTGCAACCTTGTTGGTTTTGACCTCCTGTGATCACCAACATCCATGGGTTCCTCTCCACTGACTAATGGTCACCTACAGCAGACACTTGCACTAATTGTTCTGTGGAGGAAGCAGACATTGTTGAAGAATCAACCACGGATGGCTCACCCGTCTTCTCTTGTTTATCGTCTCCCTTGGAACACTTGCCGGAGGCCAGCGAGTCTTGCTTCATCCAGTTTGAGTCATGTCCTATGGAGGAGAGCTGGTTTATTACCCCTCCCCCATGTTTTACTGCAGGTGGATTGACCACTATCAAGGTGGAAACCAGTCCGATGGAGAACCTCCTAATAGAGCATCCCAGCATGTCTGTGTATGCTGTCCATAATGCCTGTCACAGCCTTAATGAGACTGGATGTGGAGATGAGGAGTTTCACAGCCCAGGTAGTCCCAGGTATGTGTGAATTCTCTTGTCAAGCAGCTCTGTTCCTGAAAATATCTGGTTTCTACTTGATCAACTTAGACACTTAATACTGAATTTTCCAGCGTATTTCAGAACAGGTGAATAAAGCATGAATACTACACAAGGTGGTCAGGGCTGCCTGCCTGCTTAGAAAAATGTTAATACAAGATGACTGTGTCAGGAAACAGCTGGGTATGCTATTTTGATACTACAATGAATATTGATGGAGCCTAATTACTCCCTTGCAGAATATGTCCCAGTCGTGTTGAAACTGCTGGCAGTTCACTGTATATCCAGTAATGTACATATGAAAGCACTTTGCCCCCTTCACAGCTCTATGTTTCTTTCATAACTGCTGATTAATACCTATTCAGTCACCTTGTGAGATGAAATCTAGGGGCTTGGGTTTTGGGTGGGTTTTTTGGTTTTTTGGGTGTTTTTTGTTCCTCAACATAGTGATAGATAAGGATAGGATTAAATTTTTCCACAAACAGCTTGTGAAACAAAAGCAACCCAAAATATTTCACAAAACTTTGTGCTGTAAACTTCTGCTTTTAGCAAAGTAAGAAGTTGTACTTTTTGGTTTTGGGTCCTAAAAATCTGGCCATGTGGGGTTATTGCAGAGGCATGTTTGCCATGCACTACTTCTTTGGTGTTTGTGTGTACAACTATACAAATATACTATACATCGTAGATGTATACAAATACTGTTTCTTTGCCATTATGACCCCTCATGTGCCCATGCATTCATTGATTTTGAAATAATTGGGTGTTTTGTGAATCCCAGTTAATAACAAAGACTGACTTTTCATCCCAGCTTATTTTTGCTTATGTCTAGAAGCAATAATAAAAAAGAGAACAAAACAAACAGAGAAAAATAAAAAGAGAAAAGACTATAGTATACTAAGTTTTGATATACAGGAAGAAATGAGTGTAGGGTGAAGTTGCTGCAGGTAGACGCCTATTGACTTCTCTGATCAGCTCCTTGCTGTATTTTAAGTTCTTAGTTCAAAGAAACATATGACTTGGAGATGATGTGCTGCTGTATAATATTGAAGTATAGTGCTGATACTATTGGTCTTTGGGTGGAGGATTTGTATAATTGGGGAGGGCAGTTAATGATGTTAAGTATCAGGGGTCTAGCTTAACTTAAACAGGGAGAAACTATGAGCACACAGCACCTTTAAAGTGAGGGTCTGAAGTAATCTGCAGAAGAACTGGAGGCTGCAAGTCATGCCCTGGAACAAGACAGTAAACCAGTTTATCTAAAATACCAATTTGCAGTGTAACACTCAAAGTTGGATACTGACTTTTCAGTGACTTGAACTAGGGATACTGGTATAAATTCTTCTGGAGAATAATCCTGTCTCATACAGTACAGTTAAGCTGTTTTAATGTGGGGGGAAGCTAAAGGTATGATGATCTTCAGCTGGCATGTAATTAAGTTTCTTCACACTGCATTCTGTGCTGTTGCTTTGTCAGAAGATCTAGGCTCTTATATTGGTTACTTTGGGTGGCAGAACTGGGACAAGACAAGTCTAAAGCTGAGGTAGACTGCAGAAACTGGGAACATTGATTACACTGATTTTGCAGTAAGTTTCAAAAGCTGTTTTGAAGTCTCTAGTGGTTTAATGGTTGGCCATTTAACATTATAGGGCCAAGAAAAGCTGCTTAAGGCACACTGGCACAGTAAGTACTACTGTTTTGGGACAGTGCTTTTTGTTTGATCAGGCTGCTAGCAACACTGCTTCCTCTAGAGCCTTGTCTGCCAAAGCAATACTGGTTTTAGGACTAACCTTTGTGCCAAATGATGTTACTTGATCAAGCCTAACTACATCTGCTTTAACAAGCCAAAATGCTAAGTGCAGAAAAATTGCTGAAATATTAATTGGGGTGGGGTCTGAAGCCTTTAACGTTTCTTGTGAGGTCTGGCTCTATAGTGCAATTAGCAGAACACTTCTGCTTTCTAGCAGAATAGATGGTGGGAGTGCAGCAGTGAATGTATATAGTGATGGTCTGGCTTAAGACACAGCCCCTCTAAAACTCCTATTTTGACAATATCAATGGAGACTTGTCAACCCTATTCTCTCAGTGCATAGGGCTTGCTAGTGCCAGGCTACCAAAGGCAACTAAGGTACCAAAATGGAAGAGTGTGTGGCCTTTTAGCCAATTCAAACCACCTTTGCTATCCCAGTTTCACTTTATGTTGACAAATAGAAGAGTGTTGGTTTGCAAACCAGTGCTGGAAGGGTATTTGATAAGCTTAAGTATCTTCCACCTGCAACTTTAAACCAGTTTTTCTCCTTTTGTGGAGGAAATCTATTTTCTCATTTTAAATTCCTTTCAAAGCAAAAGGATGTTGTATAAACTTCCCCCTGTTTGTCAGATTAGTCATATTTTTCCATAACAAAACCACAACAGTTTGTATTAGCAGTTGCTGCCCTTTGCTAGTTTAAGAGTTTGCTTAGGAAATATGGGTTGCAATAATTGTGCTGTGGCTTCCTGGCTCCTTACAGCTTTCCCCAGAACAGCTTCGCTTGAAGTTCCACCTCCAGCACTGCTGATTGTGCTAAGGGATTGCCCCATATAGAAAATAGTAACCCCATATTTGCAGGTACCCTCATCTATATTAAACTGGTGTAATCTGCATAGAACATATTTACAGTGCACTGTGAATTGATTGGTGCTGTGTTATTATTCACTTATTTCTTGCTTGATATTTTAAGTGCTAGGTTTAGGACAATATCCAGTGAATAAATGGGAAAATCAGCATGTCATATTTGGCTGTTCTGCTGTGTCTAGTCTTCAGTCAGTCATATCTAGCTACCCAAGGATCTAAAAGCAAGATTAGGATGTTTAAAATAAAAAAAAAGGTAGAAGGCAGGGAGTATTCCCTTGCTGACAAGGAGTAATTCCCTCCAGTGTGGAGTGGTGGGAGGCAGAAGAGATCACATCTGTGTCGGCCCCCCAAGAGTAAGGCTGCAAAGGGCATACCATGGACATGGCAGACCCGATTTACGTCTACAGAGACTGCATACAATACATGCAATTTAAGCCCTTCCAGAAGAGTCATCGTAGTGCCAAAAAACAGACTTCCCAAGAGACCTCTTGCTCATGCCTGAGCAAGTTCCTGGTCTTGCAGACATCTTTCCTGAGCACGCTCACCAGTTGACAGCTGGTTGTTGGGTCCTGGGTGGGAAGAGAGAAGGCAAGCAGCTCTGATGCCACTGGTCTTGCACCAGCTGTAGCACTCAGATTTGGGTTTTGCTTTGCTAAAATGGCCAGGCTATTTTTAACTTTACTTTTGAAGTTTCAGGAAGTGCCAGTGATTGTTCTGTCAAGTAGGGAAGTCCTTTTTCAATATGTCAGTCCCTGCTTGCATAGGCTGCTGGTTTGTTTTTCACTATTGCATGATGAAGGAAGGGTTTGCCAAAACTGCTGACTCTCTGCTCATGAAATTTAGAGGGCTGGTTGAGGAACAATCCTTCTAAGTTATTTCCTGTGTGTGTCACAACTGATCTATCTTTCCCATTCCTCTGCATGAACATTGTTTGGATTTACTTGTGTGGCTGGCAGTTGAAATGCACTTTCATTAGTGTGCTTCTGTTTTCAGGCTGAACCACCTATGTTCAAGATGATTTAAAATCAAACTTTCCCTGATGGATAACTCCAAGTCTTCTAAAGCTGGAGCAGTGTGACACACATTGCCTTGTGTTTCTGATGTGTATTGCATCTCGGGCTTAGGGAGCTGGGGTGGGTAAGGAGGAGCACGATAGTGTAAGATGGTGGAAGTCCAAAGGCTGTTGTGGAGCCCTCACACAGAAAGTGAATTGGCAGCACTGCTCATTACTTACCAGCGTGGTAAGTGGCTTGACCTTGCCTCAGCCCAAATCTATGTCCAGTAGAATTAGGGTGCCCTTTTGAAATGCTAGGTGTTGATCTCCATGTTCTACCCTTTATTTTACTTGTCTCTCGAGTGCACCTCCTTAATGACTGATATCTGTTGTTACATTTCTAGACTGGAGGCCCGAAATGAAACAGGACAGCGTGTTCACTGCTATGTCACGGCTCTTGCTACTCGTTCAACTTTTCTGGAAAAAAACAAGAGCTTTCGTCCTACCCACTGGATAAAAGAACATAATGAAAGACACTGTCTCAATAGAAACAGTCTCCGTCGCCAAAATCTTACCAGGGATTGCCACTCTCGGCAAATCAAGCACAACGGACTGTTTGTTCACCAGCCTTGCCAGCGTCAGTTCAATTACTGATGGTTCTTGTGGTTTTAATCTATGGTCTAATTGTTTTTTAGGTTGCTCTTGTTTTCATGTGTAGGTAAGTGTAGTCAATCTGAAGCTGATTGTCAATCCCTCAAACACAATCATAACTAGTGTTGCATTGTTTTGAAAAGACACATAAATCTCCAAACGTCTTGCAGCGAGTTATGAATGTTGATGTTAAATATCAATGTCTTGGAAGCCTATCAGTACGATAGTTTGTGTGCTGTTTTATAAACTATGATGTATAGATGGGTTCTTAGTTAGTATTTTAAAGAAACTTAACTGAGATGGAGATCAGTTACATTTTGCATTAATCAAAATGGAGTTAGAAAAATTGAGGTTAGCCGTATGCTTTAATGACCAGTACTTGACAGCTTGTGTATCTGTCTGTATTCAGCATATATGATTACTTTCTAATGAGGAAATTCTATAGCTGCCAGTGGATATTACATAGCTGTGCTGAGCTGTTGCAAGAAGGACATCTCATCTAAATTGCCTAGTACCTGCTTGTGTTAGTGGAGTCTGTGCAGGTGTGTTGGGTACTTGATATGGATATTGGAAGAGGGTTAAATGTCCCCCCAATATTGTTGCAGTATGATATGGCACCAGTGTTACAGATGTAGTACCTCACAGTGGAGTGGAAAGATAAGTGGACCTATGGGTAAAGTGCAGATGCACAACACAGAGAACTGAACTGGGTTTTACTTGGTACAGTTTGAGTTCTTACTCCTTTCTCTAACTATTTCTGTCTTTGATACATGTATTTCCCCTACCCTATCTCATTTAATCTCTAGTCTAGTTAAAGAAAAAAGATGGTGGCTTGACTGTTCTTTTAGTCCCATCAGTAGCTGACTGCTGATGGACAGCTATTTCTGAGCTACAAGTTGCTGTTAGATTGTCTTGATATTTACAGATTGAGAGTAGCCCAAAAATAGCTAGAAGGAGGCTTTCATTAGAAGTTCTCCTAATTTTCTCTCTATGAAATGAAGTCCAAGTTAATGGGGACTTGAAATGAAGGGCAGTGTGAGGCAGGGAGAAGCAGATGCTGGAAAACAGTCTTAGAGAACTAAACACAGCGATAACAGGGTGTGTAAAAATTGATCAGCAGTGGTGGTTCTCCTAGCCCATTGGAGGCAGGACTGGGGCCAACAAGAAAGAAAAGCCATTCAAAACTAACAAGTAGTTTTCTTAAGAACACTGTGCAAGATGTTTTGGAAGTTGGCAGGCACTGCTAACTACAACTACAGGTGAAGTAAAGTTCACCTGTAAACAAAAACTGTGTTCCACAGCAGCCATACAGCGTGCTGAACCCTGATAGATCAGTCTGGGAAGTGGATTAAATGAGCGTGGAGGTGAGGAAGCAGAAATCTGCACTGAAAGAAGGGGGGAATGATAAGTAAGTTTATCCTCCTTTCTTTCAGTGCTTAATGTGACTTACTGTGTTTTCTCTTGTGTTTAGTGCCTAGGGCATTAAAGTGTTAACATTACACTCAACTGTGTCTTCCAGTAGTCCTTATACAGAAGTTGGTATAAGGAGTCACGTGGGGAGTCTTTGGAATCAGGTGAGGTCGATAATGTGAATTATTCCAGACCTATGAAGTATTTTAAATTCAGCCAAATGCTTCAATTTCACTGAAGCAAAACCCCAACAATTCAGATTGACCTTGATATAGTGGTACTGTTGCACATTCTGCAGCTGGAATTGTAGTGGAACCTACTTGGCATACAGGAAACAGCATTTATAACCTCTGTTTCACTGCAGATGTGCTGCTTCACTGAAACTAGTGTTGCAAAGGGATGTTGAAAATAGTTAAATGTATAAAAGCAAGAGGTGCTTTCCTGGACACACTAGTCTTTTTTTTTTTTTTTTTTTTTTTTTTTTTTTTTTTTTTACACATTGAATTCACATGGACACTGAAAGAAAATAAAATTAGTCACATCGTGAGTTTCCAAAACAGAAATTTTGTTACTGTTATTTTCAGCAGTATGTGCCCATGTCTATACAACAATTCTGTTCTGGTCCAAATACTCTAGTTTATTTGCAGATAGCTGTAGTTTCACCAGTCTCTTACCTGTTCACAAGTACTCTTACTTGCCCTCAGATTATCTACCTTTATCACTCCAGCTTTTTGTCTGGCTTAAACTTCCGTCTCCTCACTGCCAACTTTCTAGCTCAGGAAAATTCTTTGCTTTCCTGTATTACTTTTCTTTATATAAGGTAAATACTTTCCTTCAGCTTTAATTTTCTTAAAGTAAAATGAAGGAAGATGGAGTCTCCACCTCCCTATGTTGGAAGGAGTAAGTAATCCCTTAGCTCTTCACAGGGAGATGGAGTTGAGGGCATAAGGCTCCCAGGCATTACAATGAGAGCCTTGGTCTGTTCTTCTCAGTAGGCAAATAAATGCAACTTTAGACTGCTCCTAGAATTGGGAGATACTGATCTTTTTATACTACATTACTAGATGACTTTCTGGTGATGAAAACCTATATCTTTCAGGATATAAACTATTTTGTTGCACAAAGCTGTGCTTCTCAATTTGTAATATTGGAAACCATATTATTGTGTGAGATAGTACTGCATCAATGGCTTTTTGTTAATTTGTTTTACATATTTATGTTGGTCTAGCCCTGTTTTGTGCCTGGAGCTATTGGGCAATTAGATTTGTTTTGGTTTTCTGTTTTAATAGTGAGCTGTGTGGCTTTTTATATGGTTTTTTAAGTTGTATTAAAGTGTGGGTTTTTTTCTTGTAAAAGTGGAGGCCTTGCACTGTCTCATACTGGTTGATATTCATGAATTTTGCTGAAATTGTATTTTCACACGTATTGGTCAATGGACAGATTTGCATTTTAAACTGTGCCTTCTACGCAGCAAACTTGAAGATTCAAAAGGGACATTTCAGTTAGGATTAATACTGTACATCAGTCTATGCATATATGGCAGCTTCTCTCCAGAGCCACTTCTCTATTTGTAGCAGTCCTTTTGATATGGAAGAATGTCTGGCTCTTATTTTTAATAGTTTAACACAAGCTGAAAACAGACAAAATATAGCACTTTGCCAAAAAGTAGCATTGCTTAACCAGTGTGTATTTACTAAAGTGATCTTCTGTATTTTGTTTTCATCGTGCATCCTGTGCACCATGGGGAAACATGATCTTAACTCTCAATAAAAAATGGCCTATTAAAAATTGTCAGTCTATTCTTTAATATTAGAGGTTGGTCAAAATCCAAATGCCTGAGCACCCCATTCAGGTAGCAGGCACAACTACTGAGTGTCTCAATGTGTGCTCTAGTACAGAAGTTACTCTGGGAATGGGTTTGCATTGCTGATCAAGTGATAAGGTGCATCCGAGCGCTGTTACACATCTCTGCCAACTGCTGTGTTTCCTGATCAGCATGTGGGAGCTCTGTAGGAGAACAGAACAGACATAAAAACACATGAAGCAGGCACGGGGTGGGTGGAAGGTTTTTCCTGCCATGAAACACCATGAAAAAGTCTGTGTGGAAGGCTGCTGGTACATCCCCTGCTGTGAGGGATGTAGAGATCCTGTGTAAATGTCCAGGGATGGGGCTAGGGAAGCCAAAGCAGATCCACCTAGCTGAACCTGGCAAGGGATGTGGAGGACAATGGGTGTTGCAGCTGCAAATGGAACATTAGAGGAAGTGTGGGCCTGCTGCCAAGCAGGACAGGAATCCACATGACAAAGGACATGGAGAAGGCTGAGGTACTTCATGTCTTCTTTGCCTTGGTCTCTAGTGGTAAGACCAGCCTTTGGGATTGCAGGCCCCTGAGGCCAGTGGAAAATGCTACAGCAAGGAAGAATAACCCTTGGATGAGAAGGTAAGATCAAGGTAAGACTGTCTTGTAGATCCCCCTATTCTTCATGTCTGTCTTTAAGATAGGAAGGACACTTGTTTTCTTCCATCACTTAGGAATCCTGTCCATTGCTATAACCTTTTAGATAATTAAGAACAGCTTCACCATGACGTCAGCCAGCTCCTTCAGCAGTCAAGGATATGTGCCATAGATCTGTGTATGGCCCACCTCTTCAAGCATTTCTTACCTTGATCTCTGGGCAGGTACTGGAGCAAATAGTCCTGGAAACCAAAGATGAACAGTAAGGTAATTAGTAGTAGCCAGAATAGATTTATGGAAGGGGAAGGCATGCCTGGCAACCTGACAGCCTTCACAGTTAGATGACTGGCTCAGTGGATGAGGGGAGAGCACTGGATGTTGTTTATCTTGACTTCAAGGCTTTTAACACTGTCCTCCGTAACATCCTCCCAAACTGATGAGTTATGGACTGTAAAGTAGATGATGAGCAGGTGTATTGAGAGCTGGCTGAACTGCTGTGCTCAAAGTCAAAGCCTAGCTGAAAGCTTTTTTTTTTCATTGGTGCTCTCTATCAGTACAGGTTCTTACACATTAAAAACCTTCATTAAGAACCTGGCTCATAGGGCAGAGTTGTTTATGCACTGGAGGGCTGTGCTGTCATTCAGAAGGACCTTAAGAGACTGGAGAAATGAGCTCACAGGAACCTTGTGGAGTTCAACAAGGGAAAATATGAAGTCTTCTACCTGGAGCAATAATAACCCCAGGCACCAAGCCAAATGGCTGAAAAGCACGTTGGCAGAAAAGCCCCTGGAGGTCCCAGTGAACACCAAGTTGAGTGTGTTGCCAGCAGTGCACCCTCGTGGCCTCAAAAACTCAGACTCCTGGGCTGCATCAAGCTGAGTGTTGCCATCAGGTGGAGGGAAGTGATCCTGCTGGTCCAGCCTGAGCTGGTGAGACACATCTGAAGGCCATGTCCAGTGCTGAGCTCCCCAGTACAAGAGAGACATGGACATACTAGAGAGTATCCAGCAAGAGGCCAAGGAGATGATAATAGGATGGAAGACTGAAATAAGGGGGAGAGGATGAGAGTTAGTGTTTAGGCTGGAGAAGAAAAGTCTCGGGGGATCTTGTCAAGGTGTATAACCTGACAGGGTGTAAAAGACAACAGAGCCAGGACCTTCTCTAGTGGTGCCTGACAAATGGCAATGGATTCAAGCTGAAATACAGGAAATTCCACTTGAATGGAAGAAATAAGCTCAGTGATCTCCAGGTTGTTATCTGGGCTTTTTCTGAAACTGTATGTGAATTTTTTTTTTTCCCTCCAGTCATCAGGGATCCTTGATCTCTGTGGCTTTCCAAAAATCATGGAGAGTGGCCTTGCAAGGACATCAGCCAGCTCTCTCAGCATACTGGATACAGGCTTCTGCACTGCATGGATTTGTATGGGCTCAGTTGTTGCAAGTAGTTCCTAACTCACCCACCGAACAAACTGGGTGACAAAATGATCTATTTAACTGACAGCAGTGAAAAGGAATTTGTGCAACAAAGCATCCATCTTTCCAGAGTAAGCACTGAGTAAAATCTTTCCTTTTCAAATGTAGGTTTTGTCCTGTACATTTATCAAAACACCAAATCTGTGCTAAGAGCTGTACAGTATTCTGCAGAAGAAAGTTTGATCAATTATGTTTGTATAACAGTATCCGTGCAGATAACCTAACACAACTAAGTTGATACTGTTCCTCTTGAGGGTTCTTAGTTCAGGCCTAATGCAGCTTTTTAAATTTAGCTTGGACACTCTCCAACACACTGTGAACTAGTGTTTTTCAAAACTTCTTTGTGCCAAGACAAAAATGCTCGTATAAAGGGTCATATCAATGTAACTCTATTGGTTAAAGTTCTCACTTCACATTCTAGCTTTCCTGTTTATATAAATTCTTGTATGTCTCTGATGAAGATAATGTGGTAATTATGGTTCTCTCTAACATTTGACACTAATGAAGTCACTCTTTTTCCTCATCAAGTTGTTCAGTATCTGCTTTCTTTGTCTCATTGACTTCTGGTGCATGTTTATAACCAAAAAATGTTGTGACTTCTGTTATTGCATGATTCTTGCCAGGAAGGTTCAGGCTTTTTGACACATGTAGAAATGATTCATCAAAAGAATATGTTGGTGCTGCTGTGGCACTGTTGTTCCCATAGTGTGGTCATGATATATCAGTCTTAGAGTAAATGAAACTGAACTGAGACTTAACAGGATGTGTATAACATTTTGTTTCTCAGGGGATGTAGAGATCCTGTGTAAATGTCCAGAGACATTTATGAAAATCCTGTCCTGGAATTACTGCTGTATAACTAGTACTTCAAAAGTTCATCTCTTGACTTGTTTGAAGTTTTGTGGACAGATTGATATTTGAACACTCAAATATCTTAATGAGGCAGATAACTATACCGTAACTTCACAAGCAGATAACTATACCGTAACTTCACGAGCAAGCTAAGGAAAAGGAATAATAGCAAAAAAAAAAAAAAAACCAACAAAAAAACCAAACCAAAACAGATAAGAGTAACAAAAATAGGCTAGTGGCCAGAAGCAGGCTTCAGATCTCAACTTGCAGACATGGGCTGTGCCATAAGTCTACATTTCTCCTGTATAGACTTCAAATTGGTGTGTCCAAGCAAGATGACCTAGTTAGACAGTCTAATAAAAAATATCACTATGCCCAAAAATAAGTCTAAGTGCTAAAAGAATTGTAGATTCCCTGAAACAGGGTTCTGTAGAGAATTAGTAGCAGCAGAGAAAGGTGGGAAAGAGGAGGGAGGCCTCAGGCTTTGGGTGTTTGTGGGTATTGGCCAACAGCTGTCAATTTTTGCAAGGTGAATAAAGAAGATGAGATTAAGACAGGGGGGACTGATATGGGCAGGGGTATCCCCTTGTCTAGTCCTAGCAGTGAATTTCAGCTCTAGCTCTTCTGTCTGTGGTGTGAGTCTGAGAATGATTCATGGGCCAAGGCAAACGGTATGAGGTTTGATACGGTGAAAAGCTGAGTCCTTCACTTGGGCCACAACAACCCCATGCAGCACTACAGGTTGGAGGAAGAGTGGCTGAAAAACTGCCTGGAGGAAAAGGACCTCAGGGTGCTGTTTGACATGGCTGGATGGTTACAGGCTGTTTAGGAGGGACAGACAGGGCAGAAGAGGTGGAAGCATGGCATTGTATGTACAATTACATTGTTTGTAATGAAGGGGCTGGAATGTATGGAGCTTACAGTTGGCAATGGCACAGTTGAGAGCCTCTGGGAAAGAATCAAGGGGCAAACAAATAATGCCATTGTCATTGTGGGAGTCTGCTATAGACCTCCCAGCCAAGACAATGATGCCAATGAATTATTCTCTGAGGAATTAAGGGACACTTCAAAGTCAACTGCCCTTGTCTTTCTGGGGGACTTTAAATTGCCAGAAATTAGCTGGGAGCATCACACAGCTGGTACAACCTGGGCCAAGAGATTCCTAAAAAACCTGGATGACAACTTTATGGAACAGGTCCTAAGGAAGCAGACTTGGACAGATGCCCTCCTTGATCTGCTGCTTGTCAACAGAGCAGATCTCGTGAGCAAAGTGGAGACTGGTGGCTGTCTTGGCCACAGTGACCATGAAATGATCAAGTTTAAAATCTCTGATGGGAGGAAAAGTGCCAGCAAAACTTGATCAAGTTTAAAATCTCTGATGGGAGGAAAAGTGCCAGCAAAACTTCAACCCTGGACATGAGAAGAGCAGACTTCAGGCTCTTCAGGGAACTAGTAATTAAGGTCCCCTGGAAAAATGTAATTGCAGGAGCTGGGGTCCACCAGTGCTGGTAACTTTTTAAACATCGCCTGCACAGGAGCAGGCAATTCCCAAATGCTGGAAGTCAAGCGGGTGAGACAGAAGGTCAGCTTGGCTGAATAGGAATTTTCTCTTGGAGATAAGGCAAAAAAAGAAGGTCTATGCCAAGTGGAAGCAAGGCCAGGTGACATGGGAAGAATACAGAGATGCTGCTTGCCAGGGAGATGCTGCCTGTAGGGAGAAAATTTGTGCAGCCAAAGCTTAACTGGAGTTGAAGCTGCCAGAAATGTGAGTGTTAAATGCATTCTTCTCCTCTGTCTTCAACATGGATGATAGACTGAGGGGTCTCAGTGCCCTGTGCTGGAAGGCAGTTGACCATGAACTTGTGTGGGATCTACTGCTCCAGCTGGTTCCTTGTAAATCTATGGGGCCTGATGGGATTCATCAAAGAATCCTCAAAGAACTAGCTGATGTCATTACAAACCTTCTCTCTTTCTGAGAGATCTTAGGAATCTGGAGAGGTCCTAGCTGACTGGAAGCTGGTAAACGTCCCGATTTTCAAGCAGGAGGACTCTGAAACTACAGGCCTGTCAGTCTCACTTTAGTACCCAGTAAAATCATAGAAAAGATTATTCTGGGAGGTATTGGAAAACACCTGTAGTACAACACAGTCGTTGGTCACAGCCAGCACACCTTCATGAGGGGAAAAACCTGACTTTCTTCTACAACAGTGTAACCCACCTAGCTAATGTAGTAAAGCCAGTAGATGTAATCTTTTTGGACTTCAGCAAAGCTTTTGATACTGTCTCTCACAGTATCCTTCTGGATAAAATGTCCAGCACATAGCTGGATAACTATGTTACACAATGGGTGAGCGACTGGCTCACAGGTTGGGTACAAAGAATTATAGTGAGTGGGGTAACATCAGACCGGTGACCGGGCACTAGTGGGGTTGCCCAGGGCTCCATCTTAGGCCCTGTGCTCTTCAACATCTTCATTAATGATCTGGATGCAGGACTCAAAAGGATACTATGTAAGTTTGCAAATGCCATAAATCAAGAGAAGCTGCTGACTCCCTCGAGGGCAGAGAGGCCCTGCAGAGAGACCTTGACAAATTAGAGATGGGCAATCACCAACCCTACAAAGTTTAGCAAGGGCAAGTGATGGATTCTGTACCTGGGATGGGACAACCCGGGATGTATGTACAGACAGTGGAATGAGATGCTGGAGAGCCGTGCCGTGGAAAGGGACCTGGGGTCCTGATCGATGGCAAGTTGAATATGAGTCAGCAGTGCCCTGGCAGCCAGGAGGGCCAACTGTGTCCTGGGGGGCATCAAGCAAAGCATCCCCAGCCGGTCAAGGGAGGGGATTGTCCCACTCTGCTCTGCACTGGTGCAGCCTCACCTTGAATATTGTATGCAGTTTTGGGTACTGCAATATAGGAAAGATATTAAGCCATTAGAGAGCATCCAAAGGAGGGCAACGAGGCTGGTGAAGGGTGTGGAGGGGAAGCCATATGAGGAGTAGCTGAGGCCACTTGATTTGTTCAGTATGGAGGAGACTGAGGGGAGACCTCTTTGTGATCTTCAACATCCTCACAAGGGGAAGCAGAGGGACAATTACCATTCTCTTCACTCTTGTGACCAGTGACAGGATTTGAGGAAATGGCATGAAGCTGAGTCAGGGAGGTTTAGGTTAGATATCATGAAAAGGTTTTTCACTAGAGGATGGCTGAGCACTGAAACAGCCTCCCTAGGGCAGTGGTTCCAGCACCAAGCCTGACAGAATTCAAGAAGCTTTTGGACAACACTCTCAGGCACATGGTATGACTCTCAGGTTGTTCTGTGCAGCACCAGGAGTTGGACTTAATGATCATTAATGATCATTTTTCAACCTTAATGATCAGGTTGAAAAAAAAACCCAACCACAAAATAAATCAATCTTTTCATGTCTTAAAAATATTCCTTAATGCATATTAAACTGGATCATGCCTTGCTTGAAAAAAAAGAAAGTGTGGAGTCTTCCTCACTGGAGATATTCAAGAACCATCTGGATGCAATCCTGTACCATGTTCTCTAGGGTGACCCTGCTTGAGCAGGGAAGTTGGACCAGATGCCCCACTGTGGTCCCTTCCAACCTTACCCATTCTGTGAAAGGGTCTCTGAATGAAACAAGCAGGAAAGTAGAATATTACAGGTTCTAATAGAAAACAAGGGTTTTCCAAACCTCAGGGTTTCAGATTAGCTCATGGTGTTCAACAGGAAAAAAAGTACAGTTTGGGAAGTGTGCGACTTCCTACTAAAGTATTCCTCTGTAGGAGGGGTATAAAGCTTTAATGGTGCTTAGGCTATGTAGCTGTAGCTGGAGCAATTTTGTAATAAATAACCTTAAAACTCCTCTTAAAAACAGTGAAGTTCATCCACACAGGAGTCCTGGAGCAGGCCTTTCCCCTAACTAATGACAGAATAGCTTTGACAATGTGGATGTGACTCAAAAGGACAAAGCCTGGCAGCACAAGCAGATGACCACAGTAAAATATTTACCGCAAGGCAGGAAGAATATGGCAGGCAATATTTCTTGTCATTTTGTGCCCAGATCACAATAGAGCTGTGTGCAAATGTTATAATTAAATACTGCTCACTCTCTTGGAAACAACAAAGTGGATTCAAAAACTCTGGGAGAAGAGCAGTATTGAGCACAGTCAGTAGCTGGATTGATCCTCATGGCTTCATGATCTTCATTTGTGCTTTATAGATCCTTGGTAGATTCCAAGCTCCTTGAAATAGATCCATAAAAGGATAACCAAGGAAACCGACATCAGCTGTGTAAACTTTTAAGGAAGGCCTTCACACCTTATCTGGAATATATATAGAAGTGGTGATTAGGAAAAAAAAAAGAAAACCACTGGACTAATCTAAAAGGACTTGCCAGATCCCAGCACAAATACTGCCCAGCAGTTGTAGTGTACTGCCAGAAGCTTAAAAAAAAAAGTCTTCTCTCTTTTATGCTCATCCCCACTAAGGAGGCATCCATTCTCTTCTCTTACCCTTTAAAATGGCAAAGCTACAAGAAAATAAGACCTGGTTATTGTGCTTAATTACTGTAATCTGGAGGTGAAAACTATGTTTACTCTTTAATAGTGTTACACTTGGGAAAAGAAAAAGCAGAAGTGAAAAAAAGATGATGAAAGCGTGGATTTACTTGAAGGCAGCCATGGCTTCTCTTTGTGCTGTTTTGCAGCACGTGCGCTCCTGCACTGCGAGAAAGTACCAGTTCTTCCTCATCAGCAAAATGGCTGCAGGTGCCCTATCCTGGGTGTTTTAAAGAAAAATGTGTGCTTGAAGCATTGTTAAGTGTATGGTGCTGTGGGGTTTGGTTGCTTTTGGGGTAGTGTGGATTTTTTTTTTTAGGATATTTGTTACAAAAACTCCATGCAACTCTTGAGTGATGTTAGCAGTGACTGGAAGGCATGCCTGGCACTGATGGCAATTTCCAGCATTGTCTTCTGCTGGAGAAGGGCATTGCAGGGTGGGTGCTCCCACGGTGGGCACTGCAGCCTTGGGGCTGGGTGGGACCCCAAGGTGCAGTGGTGGGCCTGGCTGGCAGTTGTGGAAAGCTGCTGGGCAGGGGATAGAGTTTGTCCATGGGAGACCATGGAAGCTGTGCTCAGGAGAGGCCTCTGTTCTTCCAGGATGAATTTCTATGTGGTTAAACACAGTGGAAAAATGGGAAGGGGAGAGAAGGGACCTTGGGGAAATCTTTTGGACAAGAAGGTCTAGGCCTATGGGGGCAGAGCCCAGGCCCCTGGGAGCACAGTGGGGTGAAGGCTACCCTTCACACAGTCACAGAATTACAGAATCAATCAGGTTGGAAAAGACCTCTCAGATCATTGAGTCTAACCTCTGACTGAACACCGCCATGTCAGCTAGACTGTGCCACTCAGTGCCACATCTAGTCTTTCCTTAAACATGTCTAGGGACAGTGACTCCACCACCTCCCTGGCCAGCCCATTGCAGTGTATAATTACCCCTTCTGTGAAGAAATTTTTCCTTATGTCCAACCAGAACCTCCCCTGGTGCAGCTTAAGACCACGTCCTCTCGTCCTGTTGCTGGTTGCCTGGGAGAAGAGGTCGACCCCCGCTTGGCTACACCCTCCTTTCAGGCAGCTGTAGAGAGTGACGAGGTCACCCCTGAGCCTCCTCTTCAGCCCACCCGTGTGCGGTGGGGTGTGACAGCCGGCGGGGTGTCAGGGTGCCGGTTCCACAGCAGCGGGGCGGTGTGCGGGGGGCAGGAGGCCGGTGCCTGACAGCCGGGCCGGCGGTCCCGGGCGGGGGGCGGGGCGGGGCCGTGTTTACATCCGTGCCCGCCGCACGCTGCCGCCGCTCCGCGCGCTCCCATTGGCGGCCCCGCCGCGGCCCCGCCCCGGGGCGGGCAGGACGAGCCCCGCGGGGCGCGCGCGGCCGCCGGCGGAGCCGCCGCCGTCCCGGCGGGACGCGGGGCCGGTGGAGCGGAGCGGGGCGATGGTGCCGGGTGTGCCCTGGGAGACGGAGAGGTGCCAGGGCAGCGGGAGGCAGCGGGCGGCAGCGGGCGGCGGCAGCGGTGGCAGCGCTCCTCCTGGCGCTGCCTACCGCTCTCCCGGGACGCTTCTGCCGGGAGAGACGGGGCGGGCGAGCGGGACGCGGAGTGTCCCGGGGGCTGCGGGGGTCGGCGCGGCCCCGCGGCCCAGGGGCGGCGCTGGGGCGAGCGGGGCGCGGGCGGGCAGGGGAGCCGCCTGCCGCCCTCGCACATGCGCAGCGCGGGCCCGGCGCGCTATATAGCGGGTTGGCGCCGGCGCCAGCTGAGCAGTGCGGCCCGGGCGGCAGCGGCAGAGGTGCGCGGGGTACTGTCGGGAGGGACGGGGGTGGCTGGCGTGGCGATAATAATGCTAATGATGCTAACGCTGATGGTGGTGGTGGTGGTTAGAATGATGGTGATGATGGTAGTAGTGGTGGTGGCGGTACCGGCAGACCCGGTGCCGGTGTTGGGGGATGTCAGGGGCGCACTGGCGGCGGCGCGGGGCAGTGACTGGGATCGATGAGGCGGGAGCGGTGAGGCGGGAGCAGTGACCGGGAGCAGTAAGGCGGGCTGCCCGCCCGCCCGCCCGCCCGGGCAGCGTTTTGGAGGGAGAGTGTCTGAGGAGAGCGGGCTGGGGGAGGATGTCCCCACGAGCGGCCCCATCCGCAGGGGGCCGTGAGCGGCGATGGCCCGGGCGAGTGCACCCGGCGGGAGCAGCGCGGGGTGCCGGCGGGATCCCGCCATCGGCTGCCCCGCGCCCTTCTCGGAGAGCCCCGCGGGGGGCGGGCTGCCCGGTTTTGGAGGGAGCCGGGCGCGCTGGGGGCGGGGATGCCGGCCGAGCCGCTTGGCGGGCTGACCCCGACCGCCGCCCGCGCTGCACCCTGCTGGTCCCCGCTCCCCCGCCTCGGCCCGCGGAGTGGGGTGCCCGTGGGGACACCCCCTCACAGCCCCAGTGCCCGCCTCGGAGGGTCCCTGTGAGGGGTGTCTTGGCAGGGGGTGGGTGTCCCGCGTGTGAGGCGCCGTCCCGGCAGCCCCTTCCTTCCCCCTCAGGTTTTGGAGGGAGCCGCACTCGCCGTCAGGCGGGAGCGCGGGGGGGCGGGGCGGTGGCCCGGTCCCCTCACACGTCCCCTCAGCACTCTCAGGAGCGGGTGGGTGCTGGATCGGCCCCGCGGGAGGGGGAGCGCAGGAGGGCGGCGGTGCCCCCCGCCCAGCCTGATCCCGGCAAGGCCGCCGCCGCCTCCCCGCTCGCTGGAAATTGGCGCGGAACCGGCGCGGCGGGAGCGCGGGCGGCGCCCGGCACGGCCCGTCCCAGCGCGGCACCGCCAACCCGGCAGGTGTGGGGGGGAATCCACCCGGGGGAGCGGCAGCACCGGCAAAACCTGTGTCTGTGGGGGTACCTGGAATGGAGGGTGGGGAGGAGTGGAGGGGGTCACAGCCCCGTGGACCCCCCACATCCTCCTGTGTGGGAGATGTCCCTTTACAACTTCCTCCACATCCCAATCCAGCCTGAGTCACACTGGCCACTGGCACACCTGGGCACCCTGCAGCAGGACATGGAGCCGTGTGTGGTTATATACCACAGTCATGCTCTGCTCAGGGCTTCCTGAGGCCAGTAGAGTACTTGTGCCCTTCTGTTTGAGTTGTGTAAACCATGTTGCTTTTTGTGATGAGTTCATGATGTAAAGTAGGGAACTTGGTCTTAGTTTTGTGATGATACACTATCTGAGCTCATCTTATTCCTTTGATCCAGGTAGAGGTCTTAAAACCCAAAGAAGATGTCAAGACGCAGGTAAGCTGTTAGTGTTGTGCCAGGATTATCTGTACTCATCCAACAACTGCTGCTCTCCCAATGTCTAATGTCTTTTTGCTCTTCGCAGTAGCCGTTTGCAAGCCAAGCAGCAGCAGCCACTGTCCTGTCAAGAAGAGTCTCCACAAGAACTAAAAACACTAGACTATCTCCAGACCAGAAAAAGGAGAACAGCAGAGGTGACCTATTTGGGCAACTTGAAAAGTTTAATAATACTGAAAGTTCTCCAGTGCATTTGGATGGGACAGTCTTTTACTCTGCCAAGTTATAAAGTGGGATGGGGTAGCAAGAGTTTGTCTGAGCTCTAGAGGTGGGTGTGCTGCTCACTGTCAGTGTATTGATGTGTGTCTCTTCTCAGCAGGAGATTAAGAAAAGAGAAGATGGAAAAATTGCTAAAAAACATCAATATGAGATTAAGGTAATTCAATCCTGAATACCAGATCAAACTAGGTGAGGGACTCCATCTGGTTTATGTTGATGGGTGTGAAATGATGCATTTGACACCAGAAAGTATTGAATAGGGGAAGTTTGTATCTTCAGATATTAAAAGCTGTGGGAGCTTAGCACCTCTTTAAATGTTTTTGCCTTTTTTACATGTGACTTTGTTGCAGATAAAGGATCCTTCAATGTAAAAACCACTGCAGAGTAGGTTAGGTGTAAAAGAATAAATCCAGATATTTCAGAACAATTCCATATGCAGAGCAGGTAAGGCCTAGAGGCGAGTCTAAACAAGATCATTGCACTTGTTTTAACTTTAGGTGTGGTTTCACGGCCATTTAGTTGTCTCATAACCATGCAGGCTGTCTTTACTTTCATTTAACAGTTCTTTTGATTATTTAAATCAATTTAGGAATCTGTTTTCACTAACACTGGCTGCTCTTAAAACAAGTGAGGGGCTTTACAGACATTTATTTTAAAGCTGATTAGTAAAATAATATAAGTTTCTCTTGCAAACAATCTTGTTTGCAGTTTTTCTGTTTGTAAAGTAAATGAGACTTAACAGCTATGGTGAAGTGAAACTCTTCTGATTGTGGGGCTATCTTTGTAAACCTTGAGTAGGAAAAAATGCTGTGTGAGTACATCAGCTGTACTTGGAGTGAAACTGCGTGTCACAACTTACCTTTGCTGAAAGGGGGAAATACTGCTTTCCTGTCTCCTTCCTGGATAGCTGGCCATGCACTGCATCCCCTGCCTTGCTCTGTTTTTGGTTCTCTTTGAATGAAGCAGTATACAGGTTCAGTTAATGTTTTGCCAGGTTAGTGAGTTGAATCAACCCAGCAGAGGGTCTGACAAGCATCAAAGCTGACCAAAGAAGGAAGGGGTGGACTTGGGCAGTGAGGACCACAGGAGAGAAGGAGGAGTAGGACCTCCCTTTTCTCTGGGCTGCACCTTAAGGTCAATTCTGCTGGAATATGTAACTTTACTCTTGGGATACCGAAGTCTGGCTATAAATAGGTTTGGATATACTAAGGGAATCCTGTGTAGTTTACCTTGCAAGTCAACTATATAGGAAAAGTTTCTGTGTTCAGAGGCTGTTGTTGCCATTCTTTATGAATGGGATTTCTCCCCCAACTCCACACAATTAAAGTTCTGTGTCACCATTTTGAAGGTTGTCAGCCACTACAACATTGCATGTGCTCCTTGGATTTGGTATCTCCTTACTTGTATTGGTTATGTAGAGCCAAATAAGTGTTAGTGAAACAGGTTATAGTTAACTACAGTAATCTAGAATTCCTTCTCTGAGGCTTTCTGCATGAATACCTTTGCACTTCTTTCCTTTTGAGTCATTGCATCCCATATTTGGCATTTGCAGGCTGAGAGGTATTAACAGCTGCTGCTTGCTTAGTGGGTATCTAGCTCTGGAGCTGAGATGGGTGGCTCCTCTCTGGAACACTTAATTGGAAGATAACAAGTTGCTGAATTTCCACTGAGAGACAGTAGAACCTCCACCCTCTCCTTTCTTTTCCCTCTGAGTAGATAAGTAGATAGGACTAGCAACCTACAGTCTTCTGTTTTAGTACCAATGAGTATCTTTGCCTTTTGTACTGTAACTGAGCAACTCAAGCAACAAATAGGTTACTTGTGGGTTCATGAACTACAGACGGTTGTCTCTGTCAAAGCTGAGTTCCCCAAATCCATCAAATCTGTTTATACATGTTCCCTCTTTACTGTGAAAGGTTTTATTGGCATTTGATTTGTCTTTCTTGGTTTCGGTGCCTGAATTGATGCTGAGATCCAAAAAGACTAACATACTTTACATATATTGCTGTTACTATAATCTACTTCGTGCCTTTCTTACTCTCCCAGTAAAACCAGCATTTTAAAGATACCTTGTTTGTTTTGCAGAGTTGTTGGCCGCCCACGATAACTGGAGGCATCTCGCCTTGCATAATTATTGAAACACCTCACAAAGAATCAGTGACCACTGACTTCTCAAGATTCAAAAAGTACAGGTTCAGTAACCTCTTCATAAATCCGTCGCCTTTGCCTGAACTCAAGTAAGTTTACTGGATGCAGTAGTTGTTGATGTTTCATCAAATATGCTAAACTACTGCAATAAAATCTGTTGCATTGTGCTTGTATAATACACACCTCTGCTTGTCTCCTCATTCCACAAAAAATTCAATGTCTCAAAAAAAAAAGATAGACATTTTGTTGGTTTTTTTTTTCTTGATCTTATTTTATCTTCCCAGACAGATAATTTTCATCTTTCAAAGCTGTCCTTTTATAACAACACTGGAGACTCCAAGTGGTTAAGAGGCACATAATGGTTAAACTAAACTTTTTCAGTACTATTAGAATTGAGTGACCAAAAAATATGAAGCAAAGTTTTCACTGAGAACTTTAAAATGTTCAGATAAACTTGTGGCAATATCACGAGTAGCTTGCTAATGCAGTACAGTATGCTTAGTGCAGTCACAATTCTAGAAAGCTTCCCTTCTGCAGAGGGGTAGATTATATGACTAAATCATAGTTTTCAGTTTCAGAATTTCTTAGACATTCAGGTGTGTTAGATGAGTATCAGCTGCTATTTGTATCAGCCTGGGGTTTAAAGAAAGAGGTGGTAAATTTACTGCAGTGTATTAGGGAAAACTTCTGCTGAGGTGAATGAGAAAAGAAGCAGAATGTGAAGCATTACTTTAAGAGAAACTTTCTAGATACAGTTTGGGTTTTTTTTTGTTCTGGCCAAAACTTGATCAGAACTGGGAGATGCTGCCTGTTGATGTTTTGCCTCAAAGCCATGGTCAGATACAGAATTCTATGCAAGGTGTTTAATCCTCTTGTTGATAGACATCTAGTAAAGCTGACCTCCATCCTTTCTGATAAGCTGAATAAGAGGATAATTTACTTTTCCTGACTTCTTCACACTTCCCTAATTGCTGTAGGAAGATCGTAATTGATTTCTCAATGCTTGCTTGCTTAAACTGGGGGACTTGTGCTTTAAACAAACAAGTATCTCTCCAGCTTTTAACTTATGATGGCAGAACGAAACTGATGTGGTTTAGAATTTGTAGGCAATACCTGTGATCAGCTCTGTCTCTCTACTTCTGCTTGGGGAAAGGTAAATATAAAGCTCCGAAAAGTTCAGTAGGAGATCATAATTTCACTGGTTAACACACTGTCCCTCTTAGTACCTGCAGCATGAGAAGTACATCTAAGAAAAAGCCGATATCAATTAATAACAAATACAAAGAAACCATATTGATGATATGGGCATCATCTTCCCAAGTAGACTGGAGTGCAAATGTTAGCAATAAACAGGAACTCAGTTTTCCTCTCAGTAGCCTGCTTCTGAACCTTGAAGTAGGCTAGGCAATAAAGGGATGGATGAGTGACTTTTAAATACCATCTGTAAATGTTTTTCTCAAACTAAGCTGGACCAACTTCATGTATGTCTTCTCTTTCTTAGGGAGGGGATGTGTTACCTTTTTTTAGGGGGGAGGCTTTGGTTTTATCTCGCTCTTTGAACAGCAACCCAACTAGGCAAAATAGGAAACTACCTGCATGTGCAACTTTGGGAGGCACATGTTCAGGTTTAATGTCTGTTCTATGGAACTGGACTTGCTGATGATCTTTGCAGGCTGCTGTTGTGGTGGTGTAAAGTGTCCCAGGTATACCTGCAGTTTTGCGATTACCGTAAAGATCTCGTAGTATGTGGAATTTTTGTTTCCGAATGTCTGTAAACAATAAATAGTGTTTTGTGAGCTGAATATATACTTAATAATGCTTTGTGTAATTCTATTCTGTAGCTGGGGAAACTCCAAAGATATCTGGCTGAACATCCTGATGAAGGAGAACAGATACGCTCACTGCAAACACTTCACGTCACTACATTCCAGTTTGCAGCCTCACATGAGATCGATACTGTTGGACTGGCTCTTGGAGGTGTGTTCTTTTAGTTACTTTGCCATGTGTTGTGCCTGTGAAGTAGGCAGGTAGAAGCACAACTTTTATACAAATATCTAATACCAACACATTCTGTTATGAAAAAATGGCAAAACTATTTTGCAACAGAACCAGTGACTTCTTCTGATCCCCTTGGTGAACTACATCCAGGCCTTCCCTGGCAGGAGATGCTGAATGTTCCACACAGGACAGTGAGCAATAGTAGTTAACTTTTGCCCTTGCCATACTACTTCTTGCAAGGGAGAGAAATCTAATTTTGAGACTTGTAGTGAAATTGCTATAGACAGACCAGGTATGGAACTCTGACTTTACGTGTTAGACTGTATCTAAGCCATGAAACATCTGTATCGAGGACTTGAGTTATCACCCTGTCCCTGTCAAGAGCTTAGGAGTGTCAGCCCCTGGTGCTATTTACTGACTCCATAGGGAATTTTTAATTGTATCATATGAAGAGAGCAGAAGAAAGTAGTACATCAGTGGCTGAGAGCTGAAGGTTCTTGATATAGACAGATCCCTATGTGAAAGGTCTACAAATAAATCATATCCATATTCTGATCTAATTGGTTTACTTAAGACTATTCCAGTTGTCCAATAAAAGCTCTCAATCTTGGCAGCCTATGTGAAGGAGTATCAGTGTTGTAAATAGAAAGTTATGGTTTGGAGGTGTTTCCAAGAACTTTATATTGAGCAAATTCAATCACCACTGCCAAAAGCAATCTTTGCCTGATGCAGTCCTTGCCCATCAGGAGAAGAGTCCTTGCAGGATTATCAATTCCACATCAAGTATTCCAAGGAAGCAGATGTTATGGTGGCACTCTCACTGTCTTGGTGGAGCAGCCAGTGCTAAGAGCAGGGAATTTCAAGAAAAAGGAAAGTGTTTTTGTTTTTTTAATAATATGGGCTGAATATAAAAACTATTCTAGTTGTGTGCTTCTACTTCCTCTAAAGTGTAATTTACATACTACCATTACATTGGTTTGTTGCACTTTTTCTAAAGTCTTGAACTCTTAGGAAATCACCCAGTTTCCAAACAAGAATGTCAGCAAGGGCCTTGCTGTTGTCTGGCTTGGTGGTTCAACACGCCACAGTGGATTTAAATCCCAGCAACTCCTAACACTGTCTTCTGTAATATTATAACTGAGATACTGTTTAATGTTTGGACAACACACTTTTACAATAAGCATTATTATGTTTGGACAACACACTTTTACAATAAGCATTATTATGTTTGGACAACACACTTTTACAATAAGCATTATTATGTTTGGACAATACACTTTTACAATAGTGATGCCATTTATTTATGGGTGGGCCTGATCTGTACAGTTGTGATTCTGAATCTTCTTTGGAACAAATAACATCAGAGTAGCACAGCAATTGGCAAATATTATATCAGGTCTAAAAGAATGGGCTGTGCTATTTCTGCCAACCAGTTGAATTTTTGGTGGTCAGGAAGGGTTTTAATTTGCAAATGAGCCTCCAACCTTATCTTGGGAAATAGCTAATAGTATCCAAGTGAAATAATGAAGCACTTAGGATCTATTTCTTGGATATTCTTTTCTGTTCCTGTTCTTTACTGCATGTAGATTGTAAGTAATTTATAGATATCTAACTGTTTTCTAGTTGTGGAAGGGATATAGAGTTGCAGATAAGATGCATTTGTGGTAGTCTCACCCAAATTAAATTAGAGATTATATGAAAAAGTAGAGCTCCCCCTAAGATCTCCAGGCCTGGGCAATCTCCTCGCCTTTTTTGTTGAACTGACATTTGAAACACTTTGATACAATGCGTGTATTAAAAGTTCTCCCTGCCAGGGAAACACGCACTGGGATGGAGCAGATGGCCGCTCTTGTAGTTTTGTTCCTGCTTAGTGAGGCCGTCAGTGAGCCTGAGGGGCTGCAGGCAGCGCTCCTGGCCTGCCAGCAGGGGCCCCTCCAGCAGCAGCTTCCAGGCTCGTTTGCCGTAGAGCCAAAGGCTTCAGTTTTTTTTAATGGTTCTACCCCGGGACAGACCTACTAGGAATACAGGGAGGATTTGCTCACTGACTTCAACTTGAGGTTTGAGCCCTTAGTATTCTTAATCTAGCTAATTAGTGTGTGTGTGTGTGTGTGTGTGTGTGCGCGCACGTTGCGGTTTTGTTGGGGTTTTCCCCTCAACAAGGCTTTGAGTGAAAAACTGTACGCATTTTTAGGAAAAATGATTGCTATTTAAATTGGAAAAAGTATTTTTTCAAAGTATGTTAGTATATCATAGGCAATTTGTGTTTGGATGGGAGCAATGGGAAATACCTTTTCCAATCCCATACTAACCGTTGCACCCTTCCACACTTAGGTATATGATGGTTTGTGTGTGCAAAAGATGAAATAGTGCACATTGTGTTTTGCTATTAAAGCTTGAATACTCCAATGTGTGTACACAGTTATATAACAGAAAACTGAATTGGTTTCTTTTTCCTGTTGTAGGTGTGTGAGGTGTATGCACTCCATCGGGAAACCTTCTATCTAGCTCAAGACTTTTTTGATAGATTCATGTTGACACAAAAGAACATTAACAAGAGCATGCTTCAGCTCATAGGAATTACCTCGTTATTCATTGCCTCCAAACTTGAGGTAAGAATCTCTCTTACAGGGAGGATATCGAATTTGGAGTAACTAAAAGGACGGTGATAACATTTATTTCTTCTGTCTGAATCTTTTGAACTTGATGGTGTATGTACAATACTGAGGGTCAGAAGGGGAAATTTTTTTGTCTTCCTTCAGCTGTGCATATGTCAATCTCTTGGAGTGTAGTCTTTGTCCTCCCTTTCCTGAGCAGCAGGGAAGGAGACCACATAAACTTAAAAGGCATGCAAACGTGCTAGAAGTAGCTTTGTTTTGTTTTGTCTTGTCTTTTTTCAAATATACAGCAGTTGGCAAACAGTCTCAGGAATGGGTGTGGGACTTGAACAAAACCAAGCCTAAGTCTCAAACTGCCTGTACATCAGGCTGATATCCTTATAAACCCATTTAGTGGAGTTTTAGTCTTTTAAAGTGCAGCAATGGTGACATGTTACATTGTGTACTACAGCTCCGAGCCAAGAGCATATTTTTGTGTAGTGCATGGTAGGCCAGGCTGAGCGGAACATTTGGGATATTATGTTTTAATACTGGGAATCTCACTGTTATTCCCAGTGTAAGGTTCTGTGCTACCTGTCCTAAGGAAGTGTGTGGGGCTGTAGAGTGGCCACAGAGCCAGCTGGTATAGAAGGAGTTTTGCTGGCACACACTCTTTTACTAACACACCTAGCTATGCTTGGTCCCAACTGGCATGACTGGGTTGGCAAATTTCCTTGTTAACCATCTCTGCAGTATGGATTTTGCCAGTTAGAGTGGCTGGCATTTTCTCTCATCTTTCTCTAGCTTTTTAATTTTTTTTTTTTAATCTGCACAACTACCTCAGCACTGATGTTGCAGGTAACCTGTAGTAGCCACCCATTTCTAGCACAGCAGTGTCCTGTACCAGAATTAGGATGGTGCATGTTTTCCCATCAGTTGGAATGGCTGAGTAGAAAGAGTATAAATGAAAGGGGATTCTGATTGCTTGGTCAGCATTTATTTCCACAAAAGCTAAAAGAGTTGCTATAACTCCGCTGTGTTTTACAACATATTAAAAAACAAGTAGGTTATATGTTATCTCCTCATCCTGTGAGTTTCAGGTTACCTCACACATGAGAAAAACACTGTTGTAGCATAAGGAATGTAAACATGTTGATAGGGACAGAAAAGTATTTGCCAGTATTTTCTCAGTCTTTCTTAGAACTGTAAGACACTCTAATCTTCATTTTCCCTCCCTTCTCTCCCTTTAAAGGAAATCTATGCTCCTAAAATACAGGAATTTGCTTATGTCACTGATGGTGCTTGCAGTGAAGATGATATTGTAAGAATGGAACTTATTATGTTAAAGGTAATAACTTAGCTGTGTTTTTAAGTGCTGGTTGGAAGACTGTCCAGCTGAGCCTTGTGTTTTAATGTCACTTATTTGCTTAGAAAGAACACGTTTAGTACGTCCCTGTTTCTGTTGTATGTGCAGTGGACCTCTGAAGCCCCTGGCTGGGGTACAGTCCCTGACTGTGAGAAGTCAAGCAGGTTTCTCATGCTTGTATGAACATAAAGGTTCTTACTGGGGCAGGCTAGAAGGCTGTCAGTGTAATGCACTGTGCTTTCCAAGGTCCCTTGCTGTCCAGGAACAGGGGTCTCTAGAGAGCCAGGCAAAGACCTGATACTACTCAGTGCCCCTCATGTTGGCAAGGATCCATCCTTACCAGCACAGAACTCTTTGTAAATCTATTCTTCCTTAACAGATATGAGCTGCAGGTTCAGGCAGCTAGCCTGAAGGCTTGAGGAAATACTCTTTAACTTCTGAATGGGGAAGGTACACAAGATCCAACTGCAAAAGCATAGGGATACATGTTTGTGCTGATCGTAGCAAACCCTGTTCAAAAAGCAGTGAGAATGCAATCTGAAGTGACTGTTTGTACTTGAAATTGTACATGATCATTAGGGTCTTTTAACAATCTGTGCAATAATCTCATAAGAAGGGGTATGTGAAGAAGTCAGAGCAGAAAACTATCCTCAAGTGGTTTAAGGCACTTAACTGTTTGGTAAATATTTGCAGGCTTTAAAATGGGAACTCTGTCCAGTGACAATTGTCTCCTGGCTGAACCTCTATCTTCAAGTGGATGCTCTGAAGGATGTTCCAAAAGTGCTGCTACCTCAGTATTCTCAGGAAAAATTCATTCAGATAGCACAGGTAGGTACTAAACTGTTGGAAAGTGCTTCTTGGAGTGATGACAAGAAAAACTTAACATTACACCTCAAAAGCCATGAAAGGAAGTGTTCCCTTGTTTACACTCACCTGTTACTTTTTAAGGAATGTGCAAGTTTGACTCTACCACCAAAGTTCATATTCAGTTTTGAGGACAAGCACCCCTGTTTCTTGTCTCCCTGCTTCACATATTTTAAAATTTTACTGTACCCTGGAAAAATAAAAATCTCTGTTATTTCTTTAATTGCTATACACTGCAGCACTCGGTAAACAGCAGCAACAGCTCTGAGAGGGAGGTGGATAATTTAGGACCCTACAGAAAGTTGGCTGGTTTTAACTGTGTTGCCCCTAACTGTGTTTCTGTGTAATTGCTGAGAAGGCAGCCTGGGGAGTGTTTTGTCTGTTTTGAGTGTGTGGTTCAGTTTGCATGGGCATGTATTGTGCCTAATCTCAGGTTTACTGAAGCTGGGTAGCTCAGTGATGTAAATACCACACTAGGTAGTATTTAAATTTATTAAAGTATTTTCTTGGAGCTCAGCCCTGTTCCAGGGCAGAACCTGTAGGAATGTGTATGCATAGCCATCTCTGAGACAGGATTATGCTAAAGTATCAGCTGTTAAAATTTGTTACTCTTCATTTCCTCAGCTTTTAGATCTGTGTATTCTGGATGTGAATTCTTTGGATTTCCAGTACAGAACACTAGCTGCTGCAGCGCTCTGCCACTATACCTCAATTGAAATAGTTAAGAAAGCTTCAGGTAAGACACAGCTATAAAGCTTGGCCTTGTTGAGCAGGGAATTCTGGAAGCTATCACAGGCCCAAGGCAGCTAGAGTGTATTGGTTTACCACACTGCCAAAGAGCAAAAGCTACAGGGACACTAATAGTTTGTTCTGTGGGTTTCTTTTCCCCCTAATTTCACTTCCTACCATTTCAGATGTTACAAAGACTCAAAAAAGAAGGACACCCCTTCAGAAGTGCAGTCTTTGCTAAGGAAATGAGGCAGATTTACTGTTCTTGGTTTTGGGATAATACTCGCTCTATTATTTCCCATTATTTGAGGGATCATTAGCTAAATATTTGGCTACTTTTTCTCCTAAAATGTAGTTCCCAAGCAGTCATGTCTCTCAGCAGCACCCAGGGTATATTTTTATAGCATGACCCAAAACATTCTGTTGAAGCTGAAAGTTGCTTCAGCCTTCCCTGGAAAGCACCAAGAACCCTTGTGACCTGCACTCACCATCCTTAGCCACTACCCTTTCATGTAACAAGCATAAGAAAATGCTGCCAGTTTCTGGGAGGATGCTTCTGAATTTCTATCTGCACTATTATTTATTGTTTTTTTAAACTTATGGCCATTTTGGAACACTGCAACTCCTTCATAATGTTTAAATATATTCCTGTGTTCTATTCCCTAGGCTTAGATTGGGAGAACATTTCAGAGTGTGTAGAATGGATGGTTCCTTTTGTGAACGTGGCAAAAAGATTCCCTGTGAAGCTTAAGAACTTTAAGAAGGTTGCAGCAGAAGATCGACATAATATCCAGACACACACGAATTACTTGGACATGCTGGTAGGTGGCCTATGGATGTGCAGTTCAGGCAGCTGAGGGTACATTACACATCCTTTCTCCCTGCTCACACCTGGCCTGGCTCTGCTCAGCCAGTGTGGTCAGATGTGCCCAACTACCAGTGATGCTGTAAATAACATGTGTTTTACTGTAACCTTCCCAGGCCATAAGCAAACACTTGGATTACCAGCACTGGAGAGGTGTTCCTAAGATAATAATCTTTACTTCATTGTGTAATGTCACCTTGGCTTTACTCAGTATCCTAACTCTGGAGTACTTGAATTGTATGAGTGGTGTGAGGTAGCACTGCTGACTAGTGACACAAAAGAGCCAACCTTGTGGCGGGTACTAACTGGTGTCTTCTTCCCCCCATTCACAGGAAGAAGTGAACAGTGGAGTAGTGTCCACTGCCCCAGGTCAGTTATCGCCCCTGTCAACAGGTGGAATAATAACTCCTCCCAAAAGCACAGAGAAGAAATGAAATAGTCAAACATCATTAACAGATTCAGAAACAGGACTTGGTGCTTCAGAACAAGACCACACTAAAGGTGACTCATGTTCTTTACTGCTATTCAAGACTTTGGCAGTAAAAGACACAGCAGGAAATTGAGACCAGCATCATCCTTGAGACTTGACAAAAAGAGTTCAGCTGAGCATTCCACCCTGCTGTCACAGGAGCCCGGACCACCTTGGTCCATTATGACACAACTTAGTTTAATTCTCACCATTCCTAACTTATTAATTTCAAGAACTTTTTTAATAGTGCCTAGTGGAAAAATTGGTCCACTCAGCTTACATGTCACACTTGCTTTAATTTGGGCTAAATGTGCAGGAGAACTTATTGACAGCTTGTACCGATTACCACTTCGTGACTTGTTCTTTTCCTTCTCTTGCTAAGGTCAGAGCTCACTGCCTGTCAGTTAGTCCCCCAGCTCAGGTGCAGTATTACAGAGGCCTGTGGGTAAGCAGTTTATGTCTGAAACCACTCTGCCGGTGCAGTACAGTGTAGCCAGCCTTGTATCAAATTCCAGCTCCACAGGAGGCTGATAAATTTCTGGCAGCCATTTAAGCCTGCCATAAACTTTGGTTTTAATGTTATCACTGACCTCAGGTAAGAGTATCAGCAAAGGACCTGCTGCTGAAGTAACCATAACTGGAAGTACAGTCCTGGAAGGAAGGAGTTCTCTCCTATACGAGCCAGCCACCAACTTGCAAAAAGAACATAATGAGAACTGGAGAAGGTATGGAATAAAGTGAGCTGCAGGTACTCTACAACCACTCCCGTCATAGGAACAGTATTTTAAACTGTGGAGCTGTAAGTTATCAGTGTTTTATAAACAGCATTAACTACTGTGTTTTTCTTGGAATATTCACTACCTCTGAGTCACTTCTGTGATGAAGGGCAGTACTGGGAAAGATGGGTATCAGTCCTCCTCCCTCTTTCATGATGCTCTTACCTGTGCCTCATGTCCAGGGACAAGTGTTACATGACACTGAGCAGCCCCTGAAGCTGCACTAGAGCATCAGGTGCCACCCACATCCACATTACACTCACACCAACTTGACAAACTTGAATTCATGTCTTCTTCAAACAAGCCATTGTGGAACTAGCTGAAGTTGCTTCCAGCCTTCTGTACAGTTTGTAAAAATAAGGGGTTTATTATAAGATTTCATCTATTTCTAAGAAGAAAGATACTAGGCTGTAAATGTTGTATAAAAATTTAAATGCGTTTTTAAAAATAATAAAGTCTTGAAAGATTTTTTTTCACTTTTACGTG
Organism: Manacus candei; assembly: GCF_025592945.1. Lineage (NCBI taxonomy): Eukaryota > Metazoa > Chordata > Aves > Passeriformes > Pipridae > Manacus > Manacus candei. Next base: position 2,394,458 of record NW_026138067.1, on the reverse strand, counting down.
TTTTATAATAAATCTTCCAGCATTTGCCTAGAAGTAAAGTTTTGCCATTGCTTGAAGAAACTTCTTTTTCCTTCTCTGTGCAGCAAGCTGTAGGACTTCCTCTGGATTACTGGCATTCAGCTCTGTCTGGCCAATGGCTTTTATCTTGAAACAGAAGAGGAGAGACACCATTAGCAAAAGGCCTTCCAGTAAAGCTGTTTCATTTCAAGGCATTTTCAGCACTAGTTCCGTGGGTGATTTATTTCTGTAACATGCTCTGCCACCCCATCCCTACAACTTTAGAGCCACAGCTTCACAGGAGCACACAGACTCTAAAAGAATTGTGTGACAAAATTAAAACTGGAAGTGGCAATTCTTTTTAAATGTGGTTTCAGGGAAGGAAAGACGCTCTAAAGAAATGCCAGCACCCTGAGCCCCCCAGTTTAACTTACTGCTATCTGCCGCTTGTCTGTCTCGCCTCTTTTGTGGTGGAGATCTGAGGGCCAGTCAAGGCAAGTCACTTAGAGAGGAAACAGACTTATCCCAGCTGGGAACATCCACTATGAGTGGCATTCCAGCAAAAGGATACATGTCAAATACTCCAAGATGGTGACATCCCAGATGTATTCATAGTAAGAATCCATGGCATCATGACTGAAGGACAAGGCAGGTTAGGTTAACTGACACATTCACATTCTGGGTTTATGCATCTATAAACTTTGTTGTAACATTTACCTGTTCTGTTCCTGCAGTGCCTTAAACGCAGTTTTATAATCAACTTCTCTGAGGAACTGGCACAAAATAGCTACCTGTAAGGAAAGACTTGCAGTGATTCTGACAGCCTGAATTCCCCCCACACTGAAACCTTCCACACACCACCTTGCTAATCCCAGTGCCTTTCTGGACCTAATCTAGTCTTAGCAAATTCTGAGCACCTGAATAGGGCTTGTTCTGACACATCAACAGTGGCAATAGCTAAGAGGAATTTACTCAGATCTGAAGGGACTGACTTGGTTTCCAGGTTTCTAAATGCATTTAACAGCTTTTAAATCAGAGCCAAATATAAGCTTGTTACTTCTTGGAGAATGAACGATCCCACTGAACAGCAACAGCCACCTGTGGTTATCATGAAGAACAAGGCCAGGTTCCCAACACCACCCCACAGATACTGTACTGTTCCTCTAAAAAAAAAATCTGCATTATAAGAGAAAAGTAGGCTAAAGCACTCACAGACTACTACTTTTTAGAACATTTCCAAATATATGTTTATTTACTCATTAATAATTTCAGTCCTTTGTGTGTCCTAGAAGCAAAGGTAACAACAAAATCTACTTTGCTGCAGATTGCCTTTCCAAGGAAAGTTGGATTTAGTCTTTTTAAAAAAGTTCTCCCCACTTTTTATCATCAAAATATTAACAAATATTTTACTTAATGCCATGTTTCACCTCTCACCTGGGTGTGACAGTTTAGTAAAGAGCAGCACTTGATCATTCTTTTTATCACCTAGAGAAGAGTTAAAAACACAAAACACAAGTTCTGAAATGCTCGTTTTGGAACACAAACAGCAATTTTTATGATTCTTTTTTTTTAATGCAAGGGACCCGCTAAATAGCTATTTACATTCTTCTAAGCCCCCTAACCTTGGGGTTTTAGCATATCCACTGATCAACTGAGCGTTCATCACTTCAGAGATGTCCCAAGGGTCAGCATGTGCTGAGGAGCAGCACCCTGTGTTTGTGTGAGGCAGCCAGGCCCTGCTCTGGCAAAAAGCTTCACCTTTACGTCCTGCCACCCACAGGAAAGGCCTGGCGGGTGGGACCAGCACTGACAAAGCTCTGACACCAAGGCAGGCCCCTGGTGCTGTGTGACAGCACAGGCGTCCCTCTGGGACTCCTGCACCATGGCAGCCTGGCACGAGGCACAGCTTAGACCAGGCTGTGAACATTCAGGATTTCCAGATGGCATCTGAAGCTCTCACTGGCCCTATAAATGGGAACATGAAAGGAATAGTAATTGGATAGGACACCTTCCCTGGGTCCAGACAGTTCCTTCCTACTGCCTAGCAAAACACAGAGTACAAGGAACGCAATGGTTTCCTAATGAACAAGCAAATGCCTGGAAAAAGGTTAAGTGACATCCTGCATGATACATGCTGTGTCTGGGATTGAGGATTCCCCCAGAACACAGAGATGATGGGGCTCTCACTCACAGCCCATTTGCAAGTGACAAACCACTTGCCACACCCACTTGCAAAGTGCACAGATACCTGCTCTGCTGTGCCTCCAGCACGCCCTGACAAGGGTAAACTACAGTCCCACCCCTTTCTAGACAATCCTGCACAGCCCTGATGCAGCTCTGCTCAGTCAGAGTCTGGGGAAAAAGTACCAGTGCGTGGGAAAAGGAGTCAGTGTTGTATGGATCTCACTACTAATGTGATCCATGCTTCTTACCCTCTTCCATGTTAACCGGAGCAGACAGTATTTCAGAAGCATTTAGACAGGACACAAAGTTTGCCTGCACCACGGGTGGAAACAAGCAGGGCCCGTCCTTGCGATACCAGCACTGGAAGCACAGATATAAAACCCCAGAGGCTACAGGAATGTGTGTATGCTGAACAGTTTTGTCTCTATGTAGAATCAGGATGCTGACTGAATCCAAACAGGGATTTTTGTAAATTTAAATCCCACTTTAACTCACCTGGTCTGTGTACACATCTGGTGGCACCATCTTATTAAAGAAGTCTGAGCATACAGCTCCTGCCTGTAGGTAATAGTGAAGGGCTGCTGAATACTGATTCGTTGCTGCCATGGAAAAAAGCAAAATAAGGTCTTAAAAGTAAATATAGCAGTTACTTAGTAGTCAGATCAATTATTTATAGAATTAATCATATATATATATTTCATAGCTGAATTCTACTGGGGAAGTGACTTGTGTACCTTTGTTTAAAAAGCATGGACACACAGGAGGTGGTAAAACAGTGATGGATGGATGGGAAACTACATAATCAGGAAAACTAGTATCATACACAAAGTTCTGCCTTTTGAGAAATACTTTTAATTTTTTCAGGTAGTTGATCTTGAATCCATCAGCACTAAGAGTGGAAAAGAAGTTTGCCTTCAGCGAACTTAGCACACACAGTGGCAGTAAAGAAGTTTAGTTGGTGAAGTGAGAGGAACAGCTGATGCCACCACAGGCCTCTCATGGTTCAGCATCAGTTCTACTCCCAGCTCTTCCTGAAATGAGGATAAGACCTCCAGGGGCTCTGTGGCAGGAGCAGCTTGTCCACATTGCTGCTGAAATACAGACCTGGCACATGCCAGGAGTGCTCCAACCACTGTTGTTTCAGGCACCGGATTTGAGGATCCCTACATAATGTCTCCTTCCGGGATGCTGCTGCACTTCATAGAAGCAGTAAACTACCAGTTTATAACCCTGAATCACTCTCCCATATATAAGGTGACAGCACTGAACACTTGATTAGACCCTTCCCCTCACCCCAAGGATTATAAAGCATCTTCTAGACAAATGGGTCTCCTTTGGGAGCAACAGACTCGCATTTCTGCACTACATCTTACTGTACACCACAGACATCCTTCCAGTCCAAAAACAGATTTGGAAACTTGCATCTTGACTCTGTGATAGCCCAAAGCACTGGCAAGTAGATGCCAGAGGCACAGAAAATACCATTTTATGGCCAGAAAAGAACCATCTGGTGTGAAAGCTAAATTTCACTAAAGTGGTTTCAGCAGATAATTTAAGTGGAAGAATGGTCACTCTGAGTTTGGCTATGGCCATGTCCTTCTCTAGCACATACAATAGGCAGTACCCTACCTGTCTGGTTGTCTTCAGGAAGTTCATTCTTCTGCACCTACCCTTCTGCTCTATTTACTCACACTATAAAGCAAGCCCCAGGAACTGACTCTAGACTGGGGAATAATTTAACAGAGCATAGTATCACACAGGCTGGGCAAGTTTTCCCCAGGCAACTGCTGCCCTGGTGTGGTCTGGATACGCTGTCATGGTGCCCAGAACCTGAAACTCTTTGTATTGTCCTAGTTCTGTTGGCTGCTCCCAGCTGAGGGGCAAGAATAAATACTGGGGAGTGGCAGGTGAGGACAGAATGACAGGAAAGCACTTCCCATCACAACCAATACCAGATTAGTTCATACTTCCTCTTTTACAAAGCCTAGAGACTTCTCTATATAAAATACAGATCCTCTCCACTCTGCTCATCTTCTGCTCCAGCGAAGCTGATCTCCAAATTTAAAAGCAACCACTATTCACAACTTTCCATTCACTTATAAAACACTCAATTGTCAGGAGTTTGCACAATTATACCACTCAAGAACCAACTGCACTACAAAAGTAAATTTAAAGTGGACTGTTAAAGTTCCCCTTACCCTAAAAGCAAGTCTGCATGACCCATTGGAAGCTTAGTCTCTCTGTGGGCTTAGACAACCTCCCAAATACACCTACACTATCCCCTCTGAAGATTTTAACCTCATGTGTCACTTAAACTTATTTTTCATAAGAGAAAATACAGGGAGGATTATGTCAAGCAAAACCCAGAGCAGCAAGGTACCCCTACACATATGCTAAAACCAGACATTGGTTTCACTTACCAAAATAAATATCTGCCTGAATAATTAACCAGAAGTGGTTGTTTGCATTGATAGTCAACGCATAGCTGACCAGCTCTTTTACTGTAACAGCTACAGCTTCGAAGTCCACTGATTGAAGACTAAAGGAAAAAAGAAAGAAAAGTAAGTCCTAAATGATTGCTTTGGGCTTTTTAACCACTAATCTGATTTCCCATCTAGTTTAAGTCCAAAGCACCTTGCATCAAGTGTCAAGCAAAAATAACTCCAGAAAAGATTTAGTGTTGACTAAGACTACTGTTGATTTGTTCCAATACAGTAAATCTGACTTGGACAAAAAGTCAGAACTTCATATGTGGGTGACACTATGAAAAGATTCTGTGCAGATATGTTCAGTTTCAAGAAGTTTCAAGACAACATCTGAAACCACTATAAATTTATCCCAGCACCTCCATGAATGGCCAGAGACAGCAATCTCTGGAGAACTATGAAAATAGCTCAGCAAGGAGGGCTGGGAATGGTTTGGCACACCAGGCAGCCTTTCCCAAAGTTTATGTGCAATCTCCATTTTTAAAAATATAGGGTTTTTTCACCTTCCTGCTAAATTCTGGTAGTGATGAAAACAACTTTCTTCTACTTGACCTTACAGTATACACTGAAATCTACATCAGTAACAAGACTGTGCAGTCACAAGCTACAAACAAATTAATCCTACTATGTATCACACACTCTCAGAAGAGCAATTTTTTCCAATGCAGTTTATGAGGTTCCACCCCCACAGAGCCTCTAAACTTCATTGGAGAAACACAGTTCAATCCAGTCAGAACAAATCAATACATACCATTTGCTACTTCATATTTTGGCTATTACTGAAACACACCTCAAAAAATATGAGTAATTTCATATTAAAGTATTATATAGTTCACACAGTTACATATAGCTTAATAAAGCAAACAGCAAAAACCCCCTCACTTTCTTCTTCCCCATACCTCCATTAGGAACATCAAATTAGGAGCAAAACCATCCATGCAAGCAGACCAACCTTTCCATGGACAGAATGGGGGCAGTGATGCCCTCATATGGCAGAAATCACACAACACACAGTAACTGGAGCCAAACCCATTACATAAATGCATATTTTGAGAACTGTATTTTTAATCATCATCTTACTTGGGAATGGATGAAGGCCAGATAGAAATATGCTCTGCTGCAATATCATTCACAATGTCTTCCTAAGAAAAGATAGATGGTAAGAGAAATTACAACAAGAAACATGTCAAGAAACCAAGAAAGATTTTTGTGATATATACTAACCCGAACATTATGCAGTTTCACAAACAAGGACAATATTGTGGTTAAAACCAGTGGTTCCTGCAGGGGGAAAAAAAAAAAAAGAGTATTCTCATGAACCAACCAAACTCCACTTTCTTCCCTAAGCTTTAAAATTATGTAAAAGGTTCTGGCATCATTACAATTCCCTATTGAAATAGGGAAATATTTCGTTAGAAGACCTACAACACAAGGATACTGTAAGAAAGTTTCCATAGCAAGTTTTTAATTACTTCAAATTTTCCCAAATAACTCCTTCGTATAAACTCTACTTTGGTTTTACACATCTTTATGTTTCTGTGGCTACTGCCTAAACCCTAAACTCAGGTTGGGTATACTACAACTTTCTATGCATTTACAAACCCACAAGCTATAAACAATTTCCAATTTCCCTTCTTCTTACTTCTGCTGCTTAGTATAATGCATGTAGCAGCTTCCTGCTCCTTCCAAAAGGAATGCTTTGCTTCATGACAGCTGCAGTTACTCCCAAAGTTAACAGGTCTCCACTGTCAGAATTCAGGATAATTTTTTAAAAAAGCTATTCCACACTGCTGTATGCCAGGTATAACAAATAACAAAACACCCTATATATCTGATAGATTTCCTGGAGTTTAACGGGAAAAGTCCAGGAAAATATTATACCAAAAGGCAACACCACTGCGACTTACCCGAAGCTTTTTGATGAAGGACAACAATTCACTCCTAAATCGGGGACACAAGTACCCATGTAAGTAATAATTTACAACAAAGAACATACACAAACTTAAACCCCTAGAAATAGTCAGTAAGGCAAATTCTTCATCTGCCAAAATACCCCTTCACCTCTAAGTTTACAAACATAGGGTATACAAGTGAAAACATTCAACAACTCATTCACTTTTAATACAGTTAGTGAGTTTTATTTCTACATTTAAAACAGTTAAAAGAGGTATGATATTCCATTGAGCTATAAAAGGCATGAAAGAAAATTGCTTTGTAGCAAGTCAACCATTGACTCTAAAATGGAAAGCAAATGAATTGTACAGTAATTCCCTAAGCTAGGATTGCAATAATGACCTACAGACTTGCAACAGAGTACACAGTGATCATTTATAATGTACATTGATTTCCCTGTCATGCACATCAGCCATCGTCACCATATGACAATCCAGACAAGCACAGCCTGTTTAGAAAAGGTTTCACTGCTTCTTTTCCATAACAAAACCAGCTAATAAAGAGCAGTCACTGCCCTTTACTGTTTGAACCAGAGGGGTCACAAGAGGTTCAGTACCCTGGAGCACACCTGTACTGCTTCCCTTTCCCTGCCAGAGTACACAAATGAAACCTACAGCACACACGTACCCTCCTACACCCATCCCACAGCAGTGTGAGCCAAAGCAGCTGGCCCTGAGGCACACAGTAACCTGACTGGCTCAAGGACGGCAAAGAAACAGTCAAAAGTTTGGTGGGGACACCTTTCCCATGTGTTTAACATGGAAAGCTGTTCAATATAATCACACATTCCAAAATTTACTGTATTAGACAACTTATAATCAGGTTTGGACTTCAGAAGAGGCTGCGAACACTGAGAGGACAAATCAAGAGAGTCCTGAATCACTCAGTCAGTTCAGGCTAAGGCTGGCAGTGCTCAGGTGACTGACAATGAAATTACTCCGATCAAGAATATTTTCTTCCTTCCTCTTCCCAGGAGCTTAGCTGAACCATAACTTCATTTCAAAATTGAATACATTTAGCTTTACAGAACAATTCTATTTGATGCAAAGCAGACACCTCCAGCCCATCAGCTAAACTACCCCAGAGATGCCATTGACTTTATTGGAAGATCTACACTGGTTATAATGGGAGCATAAGTATATATACATCAGTGTCTGCATGGTGACCTGAATCCCACACACTCCTTTTCTGCCTCTGAAAAGGAAAGCCAACACATCACCACTAACACCCAACTCCCATAGCAGACAGGGTGTTTACACAGGGATCTTCAGCTGCTCCCACCACTCTGATAGTGGAATCCAGACAATTTTTGAAGGGAACATGGAGTCAAACACAGAATTCAAACCATCTTTAAAAATAATTTTAGAAAAACATACCTGTACATAATGCCCAGTGTAGATTCCCTGTGTTTTATCAAACTCACTCTGCCATCATTCCCCCGTTTGTGCTGGTTGGATACACTGCAGATTTGTACAACAACTTCCCAGAGGTCTTTCGCTGTGCGTCTACTTTCTTTGGGACCTGGAAGTTCTTTGCACGTAGCAGCCAGCAACTGGCCAAGCTATGCAATGCAAGGAAAAAAATACAGTCACTGTAGTTTCTCTGCATATTGATTGCAGCAAAGGAATTAATGGTGTTTAAAACAGCTAAGCAACTGATTTTAAGTCACAAACTACAAAGCAATGTCACTAAACTTTGCAGCAGAGAACACTGATTAAGAAGCTGGAAGATAGGAATTAACCAGACCATTTTTCCCTTCATTGGTTTCCCTAGTTCATGTTTAATTACTACAGGCTCCAGAAAACAAACTTAAATATACTGCATAAAACCTAAACCCCATCAAATACAGTTTTACAGAGACTGTCTCTCTAGAACTCACTTCACTTCCTTATAATAGTTAATCTGAACTGCAACTGGTACGATGTTATACAAAAACATTGTCAACCACTAAACACACCTGCTGCTTAGCCTTGCTGTCTTCTACCTCAGACTGAATTCATTACAGACACAAAGCCCCACACTCTTGAGCAGAAGGGTACATGCTTTGAAAAGTACAAAAGACTTCAACAGGAAAAAAGTCAATTACAGTCTGAACAAGCTTTAAGATGGAGCACTCATTACCTTCACGTAAGGATTAGTCTGAACCAGAGGTAATGGAACCTGCATGGTCAAATACTCATTCTCACACCAGTTTAACAGGAAGGCAACACATTCTTCAGCTATAACTTGTCGAAGAGGAATATCTAAAAGAAAAAGGATTCTTTGCTTAACTTTTTTTTTTTTTTTGAGAAAACAGTGTTGTATGAAAACAAGCAAACCCTATTCCCTCTAAGTAGCCATTTCTGTTCCACTGCTCTCCAGGGAAACACGATGCTTAGCCCTAAAAGAGATCTCACCTCTGGAAATTAGAAGCAACAAGAGTTTCCTCTAACCACAGCAGTATTACATTACTCCCTCGGGGTGAAACCCTGAGGAAAGCTTAAACAACTAGCAAAACTTCTCAGGTAAAAGTGCAGACATGTTTATCCTGTTCCAAGTCCTTTAAGTGGTACTAAACAGAAACTGGCAATGTTCAGCAATATGCAGGTTGCTCTCATTTCCAGCTTCTAAAAATGAATGAAACTTTTAAAGACTTACTAAAACCAGTGTCAGAGTCACTGCTGTTTTTCCATGTATACATCTAAATGGTAAGTCTGCAATACAGAGTTGTTTCATTTTGTTGTGGGTTTTTTCCTCTTCTCTCAAGGTTTGTTCTTTTCTGCATCCCAGGAAAGACAGCGATGTACTTACCAGGTACTCTCATTTCCAAATATCCTCGGACTCTGCTTATAAGATCAGAAGGAGGACGTTCTCCAGAAGCACCAGCTCCAGCTTCATGAGTGTAAATGTCCAAAAGTAGCATTTCATTCAGCATGACTTGACGGAGCTTTGGAGAAAACTCTGTCACAAGCTCCAAGCAAGCAGCAAAAAGCTGTTTTGCATGGATGAAATCCTGTAATAAAAATTATATGCATTACTGATACCTAATGGATTCAAAAGGGAATATACTAAGAGCTAAAGTGCTGTTCAGCTCTATCTATCCTGGCTGAACCAGCCTTGCCATCCATTAGCATCAGCATTGCTCAAGTATCTCACAATGACTATTTATGAATCCTTTGAACCCACTATTAAGCTTAACAGTTCCAGATTTTTCAAACAAAACAGGAAGTCTAAGCAAAAACATACCAGAAGTAACTACTGGCACGTTTGATAGAATTTTGGTTTAGCTGCAGTTTAGCAAACTTGTCGATTACAAGGAAAATAAAACAGCATTCCAATAAATTCCTTATGTAAAACACTTAGCCAAAAGAACAGCACTTCATATCAGTAAGTCAAATCACCACATCATAATCAAAATGTGAATGAATATGAATGAAATGACCTCCAGGCTCAATTCACTGGAAAGCCACTATCTTTGCTCTGCTGATGGAACTGTGAGAGACAGAAATACAACACACAGAGCTTGTTATACCACCTCCCTCACCTCTTCATTTATCATGTTTTTTCCCTCAAAAAGGGCTTTCCATATTTTCATTTTGTTAAGATTCAATTGCCTAAACTAGCCAGTAACCTCAGATGGTTTGCTCACCTTAATTGCACAGCAGTGCAGTCCCTTAGCCATCAGGATGTAGACCAAATCCCTAGTCAGACTGTCTTTGATTCCTAAAATAACATTGCCGTAAACATTTGGTACTTCCCACTGGGAGAGAAACGCATAAGATATTTGCACAGAAACAAGTTTTAGAATTCACATCACTGCTTAAAACATTATAAACAAGCCCCAAATATTGAAAATTACTGCCATCTAAATGCCAACTATTTTGTCTTTACATCTAATCACAAGTAACGTACTGTTCATGTAGAAATACAATAAAAACAGCTGGATACCCTTTGTTCACACTCTGAATATGCAACAATTATGATGGGGGAACCAAAATAAAAGACAAGAGACCTTAACTTAAAAAGCAACAAAAAAAAAATCTTCCTCTCTCCTGCTCCCACCTTTAATGACAGAAATTTGAACTAAAACAATATTGCTAACTAGTCAGAACACTGAAAGTAAAAGCTACAAAAACATCTTTTCTCACAAGGAAAGCCTGAGCTACAGTCAGTATTTCCTTAAAACAAAGGTTACAGGTTTTGTTGTGATACTTTCACAGAATGTGAATTTAGATATGTATCATCATTCTTATTAAACCACCACTATGCAGAGAGGGAAAAGATAAACCACACTGAGGACCTATGAGACAATGTTTACTGTTCACTGCAGTATGATACCTAGAGACTGTAATTCAAGGACTGGTTAATGACCACATGAAACAAGTTACCTTATTTGAAATTGTCCAGAATTGGCGTTCTGAAGTCATACCATGCAGCTCGATTAAGATCTGGCGAATCCTCCAAGGATCTACTGACAGTATGAGCTGATGTTCAAGCTGGCCAATATTGACGCTTGCTGAAGCTGGAAGAAAAGCAGCCAGGTCTCCAGTGCATTTCTTTGCAATGTAGATACTTTTGTTTCTTTAATATATAACACTTCAATCATAACACAGTAAGAACAGCGGACACATCAATGCTTGCATAGGCCCAGTCCATCCTTTTGTGCTATTCCACAAACACCTTGTTTCCAGGATTCCCACATCCCTGACCTAAAAGGCTGCTTGCAAAGTCCCCTTTTCTCACTCCAACATCTCTGAGTACTCTTGCTACAGTAAAGCAATAACTTTAAGATCTGCATTAAAAAGGGGGTCCTATAGTGCCTTAGTGAAAATATGCACTTTCTCAACTGGCTCAAGTCATTGCAAGACTGCATTAGAGCTGAAAAGGCAAGTTCTTCCCAGCTCCAGTCACCATCTCACATGTCCTGTGTTAGCTTTGACTTGGGCAGCTGCACAGCCAGCCAGCTATAGCTGGGAAATGAACCGGTTGAAAAGATCTGTGTTTTACTTTGGTAGGTTTAAAACCTCGTTCAGATGGTACTCCTGGGCCAGCTTACCACACAGTCACACGATCATTAGTGCAAAAGTCCAGAGGCAGGGTTCCCTTTCTGGGAACAGCTGCCACAGCCACAATTGGTTCAAACTAACACCACACCTCTCTCGCTTGGTCACCTGGGGCCCATTCATTTGAGCTCACCTATTATATTCACTTGAGATACAAGCAAGTAACAGCCACCTTCTTGCACAAGCAGGACATGCACCAACAAACAATGGGAAGTCTTCTCTCTAAAAACATTCTCTCTAAACTTTTTGGAGAACAGACCTGCACTTAGTAACCTCAAGCATGGAAACAGTGAAAATTACCTGGGATATCATAAAAAGAAGTCACAGGTTTTGTGCACAGGTTGATTCGAGGAGACCTCTTCCGCATTTGATCAATGAGCAGCTTCCGTTCGTCATCTTTCAGCAGTTTTATGAACAGCTCATGAGATGAAATCATGAAGACAAACTGAAGATCTTCCATGCCCAAACACAAGTTTCTAAACAAATAAAAAAGTTAATACATGAGCAAGAAGGTGGTGCTTATTTTTCCAGTTATAAGTTCTCAAAATATCTATTGTGCTTAATTACATTGCTTACAAAGTATAAATTCATGTTATCTTAACATGGCTACATACTTGAGAAATGCTGCCATTTTTCTCTTCAACGCTTCAGAAGCATTTTCCAAATTTATTGACCCAGAACAAACCTGGGAAACAAAGCAGAAAAGAATTAAGCAGTTCCCTTTGCAGGCTTAAAATACATAGTTACAGACACTGTTAGCACTGTTACTGACCAGCTTTCTGTCTCACAATTAGTATCAGCCAGTAAACCTCTCTTTCAAGGGAGGCAACAAAGTTACCACAGAATCAAGGAATGGTTTGGATTGCAAGAGACCTTAAAGATCATTCAGTGCCAAGCTCCATACCATGGTCAGGGACACCTTCCACTAGAAAAGGTTGCTCAAATGCCAACCCAACAGTTGTTCCAGTGGCCTGGAACACTTCCAGGGGTGGGGCATCCACAGCTACTCTGGGCAACCTGTGCCAGGGCCTCACTACCACCAGAATAAAGAATTTCTTCCCAATATTTAATGTAAACCTGCCCCTTTCAGTTTGAACCTATTACCCCTTATCCTGTCCCTCCACACCCCTGCAAAAAATTCCTCTCCACCTTTCCAAGGTCAGAAATAAAACTATCTCTGAGGAAACATGATAAACACTGTAGCCATCACACGTGGATCAGAATTTCTGTCAACCTGTACACAAGGCAGGATGTTTCAGACAACTGTGACCTTCCCTCAGACACAGTTGGCATTCCTTTTTCCTACTGCTCTGGTAAATAGGTGTACTGATGGCAAGTGCCACATTATCAGTCAGCCTCCCAAGATCATTAAGTGCATGAGTTTAAAAATAAAACATTTCTGTAAGTGCAAAACACTAAGATTCACTAGGACTTTTTTTTAAAGCAGCAGTTGAAAGATAACTAAATAGCTGAATTTAATTGACAGCTTGCAAGAATTTTTTTTTTTTTAGAAATATGTTTTGGTCCTAATATGAGCAGTTGATGGAAAAGCTTTCACTTGCTTTTGAGTACTGTCAGTCATTTTTTACCACGTCCCTTAAGAGACAAGCAAAAAACAATGCTCATATTAAGAAAAGATACTAAAATAACAGCAAAGCAACAAAAGGATTAGGTTTAGTTTGAGCAATAATAGTTTCATTAAAAATTCCAGTAAGGGTAATAACAGTCTAGGTCTCACACATACAGTAACTCAGAATCATTTCATGACATGCTAACTTTTACAGCAAAGCTGGTGAGGAAACAGTGGTCCTCTTCAACAGATACTTCTATTTCTATTCTCTCTGTCTTGGAGAATTTGATTCTTTTTTTCCTTGAAACCAACTATTCAACATATCTTTATATAATTTAATGATGTCAGGAATAGCAGCAATTTCAAATACAAGGTGAAGCAACAACTCACCACCAGTTCTTCCCCAACACACTGAAACAGAGCTATGGACATAGATACAGGACTGATATTGAGTGTAATTGTACTAAGTGCAAACAAGTTGAATAATGTTTGAGAAGTTACCTTTCTCTGCTTCAGAAATTTGAGCATTACTTGCAACAATAATACAGTTGTACGAGGAAAGAGGTAACTCACTGAACACCGTTTTCCCTTCTAATTTCAGATGAATTTTTTACCTCCAGGAGGAAGTCTATTTTTTCTTTGCTGGGTTTCAGGAACAGCTGACAAAACTGAATATCAATTGTTCGACCCTGCAATACATCGCAGACTGTGTTGCACACGCAGACTTTGAAACAGACTTCATCCAGAGCATCATTCCTGCATGAACACAAAACTGAACATCACAGAACATCTCTGACAAACAAAGAGTGGATATCACAGCAGGTAAAAAAAAAAATTAAAAGAAAAAAATCAGTAAAGGGGTAAAGTTAAGTGCTAATGCTCATTATTTTTTTTCCATATATGGCCACAGTGAGATACATCACACAGTTACTCCTTAGTTGGAAGATGTAGTTTAGACTATTGGCTAACAGAAATGAAGGCTGAAGTTTCTTGGATGTAAATAATTTGTTGTTAAAATATCTTGCATACTTTCCATGAAAAACATAACTAATGAAAATTGCTTTTCATCACAATTGAATAGATCATTATTTAATGTCTCACCCTTGCTGAGCTTTTTGGAAGAGTTCTCTCAACACTGATTGCCTGAACTGTTCAGGTAAACTGAGGGTTAGGTTATCTTCAAGGAATATCTTCACTATGTCCTGTAACACAAACACAGTTGGAATAGTCAATGCATAATGTAAAAGAAACGGATAAGGTAATTTTCTATCTGGTAAAAAACAATTAAACTAACAGAAACAGCTTGTACCCATATTTAATACTAAAATTCATTAAACTACCAGAAGGATCAAATGACAAAAAAAGTTCTCTATCATCAGAAAAATCAAACAAAGTAAACAAAAATAAAAACAAACTTGCACATCTCAGCAGCAATATTCCCTGAAACCCAAAGAATTAGAGTCTACCTGAAAATTCCATACCTCAGTTGGCAGGAATTATTTCCACTGTATAGAGTCCAAGATATTTTAATCTGCTATGTACCACAGTACGTTATATTCCTAAACATGTGGGGTTTAAAACAGTATGTTAATGGTTAAATGTAACACTTAAAATTTATCAAAATCCTTTTAAGTTCAGGTGGAATCATCCACATGGAATGACTAAAAAACCCCTTCAAAACATCCTACCTGATAGTTGCCAGATTTCATACAGCTGTGGATTTGACTATATGGAGTTGCCTGCTGGGATGCATCATCAGAAGATGAGGTAAGAACTTCACAAGCTTGACAATATCCAGCTAACCGTTCTTCATCTATGGTAAAATGAAGTGATGATGAGCCATTCTGAAAAGCAAGAGTTCATCAGATCTTAGTGGCCAAAGTATTATGAAAAATGGGTAGTTCAGAAACACAAACAGAGACTCACAATTTCCCCAATTAACAGCAAAACAACAAAAGAATGTGCATGTATGCACTTTATTTAAATAAAAATTGGAGTTCCACAATTTTGGAGATATAAATATGAAGCAAAACAAGGAAACATACCTTACTTATAAATTAAAATGCATTTTTAAAAGATTCTTAGAACACAGACAATCTGATTTCTGAGTAAAAGAGATTAAAAAAAAGAATAAGAAGTGCTGTACGGTTACTTTCATCAAAAACACCACAAAGGACAGAGAATGTACAGTTTAGTCAAGTTAATATTAGTACTGGAGATGCTATTTTTACGTTTCTTGCATCAATACACTTTGTGTAAAAGAACAAAGCAGCAATATACAGCAATCAATTAATATAATTTCGAACCAGGCACAATGCGAAAAAACCCCCAAACCAATAAAAACTGCTGTCAAAACCTCATGAAGTCTTTTTAAAACTATGTGTACCATTAACAGTTATTAAACTGCTGAAGAAGGAAGCAATAATTTAGACAAGTTTTTTATAGCAGAGTTGAATATACATGCTAATAGAACACTCGTTACCTTTGCAATCAACTCCTTTGTTTTGAAAAACTTTTCTTTAGCCTTTTCATGAACAGCTACATTTGTCGATCCTTGTTGGAAATAGATGGCACCCAAATCATAGCAAACCTGCAAACAGCATTGATATAAAACACATTGTGTTGGTATTTACATAATATTTTAAGTCAAGTCTTCCAGCTCAAAACATTGCATGTACTGTAAACTATTCCTAGTTTTATCTAAGGTACCAACACACACTTCACTCCTTTCCCCATATACTTCAATTGGTTTCTCTTTAACCGCAGTCTCAGTCTGAGCAACTCTGCACAAGCATTACAAAATTACAGAATGATTTCTACATAATCACTGAAAGCAATGCAATAAGCTGTCTTGTCATATAATGGTTTGCTTCAGGGGAGAGAGGGGGGGATGAAATTGAGAGGCTGGGGGGGAAGCAACAATATTTACAGTGTTGAAAAAAGCTCTAATTATGTAAAAATGAAGCCAGTAATATCTCTCATTGCATTACAAAAAAAAACCAAACCAAAACAAAAACCCAAAGGAACATTAATAGAAAAATGTTGCAATTTACATCAAAACTATTACTTAACACTTTGTCTAGAGAAACAGACATAAACTGAAAGCTTTAGTACACAATGTAAGCTACCTGGCACTGTATCTCCTCTGCACTGATTTTCAGTCCAGCTGTGGAACTCTCTGTTTCTCCATTCACCATACCAGGTTCCATGGCCAGTAAATCCAGAGTTCTTATAGTATGGACATAAAGATCTTTGTTTAATTTCAGTGCTCCTTCTAGGACCAGGATGGAATCAGCAGCCTGCTCTTTCAACTGTAATAATTCAAACACATTAAAAGAATTAACTTCTTGGTTTTGAGTTTAATTCTGGGTTTAAATTAACACTAGAAATGTAACAATGCACTAAAAGGATAACAAAACAAGTAGTCCTTATACAACTGTCCTGTTGTCATGTAATATCTGCTTCTATATTTCTTGTACAATAAAAAAATTCTTATATATGTAAATTCAAGAAAAATAAGATGGGAAAAGAGTCTCACCACTTTCAAAATATTTTCAGTTAGCTCCTTTTCTTGTTGCATCTGGTTCATCCTGCAAAACAGAGGTGAAGATCTCAATTACAAAGCAGACCTGCATGTTACTTTACTTCATGTTCTAGCTCACAACATTTGTTCATACTAAGTTTTGCTTAATTATATTTTAAACATTATTATGCAGGACCACTGACTGTTTTTATCTATCTATATCTGAAATACAGAATTCTATAATAACAATAGTTTTGCATGAGAACGTGGTTCAATAAAATGGAAGTTACAAAGTTTCTGCTGCCTTTTTTTTTTAAATTAGATTGCTAATATTAGCAAAATATTAGCAAAACAATCGTGAAGATATCAGCTTCCACAGCCTCAAGTATCTTGAAGCTTCATTATTCAAATCTTCTCAAACATGTGTCAGGGAAAGAAGTATGTTCACATGTTTATGTAAAAATTAAAAGCATTTTTAAATTATTTCCCCATATAGAATTTTTTTATTCAGGATAAGACTGATACATATATGAAAGTACAAGATTTATAGTAAAGTAAGTAGTAGTGGTATTTTTAATAAATATGTTCCACAGACTCTCTCATAAAATTAACACAAAACACATGAAAAGTACCACCAAGATAATTCCAACTTTTGGAGAAATTTATGACATAAAAGTAAATCCCAAGGACAAGTTGTTACTAAAGCCAAACAAATTCTAGAATGCAGAATTGATTTGAAATTACAAATTACTGCCTAATGAAGTGATAAAAAACCCCTCATTATTTTTCAGAATGTGTTGAATTGGTATAATGAAACAACTATATTAAGCAAGATCACATAAGTCAAAAAGGGATGCAAGAAATATGCCCTGTTTAAACTTCTGCCAAGGCAAATTGTCATCTCCCTTTCTGCCATGGTTTTTCATGCTGCTACAAAGTCAGAGATTATAACATTAAAAGAGTGGAACAACAGACAAGTACATATATGTATCAAGCATATCTGATAGGAAAATAAGAATATACTTGAAATAAATGCAAGTTTTCCATGTTGCTGCCAGCTATTTTAAGCAACTGTATGTTACTAACATGATTTAATCCACTTAGAAATTAAATTCCTGATTATAAAATACCCGTGAAATGCAAATAAATTATACCTGTAACTTACACATTTAACTGAGGCGGACCAGGTTTCACTTGCTTTACAGGAAAACTACTTTGAACAATGGTCCTTATGGCCCTACGAAGGAGAAAAAATTAAGGGAAGAACAACATTAGCCTCAGAATTGTAAACAGATTACAGGCTTCTTAATAATAACAGTTTATAATTTCAGATACATTATACCGTTAGAATACATCCTCTATTCAAGAGCACATCTAGTAGTGAAGAAATGCTCTTATGTCCATAAAAAGCTAAAAGACAGTAAGATTTTTATACTTATTAGGTGACTGTTCAAACCACCACCTTGACTATCTTTTAGGGGAAAAAAAACCAGCTGTAGAATAGTTTTCAAATCAGCTCCTCACTATAACCCACCTACACACCACAATGTTATTAGTAATTTGAGATTCTTTCTCCTTCTACATACAAGTACACTGATAAAAGAAAACATTGCTTTGTTCTATCACGATTTTAGATTATTGCCAAAAAGTAGTTTACCATCTGTTGTAGAGTAGTATTGCCATTGCAGTGGTTGGGGGTAAGCTGGACAGGTCTACATCCACATGTTTAGTTCCTGGGGGAACTTTGCTGATACACAGAAGCTCATTCAGTAGCATGTTCAATACAGGAACCGACAAGCTATTACAACAATAAAAAAGAGAGAGAGAATCACATACTCCATATAGTAAATCTGCTTTTGGGATGTTAAATAATATACACTACTATTCAGTACTATATTATTACTTAACACTCCAGGGGTGTTAAGTGCAGTATGTTTATTCAGCATAACAAAATGCTCTGCATCAGAGGGCACTTGAGATCAGGTATGTAACGCAGTTACCGGTACGAGCAGCACAGATAACGCCCAGGTGGATGGTTGCCTCACAGCGGAACTACTACTACACACCACTGCATTAGTCCATGCTGGCACCTCCCCAGAATAATCCTGCCACCCCTGCAGCAGGATCCAACTAATAAATTCTTTCAAAGCAGCCATACTTCCAGAAGATAAACAACCACATTTCCGTCACAAGTGGACTTTCACTCATGTAAAGCAAATGGTAAAGTTAAGACTAGAAACTGGAATAGAGACTATATAAAATATACAGAGATGGACAAAACCCTCTGATAAAATGAGAAGACATGCAGGCTGGACTGCACCATTCCAAGCTTCTGAGGTACAATTTAACACAACTGAAACACTATTACTAATTTAGACATTATCTGAAATTAGAATTTATCAGCTCCTGCAAAGTACCTTTGCTCATGTGAAAAATCTGCATTCTTTGCAACCAGTATTGAAAACAACCAGTCAAAATACACTTTTAACAGCTAAAACCAGGACTTCTGTTTAACAAATTTTAGGTCTTGTGTTATATCAGACTCCAGGTCTGTCATCAAGCTACCCTTTTAAACTAACCAATGCTGTTTTTACTATGTGAGGTCCAGGAATCTTGTTTTCATTGGCAAAAGTAGAACACCATTCAATTGTTTACAACAGCATAAGTTTTAGGAAAAAAGCTTGGCTCAAGGCATTATTTTATTCCTTTTAACTACCATGACTGAAGTTTTGGGTACAATCAGTTAAAAAACAAAAGCCTGCTTCTTAATTAAAAACAATCTTAGGCTTCGTAAGCTAACAGAACAAGAACTCTAATTACTATGTAGAGATAGTAAATTAGTAGTTGAAGTTACTTCAGACTGGTTCTCAAGAAACCCACCAGACGGACAAAACAATCCTAACAAAACCCAAAATCAGCCCAATAGTGTCATACAGTAGGGTTGATTTTTGAATCAATATTATACCTGCGTTTTAGGAAGTAAAGGGACTAATTGACAGAAAATACACCACAAATATACTTCAAAATAAATTCCTCCTGCAGGAAGGAAAGCAGACAAAAAAAGCTCTCTTGTACACGTACACATACAACTGTTTTTAAAACTAAAGTATACATAAAACACCCCTACTGTATACCAGATACTTTTGTTTATACAATATTTTCACAACTAACCACAATAAAAGGTTTCTGTTCATTCTCTGCAGCATCTTGAAAAGGTACTGCTTTGGAAAGCAGTAATCCTGTCTCACAATGCTTCACTAAGGCAGACAAATATGACATAGCCTAACAAAACACAAAAATATTATGTGCATGTGTGTAACAGGAGAACTTCATAGGTAAAAATCAAAGATATCTCATTCTAAGCCTTTTTACTGTTTATTATAGCACATTACTAAAAAAAATAATATAATACAAATGAGAAATACAAGTAAAAGTATATAGGAAGAAAAAAAGCCCTACCAGTAATGTTTTTTTTTCAAAATGCCTCTGAAATAAAAAAAAATAAATCTATATAACATAATAAAGAACATGACTCAAAATAACTCTAGAGAACTAAGGCAATACAACATGATTTTTTTAAAAGAAACTTTAACACACTGATAGTCAATGTAACTCTTATCTAATGAAATCCTTTCTTCTTCCAAGGTGTCTGCAAGCCAAACATTTTGCTTAGTATCTTTATCAATGACCTGGACAAGGGGATGAGTGCACCCTCAGTTAGTTTGCAGACAACATCAAGTTGGGTGGAGGTGTTTGAGCTACTGGAGGGTCAGAAGGCTCTGCAGAGGGATCTGAACAGGCTGGATTGATGGGCCGAGGTCAGTTGTAAGAGGTTCAACAAGGCAAGATGCCGGGTGCTGCATTTGGGTCACAACAACCTCATGTAGCGCTCCAGCCTGGAAGGAGAGTGGGAGAAAAACACCTGGGGGTGCCTGTCAATAGCAGCTTAACATAAGACAGCAGTGTGGCTCAGGTGGCCAAGAAGGCCAGTGGCATCCTGGCCTGTATCAGAACAGTGTGGCCAGCAGGACCAGGGCAATGACTGTCCCCCTGTACTCGGCACTGGTGAGGCCACACCTCGAGTGCCGTGTCCAGTTATGGGCTGATCACTACAGTAAGGACACCGAGGTGCTGGAGCTAGTCCAGAGAAGGGGAACGAAGCTGGGGAAGGGTCTGGAGCACAAGTTCTATGAGGAGCAGCTGAAGGAGCTGGGGGAGTTTAGCCGGAGAAGAGAAGGCTCAGGGGAAACCTTATCACTCTCTGCAACTACTTGAAAGGAGGCTGTAGCAAGGGGGTCTCTTCCCCCAGGTAACAAGAGATGAGAGGAAATAGCCTCAAGTTGTGCCATGGGAGGTTTAGATTGGATATTAGGAAAAATTTCTTTACCAAAAGGGTGGTCAGCCATTGGAATAGGCTACCCAGGGAAGTGGTTGAGCCACCGTCATACCCTGAAGGAATTTAAATGACATGCAGATGTGTCGCTTAGGGATATGATTTAGTGGTGGACTTGGCATTGTCAGGTTAATGGCTGGACTTGATAGTCTTAAAACTCTTTTTCAGCCTAAATTATCCTACAACCTATGCAAGTTAGAACTGGGGCAAGCATTGCCCCCATAAGATTTTACATTACATTGCAGGCAAAGGGGACTAGAGACCTGGATGAATAAAGAACCCTGCCATTACTCAAGCGTAAGCAGGAAATACACAAGAGATGGAGGCAGTGTCAGACGGTCTGGAATTAATATAGAGAGGTTGTCAGAGTAAGCAGAAATGAGACAAGGAAGGTCAAGGCCCATCTGGAATTAAATCTGGCCAAGGATGTCAAGGACTTCTTCAAATACATCACTAACAAGGCCACATCTGGAGCTGTGTCCAGTTCTGAGCTTCTCAGTACGTAAGAGACACGGAGCTCTTGGAGCAGGTCCAGCAGAGAGCAACAAAGATGATGAAGGGACTGGAGCATCTCCCTTATGAGAAAAGGCTGAGAGAGTTAGGCCTCTTCAGCCCTAAGAAGAGACTCATCAATGTCTGTAAGTATCTGAAGGGAGGGTGTCAAGAAGATGGAGCCAGGCTCTTCTGGGTGGTGCCAAGCAATAGGACAAGCGGCAATGGGCAGAAACTGATGCACAGGGAGTTCTACCTGAACGTGAGAAAGAACTTCTTTACTGTGTGGGTGACCGTGCACTGTAACAGACTGTTCAGAGAGGCTGTAGAGTCTCCCTCACTGGAAACATTCAAGAACCATGTGGACACAGTCCTGTGCCACGTGCCTTTTAAGATGACCCTGCCTGAGCAGGGAGGTTGGACCAGATGACCCACTCTGGTCCCTTCCAACCCGACCCATTCTGTGATTCTGTGAAGCACAGCTCCCTGATGTGCTTAGCACTGCCAGAATGAAGTAGTTCCTAACTGTTCTAGCTCATCAGACCATTCTGCAGATGACATTATTTGGGAGAAAAAAATCCAAAGGTGGAGTTTGTCTATTTAAACCAGTTAGTTCAGTGATCTAGTCTGCAAATATATGGAGTTCTTCAACAAAACGGGAGCAAGACTTCCAAATTCAAGCATGTCAGAATGAGGAAACTTTGTCAGTGAAGAAAATATAACCTCCAATTCATATTTATGCAGTTTATGTGTATACATCTTAATGTCTAAGACATACTATTTTTCCTCTCTAAATCATAAACAATATTGATTTGCTCAGAGATATTGCCTTTATCAAACCCCTTTCCTAATCCACAGGTGAAATCAAATTATTTCAACTGTCGCACCCAAGATTCTTCTTAACGTAAGGAAGATACTGTCAGAGAAGGCAAGACAGATTTCCATTTGTTAAAATAAAGATTTCAAGCCACTTCAATTCACTAATTTCAGCATGAAAATGTACGGACAATACCTTTTCTCTAATACATCCAAATCCCACTTCAGATGAGCAGCAACTTTGAGAGCGAGAAGTTTTAAAATGCGGTTTCTTTTGTTATCAGGTGGTGGCTGGACTTGGTTTTGTTCATTCACTGATGGTTTTGAAGCTTGTTCCAAGAACTGAACAATCAGCTGCACAGGTGGTGGATCTGCAAAAAACCACAGCCACTCCTCAAATTCTTTGTAAATCCAGAAATTTTTTTTTTTGCAGCTATGAATGGGGTTCCTACATTCTTATCATTTATACTGCTGACAGTGTCACCTAGTAGCCTCTAATATCCAAGGGTGTCCTACTTATGATGACTCAAATCAGACTATTAATGTATATTTCCTTAACCTTCAAGTTTACTGGACCATAGTAACCACACTCTCACATTTTTATTTCTTTTCACTATTTTGTATTATGTTGCAGTACTTGCACCTACTGAAAATAAATGTCGCATAATGAAATCACAAGTCAGATATTGTAAAAAAATATATATCTACTTGTAATTCTCCTCTGTATTTGAAATACATTTACAAGCAACTGCTGGTACTTCTGAATACATTTAGAAAATACTTTCAGACTGATTAAAAAACCAAAAAAACCCCCCACCCTAATCTCTCCCTGACAATAAGACAGACTCTCCAATGCCATTGAGCTCTTTTGAAAAAAGAAGCCAACCTGTACTATTACACTTGCACTGAACTCTGTGAAACATAAAAGAAGTATTAATAATTTACTTAACTGCAATATAGAGTATAAGATCTAAGCTTGACTATGCTTAAATTTACTTTTTGTAGAGGTAATAACGGCCTAGGTTTTCCTGTTTCCTCTACCTCGTCATAGAATTCAGGTACTGGAAAAGATGATTATCACTTATAAACGTCAAAAGATCAGCTGCTTTTAAATACGGTCACTTTCTTATACCACATCAGACTAGATTTCTATTTACTTCAGGTCCAGAGAGCAAGTTTGGCACTGAACCTTTAGGTGGACTCCAGCTCCAGGCATTATCTAGACTCTAATGGGAGAAAACCAGCTGCAAACTGTAATGATGTTTACAAACAGCACTTCGCACCGCACAAATAAACAACCTGAAAACATTTCCGGAACAAAATTCACATCCGCGAAAGGAAAAGCGATCTACCAGACACGAAAGGCAGAGAAATGAAGTTATTAAATAGTAAAGATAATGTAAAGCCTGAAAAAACCCGCGTTATCGCCTGCGGTAAGTGCTGCTGCAGAGCGGTGGGCACAGCCCGGCTCCCTCTGCCCCCGACTCCCCCGGCACCGCAGCAGAGCTCCCCGCACCCACCGCCACCTCACAGCCCCTCCGAGCGATCCTGCCCCGGGAGAAGCCGGGGAGTGGGGCCGGGCCGCGCCAGAGGCCGCGGGGAGGCGGCGGCCAGCAGGGCACGCACCGGGAGAGGGCTTCTGCAGGTGCTGCTCCAGCAGCGCCTCCTCCAGCACGAACTCGAACCACGAGGTCTGAGGTGGCGTGCATGGCCGGCTGGAGGTAGCGGCTTCGCGGTCCGCCGCCTCCGCGCTCATCGCGGCCGCCGGCCCCGCAAGGAGTCCCGCAACAACAGCACAGCGCTCCCCAACCCCGACAGCGGCACAAGATGGCGGCCGGCACCGCCCCGCGGGAGGCGGGGGGTGCTGCGGCCCCGCCCGCCGCGGGGCGGGAACATGGCGCTTGTGGGGCAGCGCCGGCCCCGCCTGAGCCGTCGTGGTTTCGCGGCTGGGCGCCGCACGCATCCTAGGGGGACCTGTTAGGAGGGCAGTCTGACTTCCCTACGAAATCGGCGTTTTTCTTTCCGAGGTGACTCGTTGGATGCACATACCCTGTCACCCCCCGCCGTCCCTCCACCGTGTCCGCCGTGGTCCAGTCCCAGCGAGGGCATCCCCTGCGAGCCCTCACGCCGATAAACGGCACACCCTCCATCCTCATGCCCATGCACATCCTAATGCTTTATGAAAGGGCAAAGAAATCAAGACCTCGATCCATGGAGAAAGGCAAATGCGAATCATAGAATCACAGAATGTTAAGGGGACCTTAAAGATCATCTAGTCCCAACCCCACTGCCATGGGCAGGGACACCTCCAGGCTGCTCAAGGCTCCATCCCAGAGCCTTGAACACTGGGATGGGGCATCCACAACCTCCCTGGGCAAGCTGTTCCAGTGTCTCACCACCGTCACAGTAAAGACTTTCTTCCTAATATCTAGCCTAAATTTCCCCTCTTTCAATTTATACCCATTAGTCCTTGTCTGATTACTACAGTTCCTGATGAAGAGTCCCTGTCTGACTTCCCTGTAGGCCCTCTACAGAGTGAGCCAAAGAGACAGAACTTTCCTTTTTCTCATTTTCCACGAGGACAGAAGTCCATTACACGTCCTGATTTAAATATAATTTGTTACGTTCTCTCATGTGTGCTACTTTGTGTGTGCAGTTATCTGAGGAAAAAAAGTTAACTACTGTTTCAGCTTTTCTGAGTTATTGTTTAATACATCCATATAGAAAATGTTCAGTTTCAGAATATGAATTACAAAATAATCCTCTGGGAGAGGACCCATGGTCACAGAGGGGAGTGTTCCAGTCAATACCAGATTTCAGAAGCTTCTGAGTCCCTTTCCATGCTAAAACCAGTCCTTTTGGGGGGAGTGGGAGTAGGAAGAGGCAATGGAATAGGGGGTAGGTTTCCCATGCTTTCTGTTTTGAGGATCCCAATTTTTACAACGACTATCCTGACTGAAAGAGTTCAGTTCCAATTTTTGCCTGGATGCCGTTCTACCTTCTCTGTTTTCCAGCTCAGACTTTGAAGAAGGGTTCCATGTGAAAAGCAGAGTTGGACATAAAAGTTTATGGAACAGAAAATTTTCCAAGATCTTACAACTTCTTTCAATGGGTGTAAAATTGTCACAGAAGCAAAATGCTATTTACAGCTGGGATCTTTCTATTGTCTTCCCCTCATGACGGGTAATTAGAAAAAGGGTCAGACAGAAAAAGTCTCACACAGCTGGGCAACCTGGAATAGTGAGTTAGGTGGCATGTGTGATGTCAAGGAAGAGTACAGCTTAGGAGAATACAACAGGAGCTGACAAGAAACCAGAAATTCAAAATATTTTATATTTAACATTTTTAATAATTATTTCACAGTCTAAAATGAATTCAGTTTAAAAAACAAGAATGCCCTGCCCATTGTTACCCACACAATAGAATTCATATTAATGCTAGGGAGAAAATAATTCAAGTTCTTGCATTCATGATAATTCCAGTGAGTCATGTGGTCTACACAAATAAAAAAGGATATTACAATGCTATTCTATAGAAATCCTACATTCCAAAGTTTTCAAGAAAATTCATGCTTTAAAAGTCTTTGCGCTTCTATCATTAAATAACTGTACAGTGCGTATAAAAAGATCGCTCAGATTATCACTCCTGGGGAAAGTGAGTATATCATACTACTGTAACTAAAAACTTGTATCACGTAAGTTACTTGATGTAACTTATATATAAAAAAGGACATTTTTAAAAGCAGTGTCCATACATCATGACAATGTGTCAAGTTCCTTTAACTCTGGTTACAAATTTTCATTTGAGACCTTATAGAGTTCTTTAAGCATGTCGAACTTCGACCCCCACTCTTGGAGGCAATCATAATTTAGGTCTTCATCACTACAAATGGAATCTAAGGAACTAAGGCTCCCTGCTAGAGAGCATTGCCCTTCTAAGCAGTAAAAATGAATAGTGTCAGCTGGAAGACTCTTTAGATCGTTGTCTGCATCCCGGATGATTTGAGAAACATATTCCTTTAAGTCCAGGATGCTGGTAGCAGCTGATGTTGATTGTTTTTGATGTGCATGTTTTGGGAATGAGTCTCTTTTTGGGCCAGTTCGTGTCCTGGAGTGTGGAGCAGTTGCCCGCAAGGAGAAGTGGGGAATTTTACGGAGAGGTTTCTTCAGTTTATCTATATCATAAGCATTCTGGAAACAAAAAGAATGCAAATATCAGAGAGAAACAACTTAAAAGGAAACAAGTTCAAAAAAAATGTTTTGAAACACAGGACCACACAATACTGGATTCTGTGAATTTTCTACAAGCTGAAGAAAAGAGAGGGCCTAGTTCAGAGGGCTATGTCCAGAGCATACCAAATCCCCTTGTGTAATTATAGTGTTCAGCTAAAGCAACAATGCTGCCGTCAAAGGTGGCCACACATGACCAGCATCGGGAAAGGTACAGATTGGGTTATAGAAGCCTTCCACTTAAGAGTACTTCAGGTTGAAAAAAAAAAAAAAAAAAGAAAGAAAGAAAAGCCAATTTGATAATGACATTTAGTTAGCTAAAAAGAAAAGTGAGGAGAGGTTGGATTTGCAAAGACCGCATTGAAGCTGTGTCATACCTGGTCATGTTCTCCACCTCCTTCTTCATTATAATTTAAGACATTTTCTCTAACATCCTCCCAGCTTTCACGCTCTTCAGGAATGTGGTAAATTCCTCCTTTCCGAAACCCTGAACTTCCCCACTGACTCCACACTGTGTAGGAAACCAAGAGTGCTGGAAGAAATAAAAACACATATTTGTTACATGACATATGAAAAAGTATGATGCATGATAAAAGTAGTTATATGATTCCTGAGATATTACAACAACTCTTAATTTGACTACCAAATTTGCAGGTAAGAAATGAGTAATTCTTAATATATAAATAAATTCATGAATGTAAAGAATAATCTATGTATATTACATCATAAACTTCATTAAAAGGGTATTTTACTTACCTAAAGGAATCCATTTAAATAGAGGGCATTTTGGCCAATCTCTGGCCTTTCACCAATCCTGAGTAAATAAGATACCCAAAGTAAGTAAACCACTGTTTTAATGAAGGTTACAAGTGTAATATAATCATGGAGTCTTTACTGTTCTGAGATGGGTATGCAGTTTATCAACATGAACACATTTTTGTGGTGTTATTAACTTATCAGCCAAAGTGCACCTGAAACTGGACACAGTGTGAACATCTCCCTCTGCCCCACACACTTAATGAGGTTTCTCTGTTAATATCATGAACTTTTTAGAGAAAGATCTCTTCCTTCCTAATACGTGAGGAGTGGGTACTAACTGTAGGCCCTGCCCATTAAAAAAGTAAGGGCTCAGGTCATGTGAGAGTTTCAAAAGGATGTGGCTGCACGCAGAGTTGCACACAAAAATGGAAAGCTCTTACTTAAGAAGGATTCAAAATAAGTGATTCTGAAAAAGAAAAGTTCTAAACTTGCTTGAACTGGCTTCAAAGCAAGTAAACTGTGACTATGTGCTGTTGGCTGTCTCTTAGCATCCTGAAATGAACTCCCAACTGCTGATGTCCAGGAAAGATGAAACACTCATCACAACATCCAAGGGTAAAGCAGACTTAATTTAATGGAACAAGGTACAAAATTAGAAAGAAGGACAAAAGGTACATGATTTCCTACCTAGGAAGACAAGGAGGCACATGCTGATTGCCAGAATAGAGCCAGAGCTGAGTCCAACAGGTCTTGCAGCCTTCACCTGGCTAATTTCACACCATCTTCCCTTGTAACCTTCGGGGCACTGGCAGATAGGCTTGTCTTGGGATTGAGCCACACAGGTTCCCCCATTCCTACAGGTCCAGCGTCCACAAGTGGATGAGCTACAGTGTCTGAGCCCTGTAAGGGTGTCAGTCACTTCTACTTTCCCAGCTGGGCACCTGAACAATCAAAGCAGGTGATATCTTTTAAGCGAGCAAAGCATCTGGAGCTGTATATTGTTTTGTGCACGGTTTGTTACTGTTTCTTTAAAGCAAATTTTAACTATTTTCAAGCAAACCACAAATCCACACTGGGAGTATGAAACACATATGAAGTCCAACTTAGTGAGCTAGTAGGCTTACAAAAACATGAACACGTATTCTGTTTTCCCTATCCAGAAGACATGCAGAAGAGCTTCACTCCTTCCTTAAAAATGAGATCCATCAGTTTCTGAATAGACTATCCCTTTTCCTACAGCCATGTTCTAATCAAAGTCTCTAAGAGGAAATGGATAGCCAAGATCAATGGAAAAAGGGCTATCAAGAACTTGGTGTAAGCTTTGTAATGTTCTTTTGGACCTTTGGGAGAAATGTCATTGACCTCCTTAGAATGGCCCATCTTGTCTTTTAGGACTGATTTCTGATGTGTAATTGGAGAGGCCCTGGAGGAATACTTTGAGGTCACAGACCTGCTTTCTGCAATCCAAAGAAGAAATACTACTGAAAAAGTAGAAGAAACTTCATACCGTTCTTTCACAAGCAGACTGAAGAAAGGAGTGTCCCAAGGCACACTTCAAACCATCTCATAGCCTCTTCTACTCGAGAATCACTAGGCATCAGAAGTGCTAAATTTTGGCTGAATTCCAAGAATTCGAGTGCTTCTTCTACCAGTCCTGCATGTATTTATGCTTGGGGTTTTTTAATAGAAATGCCTGTATTTTGAGTTGCATATTTGAATAAATATTTTGAAAATTTTCTTTAAATAGTGGATATTCTCCAAGAAACTAAATATGTAAGATAACAGTTGTTGGGCTTTGGCTCTGGCCCTGGACAGTCAATTTTTGAATCCAATTTTGTGACAGTCTAATTTTGAAAGTCCAATTGTTTCATACAAATTATGATTAATTTTGACTTCTTTACAGAAAATATATGTAAATATGTATTGTATTTACAATAAATACTTATATGTATAGAAATACATGTACGTGTTATATACATATATTTATACATCTATGTATAAAATGTATATGTATCTTTTATATTCATATATGTGTGTATATATGTGTGTATACACACACACTTTATATATATACACTATAAGAATATATTCATATTTTCATACAGAGGAGAGACCAAAGCTTTGCAATCCACCTTTTATCAAAGGACCTTTCACTTTCTTGCTGGCCTGTGATTCTCTCACTATGGAAAAAATGATGGAATAAATAGGCTCCATATCAGACTTGCAGAAAAAAGCAAGGCCCATCATCTCCCATGATGGGAGATGAGACAGAGAGAAGGATTTGTCCTTGGCATGACCCTCTCTGGCCAGCAGCCACAGGTAGTTTTACTGTTAGAAGCAAGTTGCTTGGTCTGAGGTACAAAGAAAGAGCTTCCCAGCCATTCCCAGATGAAAACAAAAGTATAATGTACCGGCATTCATATTTTCTCCACAGGTCTACACAAAGGAAGGGGCTGTAACAGGGCTGGCTGCTGCAGGCACTGGAATGGCATCCCATGGTGACTCCTTGCCGCCTCAGAATTAAGCCAAACTCTGTGCTTCTGCCTTCCACGAGGAGTGGCTGACCATTCAGCTGGACATCACGCATACAACCTGCATCAAAGCAGAGCAGTGTGCAGAGGAGTACATTAACTTAGCTACTCTTCCACCCCAAGCCCCACCCCCAGCACATGCGCAGGAGACCTCAGAGCATTGTAGAAAACTCAATTATCTTTTTACAAGATCCTTATACTCCTTATCTGTTTTATTTTAGAAGGAGAGCTACAGAACGTGTTTTTGTGCTCTGGTCAGTCTAGAGATCAACAATACTTCTCCAGGGCAGCTGCTTTGTACCAACGAAACAATTCAGTAGAACTGTGCTATGAACCAGAACAGCTCCACTAAATTAATCTAGATTTAAGATCTAATCCTAAACATGGGAGTGAATAAGAAGCAACAAAATGGAAAAAGCTGTTAAGTCACAATCTCAAGGCTTCAGTACCCCACTCCAGGAAATGGAGAGAGCACTACAAATGTCTTGCAACTCCTTCTCTCGTGCCAGGAGGTTTTGTGTCTGTACCTTAAACCCTTCCCAGGCAAAAAAAGGAGTGAAGATCATAGCATGAGTATGCTACTTGGGGCCTTTGACATGAGAAACCCTGGTCTAGTGGAAGGTGTCCCTGCCATGGCAGAGGCTTTGGAACTAGGTGATCTTTAAGGTTTCTTCCAACCCAAATGATTCTGTGACTCCATGACATAAAAATTTGAAGTGCTATTTTTGAATATTTACAGGCAATTTCAAATCTTCACTAGAACCAGGTTCAATGGCAGAGTTAAACATTGGCTTTGAATTTCCTAGAAAGGAAGGGGCATAATAATCTATATGGGAGTTATTTCCTGGGTTTTAGACTCTCCAGTACACTCAAAGATGCCTCTTTCAGGCTTTAATTTCCTCCTTTTAGGAATCTGTAATATCACTTACCTTGGAAATTGTTCTCTGAATGACTGGGAAGGCGGTTTCCTAGCACAATGCTTGCCCAATCCGTTTCAAACCATCTATTTGTACCCAAGACAGAGGTGATTTCATGATCACCTCCACCACTGTTAACACGCAGGGTAAATTCATTGTTGTAGCGCTCCATGGTCAGAAGAACCCACTGGCCATTGTTTATGTGTAATGTCTTCAGTCTCAGAGAGTGATTTTTGTCCCCCAAACTGAAGTTAATGCTAAAGAAACCCTCAACCACCTAGAGGAAGATGATAAAGACCTTTAACAACAGAAATATACTTTGAAATGTTATTACACAGTCCTGCCTCAAGAAATGGACCTGAGTTTTTAAAATGAAAATGGCACTATTGTTTTTAAGTGCTTTATTCCCAGATAAATGTTACCACAGGAAAACTGCAGATCCAGGAATTATCAGCGCTTTTCTTTACAGGCCACTCTTCTAACTCACATGAATCCTTTTATCAATCTTCTCCTTACTGATATCTACCTCTAAGTCTTCCAGCTGACCCTCCTGTTACAATTAGAATAATTAACCTCTCTCTAGCTAACATAATCCAGACAGCTTTTTTCAGCAGCAACAAAACTGTAGAGACAAGTTTTATAGACAGTGCAGAGAGAAGCAAAGGTAAATGGCAAGCAGGGCAAAACAGTCTTCCTCATTCACATTTATCACATGCACTCACATGTACATTTTGCAGCAAGTGAAACAACTAGAATTTATGCCATGAAAGAGTAATACTGAGAAGGGAAACACAAACAAAAGAAGTTACTCTCATATGGAAAATTCTTGCTCTTTATTACATTACAGAACAGATGTCCTTAATCAGAAACTGCATCTTTTTCTCTTACTAGGGTAGTCCATGACAAATTAAGAGCACTCAAAGAACAGCCTTTGGACTGCTCACCTCCAGTCGGATGTATCCATTCCCATCTGCAGAGGCCAAGCTCAGAAGGGTGCTGTGGGAGATACGAGTGCGCACCATCAGCTGGATCCTAGTGCTACGACTGCTGAGAATGCTTCTTGGCTCGTAATGGATCCAGCTGTCCCTTCCAAAAGCCCACTCTGGAAGAACTAAGCACAGCACACACAAAACCAAAGCAAAAATCTCAGAAACAATTGCTCCCTCAGATCCCTGCTCCTTCAGAATTAACCGCTTCTGAATGCCAGAGTTTCAGTTCTTAAGAAATTTTGGCTACATAATCGAGCATTGTGAAAAGCACCCCCCATTGCAAAAAGAATTAAGGGAAAAACAACAAATCAAGGATTCAGAATTTAGGCAGGAAAGGGACAATTAGATACTGTCTCCAACATTCTATCTGTTACAAGTTGTACATTCTACCCAGTCACTCCTACACTGGGCTCAATAAAGTGTTTTGGTTTTTTTTAAATCTGAAACATATCTTCCAGTAAAGTAGCTGGTATTGATCTGAAGAAAAACACTAAACAAAACCCAACCAAATGAAAAAAGATAATCAAATGCTTCTTTCAGTAGTTTAATCCTGTGGTTAAAACCCTCGGTGTTAGAAAATACGCACTTTACTTCCCCTTTCAGATGGAACAAAAGAAGACCTCAGGGTTTTTTTAATTACAAAGAGAGATTAAGTCAGTGTTTATTATTTTAACAAAGGAAAATTCACTGAACCTAGTTATTTCCTTATCTCTCTAGGGAGTCCAGGATCCAGTAGACAGTCTGATGAAGTTGCACTGTACACTTCTGTAGAAATCAAACACCACTAAACTACCCACGCCCGAATGCTTTTACAGAGCAGGCACCTATTTTAATCTCATTACCTGACAGCAATCCTAGATCTACTTGTTTTGGCCACAGCTTATTAAAAAACTAGAAGTTTCTTTTCACCAAATAGATAGATAGTTCAACTTAGTTACTAGAAAGGAGGAGCACTGGGTCACCAAAGCTCATCTGAGGTCAGTGTCATACAGGTAGAAATCTAAAGAGTGCCAAGCTCATCCTGTGGCATTTAGTCTAGTTCCCAGGATATGAAATATCAAATGATTGAGAGACTTAATTGCTGAACTCTCTTTTTCTCGCACTGTTTCTCTTCTCTCTTTCCTTTCTTGAAGCAGGTTTTCTTTTCTCCTCTAGCTTATTTCCCTCCCATTATTCTTTCTAACCCACCGTTCTCTCTTGTTCACCATCTCTGCAGCTACAGGCTACAGCTGATGAGCAGACAAGGGTTTTCTTGAGATGATCCAGTGACTCTTGTCCCCAGCTGTCTGCTCCTTGCTGTGAGCATGGCTCAGCCATTCATAAAGCACCAGTGGCACACAAGCATTTTGCAGCCCAACACAGAAGAAGCTAGAACCAATCAAAGCTTTCCTGATACACCAGGATATGACTTACGGATTTCAAGTAAGTACTTGGTTTGTCCCCCAGTAGTAAGGGGTAGAAGCCAACACAGCAGCTGGGTTTGTGAACCAGCATCCCAAGATAATGCAAAACAGAGTAAGATTTAAATATAGCCAGATATTTATAAACCAATATTATCTGTCTACAAAACATAATACAAACAGCTGAGCTACATTAGCAGTTCTGTGGTCATTATAAACACTTTAAACAGTGAATGCTCCAGGCCTAGACCATGCCAATTATAATTCCGGTCTTCACCCCACTGGACAGACAGAACTTCTGCTGAGCAATTTGCTGTCACACCTTTTAAGCCTTGTGTGCTAGATGGAGAAAGAAGAGAGGGTCTGGCTGCCTGCATAGGGTGTTATTGTTCCGTATACAAGAAGGAAAGGTAAATTCATTGAGCTGAAAGGATATGTGTAATTCCTCACCAGTACTATCTATTAATCCTGATACCTTGATTGAATGCTAACTTGCAAGTGCTCCTTTCCAGCTCCTCACTGCTGCTCATCCTCACCAGCAGCTCAGCTCACTCAAACTACAGGACTGAGAGGGCCAATTCTCTTCCATCAAAAGCCCCCAAAGTTATGGGACACTGGTGCTCATTACAGACTGTTATGATCAACCTCATTGTTTGTACCTTGTACCTAGAGGGAGAAGGCAGATGCGGGGCAGGTAAAGTCTCAGTAAACACCTGTGATTCACTTCTGATTTCACCTGGACTGATGAAAGGTTTAAGATAAGGGGGACAGAGCCAGCTTCAAGCGTATGTCCACTGTTCCCTGAAATGGCTGTGGGCTAGTAGGAGTTAAATTATTTATTTCCTAAATTTTTGAACTGTGCTGAAATTTTGCACATTCTTACAGTATCTCTGGGGTTTTCATTATCCACCACAGCATGCCTTTGTTCTCTGATACATATTTCATGCTGATTTTGTACAGAATAACGTATTTGCTGCAGACAGCCCGATATTACGCCCCCACATGCCTTCACTGCTGTGGTCTAGGGGCGTTGCTCAACTTGCAAATGTAATTATCGCCGTTTTATAGATGGAAAATTGGACCTGAATTTAACAAGAAAATTATGTCCTCAGGTTTAACAGGTTCATTAAAGTTCATTTTGTGATCAGCATGATTGGAGGAAGAAGGCACAACGCAGAATGTTTCACCTTTCACCACTGAGAAATAAGATACCGCAATGAAAAGGACAAAATAACCTGTTTGACCACTTCCCTTCCCTGCAAAGTAAAGCAGCTCTCAACATGGCCCTCATCTGTTATGGTATCTTTATTCAACAAGAGTTTAAAGGATCTTTACATCTTTTCAGATCTAAATAATTCCAAGAGTACAGCAAGGTCTTATTACGCTGCTCAGTTCAAAGTCATGGTAGCTTGACTTTGAACATTAGAGCAGTATGTTTGATGCTGTTCCCACAGATCCTCACCATGAATTTCTCCCTAGAACCTGCAGTACCTTTTTCACACGCTGGTCCAGCATATCCTGAGGAACAGTCACAGTGAAAGAAATCCCAACCACCAACACACTTGCCATGAGTGCCACAGGAGGCCATCCCACCACTCTGACACACTTCATCTGTAAGGACACAGCCGGGAACGCTGTTCAGGGACTCTGCAGGGTGCTCTAAATCATAGACCTGGAAAAGGTCAAAGAGAACCATCACATCGGGTGCCTACATTTAACACCAGTAAACCCAAGAGTGGTTTTTGTGGCCGTACCTTACTATCAACAATGACATTGCGTATGCAGCCAACAAATCCTCTGAAGTGCCTTTGTGAATCGTGGTAAGGCAAAGTCTTCTTAACTCCACCCAGTTGCAGGGGCTGATGGCCACTGAATAGCCTACCCATGATGAAGGGGAGAGAAAGAAAGAATTAGTGGCATGCAAAATACAGCAGCTTGGCTGATTTCACCACCCCACTCCTGCCTTTTTCCTTAGCTCTTTTGAGTAGTTACGTTGCCAGTTTTTGTTGTTGGCTGTTTTGGGTTTGGATTTTTACCTTTGAGATCCCACAATCTCTCCAGAGGCTTCACAGGCAGACAGATCCATTTGGGAGTTCTTCTTAATGACAATGTCATTGTCTCTAGCTGAGACATTTACGCAGTGGTCAAGAATCATCTTCACTTCCTAGAAAAAGGCATTATTTAAAACAATTGTATCCAGAGACATGCATACATTTTAATGACATATTTTAATGACATATTTTTTTTCACTTAGCAGATGGGAGAAATGTAACTAGCAATTACAGTGCAGGAAACTTTATTAAAATAATAAGACACTCCACATACCAATCTGGAAGGTTATTGCACGTTGCATATGGCTAAGGAGCCATACAAAAGAAAAGATCTGACTCTACATAATCATGCCAAGTTATTGACACAGTAGAGGGAATATAACATTTTCTTGGAGTTTTCTGCCAAATCAGAACACAGAGAGACAATCTAGCAGAGTAGAAAGCCTGCCAGGCTCCTGTCCCAGATGCTGGCATGTCCTTCAGCTTGTCTCGTGGGAGAGGAACAGGGAGCCTAGCAGATGCCGTCAGCAGTGTTATATCAGCAAGATATTCCCTGTACGCTAAAGCATATCTATCTCCTTTGTGCTAAACATCTAAAGTCCTGTGGTGAGGCAGGGCTTTTCACTCAGAGAAATTAAGGATATCTCACTCAATTGGTCCAGGAAGCATTTAGCCCCTGGATTATCACAACTTTGTTGTCTAAGCAGCAGGTGGGATAATTAAACCAAAGAAATAGCCTGGCCAGTTTCATAAATGGATCAGACTTCTCCAGCCCTTGCTGTGCTTCACTGCTTCAAGACTAAGGGGACATCTGAACTGACAAACTTCTATCCCTGCTGTTTCAGAAGTGATGGAAGACTGATTGATAAAAGAGCTCTACAGAAGGGAGGAAGGATTTGGAAGGGATAACTGGGTATATGAATTAGTGCTTCCACAGGACTGCCCATATTTACACTTGCCTTTCCATCATTTATAATTTTAATATTGTGCCAGCGGCGATCTGCAACATTAACTTTTTGTGAGAGCTGCAGGAAAAGCTCACCAGAGCTGTGGCTCAGGGTCAGCGACGGGACACCACCAGAGAGCTCTGCAAAGGAAAGACTGTTATTGAATATGCACTGACCATGTTCCCACTCACACTCACTTGAAATAACTGTTGCTGTTAGATTTTAGTTGGAAAAGTTCTTTAGATGGCTTTAAAAAAATACAGCTTTTAGCAAAGTGCCACAGGTATACAAGGTGGGTGTACTGGTGACCTATTCTGCATTCTCGTTACAAAATCAGAGAATCACAGAATATGCTGAGTTGGAAGGGACCCACAAGGATCAAGTCCAAACCCTGGCCCTGCACAGGACCATCCCCGAGAGTTACACCATAGGCCCGAGAGTATTGTCCAAACACTTCTTGAATTCTGTCAGGCTTGGTGCTGTGACCACTTCCCCAGGGGAGCCTTTTCCAGTGCCCAAACACCCTCTGGGTGAAGAACCTCTTTCTAATATCCAACCTAAACCTCCCCTGACACAACTTCAGGCCATTCCCTTGGGTTCTGTCACTGGTCATCACAGAGAAGAGATCAGTGCCTACCCCTCGTCTCCCCCTCACAAAGAAGTTGTAGACTACCATGAGGTCTCCCCTCAGTCTCCTCTTCTCCAGGCTGAACATACCAAGTGATCTCAGCCAATTCTCATACAGCTTTCCCTCGAGGCCCTTCACCATCCTTGTTGCCCTCCTTTGGATGCTCTCTAGTAGCTTAATATCTTTCTTGTATCGTGGTGCCCAAAACTGCACACAATATTCAAGGTGAGGCTGCACCAGTGCAGAGCAGAGTGGAACAATGCCCTCCCTTGACCGGCTGGCGATGCTTTACCTGATGCCCCCCAGGACAAAGTTGGCCCTCCTGGCTGCCAGGGCACTGCTGACTCATATTCACCAAAAATTACTTTCTGAACCTCTTTTGAAAAATAACCTCTATGAACTAAGTAGAATCTCAACTTCACACAAACACAAATAAATACTCTGTTAGGTGCTAACCTAAAGCAAGGAAGTATTCCTGTTCTTCAGGCTGCCCTCGTGCCACTGGTCCATGGTACAGCAGAAGGCCTTCGGCGACATCAGTGATAAACTCTAAGGAGATGCGGCTCTCAAAGCAAGGCTGAAGAGGAGGGAACCAGGCATAACCATGGCCTCTGAAGCTGTGTTTTGTCTGCTGGCAGTCTGGTCCATGAAAATTTGCAGCACATTTGCATCTGTTAAATAAAAAATTAAAAGTAAATATCCACCATCCAAGAAAAGCTGCAAAGAGCTCTTCTGACAGCAGGACCCTTCACTTAAAATACAGGAGTCCACGTTGCCTAGGACACAGCAAAGATTAGCACAAGCAAAACTTCCATCAAAAAATGTTCCCTATTGACCTGTTCATACAAATAGAACTTAGATTTAGTTCAAAATGATAATATGTCTATGCAAGAATATTCTGTGAATAAATGATGGAGTTCTTGTAATATACAAAGCCTATGAAAACATCTTACCTCTTCAGCATAAAAAAGAAGAAGAAACCTGCTTTTCACTAGGCTTAGTTATCAGCTTGTTTGAAGACTTAATGATGCAAAGGGAAAGAAAAGAAATCATGGAATACCAGGTTGAAAGGGCCTCAAGTATCATCTGGTCCAACCTTTCTTGGCAAAAGAATGGTCTAGACAAGATGACTCAGCACTCTGACAGCCAAATCTCAAAAGTGTGCAATGTTGGGAAAACCACCACTTGGTGGTGGTTTTCCCAATCTGGAGAGATTATTCCAAAGGCTGATTATTCTTATTGTGAAAAATTTTCTGCTTGTGTCCAATCAGAGTCTCTCCAGGAAGGGCGTGGAAGCTAATATCACCCAGAAAAAGTGAGAAGAGGTCTGACATCTTCACTCTTATTGAAAGCTACTTGCTGGTTTATTTCCTTTACACTATCAAAAATAGATGCTTGGGGTTCTTTCTTTGATGCTCTGTGGATTCTGTAGAAAAGAGTAGCCACAGCATAGCATGGCAATAACAAAACCTGTAAGTGAGAAAGCAAAGGAACAACAGAAATGGGCAGGAGGACAGGGAGGGAGAACAGCTGGTCTCCTATTTCTTAGTTTCTGCTTCCCATACATTGCTAGTACCTACTGAGAGCAGAATGCAGGAGAAGATCACTCACAAAACTACTGAAAACGGAGAAGAAGCAAAAAAACTTCAGAATTGAGCAAGTGATGGGTGGCAGAGCCTACCATGGGTTTCTGAGTAGCAAAATTTCCATAGCTGATTACATTGGA
The DNA here is from genome assembly GCF_025592945.1 of Manacus candei. Taxonomy (NCBI): domain Eukaryota; kingdom Metazoa; phylum Chordata; class Aves; order Passeriformes; family Pipridae; genus Manacus; species Manacus candei. Next base: position 2,355,825 of record NW_026138067.1, on the reverse strand, counting down.
GCAGCAATGTCAGACTCAGAACTTTAGAATGACAAGGGCTTCTGCAGCTTCAGTCTGAGTCCTGTCAAGGGTGCTCTGAAGAGGCTGGTCAGCATTTCTGCTTTCTGGGTTGGGATGATCATTTTTAAGCAAACATGCTTAAGGCTGACTTCTGGAAGGGTACTAGGCTCATCATTTTTTCATCTTTATTCTATATTATCTATGAGATCTAACTTCTGGAAGAAAATAATGAGGCAAGAAATGTGGAGAAGAGGTTATTAAGTGGTGTAAGAGATGGGATTAAAACGTTGAAGAGCATTAAAGTAGGCTGGACAAAATGAGAGCATTTTGCAGGGGGGCATTAATGAACTGGTGCAGCCTGGAAACTTCCCAAGGTTTTCCTGGAGACTAGGATGAACCTAAGTACATGTCCGAAAGTAGAGATTCTTTTGCAAGACCTGTGCATGAAGTATAACAAAACCATATCTGCTACAGTGAGAAGACACACAATGATGCTTCTGAAAGCTTCCACTCATCCTCCTTACAGACTGAACTAGATGCATTCTGTTTGCACACCAGACAAAGCTTTACCAACCTGTAGCCCAAATCAGTGTCCGTGCATGTGCCACCATTGAGACAAGGGTTTGTCTGGTATGAGGAGCAGGAAAGATGAGGACTCTCCCGAGCTGCACAGCCACACACAGCATGACTCAGGACTGTCACAGACACCAGTGAAACACTTTCAGTTGTAGTTACAGTTGGTACATGTTTCTGTTCATGCTTACTGCTGCATCCGCTGCTGTGAGTACAGTTTGCAGTCACACATTCATCAATGCCAATCTGGGTGATATTTATATCCAGGATGCTTTCCAGCTGTGGAGAACAATTAGTTGCATTCATCTCACTTTTCCACAGAGAGAAAACTCACTAATGACAGCAATGAAAAGCAGAAGTCTTATTTATTTTCAAAACTGTTTGCTGTGCCACTTTCTTCCAATCTCACCCTATCCAGCCAAAGGCAGCTCAGTCTGGCATCTGTTAAGGTCAAAGCCAAGGTGTAAGTCAATTACAGCATGAGTATGCACTTAGGGGGCAAAAATACTGTCATAATCATTAGAGACCAAGTGGATAAATTTCAGTCACTGATTATTCTGATGGATTATTTACATAGCATCTGAGCTGTATTTTTTATTTGAACTTCCACCTTAAAAATACTGGGAGAGTGGAAAGGCATTGGACAATGAAGAGATACCTTGTCTGGCAAGAGTGAGTTGGTTCAGAAGCATTGATTCTAAAATTATTTCTAATTTCAGCCTCTGTATCAACAGATACAATTCCAACAGAGTGAGTCATTTAACTCTTATCATGCTTTTTTTTTTTTTTTTTTGCAAGAGGGGCAGGAACTTTACTAAACTGTCAACACACATTTCCAACCTGGTTTTCCACTGGAGAATGCCTCTTTTATTGCTTTGCCCTCTTAGCTTAGAAATTTGAAACTTCTGACTGGTTTGTGAGTCTCAACTACAAAACATTTCTATGTAGAGGACTAAAAACTGAAACATTAAGGCACTGTGTAGAAAGGCAACACCCAAAAACATCCTTTATACAGAATTTTACAATCTTTTTAATAGGAAAAACACGTTCACAATCCTAAAAGCTCATTGTGTTTGGGTGACTTTATATGTCTTTATAGGCTGGCTTTGAAAACATTCATATTTGAAACTTTCAGTATGATGCTAGAAGATTGATTGAGTTTACTGATTAAAATGATCTATTTTTCTCATACATTACTCCCTCAGTCATTCTAAATGTGCATATTCACTTGGCAATGTACATTATCTGAACAGACACAACGAGAAGATGCTGTGGTTTCATATATAGGATGGATACCTACCCATGCTCTGGAGGCTGCTACATTGCCATTGAGTTTTTCTGCTTTATAATAAGGTGGACCATAAACAGCAAACCAAACATCAATCCCTTGGGTTGGACTTGGACTATTTAATACACTGAAAATGTGAACGTTTTCCAATTGGACTGATATAATTTCTGAAAGCAGCTTCCTCATCTGGTAGTATTTACTCTGTTTTTCAGGGGATTGAGATATGAACTCCTCTGGTGTGATACCTGTAATAGAAGTTGAAAACCTGAAATACATGTATCTCAAAAGTGTTGTAGAAATGGAAGAGAGAAGCACCACAGAATGTCGCAAAAAATGGACTCAACTGCAAATTCAGGAGTACTTTCATTGTTAGGCTCTGAAATTTTCCATGCTGGCTTCTGCTAAGGGTGTATGTTCTGAAACTTTTTTGATTTATATTACTTTCTTTTTTTAAATTAATTTTTTTTAAATCAGAAACATGTTTAAGAAGGTTTTACTTTTCCAAAAAGGTTGAAACAATTTGTTGTATTTCAGGCAGATACTTGTTCAAATAGTTTTTCTTCTAAAATATGAATTGCTGTTTTGTTAAAAAGTTGGTGTAGAAATCAGACAAGCTTTTTCTTGCTGTCTTTTTTTCTCCATAGATTTTCCTACTCATGCAGCATCAGAAACCATGCAAATAAACATGCATTTTCAAACCCTTACCTAAAAAACTATTAACTCTCATTCCATGTCTAGGAGCATTAGAATTCTAAGTATCACAGTAGTAAAATTAAAAAAGTAGATTTCAGTACTACGATCTTACTGTACTTGATCACATTGTTTACCTTTTATTCGTATGGAACCAGCATTATGGAGGGCATCATCTTTGATTTCCTTCACTATAACCTTTACAGTTGAGATAACATCTGGCCAGACTCCATCAATGACTCTAACTCTTATGTTGTATGTTCCTGGTGGGGTTCCTTCTTTAATAGTCAGCAAACCTGAGTTATCATTAAGGATAAAGTACCTGTAATAAGAATTAAGCCAAGGAACAAGCTATGAGAAGTTCAACAGCTAGGTACTAATTATCATCACTGATGGTTTTTTCTGATTCAGCAAGGCCAAGTGCTGGACCCCGCACTTTGGTCATAACAACCCCCTGCAGCGCTACAGGCTGGGGACAGTGGCTGGAGAGCAGCCAGGCAGAAAGGGACCTGGGAGTTTGGATTGACAGGAAGCTGAACATGAGCCAGCAGTGTGCCCAGGTGGCCAAGAAGGCCAATGGCATCCTGGCCTGGATCAGGAACAGTGTGGCCAACAGGTCCAGGGAAGTGATTCTTCCCCTGTACTCAGCGCTGGTGAGGCCACACCTGGAGTACTGTGTCCAGTTCTGGGCCCCTCAGTTTCAGGAAGGATATTGAGGTGCTGGAGCAGGTCCAGAGAAGAGCAACGAGGCTGGTGAAGGGACTCGAGCGCAAGTCCTCTGAGGAGAGGCTGAGGGAGCTGGGGTTGTTCAGCCTGGAGAAGAGGAGGCTCAGGGGAGACCTCATCACTCTCTACAACTACCTGAAAGGAGGTTGTAGCCAGGTGGGGGTCAGTCTCTTCTCCCAGGCAACCAGCAGTGGGACAAGAGGGCATGGTCTTAAGCTCTGCCAGAGGAGGTTTAGGTTGGGTATTAGAGAGAAATTTTTTACAAAAAGAATAATCAGACATTGGAATGGACTGCCTAGAGAGGTGGTGGATTCCCCGTCCCTGGAGGTTTTTAAGATGAGACTGGATGTGGCACTTAGTGCCATGGCCTAGTAACCACAGTGGTGTTTGATCAAGGGTTGGACTTGATAATCTCGGAGGTCTTTTCCAACTCAGCTGATTCTGTGATTGTATGATTGTATGATTAGAGAAAGCAGATGTGTTCCCTCACGAAGGGACACAGCAGATAAGAACTTTTTTGCATTGCTTCCTGTTGGCTCCTAGTAACTCTTCACTAGTATGTCATGAAGGTTTCTTTCTGCTGCTATGCTATATTAACTGTGTAGGAAGACTAAGGCCGCAATAGCCATAACTTTGGAAACAGTGCAAAAGCCTAGTGCAGATACATTCACTGAGAGTGACACCTCTGTTGAAACCTCTGAATGGCACATGTACCTCTCAGTCCTAGTCACAATCCAGACACTCCTAAAACCAGTGGTGACATGGAAACAACAATTCTCCCTGAGCTTGGATGAAGGAATCTGGAAGTTAATAGGTATTTTTTCTGTAGTGGTTCACTGATACAGATTATAGGTATTACTGAACAGGAATTTAGAACAGTGTTCTGGCCCATCAGGCAACAGGAAGCAGCCTGGTTTGGTATGCAGCATTATTTATTGCAGCCTCACATTCAGAAGGGCTTTTGGAGATCTACACACATAATTGTCTAACCAAGAAAATGCTTTTGCACTTCTGATTTTTTAAAAAAAGGCAGGGTAAATACTTGTTACGATATGAGGGTGAGGGGTTGGGGGTGGGGCAAGCTTTCTCAACAACTCCCATTTTTCTCTCCAAATACCTTGATGTTTTCCCTTCAAATTGGTAGATTTTGTGATCCCAGTCATCAGCGTCAGGGGCACGGACCTGGCCCAGTACAGTCGTGGGGAGAATACCTAAGATGACACAGCATGTCAGTGTCACAGTCAGACTTCTCACATGTACACAAACAGGTTGATCATTTAAGTTTTACTTTAGACTGAAGTCTAAGACCTCTACAAAAATATCTGCGATAGTGCCCAACGATGTGTGCCAGTTTGCAAATGCCACGTGGTGCCCTGCTTATTGAATGTTTGCTGTACAGCTTCATAGATTTAATTCTACAAGTGACTGCAATGAAAAGCAATAGGAAAGAAAAAAAAATCCACCTCTAAAAATTTTCATTGTTTTATCTGCAGTACCCAACCAACTTACAAAGCGTTTTAGACAGAGATTGGTGTTCAGCAGGATAAACAACCAAAATGCAGACTGTGTTATAAAGGGCAAAAAAAAATGGCAATTTGGAGGAAATTACAGCAAGACAGAGAGGATGTCCAAAATACAACAATCAGGCTTATTTTGAGTAGATGGTGAGACTTTGGGGTGAGATGGAAAGCAGCATGCATTCTGCTGGTTTTGCATCCTCTCAGCAAAGCTCACAAATTGTTATATTCTGAATTTACAAAATCTATTTCTAAGGAAAGGTCAACAGCATCTACTCAGAAGCTTCTAGTGTGTCCACAATAGATAATCTATTTAATGTGCTATCAAACCACAGGATACACAGCAGACTAGAAGAGGAAGGAATGACCTGAACCAACATGGATGCAAGCACCCCGAAATCTTTTTACCCGTGTGATTTATTTTGCTCTTGGGCTTATTATGTGGGCACTCTGGATCACAAGAAAGCTGCTAACTAATTGCCAAAGCAAGAAGGGAAAGATGCTTCTTCACACTGCCTGCAGCCAGCATTCACAGAAAATTCCACCATAACAGCATTTGTCAGCCGAAGACTTAAGATGAATGTCTCAGGTGGTTTACATGTGCGTTCAGCTTAAGTGTATTCACTAAAACTCAGTTCAGTCTGCAGGAGGAAGAAGTCTTAAGGAGGAGAAAGAAGGTTCTCAGCATTCACACTCATCTCTTTTCAGCAATATTATGAACTTTGGTCATTTTTTTCCCCTGAAAAGTTAATGCTGCTGGAAAACTGCACCTGAAACCCAGAGATCATGACTCAAGTCTGATAGAAACATGTAAAGAATAGCAGCCAGTTACACTCTTCCTTCAAGACTGGTTTGGTTTCTTTCACAAATCAAGTGGCCCAGAGTCCTACTCTACACACCTCCTGCTCTCCATTGGGCTTTAAGCAAACTTCAGTAGCACCTCTACTAAGATCTTAGCTTATGTGGAACAGGACAGAATCCTGTTGTGAAACTCACAGCTGCCTCTTTTGACCTTACTGTCACACTTTGAAGCAAACATCAGGGAGTAATTTACCATCATAGCTGTAAATGAGACATTCCATGTGGCCAGCAGAGTGTGGGTGGTCATTTTGGTCCCCAATATTCACAGTCAGTGTGTTGGTGGAGCTCATTGGTGGGATCCCGCTGTCTGTGATCAGGATGGGCAGGTAAAATGCCTTGTGCACTTCCCTGTCAAAGGTATGCAGTGCAGTGAGCAGTGCACTTCCATTGTGGAAGTCCTGCAAGCTGAAGTTAGTCAGACTATCAAAATCGCCGAGAAGGCGAAAGGAGAAAGGTGCTCCATTTGCAGCAGTGTCTCGGTCCTTTGCATACAGCAGCGTGGAGGTCTCGTTCATTTGGACAACCTGTGGAGAAGCTGTGTTTTCCCAGACCACTGGGTTATAATGAGCCTCAAACTCTGGCCCATTGTCATTTACATCCTGGAGAGTCACTAAAACAGTGGCACTGCCAGTTAGAGGGGGCTGCCCCATATCAGTGGCAATGACAATGAGTTGGTACTGTGTCACTGTCTCATAATCCAGAAGCCCTGCAACCATCAGCCACCCATCATTAGCCAAAGAGAATTGGCCACCTGGGTCAGACTTGTGTAGCAGGTGGAAAGAAAACCTTCCGTTCAGGCCAGAATCCAAGTCAACAGCAGAAACCTGAACAACTTTGGTGCCAACTGGCACATCTTCCCCCAGTGCAGCCACTTCATAGAACTGGGGGTAGAAGACAGGAGCATGATCATTTGAATCCTCCACATAGATCACGCAGTAAGCAATGCTGAAGAAATTCATGTCCTCTGCTTTCACAGTCAAATTGAATACCCTCTCATGAGGCTTCTCAAAGTCAACCTGTTTTCGCAGCCGGATAAACCCACAGTTGTTGACTTCATCTGTCTCAATGGAAAACTTGTGGTCATTGTCCCCATCAAGGATGCTGAATGTCACCATGGCATTTTCTCCTTCGTCTCTGTCCACAGTAGACACCACTGCCACTTCAGTGTTAATGCTCGCATTCTCAGATACAAAGGCTGTGTAAATCCTTTGCAGGAAGACTGGAGCATGATCATTTACATCAGTCACCAATATAGTGGCAGTGCCTGTCCCAGTGAGCCCTCCTCCATCTCTGGCCTCAACCACTATGAGGTACTTGTCTTCCTTCTCCCGGTCCAGGGACCCAAGCACAGTACAGATCGTGCCACTGACTGAGTCAATTGAGAACAAGTCCAGATTAATTTCATTTTTGATGTTCTGAATGATACTGTATGTTAGCACAGCATTCATACCAGCCTTCGGGTCATCAAGGTCCACTGCTGTCATTTCCATGACAGGACTGCCAGCTGGTGCATCCTCAGGGACGTGGCCCGCGAAACAGCCATCCAACACACAGAGGAAAAGGGGTGCGTTGTCGTTCACATCCCTCACTTCTATGATCACATCTGCAAAGCCAGTCAGTCCTTCTCCACTCTCATCTGTTGCAAGAACAAGAAAGCGCCACGTTGATCTTTTCTCACGGTCTAACCTTTTATTTGCGCTGATCTCACCTGTGTTCTCATTGATGCTGAATTCACTACTGGCCCCCTGCCCATGCAGGGAATAGTTAATGGCATTTTGATCTGCTGCTTGGTCGGGGTCTGTTGCGGAAACCTGGAACAAGCCACAGCAGGGTAGTGTTTATGTAAAAGAAAAGAGGAAATCACTGTTCTCTTATTGATGGCAGCTGGTATTGTGCTGGCTAAATAAATACCATGCATTTTAACAGCAAGCATCTATTGGTTTGCATCATTCAAGTACTCTTTCAATAAACATCATGCACACCTAGAGAAACAAAAAGATGACATTTAGACAGATTAATATATTCTATTTCCCAGTATATTTTGGAAAGAGGAAATAACTGTAGGAAGAATCAAGTGGAAATAACAGCAGATCTGATGATCAAATGTTTCTAGTGAAACTCTTTGGATCTGTAATACAAAGACAAGCAGGGGCTGTTTCTCTCTGAGAAAACAGAAGGCTGTGAAAACAGGCTGTACATCCAAGCTTATGAGCAGCACAGGCCAGAGAGAACTCCCAGCTCCTGATTTGCATCCAGGGATTGTTTGTGACACTGCTAGTTGGGCCAGCCAGGAATTGCTCTAACAGCAAAACAATGAAAATGATTGAGTTGGAGTCAAAACCCAATCCCTGGTAATGTTTATTTGGTAGTATGCGTTACATACAGGAGGTACACATGCCAATCATGCTATGCTTATACAGTCACTCAAAATACACCAACTCTGCTTTGTAAAGGAAAGCCATCACATTTTTCAGCATTTAGAATCACAGAATTTTAGAATTAGGTTGGAACAGACCCTTAAAATCATCAAATCCAACTGTTATTTATCTTGATCAAGACAGCAAGTCCACCACACAAATTCTTTATTCTGTTCTTTACAGAAAGTTGCTAGCTAAGTCCTAATATCAGGTAGGCTTCACCTACCCTAAAGAAACTATCTTTTTGGGTTTGTATGAATGGATGGGATTGAGCTGAACACAAAGTCAGGTTTTGCCCTGCTTTGTACAAACTGCTTTACCTTTAGGACAAGTACAGGCAGATCTGTGAGCTCCTCCAAGACACCACCCTGGTACTCATTCTGAGTGAAGACTGGTGCTTCGTCATTCTTATTGACAACATTGATGATGATAAGAGTGTGGTTTTCCCATTTTCCATCAGAAGCTACAAGCCTGAGCTCATAATGTTGTTCTTGTTCATAATCCAGAGGCTGAGCAATGAAGACAGTTCCAATCTCAGGTTCCACATCAAAAACTCCTTTCAGATTTCCTGATGTGATCTGATACCTTAGTTTGGCATTTGCACCTACAAGAGAAAGAAACAATTGCTGCCTGTTCACCCTATGAATGCTTAATCCAGCTATGCACGGTGGACACATATCCAAGAGCAACCTTATTTGCCTGGACTGTTATAGTGTGTGTGGGATAAAACAGACACAGCCACAAACAAAACGATATGTGTATGTAATTTGAAGGGTTTGTGTGTGGTAGACTGTGGGTTACGTCTGCATTTATATATATTTGCAGACATGGACAAGTGTCTGTTGATTGATAATGAAGGAATTGTATACCTCCAATTTGTTGCTCATTCATTTGCCAATCACAAAAAAGTAACATAGTATTAAAATACTAGAAGCTACTTTTACTCAATGTTTCCTAAGCTTCATTTCAAACTCCAGTATTCCTTAAATTTTTTTTAAACCACTGGGTGGTGCTAAAATATAAGTCCTCTGTTTTGAGCAAGAATTCATCTCAGAAGAACATTCCACCTGTACAACAGCAGCTGTTTGATTGTTGCAAAACTTTTAGGAACAACAACAACAACAACAAATTGTTTAGTGCTTCCTGTTTACTTATTTGAAAAGGTAAAAAATACCTGACATTGCATTCCAGTATAGAAAATCATTTTCCAAATTAAATGGGCAAACTGCTAGGAGTAGAAAGAATATTCAGCATTTCAAGTTATAGTCAGCTGTGGATGAGAAGACTAGAGCAACCAATATGTATGGTAAGAAAGTGAAAAGGCTGTGCTCAACATTACTGCTTGGAAGAGCTTGGCTGCCTTTGCAGCAAGAGTTTGAGCATCACTTCTACTCACTTTTGTCAAATTCTCCCAAATGCAGCAACTGGTTTCAAATGGCCTCTTAACATCTCCCTTGTGGGCACTGAGAGGCACAGGCATTACAGCACTGCCAGTGGAAGGAATGACCAGCTCCCATCTGCTCCTGGGAACGTGTTCCTCTGGTTCTCATTTGGACTCTGTCATCAGCTTGCCTTCTTTTTTTCAATGAGTTTGCTTTTCTTTAGCAAATTTTACTGTCCCAGCTCATGAAAGTAGCAAAAAAGCCACAACAGAAGCAAAGTCAGGGACTAACTGATGGTATATGCTGTTGGACTGGCTCAGCCCGTCTGTAGGGGCAATTTCACACCATCATAGCCAATGTCAGTGTGAGCCCAAACAGAAAGTCTGGCTTTCCTTTCCTTCCTGACTTCATTTCTGACCATGTCATCCCAGATTATCCATTGTTTGTCAGATTCTTCCACGGGCATATTTAACTAATTCACCATATTCACTAAATCATCAAAAAGCACACAGGTCTGGTTTTCTTACAATGATAGTAAGTAAAATTGACTCCCAGAAAGATCTAGAAAGCACAGGATCTGGCAAAAAGCAAGCACATGCTCAGGAGTGAGTTTTTATGTTACCTATTATGAAGTTACAGCAGCATTGTGATTCCAGGTGATTTCATTCTGTCCCAAACAGTTTGCCAGCTAGCTTAACCTTTGCAGTGAAAACCTGAGCACCTAATAAAAGAAAATGCTCACATGTGCCCAGAACTTCTCTCCTCACTTTTAAAAATGCTTGAAATCTGTAATCATCTCCTGGATGCAGAGATTTGTTTGCCCATGAAGGAAGTAGCCCTACGCACAGCACAAATTAACACTAAGGACTTGAAAAGATATGCAAGGTCCACTCACCCTCATCTTCATCATCTGCTATTGCTGTCACAACAGGACTTCCAACATCCCTGTCCTCATCTACGCTGACCTCATACACTGACCGAGGAAATGCCGGAGCGTTGTCATTCACATCACTGACAAAAATCCTTACGTAGGCTGTGTCTAAGAAGGAGATGCAAGAGGAACATGCAGACTAGAAATGGCAGAGCTGGAATACCTTGTGTTATTCCAGACAGTTCACATACCCTCCAAGTCTATAAAAGTTAAAGAACTCAATCTCTGATATCTTTTAACCAATACAGAATTCCTTACTAGTTTTACCTGTGTTGGGCTGCCCATGAACACCAGGTCTAGCAGATTCTGAAGAGTCCTGAGACTGAACTTCAATCAAGTAAGAGGCTCTTTTCTCTCTGTCAAAAGATACACAGGTGGAAATAATTCCTGTCTCAGGTTCAATGGTGAAGAACTGGTAATCCTCATTAGAATCTTTCAATATTAAGTAGTGAACCTAAAAAGGAAATAGTTAAGAGAAGTTAACATTTTTGATTTTCATTTATATGGCCAAGTGTTGTGACCTCCCATTCTTCAGCAGCCTTCTGGTTCTGTCTGCAAAGTAGCAACACTCTGAGGAAGGACAGATCATGTGAATATGATTTTCTAAGTCTTTTGCTCATTTTTATATAAAAACCCCAGAACTTTCAGACAGAAGAACACCTGAAGAGGTGATATCAAAGCCCATCAAGCCCAAACTCCAACAGGGGCCAGTAGGAGCAGTTAAGAAAGACCATGAGTAACAGGGAACAAAATGTATGGAATGACATATTCCCTGGTGTCTCCTCAGCTTCTAGCAATCCACTGTGGTTTTGATCTCAAAAAAAAAAAAAAAAAATGGAGCTAACTGATAATTTGGGTCCTGTTCAACAGGACTGAATAAATGAAAACCTCCACTGAGGTTTAATAAAATAATAAAATAATTTAATAAAAAATTATTAAATAATTTAATAAAAAATAGTTTAATAAAATAATAAAATTTGCTCTCTGAAAAGAAAAACATTTCCATCCCCACCCCCAGGTCATGCCCAGAGCACCACCAGGCAGTTCTCCTACAGGCTGCTCTTCAGACATTGCAAAATGACAGTTCCAGAACAGCAGATCTCCACTAGCCAGAGTTTCTTCACAGAAGAGCTAGTAACATCTTTGGAAAGGGCTCAGGAAAATACATGGAAAATGAGCAATTTCTTTCAGAATTCTGCTTTTCCCTAGGGTTGGGTCATTATGACAATAATGATCAAATGTTGGTTTGACCAACCATTTGACCAATGATGATGAAATAAAATGTTTTTTAATTGGCCATATTTAAATGACAGTGAATAACTGACAACAATCACTGACAATCAATTAAAAAATGAGCTGAAGAGGTAAGAGTTTGGAAACATGGCCTGCAGCCACATCCACTTGTCTTGTCATAGGAGCAACCCTGCAAATCATGCAGCAGTGCTTTATCATGGTTGCTGGATCAGGATTAGATGCTATGATGAAGGATCTGAAGATAGTGAACAGCATCTTCTCTGCCTGCCTCCCAAATTATGCACATCAGGCACATGCTAGACAAATGCTTGACAAGTGCTGTAAGAAGTGTTGGTGGCTCATTATCCTGTCATCTGCTGGCTACACATTCTCACTAATTACAATACTAAAACTTGACTATCGGGAGGAAAAGAATTGGATGTAAGGTCAAACCTCTCCATGTAGGCCAGAATCCAAGTCCGTGGCTAACACCTGAACCACTGATGTGCCAACATCAGCTCCTTCTGGCACAGACACCTCATAGTTAGAAGACATGAAGAATGGAACATTATCATTGACATCTGCAAAAGGAGGTGATGAAGATCATGATAAGAAAATATTTGAAGACTTTGTTTTACTGTGCTGATTTTTTTCCCCCTGCAGTTGCATTTTACTTGGAGAAAGAACTCACATTGTTCATAGCAAGAAACAATCCTACTTTAGGTCTTCCCATTCTTGTGGTAGCTGACAGGAGGCATTTTTAAAGACATTGAGCAGCTTCTGGGAGATAGTGGCCTAATCTCAGCTAAGATACTAGCTAAGGATTTGACCAGCAATATTCTTACAGTAAGTCCATGAATGCCAGGACCAGGACCAGTCTGTAAAGAGCTGGTTATCTACAGCAGTAGGTAATTTCAGTATTTTAATAAGATTAACATACAATGAAAATTAAAATTGCAGACTCTATAGAGTAGTCAAAGAATGTGTTTCCCGGCCTTTGCAGGGCGGTATAGCCAGTGTTATGTTAGGCTATAGGACCTAATGATTATTTAGGGTGCAATTGCACATTAACCTCCCCTCATCTAACTACTGGCCAATGTCCAAAGGAAGTATGCTGATCTTTCCACTCCTGTCATCCTGCTCTAAGCCATGGGATCCCCCTTCCCACGAACTGGATCACGTGGCCCTGCGTTGACAGTGCTCATTTGGTTGCTCTGAGACTGAATTTCTTGAGAGAAAAGGCTGGATGTGACCTGACACACTCTGCAGTTCTGTGATCATGAGATCCAATGCAAGGGATGTGGTGAAATTATGCAGGTGAGGGAAAGGACGGGCCGATCTGATAATGGCAACCTGCAGTCAGGTCAGATTACACACAGGGCAAAGCCGTGTTAAGCTCATATCAGTGCTGGTCTCGCTTGTCTTCCTTGCCTGACCCCTGTGGAGACCCAAACCAAAAAGGCATGCCCAGTATTTTGGAGGGACAGTTTGTGGCACATTTTGTCCATAAAACTGCTGTGTCGGACAAGATGAGCACAAGGGACGCGCAAGAGAATCACGGCAGCACCGACTCAAATCCATTTAAATTGCACTGGAATCACATCCTCCTGCTGAACCCATGGCAAATTGGTCCAGGTTCCTCTTTGTCTGTAAGGTGACTAAACTCAGAAATGCTGCACAGTCCCCTATATCTTTTTGCACTTCTCACAGTTTAACAGCCACATTTGAAGGAAGTAATTTTCCTGTGTCGTGGCATAGTGCCAAGACAGAGGAGCTGTAATGACAGTTCCTTGGCTCCATCTCTCTTTGTCAAGGGCAGACAAAAAATTTAATATCTCATTCTGAAAACCCTAAAGCACATATTTTGTTTTACTACTGCCACGTGATTCTGTTGATTCTAGCATCTATTTACAGGATGAGTGTCTAAAGTTAATTTTTTTTTAAGTTGTCAGTGTGGGCTCCCATAAATCCCAATTTTCTTACTCTCTTATGTGCATAATTGCCTGTGGAAAATTCTATTCTAAAAGTCTATTTATTTTCCCCTATTTTACAGAAGAGAATATTTCTTGTTGGAGAAACGTTTCAGCAAATTCACTGAGCAAGATAAGAAAAATAAGATGATATAAAAAACTTCCTTTTCTGTGTACTTGTGCATAAATAAAGGACAATTCTGCATGTGAAATTTTCTGGTGGTTATTTCTCTCAAAGTTGTTTAACTTGCTTTGTTCTCCCGCTAATGTATATGTGTATGTGTAAACACTTCTTTGTACAAAATACTAAGTTACTCAAAAAGGATTTTTACTTGTAAATAAAATGAATTTTCTGACAAATTCTGACACCAACAACTGCACTATAGGAAAAACTTTTTGAGATACGATCCATAAACTACAAAGAGGCACTGACCAGGGGGACTTCACTTATTCATATTTTCATCTGAATGTCTACTATCAAAAGTAACTCCACTAATGCTTCAAAAAGCAGGGATTAATATCAGATTTATAGTTTTATGTGGATCTACAGGAGTAGAGCCTTACCAAAAGATGCTACTATAAGGATTAAGTTTTTGAATATTGCACCTATTGTAAGGACCCCTGCAATTTTATTTCTAGAGCTTTAATCTCAGTGTGCAATAGAAAATTCTGTATGTAACAAAAAACCCTAAACAGATATCCAACACAAGCCCAGCCTATCTGTGCTGTTTTAATAGCACAGACTCTTTCCAGTAATACTCATTTCCTTTCAATAGCTTGGGAACAAGTACTAGATTTCTCCTCCTATCAAAAGAAATTCTTTCTAATTAGATTTATAGAACCAGTTGTCTAAACATTCAGACAGCCCATTTTTGCACTACCACATTTCCACATTTGATGGTGGTACTTAGAAATCATATCAAATAGACCTTTCTGATGACTGCACAACCTTTTACAGTACAGAAATGTACAAAGCCTTCTTAGGTGGTTTGGCATTTCATAGATGTTACCTTAATTCATGACATTATACTAAAAATTACTAGAATATTGTTCTGAATGAGCTGTTCTAATAACAGCAAAGCTTACCTGTTATGTTCACACAAACAGTGGCAAAGGAAGCTAAAGGAGTCATTGCTACATTTTGTGCCCGGACTGTCAGGATGAAAAACTTAGTTGTCTCAAAGTCAAGTGGTTCAGCGACTAGAAGAGAAGCAGATCCATCAGCTCTGTTTGGCTTCAGATAGAAACGAACTGGCATGTTAGTCTCTGGAACTTGACCCTCCTCCAGATTATACGTAACCCTGGGATCACCAAGAGGGGATGTGGCTTTGATGGTCTGAAGAAGAAAAGAGCCACGACATATGTTCATGAAGCACAGGATTGCAAATGTTACATGTTCAGTTTGATGGCAAGAACACACGTGCACGTATGTCCTCCAAGAACATACACGCCTATATGACTTGGATAACAGACAAAAGAGAAACAGTTTACAGAGCTGAGTTTCATTTTACAACATTTATGTTCGATGCAGGTCTTTAATCAACAAGAAATTTACCTGCCTGTAAGTGTGCCAAGTAAGAACTGCACCACTGGCTAAAGGAAATCCCTTTTTTCTCCTCCTTCCAAAGAAAAAGCGATCCAAAAGGAGACCATTTCTCCATCGAGTTGTACATATTACCCATCAAGTTACAGGAAAAGAACCTAAATTGTTTGCAACTGCTTGGATATTACATGCAGGAGGAGGAAGGCAGGAATTATCTGGCAATTTATGGAAGACACTGTCCTTAAAGAGTAAGTCTGTATGGGTTAAAAAGGAATTGATTTGAGTTAAAAAAAGCTCAAAGCAAATTGCAGTCATTCTGTGCTCTAGTGCTGAATGAGAAAAGCTGCAGGAAAGAGGCAGGTAGGTAGCACAGGCCACTGAGGATGGAGGATGGAGGAGCTGGCCTTCGGTGGGAACACCCAGGGGTTTCCTACATGTGCAGGGCACAAGTTTTGCTTCTGTGGGAGCGCATCCTGGTGGCCATTGGTTTAAGTAAGTCATTGGGAAAGCTGCTGCCAGCTGAAATGCCAGCCTGTTCTGCAACAAGTGCTCCTCACAAACTCTAACAGGACACACAACGGTGAAGTCAGATAAAGGAACTGTGATTGAGTAAAGTTGAAGAGTGGGCAGAACAAAACAGAGGAAGAAGTCGAGATGAAGAGGGAGGGAAGTAATCACATTTTTAACATACCACTATCTTGGTGTCACGAATGGTGTTTTCAGGGATGGTTACCCAGTATCTGTTCTGCTCCCACCGTGGTGGCTGGCTGAGTGCATTAGTGACAGTGACCGTCAGCTCCACTGTGCTGCTCCTGTTGCCGCCATCGGTCGCTACAATATAGCGGCTAATGCGAGTTGTCTACGAAACAAAGAAAACAGAGTATATTTGCAAACCATTTTGTACAAACCAGGAGATTGCAATTAATGGATTTGCAATGGATTTGGGGGGTTGGAGGTTGCTCTGTTCCAAGCAGAGTCTCATATTACCTGGGGTAGTGGGCAGTTCACGTACACCCAACCTGTGCTGGGGTTGATCTGGAAGTATTCCACTTGATGCTCTAACATTGAGTATGTGACAGCAGCATTCACACCCTGGTCACTGTCGTGAGCTGCAACACGGAGGAAACTCATCCCCACTGGAGTGTCTTCACTAAGGAAGTCTTTGAAAAGACAAAGATAGTGTCAGCAGGTCTGATCTAGTTTACCAGGCTGTGTGTGTAAAGAAATACCCTTGTAAAACGCCATAGTCCCATTCATGGTAGATTAAATGTTTCTGTAATGAGGTAGGTTACAAAGTATTGTCACCAATAGAGTGTCTGAAGTCCTCTTTTAACTTGCCTGTCCCTCTCCCCAGCCATGCTGGGTTGTTACACGAGCTGCTGGTGATGCAGATTTACTGACACTGCTGCTGCCAGCACTTGTGTGTCTCCACAGCAGCGCTGCCAAACCCCACAGCTGGTTGCATGCCTGCTGCTTCGGATCACAGCCCAGGCTGCTGTGCCCGGCTGATGATAAAGGCAGGTTGGCATCAAAGGGAATTCTGTGTGAATTGAATTAATCCTGAATATGAGTGGTGGCAGCAGCACTGCCAGTGGGAGGCAGTAGGTAATCACAAAGCATGAAGACTCAGGTCATGCCAAAGAGGTCTCCAACATCCCAGTGTTTTGGAGAAGCCCCCCAGGGCAAGGGCAATGATCATTTTATACCTGTCTCTTTCTTTAGGTCTCACTCCCTATTCCCAGTAATACAGCTGACACAGAGATCATGCCTTTGTGCCTACAGTTCTAGGCAGACCGTTCCTTCTTTGGACTTGCTTGTATCTAAAAATCTGGTGGCAAAGAGTCACACATTCGAAGTGTTCATTGCACAAAAGAGTAATTAAGTTTGTCTTCCTAAAGCCTGATTCCTGGAAGGGACATCAACAAAGTGATGGGAATTCATGAGCAGTCAGTTCCTACTCCACTCTGCAAGGCACAACTTTATATGAAGCTATTGCATCCCTGCTGGCTGTCTTTCTTCCACACTCCCATTTTTACACTGCTCTGATCTGACTTCGGTCTTGTTCTTCCCTCCATTCTCAGCCATTCAGTCCCAGTTCCTTCTCCAAGCAGCTATGGGTGCTTGCCTGGTCATGGTTTTGAGACATTTCCATGTAGTAAGGTTCCATCAGCTCAGTGTATTGAAATGGTCCTGACAGGGTGAAGGCTCATGCAGTTGGGTTTAGACAACCCAGTCAGTCTATTTAATCATGGCTTGTTCAGAAACTGTTTCATATCTTTGATCTCCCTTGTATGTGTCTCCTTTAGCATTTTTGAGGTGGGACAATCAGAGCTGCATACTACTTAAAGTGGAGCGGTCATGTTTTCTGTTTTGGCTTTCTCCCTTAATATCTACAGTCTGTGGCAGTGGAGCAGTAAAACTTTAAACCACAACAACTACTTTCTTCATGAACAACAATTAACTTCTCTTAGCTCCTGTGTCATTTAATTGTCCTAGGATTCTTGTCCCTGGTATGTCAGTAACAGCTAAAGCTAATCTCAGAAGAGACTACCAACACTAAAATAGATTCATGAAAATTGAATTAATTGCTAAGAAACAGTGTAAAATACCACTTTTTGTGTGTTTATACTGTGTTTAACAGTCAAATTCTGTTAAATTCCATTGTAAGAAAAAATACAAAATTACTTGAAAGGGCTGTACTCTCTCATTTCATGTGCTTTGCTTGCTGCTGGCGTAACTAACACTTACTACACCATCCCTACTGGAGGGAGTTAAGCATTTCTTTAATGTCTGTTTTGCAGGCAGATGATAAGATGCATGGCTAAATCAGGGATTTGACCAACATCCTAGTGCTGAGGAATAAAGAACCAGCAGTTTCCAGAATGAATAGAAACCTCTGACTAATGGCATTTGATCTTGTTAGAGAAGGAGCTATTTTTAATTCTGTGACGTACAAGCATTGATTACTTATGTACAGATGTTGGCAAAACGCTATGCACAGTGACCTCATTATCTGCGGTTTCGCCATCTCAAAGTGCTGCCTTTGCTTCAGGACCTTTGCTGGTACCTTGTGTTCATGGAAAAAGAAAGAAAATCTACCCATTCTTCAGAAGTGCTGAATCAATCATAATTACCAAATGCAATCTCTCAGCTTCACAGTTTTTGAAGTAAAAATACTGGGCAGTTTCACCTGAAGGACATTTGACAGTAGAACAGAAAGGTTCATCTTTGCACTTTGTCTTTACCTCAGTGACTTGTCTGCTCTGCTCAAAAATATTTCTCAGAGATAATTTCTACTTGATTTCTCAGTGCTGCTTTGGCCAAGCTGCAGAAAACACTGGTAGGAATGTAGAAATGGCTATTCCCAATCTGCACATTTTAACCAATTTGGCACTTGGAGTTAGTCTCTGCAAAATACTCTAAAAGATTTAACACAATTTTCTTTCTGTCCCTCTGCATAACTCTGAAGTGTGGATGTATATTTTGCCTATTTCCTAGCAGGTTACTTCTCCTCCTCGTCAAACATCCAATCTGTTTTTGAACCCTGTTAAGATGCTGGCCTCTGTGATGCTGAAGACAACTCACTTGTGAGCCACCTTCATTTTAGTAAGGCATTGGTCACCACTTTGCCCTCCATGACATTTCCATGCAACTCACAAACATCTACAAAATGGAGTTGTCACATTCATCATCAGTTTTTTGCCATTTTGAGGCAATTATGCAAGGAAGGGCCTGTTCTAGTCCAACAGCTAGAGAGTATGCCCATCATTTGTGGATAACATTAGAGGGTCCGAGTGTAATGAAGTGCAGGATTCTGCTGGAGAAGCATCAAGTCAAATTAAATGAAAGACAAATGAAAAGCATATTGTGTGGGGATGAAAAAGGGAATGTCACCAGGGTAAACGGGAGAGGCTAGCTCAGGAGTACAGTTACAGGCAGCATAAGGGGCTCCCAACCAAAGGCACCCTAGAAACCAAGGATTTCAGGCTGTTTGACAAGAGATAAATGCCACTTCAGCCTCTTCAAGCAGAGGTGCTGTGCTAAAGAGACACAGATGACAACTGCACTTCTAGTCAGGGTTGATGAATTCCCAGCTAGGATGTCATGTTTTGTTTTGGAACATAAAATAAAGATTCAGTGTGGAGAAAAGCTGGGCTGGGAAAAGCTGCAAAGGGAAGAGATCAGATCTGCTTCATCTCTAGGAGTGAAGACAGTCAATGTTTTTGAGAACTGAAATGAATAAAGAGGACTGATCAATTCTGTACATTTGCACTGGTGATGGTTTAAGCAGTGACCGGCTTAGTGGGTAACAGAGGAAGACTGGTCACCTAAAAAACTGACCACTGGTATAAGGAACTACTAACCAGGCTCATGCAGCAGTACTGGGACAGGTAGTTAAGCAACACTCACACTGATAGCGACTGTTCTCAAACTTGGGATCGTTGTCGTTGATGTCAGCGATGAGGACGGTGATCTGACACACCCCGATCAGCGGCTCCTGTGCCTGGTCAGTAGCAGTAACACACAGCATATACTCCCTCTGCTGCTCCCGGTCAAAACTCTGCGTGGTTCTGATGACTCCTGGGAACACAGACACTCCCTGTTCTGCATGTCACAGCCCCAGGACTGAATTTGCAGAGAGGGATCTGCACATCTCCTGCACAAGAGGAAGCTCTGACCACACACAACACAACTGTCAAGCTTAATCTACACCAACCCTGCAATGCACATCTTGGACAAGACCAAATTCAATTCTCCCATCTCTCCTCTCCTCATATGTCACCTGCTGCCAGCAGTCAACAGCTTTCTTTCCTGCTGCCCTGATAAGGAGCTTCAGTATGAGCACCTTGTGATCTCATGGCTCTTGGAGCACAGAAGGGCTTTGTCCTTCTCATCAAAAGGTCTCAGGTTTATTCCAATGATTGTCAAATAAATGAATCAGCTCATTACTACTTTGAGGAAGAGTCGTACCACAGAAGGCACAAGTGATGTGGCCAAAGTCATCTCTACTACAGGAGTTGGAGGCTGTCTCATTAAATGAATTAAAATTGGGCAGCTCCATCAATCACATAGCTCCATGGATAAATCAAACTATTTTCTCCAAATTTTCCACTTTTTCTCCCTACTAATCAAGTCTCTCCTTATCTCTACTATTTTCTTCTGGCTAACAGACTTCAAACCGGCTGTCTTGAAATCACTTCCAGACTTATGTCTACTATGCTCAGGTCCAGAGGTCTGCAGCTCTATTGTAGGCCCTTTCAGTGTCCTGTACAGTCCTGGACATGCCAGTACCAAATTTTACTGTTTTAACTGTAGAAACTTCAACCAAATTTATGACTTTGTCATTTGAAATACATCATACGTCAAGACATCATTGCCGTGTTTTGGTATGAGGGTTTTGCCTGCACTGCACTGGATCTCCTATTTGTGCATGAGATGGGAAATAAACTGTGACCATATGGAAGGGAAGAACAAACTCAGGCTGTTTAAATCACGCTTTCTGCTCTGCACTTTTATAGCTACACTTGATCCAATAGGAAGGTGACAGGTTTTTATCTGCTTATTGAACTGGGGTTTGTTTCCCTACTTAATTTGCATTTGGAGCCCCCAACATAAGAAGGAAGTGGACCTGTTGGAATGAGTCCAGAAGAGGGACATGAAGATGATCAGAGGGCTGGAGTATCTCTCCTCTGAAAACAGACTGAGTTGTGATTTTTCAGCCTGGAGAAGAGAAGGCTCCATGGAGACCTTATAGCAGCCTTCCAGTACCTAAAGGGAACCTACATGAGAGCTGGAGAGGTTCTGTGGGCATGTAGTGATAGGACAAGGGGTAATGGCTTTCAACTGAGGGAGATTAGGATGAAATTCTTTACTGTGAAAATGGTGAGGCACTGGCACAGTTTGCCCAGAGACGCTGTAGGTGCCCCACCCCTGGAAGTGTTCCAGGCCAGGTTGGATGGTGCTTTGAGCAATCTGCTCTAGTGGAAAGTGTCTTTGCCATGGCGGGGGCATTGGAACTAGATGATCTTTCAGATCTCTTCCAAGCCAAACCATTCTATGCTTGTAATGATTTGAATCATTACAACCTTAATTTAATCTAATCTATGTGCATGGCTACCCTTATACTCTGAACATTATCAAGGGTTTATCCTATAAACTGTTACAGCTAACCCTGCAGTTACACTGCTAAAGCATAAGCCCACATGAACACACTCATACAGTGGCATTTTCATTACAAAAAAATGTCATTTTCATTTTATCTCAGCAACCCGAAGCTACTGACCTGTGTCTGGGTCAATGCTGAAGCCTAGGGAAGCTCCATCTCGGTGCATTAGCCCATACTTCACCTCTCCATTGACGCCAAGGTCTGCATCATAGGCTTCTACCTGTAGCACGTATGTGCCTGGAGGCTGATTCTCCAAAACCCAGGTGCTGTCACTGTAGTAAGCGCACTAAAAATACACCCAAACATCTGACCCTAAATATTACACAGAGCCACATGAAATTGCTGCACAGTGTCAATGTTTTTTTTCCAGCAGGCCTGAGAAAAACTCAGAAGAAAATCACTATTATTACTTATAGTTACAAAAAAATAAATCTCTAAGGGAGAGGAAGGAAAAAAGGAGAATGGAGACTTTACATTTTCTGTATGAAGAAAGCTGACTGCTGTTCACTTACAAGTTCGTTCTGCTCTGCACACACAGTCCCTTCAGCCAGCCAGAAATCACCAGTAGCTAAGGAGAGTCTAGAACTCCAGTTACGGATGGGAAAAGAGTATCTGCAGAAAAACATCTTACCTCTCTGAAGACAGGCTTGTTGTTATTAATGTCATTAACTCCTACAATAACCTCAGCAAAACTGCTAAGAGGGGTGGGTCCCCCTGAGGCGTTGTCATCTATTGCAGTGATGTTCAGGGTGTATTGTGGCCCTTTCAGGTTGGGTGGTGGGTTTCTGCGGAGCTTAATGATACCTAAATTTGGAAGCATAAAGCGTCATTTTAATTTAGGGAGTAAACAAACAAAATCAAGCGAGCATCGCATTTCTCTGTCACTGTGTTGTTGTTCAGCTTGTATTTTAGTTGCAAAGCATAGGAATCCGTCATCCTAGTCTGCGCAGCCTTGGGCCAGGATTCTAGGTTTTGGTTGATAGTTGTATAACAACCATCATATCAAAGAACTAATCCTCACTGATATGAAGCATTCCCAATTGCAGATTATACGAATATGGTGTTTTCTTATCGTTTTTGACATACAGCAGAAGCAGAGTCAACAGAGATTAGATGGTAAATAACTGTGTTCTAAAACCTCTTTCCTTACCTTTCTGGCTATCCAGTTCAAAGTTGCCCTCCTCATTGCCTCCTGTAATCAGATACAGCAGCCCATCTCCATCAGGGTCCTCTGCCCGAACAGTAGCCACCAAGGTGCTGGGACCAGCATCTTCCGAAAGGAAGGTTCTGTAACTGATGGACATACAGGAGCAATGGCAGCATGTACAGTATCAGATGAACCATTGCCATGGTAACCATTAGACAAAATTATAAATTCATTATGAATGTTTTTTTTTTTCAAGCTTTGAACATGCATTCATGAAATCTTTAATTGGCTTAAGATGTGACTTTGGTCTTCTTTGTTCAGCATGGGGTACTTACTTTAGTAAGTAAGTACTAATCCTGCACTTTTAGTATACATAAAAAGTGCAATCCTGCACTTTTAGTATACATAAATTCCAAAGATCTTTTGGAAGATATCAATATGCACCATACTACACTGTACTGCAAATCAGGATCACATATCTCCTAAAGCTGAGAAAAAGGACATCTGTCATGATGTGTTTCTTATGTCCCTATATATTAATGGAAAGCATCAGATACTACAGAGATGAATGTAAATTGATGTTTTGTAATTAAATATATGTATGTTTTGTATTTAAAATATGTCCATACTTGAAAGCTGTGCAAAGAATAGAAATTGTATTGATTATTGACAGGAAAGAAAGAGGCATCTTAAACAAGCAAGGCCTCATGAAATTAGCTTACAATACAATCTTTGATGGTAAAATTAAGTTTTAGTTTTTGCTAACTACCATTGTTATCTGTCATCTATTTATACATGGATAATCATTTAGAGATCTAGAAGCCAACGTCATCAAAATCATTCCCTGTATAATCAGGTCTCTGATTTATTCTGTTCTCCCTCTGTAAGTATAAAGTGAATATACTGGTATCACAACTGGTGTATTTTTTTTTAATACAATCTGGAAATGAAAGTCCAACTACTAAAGCCTTTCTATATAGAAATTTCAGTGGTACTTATAGTTGCACAAAACAACAAGTGATCGTTCAGCCAAGTATTATTAAGGTTACGCATATGGACAGCATCTTTTAAACCCAAAGCAGGAGTTCACGAAGCCTTACACAGGCTGGGAGAAGACGGGAGCCTCATCGTTCACGTTGGCCATTCGAATCCGCACAGACGCTGTCCCTGTCCGAGGAGGGTGTCCTTTATCAACAGCTATCACCACAAACTCATACATATGGTTTGCTCGCTCAAAGTTCAGCCTCTGGTTAGAATTGATGACCCCGTGATGCGTGATGGAAAAATCAGTGCTCTGGATGAAGTAAGTGATGTCAGAGTTGGAGCCAGAGTCGCAGTCTGTTGCAAGTACTAAAGAGAACACATTTAACAGACTAGTCATACTGTAAAAGAGGTTTGGTTATGCTATTTCCTATAAAGTCAACTCTTTGTTTTTGAGAACAGGCATCACCTAAATCTGTTTCATCCATAAGAGTCTCTTTTTAATGATTAGAATCTGGGAGCTTAGCAGGAGGCTGGAAGTAAAAAATCAAAACAATTCTTCCATCCCCTTCAACACAGCCTGAGTGATCACAGCCAGGTGAGTTTGCGAAAGAGCTGTGATCCCAATACTGCACAACACGTTTTGTACAAACAGCAGTCAACACTGGTAATTACCACACAATCAATATGCACGTTGGTTGAATATTATCAGTCATAAACTGTGTAGTCACTCTCTCTGGGGATGCCGTTCAAATTTAATTAGCTTCCAGCTATGTTACAGATAAAGTATTTTTTAATTACCCGGTGCTTCAAGGTACAAAGAGTGATTAAACATTCCTCCCCAGTAAGTGTTTATTCAGTATGTTGGGTGTCCCATCTGCTCAGAAGCAGCAAATCAGCACAACAAAGAGCTAGGGCTCACAGCATGGCATCAAATGTGATTTTTAAGAGTGGGAGCTCACCTCTCCAATTACCCTGCAATTTTTCTAGCCAAACAGGAGGCTTCACATCATACCCACACTGGTATTAAACAAACTCCTTATTCTACCAGTAGGATGCAGCCACTACAGTAGCATACAGACTTCTGGAACCAGACCAGTGACTGCAGTGCGTGGACACCTTGGCAGGGAGCTGCAGCATCATCCACAGATGAAACAACCACCTGTCTCTATCAGAATATTAACTCAAAGTAGGAAATGGGGAGAGAAAGATTTCAAAAGTACACAAATACTGTTCTACTTATTTGCAAAAAACCTCAGCTACATCTGCCTGTGGAAAGTTACTCATCTTTGTGTACAAGGACATTTAGGGGGGGTTGTAACACTTTGTTTAAAATCTCTCCAAATCCTGCTGTGTAAACGTTTGTTTGTGTTACAGATTACAAAATCAGGGGCTTTAGAGTTGATCACTCTCTTGCTGTACTGAAAGAAAAAATATATTAAAAACTCAAGAAAGTTTGAAATTACTGTGACTTAAATCTGGTTAAGTATTGTTTTTAGAAAGACATATTTGAGTTGAAAAGTTCTGAATTAGTCACAGTCATTAGTGAGCCATTGTAACCATTCACAAAAATATATTTTATGTGCTTAACTATCATATTTCCTTTCACCCAGATGTTTTCTGGCAAATAGGGAATGTGATACTTACTTGTACATGACAGGAACAAGCCTTACTTCCAAATTGCAACTTGGAATTCTATTCCCATTCCATTTAATTCCATCCTGCAAACTGATGTGCATTGCAAAGATATTTTGAGGATCATATAGCAGCCACAAGCAGGTCTGTGCTGGCTTTGCCTGTGTTCTGAGCTAGTTTAGTGCAATCTAGCTCCAGCTCAAAGCCTCATGTGTTAGTACAAAGTTGCCAGCTCCAACTCTAAGCCTTGTTCTGCTGACATAGTGATGAGGCTGAGGGACTACACTAATCCCTGCTGAGAACACCCCTCCATGCTTTTCTCATCATAGCATGTTTGCATCCAGAAATCTTAAAGCACACACAGTCAGCACAAACCTGCCCACAATGACTAAGTAGATGGATTGACTCAGCATAGCATCTGCACTACAAACATGACTCAAGCCAGACTTCGAGTGTGCTAAAATAAAAATGGTTGACAATTAAAACCTACATTTACATTACTAACAGTGTTAACAAATGCCACATATCACACTACCTTCTTCACTGCCATCAACAGCAACTCATGCATGCCCAGAATGGCAAAGGCTGTCTCACATTTGTATTTATTTTTGTTTGTGGGACATTCTGAGGTTGCAAAATCCCACCCCTCAAGGAACTACATCCAAGGTAAGAGCTGTTTGGGGGTTTTTTTCCCCCTGAGATAATACTTTTTTTGGCAGTCAGAGTTAGTGGCACAGATCTCATCCAGCACAGGGTACAGGTGACTGCCCATACAACTGCCTTGTAGTCACTAACAACCCTGCCCAGCCCTTCAACAGCAAGTGAATGTTCATACACTCATTTCCACTGACTGTCACTATACTTCCACCTCACATTTTCTTTTCTAAGATGGCTCTTTCTCTTGAAAACTTGCACATGTGGCAAGACAACAAAATGGGATGCAAATGCACAGCTTTGCCATTCTGCTTGCTTTGGACGTCGTGCACACATTTTCTCCCCGCAACTAAGAGCTTTTTGATCAGCTTTACAAGTTTCCTGAAGAGAAGAGCATTCATCTGTTTAAGGAAAATCACATGCTTAGGAATTTTAGGAGTTGATCATCCGGATCAACTTCTTGTTTCCCAAGAGCCATTAAACCAAAAAATGAAGTTCAAGAAGCTCTGAACTCTCTTGGTAAGCATTAGAGAAAGCAGACCCTGCAGCCCCTTTATACCAGGAAGCTAAGTTTCTTATCACCACTGCAACCTGCAGAGTTAAGCTCCAAATTTAGGAAATTTACATTACTGGCTTCAGAAGACATGTTAGACAAGTAAATTTTTGCTAAGTCTTGCCTTGACACATATCCATTTTCACACAGTTCATAACCCTCAAGGTCTCAGCCTGTCTTCCCACTACTACCCCAGTACTTGCCCCTCCTTTCAGTTTGAATGCTGACAGTGAGCCTGTAAGTGTTCTCCCTGTTTCAGGCAGAATACAGCTATGGCATGTATCACAACACATCAGACTACATCAGATCTTTAGACATCTTGAAGGCATTTAACTGACACCAGTAAAACAGGCTGGAGAATGGGCTTTTGTTCCCTGCCTGTTGGTCTCTCAGGACTGATACAATAGATGCAACATCACCCAAGTTCACTCTTTATTTGCGCAACCATGGTATTTCCTTGAAGATTTTTTTGGAACTTGGAGCTAAAAATTATTTTCAACAGCTCTGATCTTTCAGCATGACACTATTCTAGCCTCTAAAGCATCATCTGTGCACTCAGGTTTTATGTGCAAGTATCACTCAGCTGTGTTAAACACAGCAAATGTGGGATGATGACTGTTAAGCCACAATCATAAATAAAAGTTCACAGGCTTTCCAAAGTTTTCTCTTTTAACACTTTGCAAGTCAGTTATACAGCATTAATACTTATTTGATAAAACTATCTGCCTATCTAAAAAAAAAATTCTTTTCCTCAACACTTTTTTTCTTAACTAGTTGCAGCTGTGTCTGGGACACAAAAAGATTACCAAGATTAGTTGAAAGACAGCTACAACATTTAAAGGAAACAAGCTATGGCAATCCACTAAGTCACTGCCTATCAGCTGCTTTAATGTCTCTTGGGTACCACAAGAACCTTCCTTGGGCACAGCACAGTGATCCTCACATGAAGACACACACAACTCTACTTCCAGGATATCTAAAAGCCATCTATTACCTCCAGGAAAGCTGCCAGCCATGTCTTACAAAGGCAGTGAGCACTTCCTCATGGCAAGAACATGAAAACAGAACAAACTAGCAGGTCTGTGGCAAGACTGAAATGAAAGGCAATGGAATGGTCCTCACCTTGCAGTAGAGATGTGCCAACAGGAATGGTTTCGGGAACATTGTCTCTGCTGTAAATGGAGCGCTGGAATTCAGGAGAACAGTCATTTTCGTCAGTGATATGGACCATGACCTGAGACAAAAGGACATGCTGAGAGGAGATTTTAGCTTCTACACTTCAGAAAATGGGCATCTTGTTCTAGACACTGCCATGGCAGTCAGTGCTTTTGCTCTCTCATCCTTACACCTCCAATACTATTTTTCTTACACTACTCCTTTATCACAAAGAATTATTTTCTTCTCCAGTTCCAAGCAGATGGGAGGCAAAGCCAAAAAGAAATGACAAAAGGTATTTGCAGAGTGTAGATCTGAACCTAAGTCAGACCCCAGCTTTCTCCCTGTTCTGTAAGGTCCCCTTCCTCCCCAACATCCTCGCAAGTGTCCTAGGCTATCCACCAGTGTAACTGGTTCCACCAGTAAACTAACAAAGATTGCAGGGACAGTGGGTAGGATGTGAAGTGATTCATGTACCTCAGTCACACTGCTGAGAGTGCTCTCAACTTCCATGGCTTTCAGTAAGAGATGATAGAGATGGTGTTCACTCTCGTAGTCCACAGGGTGGGTCAGGCTGAGCTCTCCGCTCTCTTGCCTCACCCTGAAGAGCCCAGAGGGGTTTGTCAGCAGAGTGTATGAAAGGGGCTGGCTCTGGAAAGAAACAGCCTCAACAACTGCTACTCTGTAAAGAATGAGAGAACAACTCTTTGCTTCCAAACAACAACAGTAGCTGTCTCCTGAGCACCTAGAGGAGGAAGATGATGAGGAGGAAAGGTGTCTTGCTCCCTCTCTGTTGATGCTTGCCTCAGCTTGCATTCAGACTAGAAATCCCTATGCTACAGAGAGTTGACCTACCCTCTCTTCTCTCCCCAAACTTATCCGCTGACATAGCAGGGCTGGGATAACAGCCCATTTTAACCCCCCCTAACATTAAAACATCTTTTTCTTTCCTATTGTACCCTTCTAAATACTTGACAGTAGTAACTAATATACCTTCAGTTTCAGAGATAGGTGACCTACTATACTTCTGAGTTTTTCTGAAGTTGTATATTCAGAAAAGGAACAGGTTCAGAGATGGATGGGAAACCCATGAAGCACAGAGTTTTTCAGATCCTGCTGTCCACCTTGGTAGGACATGAAAGATATGTTTGCCTCCATACAGTGACTTAGGTTTTGAAGCTCCATCTCTCACACCAGTCTCTGACCATCATGACAATACATTTTCAGCTCATCTCACTGGAAGCTCCAGGGAAGGAGAAAAATTTCCCTCCTCCTTCCCATTCAGTCCCTTTTAAGGACTAAGTGGGGCATCTCCAGCAATTTTTCCTACTTCATCAGCTTATTTTGAGGTTTTCTACTCCTTAAAGGCCCTATGGCCCTATGCTCCACCTGCTACTTGGTGCCTTAAAGCCCATTCTGCTCTCAAGCAGCTGAATAGTGACAATAAAGCCAGAGCCAGCTCAGGAGCATCTCCCCACTGTGAATTGGCTTAGCTACTCTTCATGCAACAGCAGAGCCCCTTGAAGACTCAGCTTTATCTATTTGCACTTCACACTGGTGCTGTTATCTCAAGAGTCTGGCAACAACTTGTCTTTCTAAAAATTTAAGTCAAATGGGACACGAACAACTCCAAATCTAGTTAATTAAAAGTCTACTTTTCAAGCATTCGTTTACATCTCCAGGAGATGCATAGCCAGTAGGTTGGCTGTTCTAATTCACAGTGCAATGTGCTAAGACCCCAGAAACATTAAAATAATTCCAGCATCCCAGACTACATCCCACGTTCCACACTGGAGACTCTGGAACACCAGATCAGGCATAACTTCTTTTAGAAAACACAATGTTATTTTAAAAGTGTAATAGACAAATGCATACTTGTAGCCCTGAGAAGCAAAACCACAAGTTTCACTCTACTGTGCTCTCTCTAAATTGAAGCTCCTCTCAGACTGCAGGGAGGGAGCTCACCTAACAAAGTACAACTTACTTCTCTCCTGCTGGAGTATTCTCAGGCACGAACACACTGTAGGACATGTTAGTGAACTGTGGAGGTCGGGAGCCTGCCAGGATAGAAATGGAGGCATAGGGGCTTTTGTTGCCGTACTCATCGGTGGCTTCCACAGTAACCACATACTCCTTGTTCCATGTCAAAGGCAAGCCAGTCGTCATGATGATGCCAGTACCCTTATCCACTCGGAATCGTTCTTCGCCACCTGTCAATACATTTACAAAGCTGGTCTGAGAAATGCCCCACGGCAAGAACATTTCCATCTTCACCATTTTAAGGTAAGCTATCCTCAAATCGTCTGCCTGTGTCCCTGCATGCATTTCTTTTTTCCTCTCCAGTTGTGTACCTTATCTGTCACCCACACTGTGTTCTGGTGACCAGTGCAGTGTTAAAGAGACAAGAACATGTAAGAAATGAAGCCTTAAGCTAACAGTAAGGCTGCAATCAATTTAAAAATACAAGTAAAGCAAAGAAAATGGCAACAAGAAAGATTCCCATCCATGTAACTGTTACTTAAAGCACTTACAGCTTCTACTTTCTGTACCTACTGTATCTATAAGGATTCCCCAAGGGAAAAATCTATCAATTAAATTGTAAAATGGGAACTTGCTAAGAAACATCTGCAACTCAACAGAATTTTACCTTTTTCTTCAGAACAGACCTACCTGCAATGAGTGTGTAAGTTATCCCAGCACTGGCATTTTCATTGTTACTGTGATGTGCGACAAGCTGGTAGATGAGAGTGCCCTTTCGTGCATCTGGATCCACACGTGCCAGGTAGGGGTATGGGTACATGCCCCAGGACAGGAGTTCATCTTCTGGGGCAAAGAGTGTCACATGACAGAGGTACCAGTCATTATCTGCAAAAGATGCATGGATTTCTGGACAGCTTGCTCACAAACTTTAGTCAGGAATTTTCTGATCTTATTCATTAATATCTGTAAAAATCTTCCACTGCAAAGAACCCATGGAGAATTAATTACAGTATTTTTACCTCTAGGGACACCTAAGTTCAAACCTTTTGGACTTACATCAAGTTGCTAACAGATGCTAAAGGTTTATATGGGCTTCTTGAAGAAATTTTCCTGAGCACATTTGTGTTCCAAAGGAGGCTTTGGGATTTGACTTCAAATCAAAATGAATATATTACTGAATATATAAAATAAATTTGAATGAAAAAATAAACTAAATGTAGAAAGGGGGGAGTAGAAAATACATATGAGAAATGCATGTCTTCTGTCTGAAAAAATATGATCACATACTTGAACAAACTGCACTGAGGTTTCAGGTCTGTTAAGGACTATACCACTGTCAAAAGAAACACCCACCAGTGTACTTGTGTCTCATACAGAAAATCCTTGATCTCTGCCTTCAGCCAGGCCACATTTCACACAGGCTGGAAGAAGACAGGAGCACATGGGCAAAAACAGCACCAAGGCAAGAAATAAGCCAGAAATTCCAAATAATTTTAACTGTAGACCTCAGGGATCTGATACTAAATAAAAGACTACCCATAGATAGAGACATCTGCTAATATGCAAGGCCTGTATTGACGAGCAGCCTTACCCCACAGTAAAAATATATGCTGGGCAAATTTCCCAGAGGTCATCATTCCCAGGAAGGAAAGAACTTAATTGAAGTTTTTTTGGGTTTCAAAAACACATAAAATCATTTAAGACATGGTTTCTTCAGCTAAAGGAAATTCTTAGATTACATGGTTTCTGGTTTCCTAATATGCCAACACTGCTTACACCGGAACATTGGTTAATTTTTTTTTCCCTGTATTGCTGTGGAAGACAAGGCACAACCCACAGCATGAGCCAGTGGCTCATGAGAGCAGCTGTAGCAGTCAGTATTTTATCTATAGCTGAGAGGTGGGGCTGAGAAACACGTCTTAATTAAGCCAGCTACAGACAGCATCATTTTGGTACAGCCAAATAACAGAACGAAAGCTTTTAGGCACAGAGCATTTAAAGATCTTTTTGTTCATTCATTGGTCTAATTCAGGCAGTTCTAATTTCTGCAGAGATGAATATCTAGCCAAGCATTTTTCCCATTTAGTCAAACCTAGAGAATTATTTCAAAAATTATAATATTGCTTCATGTAGGTGATCCAAGTGTTAAATACAAATTAATAAGGAGGTCCTAATCCTGCTGTAAGAATTGTAAAACCCAGTTAAAGTCTGCCCTAAAACAGAGCTTTTTGTTTCAAAAAAGACAGACAAAGTAAAAAATTTCGCTGAGTTCAGGACACCATATCAGGGGAAATATATGTGTGGTTCAAATTAACCATAATCTTCTGGACTTTTAAAAAAAAATCACCTTCCCTCTCTCTGAAACGTGTATTTAAGTAGAAACATAGAAGAGTTTAGGTTGGAAAAGACCTGTAAGATCATCGAGTCCCACTATTAACGTGGTACTGCCAAGTCCACAACTAAGCCTGGGAATCCCATCCCTGGAAGTTGATATGGCACTCAAGGACATGGTTTATTGGTGAACATGGTGGTGGTGTTGGGTTGACAGTTGGACTTGATGATTTTAAAGGTCTTTTCCAACCTTAATGATTCTGTGATTCTATGAAACCATGTCCCTAAGTGCCATATCCACATACCTTTTCGATAACTCCAGGGATGGTGACTCAACCACTTCCCTGGGCAGCCTGTTCCAATGCTTGACCTCCCTTTCCATGAAGAATTTTTTCCCTAACATCCAATCTAAACCTCCCCTGGCACAACTTGAGGCCATTTCCTCTTGTCCTGTCACTTGTTACTTGAGAGGAGAGTGACCACTCCCTTGCTACAACTTCCTTTCATGGAGTTGTAGACAGTGATAAGGTTCCCCCTGAGCCTCCTCTTCTCCAGGCTGAACAACCGCAGCTCCCTCAGCCTCTCCTCACAGGACTTGTGCTCCAGACTCTTTATCAGCTCCGTTGCCCTTCTCTGGAGTCACTCCAGCATCTCAATGTCTTTCTTGTAGTGAGGAACCCAGAACTGGACACAGAACTTGAGTTGCGGACTCACCAGTGCCAAGTAGAGGGGAAGAATCACTGCTCTGATCCTGCTGGCTACACTATTTTTGATACAGACCAGGATGCTCTTGGTCTTCTTGGCCACCTGGGCACACTGTTGGCTCATGTTCAGCCCTCTACGAACCTTGGTAAAATTGTGACACTTAGGAAAGCCTCGGATCACCTCTTCATGGGATGGCTGAGGTTGGCAGGTACCTCTGGAGGTCATCCTGGTCCAACCACTCCCAAGCCAGACTACCTAGACCTGGCTGCTCAGGACCATGTCCATATGGCTTTTGAATATCTCCAAGGAAGGAGACTCCAAAACCTCCCTGAGCAACCCAGTGAACTAAAGTTCTGGGGAGTGGATTTCAAGAAAGATGTGGACCAACTGGCAAGTGTCCAGAGAAGAGCCAAGAGCACAAACAGAAAACATCAAGAGAGGTGGAAAGACCTGGAGATTTTCAGGAGACTACAAGAGATATGCCAACATTACTATAAGACGCTGAAAGACTGATGTATGAAGTCAGTCAGTTGTTCCCTAACCTGCAAACCAAAAAGTAACAAACTCTCATTCCCAAGGAAAAGATTGGCATTAGATGCTGTGGGTGGGATCTTGGAGCATGTTTTTGATTATAAAAATAATGGAGCATTTGATAGTTTCCAGAGAGGTGAGACAGCATCCATCACTGAGATCTTTAAGACCTGACTAAATAAATATCTTCTGGCAATCACTTTGTTGTTGCAAAGCCTGCCTCTAGGCAGAGGCACAGTAGCAGCAAGACTGTTAAATCCTTTCCATCATACATTAATTTCCCTGCCTTTCAGCTTTTGCATCTCATTGATTTCTGAGGCATACATGTCCACATGTCACTCATTCGCTTGCAGCTTGAGGGAACTCATAGCATAAACATTCTTTGGACCATGTGTTTTATTTTGCTGTTTGCTTAAGGGTAAGAAGTGAGGGAAGGAGCAAACACCACTCTAGAAACATCCAGCACCACACATGAAAGGAAAGACATGGGATGAGGCCAAACCTGGAGGGCTGTGGTACAGCAGCAAGGAGGAATGTCTTTCTGCAGCTGAGACCTGGCTCACTCCTTCATGCCCTCAGCATTTATTGCAGATTTTCAGGCTTGAAGCTGTTTTCTTCATGCAAGTAAACAAAATTTAAATTGAAGCAACCTGCAAGCATGCTGACAAAACAGCCTGGGTTATATGCACACAGATCAGAGCTCTAATTCTAACAGGGAATAAATGGAAGAAAAGATAGTTACAAAGAGCAGATCTTTGTTGGAGCAAGTCCAAAACCCTAAAAAAGCAGTGTTGAACATGGTCTGGAGACTAAGAAGGGGTCAGTCAAACAGCACGAAGTTCCCCTATCACACAGAAAGAGCTGTTCAGAAGCAGCACTACCAGTATGGACATTTCTGTTCTGGTAGTTCCCCTTTATGCACACATCAGATGTGAGAAACTCAAGGATTTTAAGGTGTTACAGATACATGACAATCAAATACTATGGAAAATTATCACATTGACTTGAAACAAATCAGTGAAACAAAACCAGTCTGGATAAAGTAGATATTTTCCCCAGCAATGCATTATTTTTTCAGTTGCCATAACTGGAAAGACGTTAACAGATCAAGCCTCCAAAATCAATAATGTTTTATTTTGTTCCTGACACAACCAGAGCATCCGATTAAATCAAAATGCAACATCACTATGTTGCAGCTCACCCATTTTGTCAATATGAATCATCCACTGAAAGGAAGGAAATAATCAGGAAACCAGGCTCTATAGCCTGTGAAACAGGACAATCAACAGGATAAAACACCTGGCACCACACATTGGAAAGAGTCTTGGTATGATCGGTCTAGAAGATAATATTAAGGAGGGCTGATTTCCCTGGAGATATTGGTGTATGCCCAAGGCCTCAGCTTTAACTTGTGCTAACATTTAGGAAAGGCATGTTAACAAAAGGATGTCAACCAGTCACCAGTTAAGAGGAACCTAAGTAAAAAGGTTAGGATGTAGAAAGTGCAAGAATGGGGCAACTCACCACACAGCCATCCAAGCAGTGATGAGCTGCGAGGTTTCTGCCTTTGAGGGCTAAACACACTTCACCAGATCAGAGCAGATTTACCTGCACCATCCTTAGACAAGAGCATGAAAGCAAAGAAAGAACTGGAAAAGGTTTTGAAACTGCAAGTGGCTATTCTTGCAAGTCTGTATCAATTCCTCGTTCCTCTAATCATTTAGTTTTCTCCCTTAACAAAAGGAGGAAACTTGATAGAAGTAATTTTCTTTTCCTGAGATGAGGATTAGAGCTGCACTGGCTGATATGGGTTTGATGGAACTAATGTTGAGAAGTTGAGAAGTAAAAAATGTGCTTCTATGCCCTCTGTCAAAATGAATCATTTGAATTTAAAAGAGACATCATGGTATTTGAAGAAGTTTCTGAAGTACCAGGCTTGACAGGACACCAAGGTGGGATGTCTACAAAGCCCCTCATTGTGCTGTCAGGCTACACCACTAGTCTTCAGTGGTAGGGCAAGATATCAGGAGTTTGGCTCGTTATTGAATCACAACCAATAAATCTACACCTGACAAATGGTTACTATAATGCTAAAAGACCCTTGTCATCTTCAGGACTGAAACACAAAATTAGTTTCAAATGAGCTGTATTTCCTCAAATTAAAAATTGCAGCCAGAGCATGATGCATTAACACTGCACTTGGACGTGAAATAGGCGGATCCACCCCCTATTTCCAAGATCTGTAGCAGAAACCAGACTGTCTGCTTGCCACAAGAAATTGGATTTTTTTTTTAATGTTTAATGTTATAGTCATCAGAGGTTAAAACGTGCAGCTCATGCTCCAGTCTCCTAAAGATATGACAGATCTGAGGAGCCTCAAGAAAGATCAGGGGAAGGAAAACAAAGGGGATTTGTGCACAAAGGCAAGAGAAAACATGAGACAAATTGGAAACCACAATCCTTTGAATTTAAGGATACTACATTTCACACCTCCTCCCCAACACAGAATAATTTAAAGATAAGCCACTGACAATGATGAATATTTCCCTTCCCTTAGGTAGCAGCCCTATCCCCTTGAAGAGGCTCCAGTGAAGAGGACAAGGAGACAAGACTGCCTGCTCTTCTGGAGAGCAGAGAAAAGGTCTCTGGCTGCCATCACTGACATTTCTGCAAGTCAACAGGGCTAGAAAAGGATTGGAACACCAAGCAGAGTTAAATAAACCACAGGCGTGAGGGCTTAGGCTTAGGCATTGAGAGGCAGCTTATACTCTCCTTTAAAGCTAAAGACAGTCAATTCTCTTTAATTTTTAAATTATTTTTTTCTTTCAAGCACTTTTCACTTTTCTCACTCAGATTTTTTAAGACAGTATAGATGGGAATAATCTACTTAAGGATATTTAAACTTTTTAAAAAAGGCAGTAATTAATCTTTAAGCAGAGTTCATTATTACTCTTAGAAATTTAGCATTTTAGTGATACTTCTAGTGATATTTACACAGTCATGCTGTCCACTGTGCCTCTCTCTCCTGCCCAAGCTTTTGAGTCTGGTGGCAAATTCATTCTTACAAACTTGAACATCAGCAGCTGGCCAGAAGATGGGCATCCCAAATAAAGGTGTTCACTGAGGAAAAGGAAAAGAGAAAGCATCTTTTCCTAGGTCTCGAGGAGTAGTCCAGTCAGCAACACCTATGATGCTCATGCCTCTGCCCCAGCACAAGCTGTCCCTCCCACTGGCAGAAGTGCAGGGCCATGAAGGAGCTCTCACAGCAGGGAAAGCCTTCAGGACACAGATCGCCCCTTCAAAATTAAAGGCTTAAGTTTATTAATTTCTTTTCTCCAATTCTTACAAAAATTGGCATGGGGAGGACTTTTAGTATAGCTACTCTGTCATGAACATGATGTGTCAGCTCCACCTCAAACACTGATGAGATTCCTGAGGGTGACGTTTCTATTCATTAACAGATCTGGTCTCACAAATACACCTAAGGTTTGGATACAATGCTCAGGAGTATCATATCCTCTTGCAACACACTGTGGCACTGATTGGACTTACGTTGGACCGAGCACAGAGTGCTGTATCTTGAAGGCAAAGCAATACCCTTACCATCACAGTTATGGCAATAGGCCTGTTTATTCCCTTGGCAGTCCACCAACAACTACATCAACTTCTGGATGAAGAGCCCACAGCCACAGTACACCTGGGCAATGTGATTATACCAACTGCCTCGTCTAAAGCTATGAGAGTGGGTTTCAATTTTCCCTTCTTGGTTAACCACAACCAGCAAGCTTGACAGAGCAGCATGCAGAGATCACTTTGCATTATTTTCATGACTATTTCTTAATATACACCAGCCCCTGGGCACGTTTTCTACTCATACATCACCTCAGCAATTTTAGGAGGCAAGGTCTTGCTTTTCTCAATACTAACTGTAGGCTCATCCAGTGGGACCATGGAGCTAAAAGGCGATTGCAGGTGCTACTGCACACACGAGTAACAAAGAGAAATCTTCAGCCAATTTTTCACTTTCCGTGTGGATGCACAGCTACTGCAGGTACCTCCACCACACTGGGTGTTTGAGACACCTATGACATTTGTTGGGTAGCAAAGACATCACTGCAGGCAGATATCTGTACATCACAGGAAAAGCTTCAGGCAGATGTGGGGAACAGGACTTCAAAATCCATCTTATCTTTACTGCTGCCACATCCCTAGCCTTTAAAGCCTGATTGTGGTGTCATCCTCTAGTTTTTAAAATGTTTTAATTTTGTTGTTTGTTTCCAGAGGAAAGCTCTGAAGCACTCTCAGACCTGTGATCATGGAAGCAGCACCAACAAAACCCCCAAACCAAACAAAAAAGCCCCCAGTTCCTGAGCTAAAAGTCTAGTAGAGTTGAAGAACAGGGCTAAGAAATTGTGTTCCTTCCCTTTTTGAAGCATGATAGACACAGTCCTAAATGTAAAGCCTCTACACAGTGTGCACCAGTACCTATGGCCAGCATCAGAAAGGACAGCTGTGGGGGCAGAGGAGGAAATAGTTGTGCAGCCACACACGTCGCACCCTGTGTAAGTTGGTAACAAGAACGAGGACTTGGGTAGGTACTTGCAGGTGTGCATGAACAGAGGAAGACTTAGAAGAGGAATGGACCTTCAACCCTTTCAACTCTTCCTCACCACCCCCAGCCTTTCCACAGGCTACACACTGTTCTGAACTCCAGGTCTGATTCATAACTACACTCATGCAGAGCCTGGAACAGCAAGGCTTTGAGAGACAGACAAAGGCAACCTGCTGCCAGGTTCCTAAAGAAGATGCAAACTGCTCCATGTAGGTAAGACAAGCCACAAAAGTTGTGCAAACCTCTTTGCAATGCATGGTCCGTGTACCGAGTGTATATTCAATGGGAGAAGAATTGTGTTTTCACAGTGCCTGCTACAGTGTACCCACAAAACAGATAGTAGCCCCCTACCTATCACTGCTATAAGTGCTACTGAGCAGCAGGGAGGATTCAGAAGGTTATTGCAGTCTACATTCAATTTATTTCAGTGTCTTAACTGTTCACATGAATACCCTGTCTTCCTAGGACTAGTGCCAAAAAGCCTTGCTTTTCCTGATAAAAAAAAAAAAAGAACAAACCAAAAAAACCCAAGTCAAACCAAACTAAAACAAAAAACAAACAAACAAACAAAAAACCCCCCAAAACCCCCAAACCAAACAACAAAACAACCAAAAAAACCAAAACAACCAAAAAAACCAAAAAACCAAAACAACCACCCCCCAAAAAAAACCCCAACACTTCCAAAACCCCAAGACATGCTCCCCTGGAGAAGCAGCAACTTTGAAATGCCTAAGTGCATTCATGACTTACATAAGAAATGGCAATTAATAAGGGTCCAATAGCTTTGTTTTTCAATTAAAGAGACGATTAAAAGTTTGGCACACGCTCCATAATATTGATTACAATGTGATTCACTGTTAATTACATTTAGTAAGAGGCATGAGGAGAAATGAGGAGCAGACCAAAGTTAATTCTGTTTGACAGTTCACCAGGTTCCTTCAGATAAAAAAAATGGATGCTCAAATCCTCTCAGCATTTCATCATAATTCTGTAAAATAAGCAGCCAGAAAAAGATCCCAAGTTTGTTACTGTACAAAGTTATGAGATAGTTTTGATTTTCAAAGTAGCTTAAAGGAGTGTCTAAATGACCTTGTCCCACTTGATCATCGAATTCCTTTCTCCCTGGGGCTCATCTCTCATCAATACATTATCAGTGCACAGACAGTGGTAAAAACATGCTGTACACCACCAGATTGGAGAGGACAACACAATTAATCATTTGTTGAACACTGCTCACAAGGTTATTTGCTTTCATTATAAATAAGCAAGATGGTCAAGCAACGTGTCCCCTTTCCAACTCCATCTTTAACTTGAATGAGAAGTTCTACTTTAAATATTGGGTGATATGTTTAAAGCTAGTACCTAGAAATACTGTGCAGAGTTTTTCTAATGTTAAATGTTTGTCACTTGCACAACTCATCACATTCCTGAAAGAATAAGTTTCTCAGGCAGGTGGCTCCAGGATTCTGAGGCCACACACAGCACATGATGGTAAAAGGTCACAACCCCCAGCATGTTCCAGCACGTTTATTTTCCTCCCAGCTCTATGTTTCACATTTTCTGAGCACTAGGCTTAAAATCCATTTATAGAAAACATTAAATATTCCCTCTACAGTAAAGTTGCAAACATCTAAGAAAAAAACCAAGCAAATAATACAAAACAAACCCAAGCAAATGATAATCAGTAATGTTATCAGAGACCTGATCTATAGCTACAAACACACAATAAAACTTACTCTGAATAATACAAAAGTAACACATGGAAAGCATGGCTTGTGAACCCACAACACATCTCGAGTTCAACACAGTTTAAGAAATTTATCAAGTCTAACCACTCTCCTTGCTGTGTTAGTAAAACCATACACGGTATACAAGCTGTCGATATATAGAGGACTTAAACAGTTGTATAAAGGTATCTCCATTTAGTTCTGCACACCAACTCCTAGGATTCTAGATTAAGATGATTTTGGGGTTTTGCTTGTCCTAAGTTCATTGACATTTATTTTGCAGTGACTCCTTTCCCCTCCCATGCACTGCTCTGCCAGAGCTGTAGCTGACCCCCAGCATCATTCGGCGCAGTTCAGCGGCCAGGCGCAGAGGGCTCTTCCAGCGCAGGGGGCTGCAGCTGCAGGTCTGAAAGCGTCCACACCCAGGGCAGTGTCACCTCTCCCTTCCCAGGTCACAGAGGACCACAGCGGCAGAAAAGGATTTCTGCTAACTGCTCCCACAATAGACAAACTATCTATCCTGGTGTGCCCCCTTTTTTAACAGGCTTTAACCATTTGATAACCCCTGAGCGGACGCCTCCAGTCCTACTAAAGTGAACCTGCTGTGACAAGAATTCCTTACAAAACAACATAACCAAAACACCATTCCCTACGTTTTCAGCTGCTCCTTCAAAGGCAGGACGCAAAAGCTCTGAGGGAGGTACCGGGAAAGAGCTGGCACATTTCCACACCTCCTACAGAGCCCGGGGGACAGCTCCCACAGCTGCCTGCGGCTTCCCGCGCCCCAGGAGCGCAGCATCACCGCGGCCGCGTCTCCTCAA
This sequence comes from Manacus candei, assembly GCF_025592945.1. Lineage (NCBI taxonomy): Eukaryota > Metazoa > Chordata > Aves > Passeriformes > Pipridae > Manacus > Manacus candei. The sequence continues at coordinate 2,315,696 of NW_026138067.1, read as the reverse complement.
GTGACAAGTGCCCGGCACGGCCGTGCCTGATCAGCATCCTCCTCCCTCGGAGCGACCCTTCATCCCCACCCATCCCTTTCGCGGCCATCCCGACCCACCTGGGCCAGACCCGCGGGGAAAAGCGACCCCGTCCCCGCCGCCCGTCCCGGACCGCTACCTGCTTCGCCGTCGCGGTGCACTTTGACCAGCACCTCCGCCCGGCCGCCCGCTCTCAGCTCCCGCCGCAGGTAGAGCCGCCCCGACGTCCTGTCGACGGCCACAGGGGTGTTGCCGGGAGAGACCAGCTCGAACCAGCCGCCGGCCGCCCGGTCTCCGCTCCGCGGGACGGTGAAGACGGTGTCGCCCGCCTTGGTCCCGCGGGGCAGTCGGGCCGTGTAGCGCCGGGTTCCGGGTCCCGGCGGCTGCAGCGAGCGCGGCCCCCGCCGCCGCCCCGCGCCCGCCGCCCCCCGCCCGCGCACAGCCAAGCGCAGGCACCGCGCGGGGCTGCGCAGGGGCCGCGGCCGCCCGTGATCGAGAGCGGCCACGCAGAGGCGGAGCCGGCGCAGCCCCAGCAGCGAGCCCACGGTCAGCACCTGCCCGCTGCGGGGCACCACGAAGAGCAGGCGGCTGCCGGCGCCCGGCGGCCAGGGGCGGTAGGTGAGGCGCGCGTTGGCGCCTTCATCACCGTCCGAGGCGCGGAGCCGGGCCACCTCCGTGCCCAGCGGGGCCAGCTCGTCCACCTCCAGCGGCCGCGCCGGCGGCAGCCGTGGCCGGTGGTCGTTGCGGTCCAGGACCCGGACCTGCAGCAGCGCCTCCCGGGGGGACCGTCCCGCCCGCCGCCGCAGCCGGAGTCCGTACTCGGGCTGCGCCTCCCGGTCCAGGCGCTCGGCCGTGAGGAGCAGCAGCAGCCCCCGCCCGCTGCCCGGCCACCGCTGGACAGAGAAGCGCGAAGCGCCGTCTCCTTCCAGCGCCCACTCCCCGGCCGGCTCACCGGGGCCCAGCAGCCTCCGCAGCGGCACCCGCAAGCCCCGCACCCGGGTCCCCGCCGGGCTGTTCTCGGGCACCTGCCCGGAGAAGCGGAGCAGGCGGGGGGAGCCCCCGCAGCCCGGCCCCGCCGCCCCGCCGAGCAGCGGCAGCAGCAGCAGGACCGGGAGCAGCCCGCAGCCGCCCCGCCGCACCCGGCCCATCCCGCCGCTCCCGCCGAGCCGAGCGGAGCCCAGCACCCCACGAAGCCTCTCTGCGCCGCTCTCGCCGCGGGCACCCACGGCACGGGCAGCCCCGGCCAGTGACGGCCATGGGCGGGGACGGGGCGAGCCCGCCCCGCGTGGTCGAGGGGGGCGCCCGCCCGTGGCAAAGCCTACAACGTTGCCGGGCCAATCGCTCATCTTCCCCCTTTCCACATTGCCCGTGACGGTAATCGGTGAGTGATCCCTCCCTGTCCTTGTCTCAGCTCATAAACCTTCTGTTACATGTTCTCTCTCTTGTCCAGTTTCGAAGGGGAGTGATGGAGCAGCTTTGATGGGTGCCTGTCATTCAGCCGGCGTCAAACTTGCCACATGCATCCAGCTGCTTGCTCCCGCTCCTCCACAGGTAGAGAGGGCACAGTATAAGGAACTGTGCCTTCTAAGGGGGGGGGGGGGGGGGAGGGAGGGGGGCAATTTCGGGGAAAACGGCAGCCTCCTGCTCTCCTGAGCCTGTATTTAAAACAAGCCCCAGTCAAGCTACAAGAGTGACCAGTAGAAGAAACACAGGAAAAACCACTGTTGCATAAAGGATAGTGGGTCTTGGGATATTTGAATCATTGAAGAATAGTTGTGACCTAGTAGAAGTGCTTCTCTGACGTAAGCTGAGCTTGTCTTAGAAGCATGGCCTCTTAGAAATGCACATTTAGGTTGCTGCTCTGGAAGGAAAGATGCAATTTTAGCAGAAGGAGGAAGAGCAAACCATGTCTCAGCATACAGTACGAACACCACCACCAATTATCACTCTTAACATGTCAGTCTTTGGGCAAAATATTTTTGGAACAAGAATAGTGTGTGCTGTTGTTGAGAGCAACACTAAAATGGTCCTTTCTAAACTCAGCAAGCAAACGTATCGGTTCTGCTAAACATGCATAAAACAGTCTGGGCATGGGAATCATTGCATTGGTTAATCTGTGATCAATGGAAGCATGAATCCAAGCCAGACCACTGCAATGTCAATCGCTCCCTGCTACTCATCAAACCATCTTTCTACTAATAACAAGATCAACAGTATTTCCCTTCACACTATGACAGTAAAAGCTCAGGAACAGCCTTTTGCCGAGCCTCTGCATCCAGCTGGGCAAACTGTGTCAGCATTGTTCCAACAGAAACATCCCCTCTTCCTGTTTTGAACACGGGTTTGCTAGTTTTACTAGAAGGTTGTTAGGAGGGCAGGAGTGTTTGTTCCCAGCTGTGTTGTAACTTCAGTGATGACATATCTAGGCTGGAAGTGAAGCTCTGCTCAAGAAAGCCAGAACCCATTTCACGCAGCTTTAGTCAAATATTACAGGCAACAGTCAAAGGTGACAACCAGCTGCTAGATCTGCACCTCTGCCACTCGGGGAATTACCAGTGTAAGGAGAGGTAATCGTTGGGAGATCACATCTGTTATTACAAGCTGTTGGCCTTTATTTTTACCGCAGCAAGGGGAAGGGATGATAGTTTCTAAAATTCAGCATCATGTGAAATCTCACACTGGGACTGCAAAGTAAAACCAAATGGTTTTACAGAATGGTTTACCAGTAGCAACAGGAAAGTAACCATCAAGATCCATCCATGGTTAATGTGCTGTAGCAAGCTTCGAGTGTGTTATCTTTGCTCTTTGTGCCATAATTCCTTCCTTCACAAAGGCACTAGAAACCTCATTAACTTACAACACTTAATGAGCCAGCCAGACCATGCAAACAAATGTTCAGTTTAGGACAAGCTTAGATCAGTATGGAGACACAGTGCAGCAGTCCCTCTTTTAAGTGTGATGCATCCTTATAAAAACTTCCAACAAGCAAATTAAATCCTCTCAAAATCAAGTACCCATTTTTATCCTACATTACACTTTCCACTATCCTTTCTATTCTCTTATATTCAAGCATTTAGAAACATCCAGTTTTGCCTACAGCCTGTGAAGTTATAAACTGGATTTTATTCACAGTCTTCCCTCCCACCTATGAACCCATATATTGTTAATACATTAACACAGCATTTCGGTGATGCAAATTCAGACTTCTGCTGCATGTCACTCCCATTGCCCCAACTAAGATGTGTTAACCAGAGCAGAACCAGCAAAAACCTCGCCACTGCAGACACTCAGTAACACAACTCTGTTATTTGCAACATTCAGTTACACAAAACCTGTGCTATGACAAAACAAATGTATATATATTTGTGGATGCAGATCCTTGCAGATCCTACCCTACAATTTAAAGAGATACAAACACACTTGAGTGTAGCCATATTTTCCAAAGGAAAATATGTTCCATGTGTTCCTGCAAAACTGAAGCAGAATCCACAGAGATTGATAGAGGGTTAATCCAAGAGGTGATCTCAGTAAGGACAGCAGAGATGGCTCTTGACTTTGATAGGAAACAACACAGAGAAGAAATAAATACATATTATTATTTAAAATAAACTCCTTAGGTATCTTCAGGACACTGCCAGCTTCTATTGCCAAAGAATCAAAATTAAGTTTTCGGATTTTTCTCTATCAAACCTTATCTAGTGAACCGAGGACTGTGAAATGTAACCATTAAATCTAAGAACTGCTATTCAGAGGCCAAACTATCAGCAAGCCCAACAGCCTTCCTCTGTCCCTCCCTTGCAGCTGGGACAAGTCCCTAGAATGCAACCAGCAGTTTGGACTACAGCTCAGATTGTCATAAAATGGGTCAGCCTGGGAGGAGGAAAAAAAAAAAAGAAGAAAAAAAAGCAGCAGCATTTATCCGGGTGCTAACAATGCTGAAATAGATGGAAATGACAGTGTGTGTGTTTCAGAAATAAGTTTTCATGATGAAATGAAAACCAGACTTAATGCACCTTTCTAAAATTGCATAAATGGTTTAATCACTTCTGCCGCAGTGATTTTGTATTATTGCCTGGAGTTGAAGTCAGATCAGCCACGGAAACCACAGGCACTCTGTACAGCATCCAGCAATTACTCCAGGGAGACCACAGCTTCTGTGCTTGGGGTCTCATTGAGAGCGTAACATGGTGCAGTGAGGAGAAGGCAGCTGCATTCTTACCCATCCTTTGTCAACTTATTTCAGAGGGGAGAATGGCTTAAGGCATCACTTCATATTCACCCTCATTTTACAAAATATTCTGGTATTTATTGCAACAGTGTAAAAAAAAAGTCAGTCTTAGTATGTTTTGGGTCTTTCTATAACCAGTCAGTACAGTACCAGCAGGAGTCAAGGCTCGATGGTAGACAGTACAGTTGTAACTTTGAAACAAAGAAGAAGAAATTCCAAGGCATTGTAAAGCTGCTCAAAATTCTGAAAGTAAATATATATACTGATGGTGTGTTATAACATACTGAATAGTTCTGTAGTACTCGGGATTGCTTTATATTTGCATATTATATACATGCAATTTAATTCATAATGAGATGCATCTCATCACTGTTAAAAAATGTTGATCACGTTTGTTATCTAAGCAACCTGAAAGCATAGAGGGATTGAAATATGATAGTCTGAGTCACAGCAAAAATGGGAAAATCTAGGAAACTTGGTCCTACAAATAGATTACAGAGCTACCACTTAAGGAGCTATGTAATAACCCAAACCAACAGTAGTTTTACCTAACACATCTGAAACATCAAACAGAATATGTATTTTATACAGAGATAAATACACATATAAAATACATACACACATTTTTAAATACACTTATTTGTAGACACATATCAATACAAATTCTATTATATATAATAAAATATTACCTATTTCACAGCTGGTAACCATGGTCTCAGTTTTGCATAAAGACATGGAACAGTACACAAATGCCAACATGTATTTCATGTTACTGGGAAGCTCCATTCCCCTTTCAGCTAAGCGACCATGAAGCCTGGCTGCTTGAATGGATAAACCTGAATACTTCAACATCAGCTCATTTCCTGACTAGTCTAAAAGAAAACAGTCTGATCAATGTTCAAACTCAGAACCACTATAAATTAAAGACGTAAATACATAACTTTTTTCAGGTGCTAAATGATCAGTTTTTGGAGAAGCACTTCATAGATTATTTCTACCATCTTTGGAATTTAACTAAAATAATACCAAGATTTTCATATCATTACACGCTAAATTATAACAAAGTAATCTGCATTTAAATATTTCACTCCTATTAATAATATCTTATAAAATGACAGAGGGCTCCAAAATATGTAATCATGATCTGTAAAAGTTTAAGACAGATAATACATTAGTTGATTAAAAACAAATCAGTAAGCATTTGACGTTGCATAGCAATTTATTTCCAGGCGACATCTGTAGGAAGATCCTAAGGGAGAAAGTCAGAGTTCAATAACTCCATATGAAGCACCTCATATTTTGCCACTCATCCTCACACCAGTATATCTCAACAGGAAGTCACAGTCAGCACAACATATGGATCCAGTCTGAGCAGGCTGCTAATCCTCAAGAGTTGCAAGACTACTTATGCTGCCCATCATGACAGACATTTGAGCTACAGTCTTCCCTTGACTTCTCCAAAGAGAGCATAAAACGGTTTGTGTCCCAAACAATCCACAGTTTCTGAACTTGGCTTTTATTAATTTTAATTTTTTTCCCACAGAAAAAAAAATTTGTTACAAGAGAAAAATACTTACTATGTATACATAATTTCGATAAAAAACTGTCCAAGACAACAAACAGGATAAAAGGAATTGGATTCCTTAGATTTGTTATTAAATAGCTGCATGTAGGTAAGTCCATATGCCATACATGCCACTGCTAAACGCCACTGTTAACAAGTAAAGCACCACCAATAATTCTTCTGTGTAACTGAAGTAACAAAGTTCAAAACTTTGAAAGGCATTAAACACCCATCTATTGTCCCATTAAATAAATAGGTAACCTTAAACATCACTGAAAGGCAGAACTACATACATCTAACTGCACTGAAATCAAAACCATTGCCAGATTAGTTATGTATTTAAACATATCTCTGAGGTACAAAACAATCCAGAAGACCTTTAGGCATCATTAGCTCTGCATTTGGCATAGTTGGAGTGTGGCAACATAATCGTGACTTTTTTTTAGCTGCAGTGATGAAGTAGAAAAACATCATTAAAATAACACACACTGCGTGTCTTACAATTCCCACCTTGTTTCTCCCCCCACAGTTAGTTTTTAAAAAGAGTTCTAAAAGCATGATTATACAGATTTATGTTGAGGTATTATTTCACATGAAATATTGCTTGTGTTGGAACAAACTCAGCTTTTCTTTCATCTCGAACACCACAGTACTCCACAGTCCACCCACCTGTCAGTATTGAGGAGACTTAGAGATTCAACAGCCGTTAGTGATAACAGAAGTTACTCGTTCCATCTCCAAAACACAACAGTAAAACAGACACCTCTACATGCAAACACATCAGGTGCACACATGACCTCGCATTCACACACACAGCCTGCACCTTCTCCTGTTGGAGTTTTGGTTGAAGGACAGGTTATACGAAGTCAACAGCCATAATTAAGAAGCATTTCAGTGACACCTTATAAACCCTACAACCTGATCTCACAGCTCTTTTTCAGGTGAATTGCATGGGAAAGCTCATGAGGATCACAAGATTTGTACGTTTTCAGATGACTTGGTGAAAATAAGGTGGTAAGAACAAGACCTTTATCTTTCAATAAATAGTAATGCCACCCGAGCAAATAGTTTGAAGAATTTTCAATGCCTGTTAAACCTTTTGGCCCTCTTTCTTCCACAGTTGTGTATCTTCTCCTCATTTCCCCTCTCCCCTGTCATGGAAATTGTATTTAAGATTGTGTTGTATTAAATTGGATTTCCATTTACTTTAGCAGAAATAAAACCAGTGGCTTTTAAAATAATATGAATAGAAATGTATGCTCAGAAATGCCTTTCCTTAGTCTCAAACATCTCTCAAATCTATCAACCGAGTTCAAGTATGTGGTAATTCAGAAAGCAAAAGAGCATTTTTTAAAGATTAAAACAAAGCTGCACATGGTAGTTTAGCCATGGCTTGATTAAACTTCGTTTTACAAGTCAAAGGGTCATGGTGAGTGCCTGAAAATACTATACCAATTTATTCTTTCAAGGTAATTTTTTTTTTCATTTACTAAGATCAAGCGTATCAGAAATTGGAAATGCAAAGGAGGAAATAAGTCAGCAAAATAGCCACACAAATTGCTATGCAAATTCTCATTCTTCCCAGAGAACAGCTGGCACACATCCCAGCTGCAACACTTACTACATGGGCACCCTCGGAGGCTGGCGTATTAAGACACAACGGAAGCTCTAGAAATCAGGGGGACAGGAATTAAAAGAAAAAATCTTCACAAAAAGAAACACAAATTGAGGTTTTTGTTTGTTTAATAAAAGCTTGCAAGGCACATGTTTCAACTGAATTGCAACATCTACAGCAAAGCAGATCAAAATTTGTAAAACTTTCCCCCAGCCCTTTCAGGAAGTTAAACCTGTGACCTAGTTGAAAACCAAGCTGGGCTTGTGTGTGTACAAATCTGATGTAATTATGCCCTACTGTTGTCCTTCTGAGGGATATAATTGTATATCTCAGGGAACTTATTGTTTATTTTTCACAGAAGCTGGAGCTTAGACAATATTTTTGCTAGTCCACATCTGGATAAGAAATTAATCCACTTTGTTTGTAAGATATGATTATTTCAGTCACTCATTTTAATGACGCCTTTTTACAGGAACAACCACAATGTTCTCTCACATAGAAGGCTCCTTCTGTTACTTAAGGCTGCTGTGCCAATGGTGCTGCAATACAATTTTCTCTAATATAAAAAAGCAAGGTAAAAATCTTAAATGATTCTCCTAAAGTAGAATCAATTGAAGTATTAAGAATACATCTTAAAAACTATGACAAAACTAATAACAATAACTATGTCACAGTTCAAATAAAACTCAACACATTCATTTAAACATGTATAAAGGCCAACGTGCTGCAACATAGCTTTGTTTAGATGTCTGGATGGCCTTGTTTGTGGTTTTCTTAATATGTGTGTTCTACACGTAGGTATTCAAACTATGTTCTATATGGTAAGACATACATACAGCACTGCAGTAAAACACAACAGGCAGTCAAGGACAGTTAAATATTGCATCTTGGCATGGCAGTCTAAGGCATGAAGCCGAAAGCTTTGCGACTTCTTCCACCCAAGTGCAGTTGTAACCCTGAAGTTTGCTACCTGGAATGCCTTATTGCTGTTATGAAAGGATATTCATGAATCATTAACTTCAAGAGAGAAAATGACTGAAACACAGACATGTGATTCTTTGACAGTGATTCAAACAAACTTACTTTGTATAAGGAACTCTAAACTTACTTCCAAATATTACATCTACATCCATACTAGCACACAGAGGGGAGGTTCCTGCAGGCCTGCCTTGGCTCAAGTTAATTTACAAGCTTCTCTTGCTAAATGGCACTTGAAAAGCCTGAAAGAGCCCAGTGCAGTAAAACATGTACTTGTGCACAAGCAAATAAATGCAGCCTGCACTTGACCAGACACACACACACCCCCACCCCTCAACATGATGACTGTATGCCCAAAAAGGATATTTACTTTTACCCTGTACCACAGTTGTACTGGTAAATGTTTCTCTCAGTGACCACATCCCATATATTCAATAGATTTATCTGAGCATTGGTTTCAAATAAAATGTATAAGTTAACATTTTGTCAAGACTCATAGGCATAAAAATATAACTGAAAGTAAAAAACAGATTACGGACATTGACTTTTACAACAATAAAGCTTTTTTCCTTTAAATCACTCCAAAAGTGGTAATAGGTTTAAAAAAATCTCAGCACTACCTGTCAGTGTAAAGTAAGGAAGTGTATCTGCATAGAGCAGAGAAGAGTCATGCATATACACCAACATGCTGCAGTTCCTAATAATTTCAGAGTTAAAATCTCTGATCTTGCATTTTATCAACAAGTGCAGTAAGGATCGTTTTGCAGCTTTCATTTGCAGATATTTCTGTTGAAAGTTCATCCTATTTTGACAGATCCTTCATTAAAGACATCTGGGCTCTAAAGAATTATTCCCACATGCCTGATAGACTGGCCTCCAGGCCAGGTGTTACACAATTACCTAACTACAGGTAACTCTTAAGGGGTGCACAACTTCTTCTAGAACTTATGTTCTGGCTTTCTGTCCAGTTACACCTACGTTAAGCAAAGCTATCATTGCCTTTTATTGGATTTTCCATTCTCAACACAAGGACTAGGCCCAGAGTTGGAATTAAAGCATAATTCACTCTCTTGAAAGTCTATCAGTCAGCAGCAGACAAGATGATAAGAAAAATAGTTGCAGAGGAAAAGGGGGGGTCATATAACAAACACAGGTTTTAGAGGGAAGCAAAACTGCACAATACTTTCCCAGCTTTTCAAAGATCTCTGTGTAGTTGCATAATTGATACAAAAATAGCTATGAACGACTGTACCATTATTTACTAATGGTGGTGACTATAGTGTTTTAAATGACAGTTATGGCACTACCTTAATATAGCTATCTCATAATAAATTGAATGAAATGAGCATGACCTATCCCTCCCCATACACAGACACACACACACGCATACCTCACACACACAGAGGGGGTGAAACCGAAGTGCAGAAGTCTCAGTAGCAAACCTAACTGTCCTGCTACACTTGCCTGAAAACAAGCACACTGTGGTATATACTGGCCCATTGTGCTGGCTGCTAAGACACACATATGCATACACACACATACACACTTAGGCATGGAAGAATCCTGAAGACAAGTTCTTTCCAAACTGAAGATCTGACCCTGTCAGCTCCTACTGCTAGGTCTAAGCCCCAGCACTTCCACCAGCATGTCTCTAACAATATAGAGATCAGTGCCTTAATCTATGGAAGTGTTGTTTAAATAAAATCTTCCTTATTCGATTTATACAAACAGTATAGCTACACATAAGATGTATAAATGTGTTTGATAAACATAGAAATGTTTACAGTGGAAGACAGGGAGAATTAAAACAATGACAATTAAAAAAACCAAACTAAATATCCAAACACTTATTTGAAAAGACTCAAGATACCAACTGCTTTTTGGCTAAAAAATAAAAGCTACATGACCTAAACGGGCTCTTGAAATAATTTTTATGCTATCACTGAGGTCTATGCACATCAGTTCTCTAACACTAAAGTTAGAAATCTCATTTACATGAAAATTAAAATGATTTAAAATGGGAAGAAAAATGTAAAAACATGGAAGACTGTCACATGTTGTAGAGACCATAAAATTGATAAATGTTCCCGTTTCCTTCAAGGATGGTATCTCTGTCTGTTGATCTGTAGTTCCAAAGAATTCCAGTTTCGTAAAAGAAAGTTGTCAGTATACTGCACGTGTGCACATATATCTGAAAAAATAACTTCCTTGATCCAAAGGAACTTTTTAAACCGAAATTCATTCAGAATAAATCCTCAGAAGGGAGCTTGCATGCTTTTTCATGACTGGAAGGATATCACAGTGTTGATTCTATATACAAAGTAGGATCTATTCCAGTACACTCGAGTAAAATAATTCACATATGGAGAATAGTTCATTTTGATTTCATGACAAAATCGTCCATATTTTGAGTAGGCATAGTTGTCATCTTCCTCACAAACCACCTGTCAGAAAGAAGAAGACCTAATTAAAATACTGAAGGTAAGTGGTTACAGAATGTAACTCTGTACATTTAATTTATTTGGTATTCTGTAAATTTCATTTATGATAGACATCTAATTTCCATACTGTACAGTTCCTATAAACTGAAAATACATTCCCCTATAATTTGTTTAACCACCCAAAATAGCCTTTTTGAATTAACCCCTTTGCCAGGATAATAGACATTAAAACCAGTTTACTTCATTCACATAATAAAGAACAACACAGCAGAAATCACCCCCACACACCCGTTTACCCAGCAGTTCAAGCCTGACCCGCACAGAGCACACCAGTAATGAAGGGAAGTCTCAATTACCTTTTCCACACCAAGTAAGTTTGACACACCTATTAAAGGCACAACACACACACATATAGCCCTACAAATTCCAACCAGTTGACTTGGAAGCAAACTGCTTGTGTGTTTGAGCATCTGCTGTTTGATATTCCTGAAGTAATCTCTTCATTATTCCTTCTGAATAATGAAGAAATTTACATGATGTTAAAAAAAGGTGGTAGGACAAATTCATGAAGAAAAATCCACCAGTGGCTATAAAGATAATTTCCCTGTAATGCTAGATCGCTGGAAAATATTTGTCTTTCCTATGAGTAATCTTAAGTTCTCAGGGAGAGTCAGAAATAACATACTGGGCTAGGACTATAGGACATACTACAAGCTAGAAAGTAATACTGATCTTCTTAAACACATCCATTTAGTAAACACATCCACAGACCTGTCAACAGCATAACATCCCATCCACTGTCTCACTTTGGGAATAAGTAAATGCTGCAGTCTCTAAATACATACCCACTAGTTTGGAAAGTCTTGATAATCTTTCAATATGACTTGGACAATTTTTGTTAGCAAGCAAACTGAGAGATTTTTTTAAAGTTTCCTGAGACAACACACTATATCAACTCTCAAGAACAAACTATGTCAGTTTTCTGAAAAAAAATAAATACTTTATTCCTGTTGGCCATTCCACTAATTTTTCTACAACTACCATTTGAGGTTTCAAGTCAGCATGGACTCAGCCATGGACAGGAAGTGTAAGTGATGCTCATTACTAGGCAACCAACCTTTTTCTAAAAATACTGAAAAGTCAGTTGTCTACATTTAAATATAGGTACCAGTTGTTTCATTACAGATTTAGATTACAGACATTCCTCAGAACAGATTTTAACTGAAACTCTCGCCATGAACCTCCTTTTCACCTTCAAATCTCTCCACTATAAATAGGATAACCCATGTCACTTTTGACAATTCTAATTACACAGAAATAGTAAATGACTGGTTTTCTGTACTGACAGCACTGTGTGTGGCATTATCCAAGACAGGCTCCTTGGATTTGATTGAAGTTTTTTCCTCCCTTTGACTGAAATCATCATTGCAAGCAACAACTGCTCTGAAAAGTGCTGGGAGGTGTTCCTTCCAGTGTTAGGAATTAAAGAAGGAAGAAACTCTTCCTGATACATGAATCAAACAAAAACTCAGAAATCTGACAGTAAAACTGTGCAGCTGAAGTTAGGATTATCAGGCTTATGTGCAAGAAAGAAGCATGCAGGAAGCATGGAGAGGAGAGAAGCAGCGGTATGAGGGTATGGAATCCTGAAATTGTGGTTAATTGCTTCAGAGGACATTTTAAGTGTGAAGAGGGAACAGGAACTTACTCATGCAAACACAGATCTGAGAAGAAACTGAGAGATACGTGTGTTGATTATCAATGATGGAGGTTATTCATACACACACACTCTAGTTGTGGTACAATATATTGTATACAACATGGAATAATCATAGCATACATGATTTTAGCAGCAAGGCAGGGAAAGAAAACAGATTTCAGCAATGGTAAGGAAGTTAACTGAAAAATTGATACAATATCCTTCCTGGATAAACAGGTCAGGAAACCTAAAAGTGAAAGTGACACTAGTTGTAGATTCCTGGGGAAAATACAGAGTAATCCCCCAATAACATACCACTCCCTCAAAACAAAGCAGCTAGAGGAATGTTTGCATTACAAGTTCTTTTGAAATGTGTTTCATCAAAAGTATAACTTATAAAATAATTAACACAGATGAACCGCTTAGATTTTTCCCCTAAGAATGGAATATAAGACTATATACAAGAAATGTATGTATCCTCCCCATTAAAAAAAAAAAAGGATTCAAAGCAAGGATTCACTTGGTACAGTTACTACACACTAGACTGTAATGTCAAGTAGATGCTTCAGTTCTTTCTTAGTCAGGAGACCAACTAAATGAACTAACCTGTGATTGCCTAGAAGTAACCGGTGACTCTCTCGTGTACACCTGAGAACGAGCAATGAAACTGTGAGTTTAAGGCCACTCCTGCCTTTATAAAGTCAAATTTTTTGCTGGATTCTCAGGAAGCAGATGAACAAGTGGTAATGAGATTGCTTTATAAACCCCATCTCAGTCCCTACTTCAGCAGCAAGAGCAGCACTATCAGCATTCCAAACAGACAGAGCATGGCAATGACTGAAACAGCATTCATGGTACAGTTTATACAACCAATTTTTCTACCAGATGTGGTTTAAACTATCTATTGGGGTGCTAACCTATCTGCAAGGCTGAATCAAATAGACTTGTAACGTCATTAGTACCAAACAGGCTGTACTGAACTAAATGGCAGGCTTGTCCTCATCCCAGCCAGAGTTTTAGAACTGAGTTTATCCATTTAATGATTGGCAGAAAAGCAGCACAGCTAGATACTTGTGTATTAGGAGGGATTAGGGCATTTAAATAATAACATTGGGTAAGATAACAAGTGTAAGAAACAGACAATCCAAAACTCAATTGATTACTTTTAAAATATTTAAGTCTTTGTCTACATGTCAACTACAATCGGAAAAACAAGATCAGCATTATAAGAAGATTTCTTTTTAAATTAATTATTTATGCATTCAAACATTCTTATTTTCTCACTATTACTTACATGACCATTAGCAATATCCAATAGATCTTTAACTCTGCATCCTCTTACAGGTCCCACTTCATTGCAAATTGAATCTTCTATAACCAGAAAATTGGCTTTGTAGGATGTGAGTATCTTATAAATATCCTCTGCTGACCTCTTTGAATAGATCTGATAAATCTATAAATTAAGAAAACATGTTCACGGAATGCAAAAATCAATGATAATACTGGGTCACACACACCACACACAACGATCTGCAACAACAGACCAAATGTACACACCAAGTTATGTCTGGTTCTAAAATCTCTGAAATAGGTGAAGTAGTGGCCAGCTGAATGGGAAGTATTTGTCTCTACTCATGGCAAGTTCTCATCTTACATATTTTGAGTGGCCTGAAAAGTCTTCAGAAATAATATTTTGATATTTTTTTCTGTCCAGAGTAAAGCACTGATAATTTACTTGATAATCCCTTCTGTGTCTGCTGGACTCCTATGTCCTCCTTCCTTCTAATACATTTGATTGTTCTTCCATTACATTTGGGTGAAGAGGAACACAGTTCCTGTGAAAGGCCATGTTTACAAAATTGGATACTCACATTCTCGTTTCTTTTCAGAAGATCATCATCGTTGTACAAAGGCAAACTTGACACCATCCATCCAGTACAGAGCTTAATCACACCCATGAGCTGTGGGCTGCCTGCAAACACTGCAGCCACAGGAGCCTGTCGCCTGCAAAAGCAACACCAACACACGTCTGAGTACAGGATGCATTTCTCAAAACTATGTTCTTAATTTTATACACTGTGGGATCTTTCAAGGTGCTGTGGGATGAACTGGATCACATGGAGGTTTCATTGGGGGTCTAATTTTAGTTGGTGTTAATGTTGCAGTGGCAGTAGTTTCCTTGTCAGGAAATGTTCAGATGTGCAGGAACATGGAGTTTGAAAGGAAGGGCTTTTGCTGGGGCAAGGACTGATGGCTGTTCTCCCCTCCTTGCAATCCACAGAGCACCATTCAGAGTGGTCCTGGAATGGATCCAAGTATTGTTTTTCTGAATGGCTGTCAACTTGCGACAAAACAAGCTTGTGAGGGAAGGTAGACAGAAGGAAAAACAACATGATGTTATCTTGTATAAGAAAGTCTTCTTATCATTTTTATTTGATCTCTAGAACATGCATTTCATGATCTATGAGAAAATAACGTCATCATACAGAACAATGTCTACACTAATTAACTATGTTTCTAGGTTTCGTTTCATTTTTTGACTATTTGTATTCCTGTGTTAGTGAGATAAAATAGTCATTGCCATACTTTATTACAGACTTTAGGCAACTTCTCTTGCAGGGAAGATTCAAAATAAATTTGTATTATTAAAGGGAAAATTTAAAGAAAATATACTCTAGTAATGTCATTGAATTAAAATTCCCATATGGATAGCTGAGTATATCTTTAAGGAAAAAACCCTTTATTTTCTTTAAAAATATGAACAGCTGCTACAAATAAGGGTAGTAAAATTGCTCTTAGCTGAGTGAATCTCAATGCAATTGCCATGATTAATTATGTACTTCAAGACTAATATATGGAGACTAACATAAGAGCCATTAGGTACTTGGCATTATCCCACTTGCTGCCTTGAAGAGCTACAGCAGTGACAAACAACATATACTACCAGCAACAGCAAGAAGAAATTGGCTGGAACTCTGTAATTACCAGTCTTGCCTTTTCTGAAGATGAACAGGTTGACATTAAAGACTACATAAATACAGAAAGTAATATTCTAAAAAAATGCAGTTAAAGGTAAGTTATTTGAACACAAGGGATCTAATTTTCAGAGAAGTACAGTTCCTAATAATGACACAGTACAAATTTAGATTGAATGAGGCCAGAATGCATTTCTGAATCTTCTGGTGAGAGGAAAAATCTATCTGTGAAAATAACTTGGTATTAGCCATGTATACACTCAGTATAAACTACATAACATAGCTCAGCTCTTGTTGTGCCCTGCCTAGGCAGACTGGTAAGAACCCTTCCAGGATCCAGGTCACAGGGGAAGTCTGAATCATACATGTTCCTCTCCACGTATCCTGACAAAGTCTTTAAACCCTCACATTCAGGCATTTCATTTGACTGGCTCATGCACGTAAAAGTTTAGTGTTTCTGTCCCTCACTGGTGTTACAATCAGCATGAATCCTCAAATCCCATGAAAAGTTAACATGCAAAAAACCAAGCACTAAGATGTCCACCTTTATTTGGAAACTAGGTCTCACGATGATATGATTTGCTTGCGTGTTTCAGGATCTTCTACTGTAATCAATGACAAACTCCTGTTTCTTTCCATGGGAATAATAACAAACTTAAAATACACATTTCTCCCCCCATGGAGATAGACAGAGGTATCTTTGTCTATCAGCTTCACAAACTGCTGAGGTAAAAATACCCTGACAAAAAGCAGTAAAATAGAAATGTAGGACTTCTTGCTTACTTTATCCATGTCATAAGTTCTACTGTATCAGGATCATAGAATTCTTGCAGTTCTGTAAGCTCTGTCATTATCCTAGGGAAAAACTGATGGAAATGTTTCTGGTTACTTACAGTAAAAAAAAATATCTACAGAGCATCTGATTATATTAAGGCCTTAAGTGACAAAACAAAAATGGGCTTCAACTGACTTTTCCCTCCTGACTGGTACTTTTATTTGAATATTTTGCAAAACATAGTTTATACTTAACGTGACAGCAGGAGACCCTCTCCAAAATAAATATGTTAAACACAAGTTCTCATCTCTCTCTCTTTCATTAGAATACTTAAAATTAAAAAATAAATAAACAAATAAATAAACACACAGCAAAAACATTCATCAACGTTAAGTGGCCTTAAATGCATCAAAACCATAGCTCAGGTTGTCACATGCCATTATAATAAATAATGGCACTGAACCAAGAAGATGATAAATCTCTCATGGTAAACCTCCTTGAGCAGGAGGGGTTGGACTGTTGTGAGTTGATGGAGAAGTGTTATTCAAGCAGGACAGGAGAAATTTCCCAGAAGGGCCCTGGTAATCTGCCCCAGACTTCCTTCTGACTTCAATCACTACAGCAAAGAAGATTACACTATACTGTATGAAGTAGGATATCTCTCAGTTTATGCTCTTGAAAAGCATTTTGGGAAAAGGAGGGATTTTGTGAAGTGAGACAAAATGCCATCTGTTTCAAAACAGACCAGACTGCAACCCTGCACCATGGCTTCCCTATCCTGTCAGGTTTGAGGGCTAAAGGAACAACAGGTCCTTTATTAAGCCAGGTGATTTTGTCAGCCCTTGAGCCATTAGGAGCATTTATCTGAGAAAGGTATGGCTGGAAGCTGTCCAGCCACGAGGGGCTGGAGCATGTACATGTACATGCTGGTGTAAATGCTAACTGAAAACTACCTTATGTCAGCCCTTTTGGAAAACAGATATAAAGTTTACAAGTTATGCCAGACCAAAGGAACAACTTACTTTGGGACAGCCACAGTGGATAGTAAGAAGTGGGAGCCTGCTTTCAGCTGAGGCATTTCCACTCCCATTACCTGGACAACTCAGCTGTCAAGTGATAGCATTCTACAACCAGACATGTTAGAGTTGCACAAGAACAGCTGCCACATGTTTGTGTCAGGACTGAAAGCTGTAGCACTGCTGTTATACACACACCCAAACTATTCCTAGAACAGATCGATAGAAAGAGGAACCACTACTGCCACTCCAAGGAGAACCCACTTGGCTCAGCAATCACAGCCCTGCAAAAACCTGGTTAGATGAGGGATTGTGCTAGACTGAGTCAGAAAGCAGCCAAGCAGAAAGATGCTGAGCTGTACACTCAGCTGTACACACATAGCCACAGTAACAGATTAGGGGTCTCAAGGCATTTGCACTGTTCTGTTACTACTAATCAAAGTTTCCAAGCTCAGGGATAAGTTATGAAAATCTGGAGAGCAAACTGTTCACCATTGCTTAAAAGCAGCAACTGGATCTGCAATGGCTGAAGCCCTCTAGAGTCCAAACCCCTATACTGCTTTCATTAAAAAAATCTGAAAAAGAGTTATTTGGTCAACTAAACTAGTTTCCTCTGTTGTAAAAGAATTCATAATTCTATTGAGCAATGGCAGCATTTTTCAGGAAAATATCTATTGCTCCATCAAAAATGTGTAAAAGGTCAGATTACATTGCAATCAAACTTTCTATTATAAGACAGACGTTACAAAACCTGTTCAAATACTGTTGGCCAAGTCTGGCTTCTATATTTGAATTCTTATAAAACTATTCAAACTAACTATTTTGAAGCTATGTCAGTATAACAGAGGGTTATACTTTATGGAATGTTTCCCATGTTTTTTAGACTCACAGAAATTTAAAAAGTAATTTCCAAACACTCTCCTCCCAGTCCATCTGTGACTTGCAATAAAGAACTAAGTGTTTATTTTAAACATGGAAACATCTGTAAATTTTCTTCCCTGTACTGTTGTATATACACACCTCTACACAGTGCTCTGCACAAAGGATTTAACTCCATTATAATTTGATGGGAACTTTTCAAACTGATTATTTACATATGGTCTCCCATAATTTTATTTCATCTAAACTCACTCCCTCTCACTAAAACCAAGATTGGGACAACACATTTTTCAATATTTTAAGATTTTATTTGTTAGTATTTTGTTTGTTGAGTCAGTTTATATATCCAAAGCATAATAGCTGAATATAACATTTAAATTTAAATTTAAATTTAAAAATTTCTTTATTACAATAAGTAAGCATTGACAAACTAAATTGTCAAATACCTCATACTGAAAAAAGTAAACAGTTTTGTTTAAAAACAAAACATATTTTCAGTGGATGACAACTTCAATTGCATTATATATATTTCATTTCACTAAGTATATTATATTTGCTCATCATTTTGACTCATGTGCTTACATACAAAAAAAAACAACAAACCAAAAAAACCTTCACAAAGGTACTTTTCTTACCTCTTTCCACAAGCTGAATCCAATTATTGTGGGAACTGCCATACTCAGAATAAGAGCCTAGAAAGTACATGTTAGAAGAAACAGATTATGCACCGTTCTCCAACCTTGAGGTGTCTGTTGATTCTACTCATATAGTAAGCAACATTTATGCCTGAAACCTTAGAGTGACAGTAGGTGAAACTTAGTGGGGTTTTGCCAAGCAAAAAACTCTCTGCAAAGAAGAATTTACATAATTTAGCATAGATGAATTAATTTGACCATGATAACTTTACCATCAATTTTAGGAATGGTAAATAACAATGATGTAGGGAACAGAAGAAAAGTAAATACCTCACATTCAAATGCAATGAGAAAATCTGAGACAGGAAAAACCCAAGCATTTCAAACTTCTGCTCTTGTTGATGCTTTTGTTCAGATTAACAATATTGATATGCAAAACCCAGAAACCCATTTTTTCAGCACACCATCATTCTAGCTGATCTAATTTTTGCTTTGCAAAAAGGTGAAAATAGCTTGTATGGTACAAGAAACATTTGTTAAGGAACACACAGAAGGCATTCCCCTGACAACAAGCTACTAACACACCTACTGTGTTAATAGTAAAAAAGCAGGTCTATATAACAGAATGCATGAGTACACAAAAGAATGTGCTTACCATGTACATGAACATATTGGTACTCCTTGATTGAAAGAACACTGTCAATGTTTCTGATATAACAGAATTGTAACAGCATTTTCACAAGTGACACTGTGAACCTCTAAGCATAATATATTTATTCCTATAAGCTTCTTGAATTTAAGGTAAGTAATATCCTATCCTTATTTTATTAATAAAACTAATGCACAAAGCTGCTAAAAATCACACAAAGCAACTCTTGTCATATTGAGAATAAAGTTAGGGTTGGAAGCGGGGGAGTTGTTTGCACTGTAACACAAGCTCATCTTCAGTCACACCATTTCTCTACAATGGCCACAGGTAAACAAATCTTACACAAAGTAATTCCACTTATCATTTCTTACAAAGCAGCTTTACTCTCAGCAAGTAAATACATCTTAATATCACATTTTAAGATTAATTTCTTAGTAAAACAAGGCTTATATCAATGCTTGCCTGCATACCTGTGCTGTTTTCTCCTGCATTCCTCCTAAAAAGCACATGACCTTCTTGGCCAATCTCAACTAGATATGACAGAGAGACTGAGGTCTCCAAGATTTGTTAAAAGAAATTAAAGAGATGAGCAAAAGGAAGATGAAGACAGCTCTGCTTCTTGTGAGGAAAGGCTGCAGTGTGAACACAACTTTATCACCAGGTACCAGACAACAAGTGCAACAGTGATATTATGAATGAAAGACACAGAGAAAGCAGACTATATGAGACCCACTGCTCACAGAACAACATGTTCTTCTCATGGGCTCTTCTACTGGTCTTAGTTAACTGTTTGCAAAGTTATATGCTTGCTACCTATATTTCCCAGGACATTGGCAACAGTAACTCACCAGCAGTATGGGGTGCACAGCTTTCAGTCGAAGCCACTTGAAAAGTGTCATCCAAAGTTCAGGAGAACACACCCCAAATGCAGCAAGCATGCAAACATAAGGTGTCCATAGATATTTCATTCTGAAAAACACTGCAATAACTTAGTTGGGACTCTGTGCATGCCTCTGCACTCAAGCTATTTATAAAAAACATTTAGATGTTTTTCACATGCCAAACACCGTCTGGATGTTCAAGTAATCTGAGGTCAACTTTGATGGCACTGAAGGGTAAACCAAGGAAATCTCTAGCAGAAGAGCAGGCACCTGACTATCTGCTGTGAGATGGAGGAGCAAGATCCAAGGTAAAAGATGACAAAATCCTTCACAGAGTTCAGGGGAGGATGAAAGAAAAACAAAGGGAATAGTAAAGTCACTTGGCTGTTGTGGTTTTCCAGCCAAGAAAGGACAAAAAGCAGCGATT
The DNA here is from genome assembly GCF_025592945.1 of Manacus candei. NCBI lineage: Eukaryota > Metazoa > Chordata > Aves > Passeriformes > Pipridae > Manacus > Manacus candei. Next base: position 2,294,916 of record NW_026138067.1, on the reverse strand, counting down.
CAGCAAAGCTGCACAGATAATGTACTATAAGAGTTCCTGAAGAAAGGAAAGGAAAATATTTAATAAACAATTTATGATTTGCTGGTGTTGTCTGCCTCTTAAGAGTAGACTAGTCAGCTCAACTACACAATAACACAACAGTCTGCTCACTTTAAGAATTTGTGAGTATTTAGATTTTAGGATGATGAGCATAATACAAATACAAGACACCTTCAAGCTGATTAAGCTGAGAGACAAGATTAGAACAATGTCTTCCAAACATCAGCTTCTGTAGCTTTAAGAACTAACACAATACTTTTGAAATTAGTTTTTCTACTGCTTTAACATGTCAAGCAAAGGTATACTTTGTGGTAGCCTACACACAAGAAGACAGATAAGAAATCTTCTACATGCCAGTATTCCAGAACTACTCTGTTCATCAAAACACTACACAAGATCTTGCTAGAATACAATATTAAAAATAATTATAGCAACGTTCTACACTTAAATACCGCAAAGAAAGTTATTAAAATGTAATTAAATTCAAGTCTTGGATTTTGGCTACATTAAAGCTTTAAAAACATGTTAAAGAGACTAAGAACAATTGTATCAAATTTATAATCACAATTATCACTGACTGCTCCTCTACTAACTAGTACCACTACATGCCAAAATTATTTCTGAAAAGGGGTAAATTTCAAAGGGGTGAATGGTGTATCATGTCCAATTAGGAACTCTCTGTTGCTTTCAAAAGAGATACATTAAAATCAGACTTACCCTTCTAAACACATTGCTAGACAACCAAGCAAAATTGTGTGAATGACATGATAAACTATTTCTGGCCTCTCTCCAATTCGACCATCCTCAAGTTTAACTGCTTCTTTCAGTGGTTCACCACTGCAGTTGGAGAAAATGAGATATCACTTAATTCAGACATTACCTCAGGCAAAGGTGTCAATAAAAATACATTTAAGTCAGTAGTACACTGAGATCATATTGTGTCATATCATACAATACAGTTGCACTGTTTACTTGGTTTTTGTATGCAATCAATGATCTATCAGTACCTACTGTCCCTTGTTTTGGATTGCAACCTCTCTGGAGCAATGGTTGCAAATTGTTACAATGGGATCACTGTCTATGACCCTTAATCCTATTTTAAGGTAATTCAGCACAAGAGGCAGTCTAATTTAAGAGCAGGCAGACTCCACAAACATTTAGATGAAGCATGCTGAACGTGCATTTAAAGTTTCTTCATATCACTAGGTTGGTGAAGAATTATGGAATCTGTAGGATAATTGTGTTTGGAATGTGTATACCATTTTATGACAAAGAAAGATAATGAAAGTAGCTTTGAGTCACATATTCTAAATTCTAACAATATATTATAACTAAAAATCACAACCAAAATCTTACAACAAATGTTTTTCTACAAACAAGATAGCAATGCATAAGATAGGTAACATATTTTTCTACCATATGATTTCAGGTTAGAATTTTATAATAAACTTCCTCATGACAAATGGAAAAATAGTTTGAGATTATTAATTGATTCAAAATTTGAAAAAAAAATGAGGGGGGAGAAGGTTTATATTAAGTTTTTCTTTAAAAAGGTGTTGGACATAGTGTAGTCGCTGCTTATTATAAAGTAGTAAATAGCTATTTCAACCACTAGCAAACAATCAGAAGTTTGCTTCATTGTTTTGAATATACCAGCATACATCTGACCTGACATTTTCATTCACAGCAGCATAATTTTTATCTATTAGAAATCTTCATTCTTGAAATAAACCTACTGATTTTTGCTGCAGACAAGTGAACAATTTGTTCTAATACCTGAGCAGTTACACCGTTCATCTTCTACCAGGTAAAGATAATTTCCTAGTCATTGAGTTTCCAAGACAAGCTACAGTAGGATCTACAGTTGCTATTCTTAGTCTGTAAACAGACAGCTCCACTACCCCTTCTCTCAAGGGAACTGTGACTGTGAATCACTGTGAAACTAAAAATAATTGAGTTGGTTTTACTTCAGCTCTGTTCTCAGCAGCAAAAGCTGATGGACCCTATCACAATAAGCCAGCATTTTAAAAAACAAACAGTGAAGCATTAGAAATCACAAATCCTCTCAACTCCACCTGTCTCATTCTTCTCAACATGTAAACTTGAAAAAGACAAAACCAAAAAACCCAAACCCAAAAGAGAAAAAAAATTCTAGTAACGATCAGGTAGCTTTGCTGTTGGAACTGTAGCACAGATATAACATTTTTCTCTCTGGCAATGGGAAGAGACATACGTATATCCCAAAACAGAGTTCTGCAGGAATTGCACCTATGGGGAAACAAACCAATGACAACTCCCTGTCCTGACTGGAGGGATGCTCAAGAAGCTCCTCACTAAAGGACTTTTCTTTAGGAGGCTCTGGTGGGCCTTCCCACTGGTGCTCACACCCTGACAAGCTCAATGGTAGAACAAATTTTGGAGCAACAAACACGATAACCATTCCCTTAGACATCAAGGAAACTCTTATTTTTAACTTATTTTTTAGTATAAATAAGCTACTTACCAAATTCTCCTAAAAATGACCTGAGTTACAGAAAAAAGGCAAATAATTAATACTAAAATATAAAAAGGCAACAGTGATGACTGTGTTAGTCGCAAAAAAAAGTCTTGGGAAGGTGCCTGAAGAGATTCTTGACAAAGGAGCCAATTCATTGTAAAATTCCTAGTAAGGCAAAAACATCCCATTAAAGACAGTAACAATACCCCACAGATTAAAAAAAAAAACCACCCAGCACTCAACCAATTGTAGTTTAACCTACTCATGTCATAGGAAACTATTTTAAACACATCTTTGAAAAGTTAACTTTTTATCATTTGAAACTGCTTTGCAATACTGTTTAGAGTAACTGTCAAAAGCTTATCTTCCCAAAAATTATCTGTGATGTGAAGAGACCAGGCTACAACTCTTCCATAGCACAAAAGCCCAAACTCCCATATAACTCCATTATGGAAACCACAAAGCACTTCATTGTCACAGTGGATTAAGATTTTAGAGATACTGATGCAAGAAGGTATGCTTGTTCTCATTTCAAACAAGGAGATGAAGAAGGAAAAGTGGTCATCTGAGATCACAAACAAGCCTGAGGCACTGCCAAGAATAGAATCCTTAATGCTGAAATTCTAGTTCTGTAGCCGAACATACTTGATCATTCTTCTTTCTCAATTAACGAGCAGGAAGATTATATAGTCTGCCAATAAGCACAACCAGTCATATTCTCAAGTGGAACTGGTGCAGCATGTGGTTCTGTGAATGCATTCTTCTCTTACTTTGTTTCGCTTCTCTCCCTCCTTTTATTTTCCCCCAAGGGAAGACTAGAGGACTGAATCACTTTCAATTAGATGCAATAAATTTAAAGATTAACAGCTAGGTATGTCCGAACTGGCCCTAAAAGACAGATCTTGAAGCTCTTGTGCAGCAAACCATAATTTCAACTCACAGTTACACAGTGCTCTAGGCGTAATTGCACCCAGTTTGTCTCAGTCTCTGGCTTCATTGCAGGGTTTGACAGCTTGAAAACTGACATGTAGAAAGTCCGCAGGGGAAAAAAAAAGAAAATCTGTAACACTTGGTAGCTGAATAAACTGAAATCCTGACCAAGAGTCCTTTCTTTTCTTGCAAAACACTTAAGAATGAGGATGTGTTGTGTGTTTAAAAAATGCATCTTAGCCAATGTCACTACATCTCATCTTCCAAAAAATCCCCAACAACTTCAGTTGTGTGTGACATCATTTTTCACTTCTTCCCCTGAAAGGCTGTGAAGCAGTTTTGTAAGAGAGATGCAGCTTCCAGGCGAGAGTTCCAACTCCTGCACAGAATTGCAAGTCTTGGCTTGCATCCAGGAGGTGTCTCAGTCCTTACTAATACTCCATTGGAAGTTTTCCAGAAAATCTGTAGCCATGAACATCTTCTTGTAGAACAACATTCAACTCTTTTAAAGACACTAATGTTTTTTCTTAGAATCACAATTCCTTCTGACTTTTAGGGTGTCCCTTGTCCTAATTTCTTCCAAAACATACAGTGGGGTTTCAGGGGCACCCCATAAAGCAAGCATGTTTGGATAGCATTGATAGTTCATGAACTCTTTACAGAGCCTTTTCTTTTCCAGGCTATAAAAAGCTATTACTGCCACCTTTACATTATTATCTTTGCTTTCAAGTCTAGAAACCCTAGACAGGCTACAGAAAGTTTTCACTCTTCAACATCACAAGAGAAGAAAAATCCATGAAATGCTTTCACCTCAAGGTATGAAAAATAGTGAGGTGCCTTGGAAATCTCAAAATCATAAGTCAATTCTGTATATTTTTAAATTCAATATTAAAACTGTTTCTCTAGCTCCTCTGTAAAATTGTCACAAGACATTGAAATTTTACACTTCTCAGAGCAGCCTCAGATGTTTGGATATCTTGGGAGGTGTAAAGAGTTTAAAAAACTTACTTAGTTGTGTTTAATCCAAGTTTTACTTCAATGAACTTCAGCAAATGCTCATTTTCTTTATGAGGAACAAACATCTGAAAATTAATTTAGCAGAGAAAAATCATATGAAATGCTGGAAGCAGCTTTCACATAGTCATTCAGATCATAAAATGTCAGGAAACAATAAACTATTCAAGATTTAGCTAAAACTAACAAAGTGGATTAAGTGTGACAATTAAGAATCACAGAATTAATTAGGTTGGAAAACACCTCTGAGATCATCGAGTCCAAACTCTGACCAAACACCACCCTGTCAACTAGACCGTGGTACTAAGTGCAACATCCAGTCTTTCCTTAAACAGCCCCGGGGACGGTGATTCCACCACCTCCCTGGGCAGCCCATAACAATGCCCAATCACTTTCTCTGTGAAGAACTTTTTCCTAATGTTCAACCTAAACCTCCTCTGGTGCATCTTATGACTCTGTCCCCTTGTCCTACTGCTGGTTGCCTGGGAGAAGAGACCAACCCCCACCTGGCTACAACCTCCTTTCAGGTAGTTGTAGAGAGTGATGAGGTCTCCCCTGAGCCTCCTCTTCTCCAGGCGGAACAACCCCAGCTCCCTCAGCCACTTCTCATAGGACTAGGTACTGGTATAGTATTGTAAATGTTCATTTCAGTAAATCTATCTTTAGGGTTTCCTTCAGAATATTCTCTTCATTTTGTTCATGTACTCCAACAGGAGGGCCAGTGAAAAGCTGACAATAAGTTGCCCAAAGACTACTGAGCAGTGTAAAAAGGATCATGAAAAACAGACACAGACTTACTCCCAAGGAAGTCAAAGAGTGCTGCGCTTGGCTCCACTGGAAAATAGGACTGCAGCTTAGCAAAAGTTATGAGCATTTGTAATTTTCACAGAGATTGTCTGAGCAGCCTAAAGTTCTGCAACTTAACTCGTAACTGTAATTTAACTCGTAGTTTTCAAGGTTAGGTTTTATTCTCCTGGAGATACAGCAAGGCTAGTCAATCTGACTGGCCCAAGAAAACAATCATATCTGAGCATTCTTTCAAACTTTTTAGGTTTCACTAGTTTCTTTAGTTTTAAGTCAATACTGTTAATTAATACAGCCAAGGTGAGTTTGAAACATAAAGGAAAAGCACAATAAAATATGTAAAAGACTAGAGCCAGCAAGAGGGAATTGCTAATTAAAATATAAGACCAAGTTAAAATCCTATTGTGCTAACTCAACTCCTAGCTGACCCCTACACAAAGTGAAAGTCTCTGTTCCCATGTTCTACTTGAAATTTAATTGAAATTATCTACCCTGAGACTAATCACACTTGTTCCTTGCTACTGTGCCTCCATGCACAAGAATATTGTTTTAATATTTAGACCAGTTCATAGGGCCCATCCAAGTTATAACAAAACCCATATATATAAAAAAGATAAAGTGTGATTTAAAGAGTATTTCCATACTAGGTTTCAACCCAAAAGACCAAAACCCCAACAAAAGACATCTGTTTGAGTTGCTAAAGTTTTTATATAGATACAAAATTACTTCATTTTCAGTACTCCTATTTGCTATGAATTAAGCTATGAACTATCATATCAATATGATAAGAAACATTTCAAAAGATTTTTTCAAGATATATCTGCAACTTTCCATTTAGACCCTGACAATTAAAATCACTTTTTACAGAGGAATCTTACCTTTAATAAGAAGTTTAGTGTCACTGCCACTGTAAGTACCAAATAAATGTACATTACTTTCAGCAATCTTGACATAAATGTACCTTTTTTCATATTCATCTGCAAAAATATTTTAAGAATGCTGTATCATTTGGAGTTCAGTTTAAATTTTCAAACTACACCCAGAGGAGGGTCTAGTTACCTGAAGGCATTTAGAGAGCATTAAAGCTGCTACGAAACTGAGTAATGGTGACACTAATAAGGCTGAATTTTCAAACTGCAGAAGGTACCCCAAGAAGAGAGAAAACAGGTAGATTTTGTATACTTCATGCACCTGTTGAAGAAAAGAAATAAACCATAATAAAACAAAACTATAGTGGATATACATCTTGCTTTTTAGAGCAGTAGCTCATTTCTCTGTTAATGAGGGGACTAATGGATGTGGATCCTCCAGCTCGAGTCTACAGGGTACCATTTGGCTCTGGAAACTATTTCACATCTAAACGATACTGGTCAGCCTCAGTAACTAGTGCACAATTACTTCACAAGAACTCTGTAAAAATGCCAGAAGTGGGAGTATTTTACCATGTCTCCCCATTCTGTAACACCTTGCTGTGATGCAGCATGAAGCAGTAACCACAATGCACCAGTAAGAACACAATTTGTGTGACAGAGCTGACTCCTGCAAACAGGTGCTTTCCTTGCCCTCAAAATAACTTGTTCATTGACATTCATTCGGGAGTACTCAGATTGTTACTGATACTTTCTGTTATTTACTATTTGATAAGCAGATCTTATAGATCAAGCATTTCCCACTGCTGAGGAACAGAAAAAAAAAAGGTAACTGAAAGAAGGGGTGACGAATTAGAATTGCGTGCAGATGGATATCTAATAAAAGTAGAAGGCACACATGTACAAAAGAGCATATATACCTGTTGCATTTTATTCTGCAACAGGCAGAATTAAAATGCCTTATTGTTGCAACATTTCTAAGAATCATTTTGCAGAATAAATTCAAATACTTTCTAGTATTGAAAAATCAATTGGCCTTCAGCATCTGTCTAGTCTATTTTTATTGTCTAAATCAGTGCAAGGTGGGCCATTCGGGGTGAAAACGAGCCCTTTAACTCCATAGAGCCAACAGAGCACTTTTTTGGTCTGCCCCACCCTGCCGTGATTAGGGGAAAGTAAGGAAGAGGCAGCCAGGCCAAAATGGAGTATCATTCATCACTCTTTTAGCTCTCCAAGGATGTTTCACGTCTCAGAAGCTTTGTTTAGCTTCTGACCCTTTTGTTAGGAAAGCTGTCCCAAAACAAGTAGACCAAAAGAGACTCAGTTTAAAGCTATCTTATTCTTCTGATGACATGTGCTTCAGCTGGGTCCAAGCTGCAAGACACTCGCCCCTCAGTCTGTGCCCTCTGGAGTCTTGAACAGTTTGTATGACAGGCACCTCAGAGGCTGCGTATAAGTCCCCAACTATCAGTGGGTTGAAAAGTTTCAATACCTTCTCTGTCTGTGCCAGGGCAAAGCTGTCTAGCAGGAAAAGAGAAATAGCCTGCACAAACAGGAGATAATGACTATATTCCCACATCATCATGAAGGTATATGTTGAAGCATTCACCAAAAGATAACAAAACTTCTAGGAAAAAAAAGAAAAACAAGAAAAAGCATTAATTTTGTACCTATGTATCTCTGTCACTAAGTAACTAGGAGGTCATTAAAACATTAACTATGGAAATTAATTATTATTTTAAAAAATAATTAAAATACTGACTTTAACTGTATTCAACATGTTCTCAGTTGGAAGAAATTAATTACTGAAACATTCAAAAACATTTAAAGTCAACCAGAAGAAACATCATTGACAGAGAGACAGGGTAATGAAGTAAACCCCATCTTCTCCAAGCAACAGTAAAAGCAACAAAACAGTTTACACAGTGAAAAAAATTCTGCATCAATTTATTTAAAAAAGGACAGACAGCACATAGCTCATTACGACATTGTTCTCTCTGAACCCTCACGGGGGCATAGCAGGGCAGGGCACAAGTCACCTAGCAAAAACTGCTAGGTGAAATCCAAGTGACTGTTTTGAAAAGAACAAACAAAGCATCTACTGTTTTCTGCCTAGAAAGGCAACAGTGGCAGAGGTAACTACCCTAGAGCACAGTTCTACCAGCAACTCTTTGTTAAGAAACTAATTTTGCTTTACCTCAGCAGAACAATTTAGGTTTTTTTTTAAATAGCCTGTGAGAGCTGCTACTTGACATGCAAAATATGGCAAAGCCCAATTTTCCCTTGATGGTATGGAGTAATCAATTCTTGTTGTATCTGTCCTAGAATAAAGTACAGAGAAACAAAATTATTACAATATTTATGGAGCAAAGATATCAAGGAAAGCCTAAACGTCACTTCTAGCCATCAGTGTGGCCTTGTAAGCAAACTTTTCCCGGTTTTGGTGTGAAGTAACACTGACACAATTTCACCACAGATACAGGTCACACATTTAATAACAGCACGGAAGGCCCAACCTTTACTCATCTATTCAGCAGGTCTCCTTATTAGGTGGCATTTATAGCACTGAAGCCAAAAAGCATCTGCCTCCAGCTTTTTCTGACCTGCCTCAACACTTCCAAGTGGGATGTGTCACACACTGCTTCTGCCAACCTGCATAGGGACAACTGAGGAGTGCTAAATGCTCTTATGTCCCCCAGGCAGGGAACCGCTGCCCTGGCAGCAGCTTTTCACATTGCAGTGAAAATCAGCTCACAGCTGAGAGAAAAGACTCCTTTCAGTTCTCATACAGTATGTTTTAAACAAGTGATTCAGGTGGTTGAGCACAACTTAGAATACAAACTGGTGCTCCCTCATAGCAGCAGCAGCAGCAGCAGATATTTTGTCTACAGGGAAAATTCTGCCCAGCAAAACAAGAGATTAAAGACGGATGAGGAGCATGCAGGGTTTTCCCATGGAATGACTTGACAGTATCCACATAATTAGAGGTGTAGGTGAAAGTTTTAAAAAGTGCTAAAGTGACTTAGAAGCACAAGTAACGGTTTCAAAAGTGATCAAAGGCATCAGCTTCAGAGGTACATAGTCTTCTTTGTGTCTACTGTGCCTTTAAAAGGAAGCCTTAAGCTCCTTTATCATTTAGATATTTGAAAGCATCGCCTTTCATTTTTTCCTCTGAAGCCTCTTACAGAGGTGTATTTGGAGCTTTTCTAACTACTAGATCTTTCACTTTGTTAACATTGTTTAATCTTCTTTGCTGTTGAAAAAATTACAGATTTATTCACCATTTTTCCTACTTTCCACTGTTTACACAAGCGTAATGAACACTATTCTTAGCTACTAATCACAGATTCGGTCATGATGACTTCACACTCCTTGAAGATGCTTCCCAACAGTTCAACTTTAAAGATATATCTACAACACTTTGCTCCTCCATAGTTCTTTTATTTCAAGTGCTCTCAAGTTCACAGAAAGCCCCAGAGCTACTTGGTGAACAAACCAGGAGCCTGAACATAGGTTCTCATTGCCCAAATGAGGCTCCCTATTATTGTGGTGCTTCATAAGGGGAAGGGACATTTTCTTCCAAGTGAATTGTTTTAAAATAAAAAAATCTTGAGGTCAAGATCATCCGAGAAGATTCCACTTTACAGAAAAATCCACTACAAAAAGAATATTAAAAAAATCAAATATTATTTGCAAGAAAAATGCACTTGGATCATTTCCTTCTAAGCAACAGGACAACCATCACAATATTTACAACTGGTCAGAGAGAGCAATTCTGTTTACAGCTGTTTTGGACATTTGTTTTCATTCTTCACCAGCACAAAACCAAAACCTTCTGGGGAATGTTTTTGACAAATGAAATCGTGTGTGCACACTCCTGTATTCACACACATACATAAAGTCAGTTCAACTGGCAGCGTGGGTGGTTTGGACAACAAGGGGCCTTTCCATTAATAAAATCATCATGAGAATCAATCAATCTCTCAAAAACATTTTGTATTCAGCATAAGATCCTGCTCTCACACTGAGAACACAAAGCTTAATAGAAAGCATTTCAATCCGGTCTAATATTTGAAAATGCCTTATTGACAAACTAGATTGTATAAAGATGTTTTTCTTACCTGTTAATAATGAACCATGCTACAGTCAGCATTCCTGCCAGCCAAGTCCCACTCATAACCCAACTGGTTACAAACAATGCAGTCACATAAATTCCCTGCAGTCCAAAAACTATACCAATGTAGAAATACACTGGTTCAATAACTTCCTGAAATTACAAATAAAAATGAAGAGACACAGTGGCAACTGAGCTGAAGCTGGAAATTATTACTATTTACTATTTGTTACTGCTAACAGTGTGCTAGGTGCTTTACAAACAGGTAAGAGATGTCTCCTAGAAAAGTATTGGGCATACTTATATTTGGGGCTCAGGAAGAACAAAGCAGTGTGAAATAAGCGCACCCTTCAGGACTCAGCTTGCTACTGCCATGAGTTTTGTATTTGCTTTAGCATGAACATTGTAGCTGTTATCAGATTTAATAAATCTATACTGCAGTGGGATATAAAGTTCATAGGACTACTGAAAGAAGTTATGTGGGGGAGGAACTTGGAGAAGTAAAGATGTGGCAAAAATGGTTCCAAAATAAATCAATAACAAAAAGAAAGATAAATGAGGGAGGACACAAGTATGCAGCATAAGCAGAACAAAGCCCGAGCAGAGCAGAAATTGACAAAAGGTTTATCCACGGAAGTGTTTTTCCCTAGGAGAATGGGCAGACAGGTACCACTATGACAGACTCCTGTACTCCAAAGGAGCTAACTTTCCTGTTTTTAATGGATAGCACAGACATTCCCCACATTTCTAAGCACTCTGTAGAAGCAAAGAATAACAGATAAGTTTAATGCATACAAACCCCCAAAATCCTATGCCAGAGACTAATCAGAATTGAGGAGAACCTGGACGTGGTGAGAGGCTTAGCTCAGCTCATTCAGCAAAAAATGCATGTGTTCATTGTATACAGCATAGAAAGTCTCTCTCGCACACAGACACAACCATAATGAAAACACAGAAAGTAGGAGAAATGCACATACTTCGCTACCAGATGCTTGATATAAAACACTGGCAATCAACTCTGGGTACAAAGTCATTTGCTGGACTGCATTTATTGTCTTCAGTGATACTGTCTTATTGTTGTGTGTCAACTCATAAACACCTACAGACAAAAAAAAAATATTATTCTTAGAATCACTTACTATTGCTGTTCTTAAAGGAGGTCAAAGTGTATTCAAAGACGGGGGGGAACAGACTTGATGATTAAAGCTACTAACTGATTCACCACACCTAATTTTAAAGGAAGGAGAAATTTCTGTGTCAGGTGCCATTCCACCCTACTGATCTAGCAACCATCTGAAGCACAGTCTTTCAGTAACGTACTGGTGCAGTCCTGGAACTACCTACTTACAGATCACCTTCACAGGAGGTTCTTAAGATGTGAGACAGATCTAACAGGGATGAGCAGGATGTATTAAACCCGTCTTCAGAAGGAGGTCAGGTATGACAGCCTCATCATCCTTTTCAGCCCCCATTTCTGAGGCTTCTAAGAATCATTTACTGAACACAATACGTCTTTCTATGGGGTTGAGATGAAATTGAAGCTGGCATACTTGAAGGACACATCATTCTAAAATGTTATATTTAAAGAAAAGACTTGTCAATACTTAGGACAATAGAGGGAAGATGAAAAACAATCCAAATCGCAGTGTGGGGGAGAACAAAAGCCTCAAAACCAATGCAACAGCCAAACCAGACAACTGTTTCCATCTCTGAGCATATCTTGGTGTGTAGGCTGCAATTGGGTTTCTGTAGGCCAAACCAGGTCTTGCAGGACTTATAACTGAGTGAGATAGGGCTGTTCACTCACTCTTCTCTCCTGAGCTCTTGCCTTTTCCCCATGCCAGGCCAGGTGCACTTCTGAACTCATGGAGCTAGCAAGTGCTCCTCCTTCTTTTCAGTGCGTTAGTTTTCTGCTTGTTTAGGGACCTAGGATCAGTGAGCTCCAGAGTCAGTGCAGGATAACGAGTAGGAATGCAAAGGAAGGAGAGATCATTGCCACCCGGTCTGTTCTCCTTCCTGTCCCCTCACTCAGTCCTCATCAGCATCTATTCATCATAGCTGACAAGAGTAAAAACTTCTGGCAGGGACAGGATGGACCAGATCAGCTTGTGACAGAAACAGTTCCATCTTCTGACAGAGCATGGAAAACAGTACTTTTCACCCCCCATTCCAAAACCCAACATAAATTATGTTTGCATGGCAGAAAATCCACCATGTAGCATGGACAAACGCAGTGATAACTTTGATACAGGGCAATATGAGAACAATATTAACCCTGTACTAGAGTACTGATTAAAAGTAATCCGCTGGAATAGTTAAATACTGTTTACAGGATAGTTAAATACTGTTTTTTAAAAGGCACTGAAAAGTTAGGACAGCATGTGGCTTTTAATTAATCTGACTGATACACCTATATAAGAGCGTAAAATCAGTCCCCCCAGCCTGCAGGAGTTTTTTACTGTCTCCAAAAGGAACAGGACTTTTCAAAGTTAATAAAACAAATGAGTTTTGTACCTCTTTCAAAAGAAGGAGCCTTTAGCAGTTCTTTATAGAATGAGTAATAAATGGCACTGTCACCCTGAAATGTAATTTCTCGTTCAAGTTCCTAGAAAAAAAAAAATATTCACCTCCTGGAATCTCTTCTCAGAGAAGACTATATATTTTCAGATAGACTGGTTTTGTAATACAGGACATGGTTATGACTCCACTGTACATCTTCAAAGTACTCCACAAAACATTAATCTTCACAGCACTTCTGTCAGGTATATATTGCTCTCCATAACTTAGCAAACATGCTTGGAATCAGAGCAACTCAAATCCACATCGTAAGTTAGCACTAAATCCACAGGATCCTTTCATATTCAAAAACCTGAATGTCATTCAACTTTCCATACTTCACTAAATAACACAGTTCTTAAAAAAGACAAAATCCAAAAAAACAACTACAAAACCCCCCAAACCAAAAAAACAAACACAAAAAAAACCCCCAAACCAATGACAAAAAAAAAAAGCCCAACACATATTCCTATTGCTTAGCTTCTGCAATCCCAGTATGCTTCAGTTATTTCTCCAAATTTTAGAAAGATATTTCAATGATAAATGGTGGCATGGAAAAATGTACAAAAGCATGACAAGTCAAAACTAATGTTACCAGGAGAAATACTTCAACAAAAAAAAAGAAAGAAAGAAGATAAAAATAAAAAAAAGAAGAAAAAACTATATCAAAGACAGGTCTCAGTAGAAGGACATGGGATTCTGCAAGCAAGTAGTTCCAACCTGACAGGGATCAGCTTTGGTTTCAAGGACACAATTTGGTTTTTGTTTCAGTAGTTTAACTTTATCTTTACCTGCCTGCTGGAAAACCAGAACTTCCGTTCGTGATATGTTGAGAGGTACACAGCATACATCATTCCACTGGTCACTGCCGCCAGACAGCCAAAGAAAAGTTTTGCAAAACGCTGGATTAACATATCTGAAAAGGGACAGTGAGAGAGTTAAAATAGTCCAGAGGATTTAGAAAAAAAACAGTATGCCCTACACATGACTGTCATTTCTGAACAGCAACTGAACTTACTGGAATCAGAATTAACACACCATCAGCAGCACAGATACATCGAAAACTGGTATGTTATTCCTGTCCTGCAGAGCTTTCTTTCCCAGTTGTTACCATTGCTTCACAGGACCCTCAGATAAAATACTCACAAACTACACTGCAAATTTTCTCTCCATTTCAGTAAGTTATGTTTTCAAATGAATTCCAAGAAGGAAAAGTATCTTTCACATGAACAGAGCAAACTCTAGATTCTACCTAAAACACCACAACCTTCTTAAAGACATTAACAGACAGAGGTGGCCATACCATATCTAACCATTCCTGAGACATTCAATTTTCCATTCTGTTTTTAAATATAAGAAGAAGGAATTAATCTGAATTTTACCAAACTCATTCAACGGGCATGTACTTCACTTGTAGCTCCTTTTTAACATAGAAGTTTTTGGTAGTTTGGTGAGCACTTGCCTAAAATTATACTTGGTTTTAGTTCTCTTTCTTGAAAAGCTGTAAGGACTTTTTGTCTTCTTGTTTCAGTACCATTACTTCATGCCTCTCAGCTTCCCAAGCAAAAGATCATTCCAGGAGCAATAAATATATTTATTTGTATTCAAATAGTAACAACAGTAACATTGTTAACTCCTCTCCTTCTCCCCCCGGCCCCCAGCCTGAAACAGTCCAAGACTACCATTTCACTCCACAATAAATACAATGTCATTATTAAAGAATTCTAATGTGCATGCCTGTTTTCTCTTGAAACATTCAAAAACCTACTTCAAAATAAGTCTGTTATAAATTACTGTGCTACAAATATCTTCCCATAAAATGTAAATGAGTAATGAAAAAAAAAATCAAAAGTCTGCTAAAAATTCTGTAGCTTACATTTTGGCGATCTTCCCAGCTTTGAGTTTTCTTTGTTTCTCTGCTCTGGAGCCATTTTGTCAGATTCTGAGCAGTTTTGTTTCTTTCTCTGTCGCAGGTCTGCTGCCCCTGAAGACATTTTTTTTTAAGTTACTGCAACACAATACCTAAAATCTCACTCTGAGAAATCCACGCAGCAGCAGATAGCAGCCAGTTATTGCTATTGATTCAATCCCAAGGAAGATATATTTGACAAAGACTCAAAGTGGGTCACATGCTCAACTAAAATAACAATATCACCATATAGAAATCAATTCCTATGTTATTCCTTAGAAAAAAACAATAGTATTCTCTTGAGGTCATACTCTGGGGTTACCCAGAACCCAAAATGGAAGCTAACTGGTTTATTTCATGATGAATGTATTATACAAATGAAGGAAATCAGTAGTTTAGATAAGCTGATGCAGACACTGGGAGACATTGAGCAATTTCATTCTACTCTCATCCTGGTTTTACACAGTTGTAGCAGTGTGCAAGGCACACTACTGTAATACAAAAATTGCTCTACTCTATTACTTTTAAATTGAGCTGCCTATCATTCATAAGGCAAAAGTTTTTTTAAGTAAATATAATATCACTTTTCTCCTGCTTTCAGATCTACTGGAACTAAGTAGATTTATGAACATTTAGTCTAACATATAATTAAAAAGCCCAGCCTGCTCAGCTATACAGATCACATCACAAGATCAAGAGCTTCCTCAGCTTCTGTTAAGTTTTCTGTAAACAGTAGCAGTCTGAAGCTCTGATCCACTTATTTTACAGTCTGAAAGCTAATGAGGCTTATTCAGAGTGCAAGTCTACATACAAAAAGACTCATTGCAAAAAGTATTTTAAAATTATTGTATTAAAGATATCCCATAATATTTATGTCATTTTGGAAGGGTGATGAAAAGGTATAACTGTAACTCAGGCTCTAGAACTTTCAGCTCTCCCATTTGACCCACTGTACAACATTGCTTGAAATTTTGTAGCCACCAATTTATTCTGGACTTAAAGCAGCTCTTTCGTAAAGCCATCCAACTTCAAATTTGAAGTGTCAACCTTCACATCCCACAACAAAGCTTTTTATTACTCTGGCTGTATATTATTTCAAGTCTTAATTCAGTCTAATTTTACTCCCAACTATTGGATTTAAGAGTTAGAAACTAGAGATAGAAATATAAATTATTAAAGCAATGTCTGCCTGTATCAGGGTGTCTGTGTGTAAACAGAGCAATTTATAAATTATTCTCAGCAAATCAAGACCTCGATGATAACATTTTTCATGCAACGAACAAAAAATGTCTACCTTATTAAACAAGACAAGAACTGGAATGATTTTAAACAAAACAAGGATTAGGATGTTCAGTATCACATTTATCATTATGCCAATCCAGAATCAAATGTACACCAGTATCACTTCATGTCATGTGTATATATGTATATATATATGACGAACATCAAGTGCCCTGCAATTAAAAATCACTTGTACAATACAAAATAAAACAGGGTGGGGAGAAAACCCTGGATCACCAGAATGGGTAGATATGTGCTTGGAAGGACAACTGACTGCCCTTGTCATCCTAGTTATGACCAAAGCAACAGCACTGAGAACACTGAGGAAAATGCATTTCTTCTGCTTTTCTGGTAGAGAAGTAAGCCACAGTAGAAGTGTAACACACTTATAAAGTCTAGAGTTAGCAGCAGTAATAGAAAATTCCTAAAGAAAGAACAATTTAAAATTCTAATTTTGAAACAACTGCATCTCAGTCAGCAAATGATTTTCACTTCTGTTTTGAATGATGGCCAACAAATCCCCTTCACAAAGCAATAACACAGAAGGAGCCAAGTATGTTACTTTTGTTTTGTCTGCAGCTGCCTCAAACAAGAAAAATTTTGTTTTCACTTCTATGAATACCTTAAACGGCGTGAAATGAAAGTCAAACAAGGTGACAAATAAAAATTATCTAGAATTTTGAACTGATGGCACAACCTCTAGTAACTCTCTATCCAGCATGCAATTTTTCATCTGAGATTGCTTTCCAGTTCCCTGTAAGTTCAAAGTGTATTTTTTTTTCAAATCTTGTTCAGACAACATTTTTTATGTATCTACTGCAGAAAAGCATAACTCATTACTCCTGAATGCCACGATATTCATCTGGAATAACATAGGAATTTTTCACCTGAAAATTGAGCACTCTCTGCAATTCTTATCCTCTCACCTAAAGAAGGATAAGATAGAGCTGGGAAAAATTCAGAGAAGGGCCATGAGATGATCTAAGTTGGGCAATGGCTCCCATACAAGGAACAAGGAAACGAGTTGAGGATGCCTCAGTCTGGAAAAGAGAATGACCAATAGAAACATGCCAGATGTCTATGAGCCAGTGAAGTGCACCAACAGGCTGAATAGAGAGCAGTGATTCACCTTCTTTTCTAATACAAGAAGTTCTCAAATAAACCCAGTGAGTCAGGCTAAAAGGAACTAGCTCGTTGCACATCACCTTCAGGTACACCACTCCTACTCAAAGAATGTTCTGTAAACCAAGAGCTTACACAGATCCAGGAGAAGACTGACACATTTGTGGAGGACAAATAACCAAAGACTACTAAACATGCAGAAACCACATCCAGCTCAGAAAGTACCCGAGCTGAGAACAGCTGAGACGCTGGAATATGCCATGGGACAGATTTGCATATGCTTGCTTTGCTCTTGCATTTCTCTGGGTGCCTGCTAACAGTTATGTTTCTGCTGATTTCCACAAGAAAAACTAAATGTCATCTCCTAGTCCCCACAAAGAGCATTAGGACAGAAGAGACCTCGAGAAAAATACTTGTGTGGAGGCTAAAAGTGAAACAGAATTACAGAATATCCTGAGGTGGAAAGGACCCAGAAGGATCACTGAGTCCAAACTCTGACCCTGCACAAGACAGCCCCAGGAGTCACACCATGTGCCTGAGAGTATTGTTCAAATACTTCTTGAACTGTGGCAGCCTTGGTGCTGTGGATTCCCTGGGGAGACTGTTCCAGTGCCCAACCATCTTCTAGGTGAAGGACCTTTTTCTAATATCCAACCTAAACCTCCCCTGACACAATTTCAGGCCGTTCCCTCGGGTCCTGTCACTGGTCACCACAGAGAAGAGATCAGTGCCTGCCCCTCCTCTTCCCCACACGAGGAAGTTGTAACTGCAGTGAGGTCTCCCCTCAGCTGAACAGACCAAGCGACCTCAGCTGCTCCTCATACGGCTTCCCCTCGAGGCCCTTCACCACCTTCATAGCCTTCCTTTGGACGCTCTCTAATGGCTTAACGAAACGACAGAGGAGACTGAAACACACGGAAGGATGCCAAAGAAAAAGCATACTCATGGAGGCATCCACGGAGCCCACAGATGCTGCCCCGGGAGTTCTGCCCACAGGCAGCACCGGGCGAGGGAGGAGAAAGATCTCACGAGCTCCTGGGCTCCCACCGGCCCGGCCTCCTCCCGCCTGGGGCTGCGAACCACGGGCTGCCCCGGGCTGGGATGGGCCCCGAGGGGCCGCCGGGACGGGCTGGGCCCGGGAGGCCGCCTGTGCCCTGCAGCCCAGTGTTCCTCCCCCGTGCGCGGCCAGCCCGGCACGGACTCGGCACGGACGCGAGGGGCGGACACGCCGCCGGCCTGGGCCAGCGGCCTCGGCCCGGCCCCGACCGCCCTCCACCCGGCCCGGCTCCGCGGCCTGAGGAGCCGCCCCTCACCTTCCTCCATCGCCGGCCCGTGGCTGCCGCCCTCCGCCAGGTCCCCCCGCCGCTCTCCGCGGGGCGACGCCTCCGCCCCGCCCGTGCCGCCGCCCGTGCCGCCGCCCGCCTCCCGCCGCCCGCAGGGGCGGGAGCGCTCCCGCATCCCCCGGCGAGCGGAGCGGAGCGGAGCGGCCCCGCGCTTCCTCCCGCCGCCGGAACTGCGGCAGCGGAGCCAGGGCCACGGCCGGAGCGGGGCGGCGGCGCACCGGGGCACGGCGGGCACAGGGGCGGGGTCGGGGCTGCCCCGAGGGGCTTTCGCGGTCGTCTCACGGGAGCCGCCTCGCAGCCTCCGAAAGCCGCATCCCACGGGCACCGCGGCGCAGGGCCCCGCCGCCCCCGCCGGCCAGCCCGGCTCCAGAGGGACCGTGACCCTTCAGAGGGGCCGCGGGTCCCAAGTTAGCCCGCAGAAGAGGAGGCTCGGGGGAGACCTTGTCACTCTGCAACCACCTGAAAGGAGGGTGCAGCCAGACGGAGGTTTGGTCTCTTCTCCCAGGGAACGAGTGACAGGACAAGAGGACACTGCCCCAGGCTGTACCAGAGGAGGTTCAGGTTGGACATCAGGGGGAACTTCTTCACAGAAAGGTTGATTAAGCATTGGAATGGGCTGCCCAGGGAGTCGCCGTGCCTGGAGGTGTTTAAGGAAAGGCTGGACGTGGTACTTAGTGCCACGGTCTAATTGACACGGTGGTGTGTTCAGTCTGAGGTTGGACTCGATGATCTCAAAGGTCTCTTCCGACCTGATCAATTCCGTGATTCTGTGAAATCAGGGCATTTCCAATGGATGTTTCTTGCTCGGCACCCTGCCTGCCCGCATGAAGAGCCTCCCTCCCGGGGAAGGGAGCCCTCCCTCGCTCCTGTACGGACACCAGTCCGGAAAGTCCCTGCCTAATGGCCAGCTAAAAGGGCCCGGTGAGAGGAGTGGGTGGTTGAGCCTTGACGCACACCTGCTTTGGGCTCCTTTTTGCATCATGATGAACTACTGAAGCATAGTACCAGCATCCCACTGTCACAGAGGCTGTATGAATGCAGGAGAAAAGGATAATACCCCCAACCCCAATGAAGTTACAGGTTGCTTTTGGGAAAACAACAGAATCACAGAATCGATTAAGCTCGAAAAGATCTTTGAGATCATCCGGTTCCAACCTATAACTGAACACCACCATGTATGTCAACTAGATTTATGGCACCGTGTGCCACATCCAGTCTTTTCTTAAACACCCCCAGGAAAGGTGACTCCAGTACCTCCCTGACCAGCCCATTCCAATGCTTAATCACCCTTTCTGTGAAGAAATGCCTTCTGGTGCAGCTTAAGACTGTGTGCTCTTGTCCTGTCCCTCATTTCCTGGGAGGCTGACCCCTATCTCGCTACACCCTCCTTTCAGGTGGTTGCAGAGACTGATAGCCTGATCCTCCTCAAGGCTAAACAATCCCAAAATGAGCTGTGTTTGGATAAAGGGAGGCCAGGGAAAGAGCATAAGGAAAAGAAAAGCGTCCTTAAGCAGTGGAATAGGTGGGCATTTCAGCACACCAGCCACCTGATGATTATCGTGGTAGTTGTAAGCACTCTGGCAAAAGAAGGATTTGGAGAGATGGGGGAGCTGGGCATGCCTTCAGAGTGTAAAGGATAGCATGGGAAAGTGTTTTCTGTAACTTAAACAAAGATCTGGTGAAGCCAATATGTTCACTGATGAATGTGATTAGAGATTGTAACTGAGTTAGAAAGACAAAACTGGTGCTGAAGGATCTTTGTAGTGATCTTTATGCATGAAATGCTGTAAGATCTTTATGCTTGGGACCAGATGGGATCCACCCAAGGGTAATGAGAGAGCTGGCAGAAGAGCTCGCCAAGCCTCTCTCCATCATCTACCAACAGTCCTGGCTCACTGGGGAGGTCCCAGATGATTGGAAGTTGGCAAATGTCATGCCCATCCACAAAAAGGGCCAGAAGGAGGACCCGGGAAACTACAGGCCCGTCAGCCTGACCTCAGTGCCTGGCAAGGTAGAACAGATCATCCTCAGTGCAATCACACAGCACCTACAGGATGGACAAGAGATCAGACCCAGCCAACATGGGTTTAGGAGGGGCAGGTCCTGTCTGACCAACCTGATCTCCTTTTGTGATCAGGTGACCCACCTGGTGGATGAGGGGAAGGCTGTCGATGCAGTCTACCTGGACTTCAGCAAAGCCTTTGACACCGTCTCCCACAGCACACTCCTGGGAAAGCTGGCAGCCCACGGCTTGGACAGGGGCACTCTGTGCTGGGTTAGGAACTGGCTGGAGGGCCGGGCCCAGAGAGTGGTGGTGAACGGTGCTGCATCCAGTTGGTGGCCGGTCACTGGTGGTGTCCTCCAGGGATAAGTGTTGGGTCCAGTTCTGTTCAGTATCTTTATTGATGATTTAGATGAGGGGATTGAGTCCACCATCAGTAAATTTGCAGATGACACTAAGCTGGGGGGGAGTGTTGATCAGCTGGAAGGCAAGAGGGCTCTGCAGAGGGACCTGAATAGGTTGGAGAGTTGGGCTGATTCCAAGGGGATGAGGTTCAACAAGGCCAGGTGGCGGGTCCTCCACTTTGGCCACAACAACCCCACGCAGAGCTACAGGCTGGGGACAGAGTGGCTGGAGAGCAGCCAGGCAGAAAGGGACCTGGGAGTTTGGATTGACAGGAAGCTGAACATGAGCCAGCAGTGTGCCCAGGTGGCCAAGAAGGCCAATGGTATCCTGACCTGTATCAGGAACAGTGTGGCCAACAGGTCCAAGGAAGTGATTCTTCCCCTGTACTCAGTGCTGGTGAGGCCACACCTGGAGTACTGTGTCCAGTTCTGGGCCCCTCAGTTCAGGAAGGATATTGAGATCCTGGATCAGGTCCAGAGAAGAGCAACGAGGCTGGTGAAGGGACTCAAGCACAAGTCCTATGAGAAGAGGCTGAGAGAGCTGGGGCTGTTCAGCCTGGAGAAGAGGAGGCTCAGGGGAGACCTCATCACCCTCTACAACTACCTGAAAGGAGGTTGTAGCCAGGTGGGGGTTGGTCTCTTTTCCCAGGCAATTATCAGCAAGACAAGAGGGCATGGTCTTAAGCTGTGCCAGGGGAGGTTTAGGTTAGATATGAGAAAGAATTTCTTTACAGAGAGGGTAATCAGACATTGGAATGGGCTGCCCAGGGAAGTGATGGATTCTCCGTCCCTGGAGGTTTTTAAGATGAGACTGGATGTGGCACTTAGTGCCATGGTCTAGCAACTGCAGTGGTAGTGGATCAAGAGTTGGACTTGATGATCTCAGAGGTCCCTTCCAACCCAACTGATTCTATGATTCTATGAAATGATATCAGGTAGGAGTCCAAGGAAGAGATGTAAATAAGGGAATGATGTGGCTACCATGAGACTCATCTACACTGTCTATTGCTGGAGTCCTTAGGGACTCTCTGAGTCAGGCCCTTGTCATTTTGGGGAGTCTGTGAAGCAGTGTTTGCTTGCACCAAACCATGAGTAGTGATGCTGCAAGGAGAGCATATTCCACCCTGAAAAAGTAGCAGCTTGGATGTTTGGTGGTGAAAGTCCTGAGTTCTGGCCATGATAAGCTGAGCTGATTATACACATGGAGCCAGGTTCATTGCAATATGACAATCCTCAGACGTTGCAGCTGTGGCAACATAAGTTGCTTCTGTGCTGTCAGGCCAGGGCAAAGGCTGGTGCCCTCTCTGGCCACTGCCTGGGGACATGCCTCAGGAAGCTCCCCTAGAAAGGAATCTTGCTGATACTGATGGCGTTTGCCACTGCAGTCACTCTAATGCTTGATTCTTGAGTTGGGATTGTCAAGGACAGAAGTTGTCACCCTACAGTGCTTCAAATCTGCGTGCAGATCTCTGTGGTGGGCTGAAGGCTCAGGGCTGGCAGAGTGGGCTGCTTGGAGTACAGTGGGAATTTGTGGTTGGCCACAGCCCTGGGGAGGACCTCCAAGCCTTGCCCAAACCTGTTGTGCAGAGAGAAGTTCGAGGCAGCTAGTGCAAGACCCATCCCAGGGGGAAAAGTGCTCCCAAGCAGCACGTTTTCCAGAGAGCACCATGTTTTCTCCTTCGCGATGTCCTGCTACAGCTCTAGGGGATGGACTGAGCATAGGCATGGGCTTGAGCTGCAGGTCACCATTCATCAGACCACAGCTGTACTATAGGCTAGCCTTCCACGTGGGATTTACCTCCACACATCATCAGATGGAAGTGGTGTATAAGGCCCCATGCATTAAAAATATTCTGAGAAGCTCCAGCGACTATAGGCCTGTGGTCTAGGCAGAGGTAGCCTAGCAAAACCTGAAGGGCTGGGGCAGTAGGGGGCTGGGGCAATCAGCACAGGTTTTTCTTTCACTTAGGTCAGACCTGTAATGTTTAAGGTGGGGGATGCCTCTAATCACCCAGGGGGGTGTGTGGAGATGCACCAAGGTTCACCGCCAGAGTGCAGACATCATTCCATGTGTAAGTGCTCTGGACTAAATTCTGCCACCCTTTGAGGGAGTCTTGCCATGAACATGAACTACCAGACTAGGATCATCATCTCTGAGAGCAGGATGGCATCAACCAAATATTGAAAGATTGCTGAAGACACCCAGCTATTTACTAACCAATAATCTAGAAATGACTGAGAGGTGGGCAGGTGTCTGTGTCTCATCGTGTGTGGGGGGGAAGCTTCCCAGGCATGATCTGCCAAGGGCTGTGCTGCCTGGGCTCAGTTTTGGGTTGGGAGGCTGTAATCCCAGCAGCTCCCAGCAGCTGACCCTGTCCTGCTGAAGAAGTATTGCATTGCTGAGCAGAGCAAATGGGCTTATTTAAACCTCTTAGAAGTTACCATTGGAGGAGCTATCAAAGGTGTTTGTGGGAATTGCCCTTTGGAGACTGCATATCTTCTGACCTGCACCAATCAACTGGTGGAAAACTGATTTGGTTACTTGTCTGGCAGCTGCCAGGAGAAACTAAACCAATTTGTGTGTCCTGTTGGAGCGTAAAATGAGATTTGTAAGTTTCCTGGGTTTTTTAATAAAATCTAAAGTACTTCTGCAGTTGTTGATTTTTTGAATAGTTAGAGGAGTTGCTTATGATTTTAATGATCCATAAATTATCCATTGCATTTCTAATGTATTGAGTTTGATCAGTTTTTTATTTGTTTGGTTGGTTTTTTTTAATAAGTTAACAGAATAAGCACAAATAATCATTGCAATGAAAAGAACACTAATTGTTTTAAATATTTGTATTCAGAGCATTGATACATGGATAGGGATAAAACAAATGACTGCTCAATTGTGCTCTAAATGTTGTTTTTCTCAAGCCTTCTTTGTACCTGCTGTTTTATACTGTACCTTGTTGCATTTCTTGTGCAACTTCAGTTTTCTACTGATGCTCCAGTATGTGGATCATCCCACACCTTGAATTCACTAGAATTGTAAATACACATCAGGTAATTTATATGCACAACTGTACAGTTAGCAGAGAAGTGAAAAAATCCATCCTGCTCACTTGATTTTCATTTTTTCTGAGGGGAAAAAAAAAATTGCACTTTTGAAAGTAGGAGAACCAAAAACCTTTTTTCATGCAAGTTTCTTTCTCCTAGAATGAATATGCTGAAATGATTTTTAAGGTAATGTTGAAAATGTTATTACTGTTGCACTTCAATCTTCAAAATGCTTTCTGTAACTAATATTATATGAAAGTTATTTCATTTGACAGCTTATTATGTGCCTTAAATATTGTGCTGTAATATTTTGCAATGAGTAAATACGGGGATGTTGTATTCTTTTTCCAAGCTTTCTCTGTACAAACATGCATCATGTATCTGCATGATGACAGCATTTGTTCTCTGTTTACATGTTATTTCTAAGCCCTGCAGACATAACTTTTCTTTTTATTTACAAGTTCAACATACTCATGCTTTCTAGTTTAACAATCATTCTTTCTCTCTTTTAGAGATGTCAGGAGGCAGACACAGATGCCCCTTGGTATAATGCATTAATACTGGGCATGTTTGTCATTACTCAAAAGTAAAAAATGCGTAGTTGTTTATTTTGTGAACAAACCAAGTTATATTTTTGTACGTTAAAGATCCCACGCCTAAAAGGCTTGTAGTGTTTCAATGATCAGCTAATGACTGTGGATATTTCACCCATTCTCCTAATATCAGCATTTTGTGGGGTTGATTTACTGGCTTCTAACTTATGGTTCTGGATTATCAGTATCCAAAGGTTTTGCTTATTTTAATAATTTTAGACTTTTCGCTCCCCAAAACTGTGTATCTTCTACAAGAGTGTAAAAAAATAGTGCCTAAAGAAGTGTTTGTGGGACCAAACTTTTACACTGTGCTCTCTGAAATGATGTGGGAAATGCGAGGAAATATGTGGGGGATATTGGGGGGTAATGACAATATAGAAGCATTACTTAAAACTGGACCTAAGAAGTCAGAAAATTAAATTACACAAACCATATAGAACCTTTGAGATTTTTTTCCCCCGTCTATTTACTTCTCTTCCTACCTTCTTTCAGCACAGCTTCCAGTGTTCTTCATGGCTTCAGCTCCTGCCTGCCTTGCCTAGGGTATGAGTAAGTCAGGATCTATTGTCACTTGCTTTATTGTAAGACATGGTCAAGATACATTAAATCAAGGGAGCTGATTTAGATTTGCACACTGAAACTGAGCTGGGGGCCACCTGTATCAGTAATAAAGCCTGCTAAGGGACTACAGGAGAAAAATCTTGATATTTCTTTGTTTGTTTGTCCATTTAAACACATACACCCTTAGTGATGTGACTTGCTTTCTGTACCACTTCCCTCTTTCTGTTCTTGTTCTAGTTCTTGACTGTGCTGCAGGTGAAGTTCCCCAGAGCAGGAGTCTGACCCTCGTGTTTTTGAAACATGCAGAGTATTGTGTGCCTGGCCAGAAATAATTGCAAGAGAGAATAACTGGCTGATAGCAGCCTTGCCCTCCACGTGGCCTCTGCTCTCTGAGCAGGCCCAGTGCTCTACCATTGTCTCTGTCCTTTCCTGCACTCCTTTTTTCTCCCTGAGCTGTCTCTTTGACTTTTATCCAAGAATAAAGCCCTTTGAGGTAGATGACTCACAGCTCTGCACTTCCTTTGACTCATGCTTTGCCACCTAGGACATTGGTCAGCTCTTACTAAATTGCAATTTGTTTTTTTTGTTGCTAATGACGACAATCCTTGCAGCTCACATCTCTGATTTCACTGTCACTTCTGCTGGGTCAGAGCTATGCTTGTTTTTAATACAGTTGGTCAAAGCTGTATTTCCCATTTCTCCTTCTTCATTTCCCCTTTCTCCTCTCCAGGGGTTTGATAGCATTTGTTTTTTCAAACATCCCCTGCAGACTTCAGAGCCTGGAGGCTCTTTTGTCTCTGGAGCCCAGCTGTTTGGGCTGCATTTCTGAGGAGGAAGGTGCTGGTCCCCACTACAGCCTGCCCTGCCAACATGGAAAGGTAGCCTGGCCCCTTGCCACCCTGTGCAGCATCCTCACTGTTCATCAGCTGCTTGGCTGCGAGCAGCACGGTTTCCCCAGCTTCCAGTGGCATCCCCGATGACACTTGTGCGATGACAGAGCAGTTGGTGGCATTGCACGAGTGTTGATGATGAGGGCTTAGCAAACACTTCAACTGGAGCAAAACAAGCACTAGAATTCAGGTCACTTCCCAGGCACTGTGTTGTCCCTGAAGGGCAGGGCTAGCATGACCGGAGTCACTGAAACCCCATCCCTGGCACTGACATCAACAGGAATGACTGATCACATCCAGGAAATTGCTCTTGGAATATTGTGCTGGCCTTTTCTATGTAAGTGTTTTTCAGAGAAGTGGAGCAATGTATTTGTGTCTTAGTGTCTTACTAAATACACTAGTAGGGCACATCTCCCATCCCAACATAGCAACTAGCACCCTTAGCCCCACATTCTTGTCCGACCATGTTACTGCTGGCAGAAGCAAGGGCAATAGCACTGCTTTTGATGGGTTTCCAACTTTAGGCAGGAAGGAGTTTGGCCTGATACTTGAAGATCATAAATCAGTAATACAAGTCATGGCCCTAACACTAAGCAGACAGTAGATCCCTTTTCAAAAGCTGTGTCCAGTGTTAATAAAATATCTTGGACTGAAGCAGCCCTCTGCAGCTGGTGCTGCTTTTCAGTGGAGTTAGTAGAAAAATACTCCAACACAGGTAAAACACAGTCTGACCAGGCTGATTAGCTATTACCAAGCTCCTGAACTGTTTGTTGCCTGCTGAGATTTCCTAGACAGCAGGAAAAGAAGTGGATGGGACTATATGTTGTTATTAATGTAGGGTGCAACTTCCATCTGGGTTGTGGATTCTTGACTCCCAGGCAGCTCTGAAAACCCCAGCTGTAATTTTCCAATGAGGAAATACAAGATGGGCAGTTTGTTACAGAGAGGTGTGATTCCTCTAGGAAGGGCAGTTCTGTTCCCTGAGCTTTTCTTGACTCCTGGCCAGCATTGCTGGGCTTTGACTTCATTCTCAGAACTGATGTTCCCCAAGTCTGGAGTTGTCTGAGTTAAACTGTCACATTTGAAATTATTACTTTTACTGGCGCCCATATCAGTCTGTATAACTGCTTCTATGAGACATGGGGCATTATGAAAAACACATGGAACGAACAAACCTAGTGTGTAAGCAGGATACCCATCACTGTGTAATTATGTCTAACTGTACAGTTACATAAATGGTTTTCTTGGGGAATCATCAGTGACGACAGCAAGCTTTGCCTGCCATGTTTGGGCTAGTTAAAGCACTGATTCATCATACTTTGAATACTCTGTTTCCTGCTTGTTCTATGGTAAATGGATTACTGCCTGCAATTTCAGTAGTAATGAATGAAGATGAGAGATTGATCCAGTGATAAAACTGGGTCGTCTGAAGAAGAGAAATGATTTACTCCACATGTCAAACCTCACAGCATTACTAGAATATCACTAGCTTGTTTGCAGACCAGTTCTTCCTGACAGATGCATTTCTATCAGTTGAGATATTCAAATCATGATTTGGTTCTTTTGTTCCTCCTTCATCTGAAGTCTCTTCATCCTTCTCTTTATGCTGCTCACATAAAGCAGTGCATATTTTTGCGGTGCATATTTCTTCTCGAACTGTCCCACCATCTGTTACACATCAAGTTGGTCAAATTTTGGGTGCAGAAAGCAGACTCTGGATGAAACCTTGTTGCTTACATGAAGAGGGGCGCAAAAGGGAGCAATGCCATGAGAGAGGGGATCTGGCTCAATATGGATCTCAGCTTCTTCCGCTCAAATGGAAGCTCCAGAAGAGATGCCCATGCTGATTATTTTAAAGAACAGTGTGATCTCCAGAAGAAAGGTACTATATTGGTGCAAGATAATTATTATTAGTGATATCATTACTGCTGCTATAGTGACTGTTACTGTAATACCTTATTGCAGTGCTTACACAAGCAGTAAATCCACACTGGCAAGTGGAGGGAGGGAAGGAAAATGATAGGTTTGCTTCAAGCAAAAAGTGGCCAAACTTGACATTTGATATGAATACAGTCATCTCAAAACAGATTCTTTGCTTCCTTGTAAATCTGTGCATTTCTGAGTTAATGCAAGTGCTTTCTGCACAGATGAAACAGAGAGCCTGAATAAGGTGGATAAGAGATCTATCATTAATGAACAATTTATGAAGAAATTAATTTATGGGGAGTTCAGATGAGCAAATATTCAACATCTGGCTAGTGCCAGATATTTTTACATTCTTTGTGATGGGAGATTCTTGGGGAAACCAGGCATTGTGATTGAGCTTAGCTGGCTGCACTGCTTTTTCCTGTGTACATCATGTTAGAGTAATTTGTTCAATATCCTTCCCAACTTTATGTAACTCTGACCTTACAGGTGAAGAGTTTGGTCCTGCCCTAGGAATTACAAGGAGAATGATGTTTGTTGACAGAGGTAGATAGTATCTTCCTCTTCAGTGAGCCAAGATGTCAGCAGCAGTGACTTAGACAGGAATTAACAGGAAATTTAGGCTTAGTCCTTGAACTCAGTGGTTTTGGCAGAGATGTGAAGAAATGAAACACAAAGTGACAGAGGGAGAAACCGATTCCCTCTCAGAAAGAGAGTTTACTTGAATTACTTTGTCGTGGACTAGCTTGTTTCATTCACAGAAAAAATTATGGGTAGTTTTGAGACTACTGCAGTATCCATGCCATTGACATGAGGGACCCTGAGAAGCAGCAGTCATGTAACTGTTCCCTGGAATATACTTCAGGAGGGTGTAATGCTGTAAGGGTCCAGTGTGGCTTCAGTGAATTCAAACAGCCCCACAAACATCACTGAAACTTCTCTGGTGAGTTTTGTAAACAGGATTTAACTATAAATTAAACCCAAGCAGATATGGTGTGCATTCAAAAATGTAAGTTATTTTACCCTGAAACAATTTCTTATATGCTAGAGTTTAAATTTTCATTAGTTAAAAGAATGAACATTCTTTTTGGTTCATGTCTTCCAGATGTGCAGGATTGCAAATCAATAGCCAGTCCCTGCAATAAATTTTCATTTAGACACTTTATGACCAAGGTAAGGAGTACGTATATAAATAGGGAGAAAACTGACAGACTGCTAGGAAAAGACTGTGCCTGCCTTCCTTGGAAAGGCTAATGGAAGTATCAGCCTACAGGTATAACATTTGCTTGTGGAGTGTTTTTCCCCCCTCCTCCTCCTCAGCCCTGTTTTTGCAGTTGGCATTTGGAGAAGTACCGATTTAAATCCAAACTAATGCTTATGTCATGTAATTCTGCTGAACTGAATGGAGAGGCAAGAGGCTTATGAGACCAGTTCTGGGAGATTCTGGCTGCCATTTGTGCCTGCAATAGGGAGTTCAGGGTCTTATGAGAGCAGAGTCTAAATTAAGGCAGGCTCTGGCATGCGCAGTGGCAGGGAAATGCAATTTGATATAAACGTTGAGGCTCCAAGATGAGCGAATGCCACCTACACTGCTCCCAGGAGGCTCCTGTTTCTCAGAATTGTTATGGCGGCGTGTTGCAACCTAGATATTTGTTGTACTTTTCAGTTTGCTTTGTCACTTTCATCAGCAGCTTTACTCCATAACAAAAACATACTAATATGTGGTAATATAATCGTACTAACATGACCACGTGTTTTCATTGACTCTAAAGAAGTGGGTAGCATTCTGGCACGCACCCTTGCAGTTTCCAGACTTGATTGCAGTGAGCAATTCCTACCTTAAACACTGAATTTCTATCATTACATAGAAAGGATTCTCAGTAAATAAAAAATTGCTGAGTGCACCAATAACACATAGCATTTTTCCATTGGATTAAACATACAGAGATTGTCAGGACTCATTACTTGCTGGCCAGCTTCGAAGGTAAATAAACCAAGAAAGAAAATTTAGACAGAAACTAAAAAAGAAACCTACAACACTGCCCATTGAACATTTCTTGCCCTGTGAAATGTTCAGTGATGAGGTGGATATTTTCCCTCAATTCACACTGCTCAACAGACACGTGTCAGAAGGTTTATTTATAGTGCTCATGTACACAGGATGCTGCTCTCTTAGCCAGGACTCTGCTGCTCTCATTTGACCTCATCCCTAGAAGGCTGAAACTTTATTACTGTAATGAATCTTTGTTTCTCCTTACTTGCTCCTGGGGGATTTAAACGTGCTTGTGCCAAGACGCCATCTCCTTGCTCGGCAGTATATAATCTAATATACATACAAGTTGATTTCACATGGGAATTAGAGAGGATGGAAGAGATTTGTCACAAGACATTTGTGACCTGTGTTACATCAGCGTTTGGGAACAAAATATGTCAGCCAAAATAAAGACTTGCCTTGTGAAATAGTTTATTAGCACTGATAAACAAGACTTCAACAGGAGTTGAGGGTCAGGCTAGCAGTCTGAAATACTGAAGTCATTTGGGACCTTGAATTAATATATTTATCTACAAACAGGTTCAGGGTGGAGAAGGGCAGGGCAGCCTTTACCACTGAGCAAACACCATGCCCCATCAGATGCCAGCCATCGTCGGAGAACTTTGATCTTCTTTGATTACTTGTTAGCCCTCAAATTGCTGCTTAGTTTTTATTAAATTCATCAGTGTAGAATTCAGCCAGTCTTATGCTCCTGATTCCCAGTAGCACTTGTGTGAGACACAAGTGAGTCTTTCTGCCTCACTTTTAGAGCTCAGCTTAAATGGTTTTCATCAACAGCTCCCCCTGGAATCGGATTTCTCCTTTGTTGTTCTGTTCCCTCCTTTTCCTCCAGGGCCAAACAGTTCAGTACTGTTTAATCCTGGGAAAACCAGGAAATCAGAGTTACTGGGAAGGGGGATGAGATTCCTCTCACCTATCTGGAGCTATCTGAATGTCTGCATGTCACTCCAGCTCATCATCCCAGCTCAACCTGAGCAGATGGACAGAGGGGGATCTCCTGGGGGCCGTTCACCCCATGCTGAGAGAGCTGGCTGGGAGAGGTGTGAGGAACCACACAGATTGTGCCCGAGCAGCGCAACTCCGGGGCTTAGAAAGAGAGCAAAGGCTTAACACCAAGATGCACAGGTTGACAGTCATGGATACATGGGACAAAGTAGAAAAAGGAGATTTTACAATGTGGATTGTCTAGTACGTTATTGATAACGCAGTCCACAAAACTTCTACAAAAATCTTCTCAGTATTTTATTTTTAAGAGATGTATTTTATTACAATATATTTTTATTTATACAGATTGTGAATAAATGTAAACTTGTAAAATATATAATTTTTATAATTTATGTATGGATGTTTAATATATATTTATATAATTTTAAGATGATATTTGTTTAATTTGAAACCCTTCTTTCATTCTTCCCCTCGAAATTTTTATTTTATTTTATTTTTTATTTTCAACTAAAAGTAAAGTGAATCACAATTTTACCAACAAGCCCCAGAAAAAGGTCCCAGGAAAGGCAACAGTTAAATCTGTGTAATAGATAAATCCCTTTGCATCTCAGAATTTTTCAGCAACCAGAGGCCAAGATTTCACCTCTACCTTGAGCACCCTTCATGCATTATTAACTCACAAAACACATCACTGTGCACGTTTAGTGTATGTAAATATAGAGTCTGATTTTTATTTATACCACATAGCACAGTAGAGTTAAAGAGCTTTTAAAGTGCATGTATATTAAACAAAGTTTCTCAGAAAACTATTTAGTTTATGTTTAAAAATCTGGACCAAACCTATAATTTTTTACAGTGTAGATTATCTGTCGCAATCATTATTTGCTATGTGACCTCATAATTTATTTACTTGTGTAACACAATAAAAATAATCCACAAATTTTTCTTTGCAGTGGTTCTGCTTCTCCTGACTCCTAATGCTTTATATTTGTTCTCTGTTTTGCTTTTAACTCACATTCCAGAAGTAACGTGCCTGGGGAATAATCTCAGTTATATTTCTGATTTGCTCTTTTTCTAAAAAAAAAAAGCTTTAAAAAAAAAGAAAAGAAAAGAAAAAAAAAAAAGAAGCAAATTCCAAACTTTCATGATTAGATAGAAACTTGGAAAACTCAAAAGCATGAAGGCAAAGGTATCCCAAATATATTACATTCATGACTTCTAAGCTAATCCCCAGATGTGAGGTTTGTTAGTGTATGAGAGGCTCCGTGCTGTGCTGTAGTTTATGAAACCCATACTGCTACATCAGTAAACAAAGAAACAGCAATTACGGCCAGGATTTGGGGTAGAGGTGGCAGATTGCTTTCTGTGAAGGTTGTGAGGTTGTTTTAACTGTGGAAAAGGAAGAGGATCCAGAAGTCGAGGAGCAGAACAGATGAAGAGAACAGGGGTTGGAACAAGGCTCCTTTTGTAGGGCTCACCTGGGCTTTGCAGAGAAGGATGCTCAGGGCTTGTCAGCAGACGAACTACTGACCAACACAAATGCACTGTTGTCCTGCGTGTGTTCCAGCCTTACTCCAGGAAAGGTACTGATAAAGCAACGAACATCCCATTGCACACCAAAGGGATGTTTAAATCCTCTGATCAGCATCAGTAGCAGCTTTGTTATTGGAAAGAAGAAAATGAAAACAATACAATTCAAGCTGTAAATTAAAAGTGCACTGCAGATGTAGATTTCATGATCCAAGTTATTTAAGAGTATTAGTATGCATATTAGAAGTAATTAAAAACGAGCAAGCAGGAAGAATGCCAGGTGAGAACATGCAGGTCAGAGGAGAATTCTCTACTCAATTACACAAGTGCAAACTAATATCTTGTAAATAAATCCACAATAATTTCTTTGGATGAAGTTACAGTCATGCTGCTTATAAGTAGCTTAACCGTAAGCACAGAAAACCAAAACAACAGCATACCATTTACAATTACAAGAAAACAAAAATTAAGTGGAAAACAGAACCAACTGGTCTGTCTGTTCTCAGCCCTGGAAATGAGGTTATCCTCTCTGAGGATGCTGATAATTTACTGGGCTGGGACTAGTCCAATTTTTTTCTGAGTAATATTCAAGAAGTATTTTCAAGAAGTATTTTAATATCTGAGAGTTGTCTGAGTAGTCAAACAAAAGACAACTCATACAACCCCTTAGGAAAAAAAATATCCATCTTGTTTGCCCAAATGCTAGTCAATCTTTTAATCCTCTTCAGATTAGTTTACTCATGTGAAATCAATATTTCAAGTACCTCCCAGAGCAAATAAGGTAGTAGCCAAGCTGGGCTCTATAGAGCTTCTGCATTCCGTCAGATGTCGCAGGGAGCCTTGACAGGTCTGTGCCAAATGGGGGGAATTAAGACCAGGTGAAATGCCAAGCTCCTTAGCTCATCTGCTGCAGAGAACAAGTCTGCAGTGTGCCCACTCAAGTCTTGTTATGGGAATAAATCCGACGTGCCTCACTTACTAGGTCAGAGACAATCTGCAGTGTACCGTGATATCAAATGTATCACAGAAGCCAAAAGCATGATTAAGTTGCAAAGGTAAAGGCTGGAAATTTAAGAAATGCCAGAATTAGGATGCTTACTCAGCTGACATTTGTTTCCTGGTGGCAAATGATTTATGATACATTTCTCTCTAGCCATGTGATCACCCACTGGTGTCTTCCCCTGCTCTGACACCCTCTTTGCTCTGTGCTGAGTGTACCCAGTCCATGGTTACTGCACACTCTTCAAACCCTGCTTTGAAAACAGCTATTTATTATTACATGGGATTTTTCATATGGTTGTATTGCTGGAGTAGCTCAGAAAAATAGAAGATGTGCAGAGAGTCCCCAGCATTTCCCATCTGCAGATGTTTGACCTGGCACTTGCAATAACATCCCAATGGGGAGGAGAATGGGTGGCTTACCCGCAGAAGGGGTTGGGGAAAACAAACGAAAGACAGTTCCCTTGGGCACTACTGTGGTGAAGGCCATCCAACTCACCAGCAAAATTCAAAGTCTCCTGTACAGACACTTCATCTCCACCATCAGTTCCTTGCCCTGATGTGAACCTTGTCTCCTTCTTCCCAGAATTTATCCCACCTATGTTCTATAAATCCTACAGCTCTACATTCATATTGGGCAGCTTCTTCTTTATGGCTGCACTCACAGGTCATATTACGGACCTAATTTCACCATTTCTCCTTAGTTCTGATGTCTAGTCTTGATGGACCAACATCACTTCTCACCTGTAACTGCAGGTAAGGTCATGTCCACCTTGGGCTGGAGCACCCCACAGGAAGTCAGATGTCATGCACTGAATCTCAACTGGTTATTCTTTTTGATTTCAATCTCAACTTGATTTACTCTTCTGTCAAAGAACATAATTTACCTGATTTCCCTGTGAAATTGCAAAAAAGCAGATCACTTAAAAGAAATCGCATTACCATGACAGACTTCTGAGTACAGAGAAACCAGGCTTCCTCAAAGAAAAAGTCACCAGTGTCTTATTTTAACATAGGCAAAATGATGTCTTTTCCTCTAGCATCACAGCTGGACACAGCTGCACTGTTCTACCCAAAATGTTCCACAGTAATTCAACAGGAGACAGAGATTCAGAATGAAAAATTTCAATTCAAGTTTGACAAAATCATAAACAACTGATTTATGGGTTCCTAATGGAACATGCTGAAGACCTTAATAACAGATGCTTTCAGCTCTGCTTATAATAAGCTGTAGGAATTGATGGTGTTCATTTTAAAACCATTTTCACATTTAAATTTTGATGGGACTCATTGGTTAGATGCTGTATGCAGGGCAAATAAAGCAAACAGTGTTGCTAGGTCATCAGCAGCCCTGCAGGGGTATTTCAGACAAAACTCCCTTTGCATTTAAGAGGAGGCTGGGCTTTGCCTCCATCACAGCTGCAGATTTGGGGCATGTAGGTGTGTTCTCCTGCATGACATTTAGTGCCTTGCTCAGAACGGCTGCTGATGCTGTACCATGTGTGACACATGCCTGTGCCCCACACTTACCCTTTCAGAGACCAGTCCCCATGAGGTATATATGCTTACCCTGCAGTCTTGGGCTTTCTCAGGATGCTCGTAAGTCAGGAGCTGCTTAGGAAGCCCCAGGACTCCAATTTGGAGTGACTGATGGGAATTTTCAGTTGCCTGGCTGGGCAAACCCAGACTTCTCTTCATTGTTTAGAAGAGGGTTATAAAACATTAGGAAGTGATCTCAGCTGAGGAGTATATCATGCTTTTCCATTCTATTCACTTACAGCATTTACTACATCTCCACATTATCGTTTAGACTTTTACAAGTCTTAATGACCCTTTTATCAGAGCAGCAATAACCAATAAATCCCCTTTGGCATTTATTGCTCTGTGTCTAATACATAAAAGACCCAAGTTATAACATCTCATGAATGATGGAGATTATTTTTCAAACTATTTCTTCAAATCTCACTGCAAAAATAAATGCTCTGATAAAGGCTCTGTTTCTGTTCAGCAACGGCCCTAAATTAAATTCACCCACAACATGCAATAAACTCTGTGGACTGGATGCTGTATGGCAAAGAGAAACCAGAAAGCCAAAACGCCTTCTCTGTGGGGAGGTGTTCCATCCCCTGCTCATGTCCTGCCAGGGTTGGTTTTGTCCTTAGCTACCAGAGGGTTTTCAGACCCAGGCACAATCAGCAGGAGTGCTGGGGACAGAGGACACTGCTTTGGATGTCAACAGCCGGAACAGAGAGTACAGGTACATCTGATGTGGTCTATTTGGCAGTCAGGTAACTGAAATCTGTTTACTGGGCTTTGTCCGAAAATGGTGGAGAAAAACAGGCACCACCCTACAGGAAAGGTTTCATTCCACCTACAAAAGGTACCCAAGAGGGACACCTGAAAGACGCACAGTCCCAGCTGCCCTCCTCCAGATGCCCCTGGCCCACAACAGTCATCCAACTTCAAAATGCCTAAAATTAGATGTCACAAATCCCTATGCCTCAGTTTGCAGTGATGACAACATAACTTTGAAGTTATCTCTCTGTTATTACAGGCAGAGACAAGATTCCAAAGGTTCCTTGTTTACTCATTGTTGTAATTCTTGCCCAACACGCAGTAATGTCCTGCACTCCCTGTAGGACATTCAATGAATCACCATTAGTACTATTTGAACGTGTGCCTTGTCTTGGTTTATCTACAGGTACAACACATGCAGTCACAGGACTCTGCAGAGTTTCTTGCTGAAACTCTCCCCTGCACTTGCAAAACCCAGCAATCAGAACACAACAAATTAGTCCTTAGGAACCATTTCAAGTGACCTAGTAATGAAGACAACTCAAGGATACTGTGTGTTGCTGGCAATGATTTCAGTTTTGCTAACTCTATATCTAGACACCAGACTTGGACTTGATTCAAAGCCCAGCACCGGAAAGACTTGGCATCAGTGGATTTTGGACAGGGGCGTAGATATTTCTATGGGGTGAATGCAACGCTGTGAGGAGATGCCCAGGCTAGGGCTGAGTGAGCTACTGCCAGGGCTGAAGGTTGGTATTGCTGTACTGGTTAGACACACTATCCCAGCTAATTAGCCTTGATGAGAAACCACCCGTTTTGACCTGGGCAGAGAGCTCAGTTAGGGCAGCAGTTTTCCACCTGACCTAAGCTAGCTCAAGCATCTCTGTGCCATGTGCAGACTATTTCAGTGCCATTGTAG
Source organism: Manacus candei (assembly GCF_025592945.1). Classification (NCBI taxonomy): domain Eukaryota; kingdom Metazoa; phylum Chordata; class Aves; order Passeriformes; family Pipridae; genus Manacus; species Manacus candei. The sequence goes on along the minus strand of NW_026138067.1, from coordinate 2,258,279 downwards.
CAGGCTATGTGCCAGAGAGACCAGACATGCTCAGTTTTTCCTGTTTCCCCTCTTCTCAGCTGCCCATTCATTGCTCTAGAAGGTCTACTGCCAGGTCCTCCTGTTTTTCTCTTTGCTCCTGCTGACCTCTGCAGAACTATAAACCCAACATCTCCCTAAAGAACTTTTCACTAGTATAATTTATTAGTTAAATCATTCCTCTGACCTGTTTCTTGTTCAACTAACATATCTCCCCATCCACTCAATATAATTGGTACAGCACCTGAACTCTGCTGCCAGGGTTTAAATGGCCTGACATATATCACTGAGTCACAGGATATTAAGAGAAAGGTGAGAGGATTATTGGCGCCCTGCCGCTGGGATCAGATTGGATTTCTTGTCCAACTACTGAAACATGTGGTTGTATAAAGAGGGTTCACACAGCCTGGGTTTAGTCCTTTCTCAAAGCTTGACCACTTGAACACAACACAGGACTTTCACTAAGGACTGGGGACTTGGCCACATAAGGAAGCCCTTCTTGCTTACATTGTCCTGTTGATTTTTGGAAGGTTATGATCCATGTGAGGCTCTGCAGAATGGGGTTGATGAGGAGACCGCTCTCTCTGGAGCTGGAGTTGCATCAACAGTCTTCTCTTGCCTGGCTGCACCAGCCCATTGTGAGAACCATTACCAGCAGCCTGTCTTTGCCTGCCAGTCCTCACATGGTCCCAGGCACTCCCATCTCTGTGATTTCTTATTTTGCATTGCAGTTCTCTCCCCACTGATCCTCTTGTTTCTAAGTTTAAGAAAGTATTAAACACTAAGCTGTAGGTTTTCAATGGTGACTAATTTTGTTGCACAGTTTTCTCACTCTTTTGAATTATAAAATATCAAAGGGTACAAAACACAGCCTCTGTCCTTACCAAGAGATATACATTCTTTCTTTTTGTTCTTTTTCCCGGGAAAAAAGGCCTGCTGATGTCATCTGCCTTGTTCAGGATCTTTGCAATTGGCCCGTGTCTTTTTTGGCTCCTCCTTCCCTCCCCTCCTCTTCTCCCCACTTCATACTAAGAGGTAACCAGGGAAACTGGGAACCATGGCAACCCAAAGCAGCATGATTTTTCTCTGAGAAAAAAATATAAGCATGTGAAATCCCTTTAATGTTTATACCAGGCAGCTGGGTCCGAATCTTCTCTACCCTTCCCCTTTGGAGCAGGGAAGCAATGGGCCTGCCTCGAGACCTGGGAGAGCTCACCTCCTGCCACTTGTTTCACCCAGCCAAAGCACCTGGCTCCCCGTGCCTCCACAAAGCCAGTGTGGCAGAAAGGCCTCGAATTCCATCAGTGTGGGTGGTCCTGGCACATCAAGAGCAATCAGACAGGCTAGGACAGTAACTCCCACAGCATCTTGTTCCCTATTCTCATCACAGGGACTTGGTTGCCCCAGCACTAAGTGCTCCTCAGTTTTGAACACGTTTCTCACCAGGACACGGGAAACTGCTTCTATCAACAACTGGAGAGGGGCAGCTCGAGCAGAGGTTTATGGTCTGATTTTCAAAGGATGAGCCTTTCCTGGGCATTTCTCTGTAGCTTTGCACATTTTCTCCTTGTAAAAAAATGGAGGATAGAAAAGTAGGTCTTCCCAGTCCCATCAAATTGTTCACCCTCAGATTCCAAATTCTCTGGATGAGGGGCAAGGCTTTCTTCCTGCCAGTCAAGGCCAAGGACACAGAAATCCAGGACACAGAATATCTATTTTTATTACTATTACTATAAACTACGGATGGTATCTGAGTGGTGCTGTCATCACCGCTCCTCCAAAATGTGAGAAGGGCACCTGTGGAAGAGGCTCCCTTCTCTCTATCTACTGCCATGACACTTCCCTTTTCCCTCAAAATGGGGAACAGGGTGACACTGTCTCACTATGGCTCAGTGCCCATCAGCAGGGTTGTGCACAGGAATAGGAGGCAAGGGCCCTGCAACCCCACCTGGGGCAGCATGACCCTGGGTAAAGCCCTCAGGGCTCAGCCCCTGCTCCCTGTCCCCTCATCTTGCAGCCAGGCCAGTCTCCTCAAGGGACAGAAGTAAGATCCCAGCCCCTTGGAAGCCCCAGGCTCACTCCTTCTACAAAGAGTTACCACAAGTGCTGTTCTTGGTGGGGTACAGGAGGTTTTGGTGTCAGCTGTAGAAGCATCAGGCAGCATGCCCAGCACTGCTTGGAAGCCAAGTTAGCAAAGAAATAACTAGCAGTTTTTGCTACTCTAAAAGAGTACAAGAGACAAACTACTTGACTTCTAGCTTATTTCCAAAATAGAATACTCACTATAAGTGGCCTTCTTTAGGAGGAGAATGATGACAGTAGTAAAAAATTGTACACATTTATTTTTGAGTTTGCAGACGGGTGAATGTTGAGCAATGGTTGGGAAGAAAACAAACAAACTCTAGCAAGCAGCTATTTTTATAGGATAGTTTTGTGTTGAAATTTCTATAAGTTGGCAACAGAGTCGCCATGAGACCTTTTATCCAGATAAGGCTATGCCAAAATCTTCAGGAAACATCTTGCATGTTTAATTTTTTACTTAAAAAAAAGGGGAGAGGGAGGAGAATGAAAACTCAGGGGAATGTTTGCAGACATACAATGTCTGCTCTATAAGGCACCAAGCACTTTTTATTCTGTGGATGTAAGTGGGACATTTCCCAAGTCCCCACTTGCTAAGTTCAAATCTGGGGTAGCTCCAAGTCAGGCCTTGCACCGGATTTGCTTGCAGGCTGGGAAGGGAGATGTCACCAGGCAGAGTAAACAAAGTTCATGAACCGTAAGGACCAGTCTGTGATATCTCACCTTTAAGGTCAATGAGCCTGTTGAGACAAGAATGGCTTTCCAGTCCCCCCAAGCACAGTTGTTTTAAAGAGATATGTTCAAAACTCTGCTGATCATGTTGTCCCTGCCTCCTGCCTCCCTGCCAGTGCCCAAACAAGGTCTGTTCATGGGAAGCATTGAGCCAAGAGGACATCTGCTGCCTCCGTGACTGCAGCTCCAGGCCCAATCCTCTGGGAAGTGGCTTCTTTATCAATGTTTGCTGTTTGTGCTTAATGTCTAGGAAATGTCTGGACTTAGACTTCATGCTATGTCATGAAAGTGTTGCTGTGTGCATGCACACATGTGTCTGTCTCCAAAGTCTGCACTATAAAGAAAACATTTTAGAATTAAGCGTTGGGTCATAAAGAAAAACTATTCTGTGCTTAAAAAAACAATCTAGATAGCTAGATTACCCCAGATAGCTTCTGGCTAATACGACGTGCCAAAATTCTATTTATTGGAGTTCTTCAGTTGAAATCTGCCATCTAGTCTGCCTGCAGAGGGGAGGAAAGGGTTACTTACTATGTGAGAACGGAAATCTAAGACTTGATCTTTATAGCTTGCTCTGTGATGTGAACATTAGATAGTAATGTCTCAAAACTAAGCTATTTAAGCAGCTCCAGTTTCTATGTTAAATTGGCTCTAGTGTGTTTGTAACCAAAGGGACAGCTGCATCCTCAAGAACCTTTCTTAACGCTTATAAGGATTAACTGGTTTTGTGTTGAGATTATTGAGATCATCTTGATGCATTTATTTTATTTTGATTTATTGCCTCATTTTCTTTTATTGCTAATAACTTCACTTTAGAAATATTTTTACCTTGATTTTACTCCCTTTGTTTCAACTCAGTTTCTTCTACTATGGGCCAGAGGGCGGGGGGATGGGGCAGAAATGTATGCCAGTTTGCCATTCTAAGAGCTTGACCATCTCCTCCAAATTTGCCTGTAGTTCCCTCTCTAAAGATTCATAGTGAATTTTCCACTTTTCTCATTTTCACACACATGTGCAGCTGCAAGTAGTTCACTGATGTTCCCAATGGAATTTGTTGCAAGTTTGAGCACTGAGGGAAGTTCTCAAAATAGTTTGTGAGTAGTGTACAGTAAGTCTTCTGAGCATTTCAGAGGTTGTTTGCAGAGGTCACACCTGGACCTGAGCAGTAGGTTGCTCTCCACTGAGAAGCTCTCAAAGGACCCCACATGTTCACCCAAAAGCAAGTGCCGTATTTACATCCAAGGCGTGGGTGCACCACGAGGTTAAAATAAAAAACCCTGTGGCATCAGTCACTAATTAGCTCCTGTTCTCATTGCATACCCATGAAGCTTACTCCAGGCAAATGAGAGACATATGCCAAGCACTTTAGAGACTAAGGGACAGGGAGAAAAAAATAAAGAGAACAAAAGTTGGGGCAAGGTGGGAAGAAGGAATGTCATTTATAGCTGTGTCCAGGATGGAGATAGGTCAGAAGCATTGAGGGAGCTAAAAAGGCTCCCTGAAATGATCAGTAGCCACCAGCAACAACCATAACCCTGTCCAGAGTGAAGGGCCATAGAAATCAGGTGAAGAAAAAGAAGAGAACAGGACAAAGAGCCCCAGGTAGTGCACGTGTCCCAGCAAGGAGATAATGTTTGTGTGTGTAATCAGTGTCTGGGGGTTTCTGCCACATGGAGAAGACATGGGTGTTTCCCATGTAGAGGGCTCAAATGCATCCTCCTGATGAGGAGGAGAAAGAGGAATTAATCCCTGATGAGAACTCTTGGAGGTTTGATGCTGGAGCTGGAAGGCGTGAGGAATGATAAGACATTGATTAGGTTTCTGAGTCAGCAGCAGAGACATATTCTCCACGCTACCATGGCAAATAGACTGGTCTATTTGCTCTCCCACTTATTTGTTGCCTAACTTATCTTCTTGACTCATTCCAAACCCTACTGATAGCAGAGATAGGCAAACTACACACTACAATCTTTTCACCAGCCCGTGGTGCACCTTCTGCTGCCCTATATCTCCCTTCAGGAATAACATCACAGCAGTCAACTTTTCTTTGCCAAATGAGAAGAAAAAAAAGGTGAAGACATTGGGAGTGAAATGACAAGGGGGATCCTGGAGAGGAAAAATGAGTTAGGAGAGCTCCTGGGAGAGGAAGAGGGTTTTTGAAAAAGTTTTTATGCACTTCAACCAGAAATGTGTCATGTTGGCACTGTGTTTCAGTGATGGTGATGTGCTCACCATGAGTGAAGCAGCAACCTGGTGTAGCAGCAAGGCACAGGTAATATGCAGTACAGTCTTTCATCTCTCTCTGGATATGACAGAGTTCTGTCAATGCTTACTTGTTCTGTTTTGTTTTGTTTTGTTTCAAGGACAGGATGACATTTCACAGTGCCTGCTTAGAGCAAAAGAACCAGCGTGGGGCTGACATGGGGCTGAGACTCCAGTCCTGGAGGTCTGTGAGCATCACCACTGCAGCCAGTCCCTGCTCCTCACTGGTTCTGAGCTCAGGCTTTTGGACCCAAAGTAGTCTCCTAAGCTCCTCTGCAAATTCCTCTGCAATTCCTTTTTAACTAATGTGCTTTGAGGTTAGTGCAGCAGTAGTGGGCATGGAGAAAAGGAGGAATTTGGGAAAGAGTGCAGCACACTCTCATGTTCTTCACTTGGATCAGGTAGTCTCAAACAGTCATGGGCACCTTTGAAAAAAACCAAGTTATTTCCCTCTTTCAATGAATTTGCAAGGGTAAAACAAGATAGACCTTGTATGTTCTGCTGGTTGAGAGTAACATGGGCAGCAGATCACACCTCTCAGCTCATGCTGTAAGAGCCCAGTGGGAATCCTGTCAGGCTCAGGAAGGCTGCCAAAGAAGATTGCATTGGCTTTGGTGGGACTTGACAGCAGATGGAGGTGGGAATAGGGTTGATTCAGGTCTGATGGACCTGGGACCAAAATGTCCTAGGGAAGATGAGTAGTAGAATAGGAGCTGTGGATCTGGGATCCTGCACAGGAAATCGGTATGTGTGGTGGGAAAGTGGGGGGAGGGGACTGAGATATTAGTGATGGGAAGGCAAAACCATAGCAAAGAAGGGTGATGTGGACAGTGTGGGTGTTCCTCCTCCTATGCACACACATACTGGCTTGCAAAGGGATCTCCAGAACCCCTCCTTTTGCTCCAAGGGACCCTGAGCTTTCCTTCACACCTTGGCTTGAGGACCACTGGTGTCATGGCACCTCTCATGACCCACCAGCTGTCCTGGAAAGAGTGTCTATGCTGCAGTCACCTGTATTGGAGCCAGGAGAGAGCTGATGTGCTCCAAGACATTGTCTTGGTGGGGAAGAGTCAGGCCATTTGCAGGCTATGGTGTGCCTGGCAGGACCTGCCTCATGGTCACCGGCCCTGCCCCACACTCACGTGCTGGTGTCACATACACACCGTCAGCAAACTGCCTGCTGCTAATATCATCTAATCCCAAATAACCCTAATCCCAAGTAATGCCTTGTAGTCTCTACTTTATAAACTAAATGCAGTGTCTCAAGAGGGTGCTGCCTCCAGCACTCGTACAGGGTAGTATCATGTACAACTGCCAAGACTTCTCTCCAATGGTCTCTTCTGCCTTCAGATGTGTGAGTCTGTTCCCCAGGAGAGGGACAGGCTCTGCTGGAGTGGGCTGCATCATCTCCTAAATGAAGGAAGATGGCAGCTCTGACCTGGAGATCTGGATTATATCTACTCTACCTGTTCAACGTCCAGGTTAGTCTCGCTGTTTGTAAATTCGGCAGCTCCAGGTTTTACTTCTTGGTGCAGCATTCCTGCCTACTATATGAAGTCCCAGTAGCCTGTCTGAGAAAGGCATTCGATCACCTTAAAAGTGACATCCCAATGCTTACAAGAAGCTTTACTGGTGACCAAGGTGTTCTCAGAAACAAGAAGGGCTGCCAGAGCAGACCTCTCTCCTCTGATTAGCAACTGCCAAATTTTTATACCTGGCATAGCATGGAAGTCACTCTATTCTTTTGGATCTTCATTTTTCTTGACTGGGATAAATGCCCACAAGTGTCCTTTCGTGTTTGAATTTTGGCAAGGACATCCTCAGCAGGCTCTCCTTCAGGCAGTTCCTCTTTCCTGCTGCACAGGTGGCCGCTGTGCCGATACGGAGTACACATGAAAGGTCCAGCCTGAGAGTACATGCTGCTGCTATTGCACATGTGGAAACTGAATTCATTGAAAAGCGGAGAGACTCGTGGGGAAAGAGACCCACTTTCAGTTTTGCCCCCTACCGTGCTGCTCTTGGAGGCAGAGACATTCACCTGAGTTGAATCAGCTGCAGGAGGTGTAGCTGGAAGGCTGCAGTGTCCTGCTTATCAACTCACAAACACGAGAATGTGATTTCATGTCACAGGCTCTGTCTGGGCTGGTAGAAGCTGGTGCTGGCTGGGCCCTGCTGAAATTTCAACTTTGCCTGCTGCTAAGGCACATGAGGTCTGCTTCATGCTTTGTGGCTTCTAAAATCTAAGGGAAATCTCTTGTTCAATGTAATTTCTGCTGCAGTGGAGTCAGTCAGGAGATCCCTGACTAAACTGCTGGAAGGGCATTGTGGGTGTGTGATCCTAGATCCCTGACTTTTACACCCTGGATTTTTTTTTTCTACTTTTTAACTTTCTTCCTTTTTCCAGCACACATTTTTTCATTCCCTCTACAGTTGAAGTGACACAGAAATTCTTATGGATAAATGTTCAGGACACTATTTAAATAGGCAGCTATATCTTGTAGATCATTTGCTTTGCTATGTTGCAAATGTTGCATTTTGTATTGTGTAATGTGAATTATGGATATGTGTTGCATATAGTCCAGGATAGGCCCCTACTTGTCATGATGATTGCTAAAATTCAATCTCAGTCTTTATTTATAATGAAGTTGAAAGAGAAGCACTTGGAGGGCTGTAGCCCACCCTGTTCCTTATCACCTACTTGGAGGTACTGGTAAATTAACCAGATGGATCCAAACTATCCTACAGCCTAGTATGAAGGAACATGCAAAACTCCAAATCCAGATCCCAATCTGTTAGCGAACGACAAGTTTAGGTAGTAAAATGCCAAACTAAACCTTGCATTCAAAACACCCTTCCACTTGGATGTTCAAAATCCTGTGCCAAACTGAAGCTGAGTGCTGAGCACTGCGGTATTTCCAGAAGTTGCTCATGGAAGCTTCCTCCAGAACCTAAGCCTGCTTGGTGCCAGAGAATGCTGGGATTCACATCTATTTGGCCAGTTCTTGGTGCAAACGCCTGCATAGTGGGATGAATTAGGCCCTTAAGGGCTACAGAAAGACTTTGGAAATAAAAGTTTATATTTATATGGTACATTTTATCCCAAAGGACCCTAAATCAAACTATACAAACTTTACATGAGCAGCAGAACTGAAATGCAGCTGCGTCAGGAATGGCAGCTGGCATGTGTTAGCGGGACAAAAATAAGCCAAGTGACTATTTTTGGCCAAGGACATCAGGGCAAACCCCTCTATTGCGAAAGGGCCTTCAAAACTTCAAAGTGCAGTTTTACTCTAAATAGTGATTGTGGATAAATAGATCTTTTGTAGTCAATTGACTTGTTCCCAGGCACATCAGGGGAATTCACTCACTAAAATAAGGATTTGCTACATATTATGCCAACTAAGGCTGCAGAACTTCCTCACCCAAGATAGCACATTTTTACTTCAACTCCAGTGCTGTTCACAGAATTGGAAGCCTTTCTTACACAGCCCTCACTACTGAGAGTGGGACATGGAAAAAACTGCTCCAGCTTTCACAGCTGAACTTACCCTAAACTGACACATCTGGAAATGCACATTTTCATTTGTTAGCTGGGCAAATAGATGTTGATTAGAAAGATAAATTTTCACCATACCCATCAAGGTAACTTTTCAGCATACAACTGACCTTTAAATATCAGTGTGGAGATGCCAGGACATTTGAAGGTCTTGCCACAAAACACCTCAGAGAACAGGCTGTGCAGCATATTTCGTGTATTTTTGGGCTATCCAAACATTTCACAACATGAAAAAGCATGGTTCCTTGCAGCAATGTCACTGATGAAATGCACAATATTTTTACAGGTGCATATTTACTTTGGGACCAGAAGGGTATCTATGCTTACAGAGTGCACTGCATCTCAGAGATGTTATTCTTCATGTCTCTTGCCAAGTCCTGTTCCAGCTTGGCTTTGGCTTTCCTGACCTCATCACTACACATATGAACTCTATCCCTCTACTTTCCCCAAGTCACCTGTCACTGTTTGCAGTGGCTGTGCATTTCTTTCTCATTCCTCAGTTTAAGAAGCAGGTCCTTGCTCAGCCATGCCGGTCTCTGGCCTATCTTGCTTGATTTCCTGCACACTGGGATAGAGAGCTCTTGCACTGTAAGAAAAGGGGCCTTAAGGCCAGCTCCATCCCCTCTGTCCTAAAGGACAGTTTCCCAATGGATCTCATTCACCAATTCCTTAAACAGCTGGAAGTTAGCTCTTGCATAGTTCAGAGTCTTGACTTTTCTCCTTGCCGGGCTCACGCTCCTTGAGATCACAGGTGTTAAGATCTGTGCCTGAAGCATTCTGAGAGGTCCTGAGAGTGAAGAAAAGGAAAAACAAAGGAGGAAACATTTTGTGACCTCATTTGAGCTCTGGGAAATGTGGAAATGTGTGGGACAGGGGCATGATGCTCTTGGAGGAGCAGAGGCCAGGGAATGTAAGACAGCTCTCTTCCTGGTCAAAGAACTGGTGCAAAAATGGTTCATGGAGGTGGATGAACACCTTTGATGTTGGGAGCAGATTACAGAACCATGTCACACCAGTTCCCAAGATTCCTAGACAGGAAAGCTGGTCACACACACTAGAAGACTATCCACAATGTACCGGCAGCATGCAGCTCTCTATACCAAAATCTCCCTTGTCCTTTAATTAATCCCCTTGCCTTTGTTCTGTTTGCATAGCATAAAAGCACTGTACTTTCCAGGGGCAAAAAAAAAAAAGTTTTGTCTAATATTTGTGATTTTAAAGCTGAATTTCACATTTTTTTAGTGCATCAGCATTATCAAACTTGTAGTCCAATGCATAAAATTGATCATAAGAAAAGTCTAAGCTTTTGGAATGATGCTGCAGGCAGGGAGAGAAGCCCCACAGGCCAGGACTCAGGCACTCAAACTGGTTGTGCACAAGTTCCATGGTTTTACACATTCATGAGTGTACTCAGGCACTCCAAAACAAAACCTCACCAAGCAATGAGAGCCTCCCCCTCTTCTCCACTCCCTGCCTCCCAACACAGGGCCCTTCAGGGAAATGTGCTGTGCTACTGCTTATGTTTCCCCCAAGCAGACTTGCATCCCTGGCAGTATTAAAAACTAATAAAGGAGTACAGAGTGCATTAACAAGTGCTGACATATTTCCCACAGTTAATTGACATCTACCATTTTATTTAAAACTAACAGAAGCTTGCCAAGCATGCAGAACTTGTACATCATAGCAAAGGAGATGTCCCACACAGCTCATCAGGTCATGTCACTGTATCATTGATACCATGTACCATACATCATGACAAATATTCCTAGTATTATGTGAGGCCTGTATCTAAGCATCAGTGTAGGAGGGCTGTCTGACACATGCTCTAGAAATTGCTACTCTAGTGGATGCATGACACAGGCTGCTAAGATAGCCTTGTAGCATCTAAACCTTGTAGCTGTTCTCTAGCTGAGGTGAGTCCCTCACTCTTCCTTCTGCAACAAGGGGACAGATCAGCCTTAGCTCATGAAGCCTAACTGGTGGTGATGGGGAGCTGTGCTGCACTGCTGACCTGTTGCTACTCCAGCAGTCATTAAATGGACTTTTCTGTGGTCCAGGTGTCCCACCAACATCTTACGGATCCACACATAGAGGGTGCAGACAGAACCTTCTAGAAACCACGGAAGAAACCCTGGCACTGCTAATGACACTCTTAAGTGGGTTGGGAGTCCTCTTTTTTTCAGCAGTGGAGGCAGGTGACAATCTAGTGAATTGCACACACTATAAAGCCAAGAGCTCTGTAAGCTTTTCACAAGGTCTGAAGTAGAGCAGACAACTTCTAGATGAAGTTTTACTGAAAGGCCACAGGGCTTGAGGTACCACCTGAGGCATAGCCTGAGATGGGACTGGCTTAGGTGAGCAGGAGTGATCTTGAACTTGCATGAGCTGCCCCACAGAGGCCAGGGCTGCACCAAGTTACCCTGACTGTATTTGTTAAGTGAAAGCCTTGGCTCAGGGATAACAACAGCAAGGGCTGTGCTGCCAGGCAAGCCAGTTAAATTAAGGATCCTTATAAGGTGATGCTAACAACACTACAAGATCTGGGGACTTCCACACGCTGCCCTGATGACAAGTTTCTGGATGGTGATGGCTGTCTGCTTTTGAGTAGGCTGATGCAGTGGCTCTCAGGTGAACTGCCTGTGGAAAAGTGCCTTTTCTTATCTTGGAGCAGGTGCTGTGGGCCAGTGATGGCCCTCAGCATACTCCTCTCCACCTTCCAAGCTCTTGATGAGGACAGAAGACATCTGAAATGCAGTTCTTCCAGAAGAGCACCGTATTGAGCTCTTTCTGCTCTTCCTCTGCATCCTTGTTCTTCTGGCACTGCTGCCAGTGAGGAAGACAAAGCTGGGAAAATGGCAGTCAAAACTGCATGGCAGAGTTGTGCCTGGTTGCAAAACTTGCAGCTATTTGACACTGGTATGCCAAATAGCCCAACACTAATGGCCAGTTACCAGTCCAGTTACATTGGGGACAGCTGGTTAATTCATAATGGTTTGTTGGGAACTTGAACAACGATAATACCCAAAAGGTGAATCACAGGGATTTGATGATGTGAACACTCATGTGGAAATCTGTGACTTCTGGCTATGCTCTGACACCTGCCCCACTGGGTGCCAGGGGAACCAGCACACAGCCCAGCAACTCCACCAGGTATCACGGTGTCCAGCTCACTGGATGTCTGAAGAAACCTCTCTCTCTTTCTCCAAGCAGAAACAATGACTGGGGAAGTAAAAACCATGTGTTTATTTGGAGATTGCTTCTGCATACTAGTTTATATGAAGCAATTACATTGCGGCACCACACATTTCAACGCAAACTTCTTTGTGTATCCAGCTCTGAAAAGAGAATAGAGGTTCTCCTCACATCTCAGCTGAGAATTGGACCCGCACTTCTGAGAGAGCTACCAAGTCTTTTCATTTAGGCTGTGGCGAATTGTCTCCTTGAAAAAGGTACAAAGCCTCACTTTGATTTTCAGTTTCTAGTCTCTACACAGGTGCTGAATCGAAGTAACAAACTGTGGCTTTGATTCACGTTTCCAGAGCTGGCTTAAGATGTAGTGTCATGGGCTCCCTGCTATTTGTTATCATCTGCTTGCTGGAGATTCACACCAGCCTGGCAGAGCTGGTGGACCTGGGTGTATCTGTGTGCATCTCTGGGCTTTGATGTTCACAGCTTCCCAGGACAATATTGAAACACAAGCATTTCTGATCAGGAACAATGGTGAGCACTGACAAATTAACATATGCCTTAAAACGCTCCCATTCTGTTCTCCAGGATAACATGCTCAGTATTCTGGTTTAGCAGTGTTTACACATACCCTGATGCAGTTGTTTACATCATACTTGGTAATTACCTTCACAGGGCTATTTGGTTGTTTCTAGGGATGATGTAATCTTTGCTTGTACTTCTTGCCCACATAGTTTGCTGTATCGAAGGGCCTTGGAGTACTCCTCCAGTAATTTTATTTCACTGGCTCTTTATAAAAAGCCATAGCTATTTTCTCATCTAGCTGTGCCCAGAACTTCTGTTGCAGGGAAGAATACAAGGGCAAACAACTTCCTGCCATTAACATTGTACAACTGGAGCTGAGACAGATTAATTCAATCTATACTTGTTATAAAAGAAGTTGAATCTTCAGCTGTGTTTATGCATTACTTAATCTGAAAAAAATAGGGGACAAAGGTTTAAACAAACCTTTACGGCCCTCTTCAGCTATCTTATTTCTCAGGGGTCCCAGGGGCTTTCATTGTAGCTAGCCCATGTGTAATGTCTCATGGGCTCAAGCTCTGCCAGGGGAGGTTTAGGTTAGATGTTAGGAAGAAATTCTTTACAGAGAGGGTAATCAGGCATTGGAATGGCCTACCCAGAGAGGTGGTGGATTCACCATCCCTGAAGGTTTTTAAAAAGAGATAGGACGTGGCCCTTAGTGCCATGATATAGTAATTGGAGATGGTTCAGGGGTTGGACTTGATGATCTTGGAGGTCTTTTCCAACCCAATCTATTCCATGATTCTATGATTCTATGATCAGTTTAACCAAAGATCTCAGGTTAGCCTGGGATGGATAAACTGGTGTGTTTTGAAGCATGAATGCATCCCATCACACTCCTCCAGGGAATATGGGTGCAAGTGGGGTCATATAGGGTCCCTTGTGCATGATCTGGGTGGTAGAAGTGTCCTAGGTGGGGATAGTACAGGTTTGTTTCAAATCTGTTCCTTGGATAGGGGATAGGAGGAAGATGTAAGTATTTGACAATGGCCTGTCTCTGCCAGAGGGGTTCATAGTTTGAGGCACTGTTGAGAAGTAAGTGGGTTACTGGAAAGGGTCTAGGGCAACATTTTTTCCCAGTTCTGTCCTATGCTTGCTAGATGACCTTCATCAAATCAATCACCTACTCAATGCTATTGGTGTAGTGTCTATGCAATGGGTGTAAAACTATCTGCCTCCAAAACCCTATCCCGGTGGGATGTGATATCCAAGTCCTCACTTTGCTTCTCCTGCCTGAATCTTGATTTCTTTCTTATCAGTGGATAAAAAAATCATGGGATGAGACAGAGAGCATTCCCTTCCTCTCCAGCTAACCCAGAGCCGTGTGGCTTGGACGTAATGCTGGGTTATGGGAAAGGAAGGGTTTGAAGTCCCTGGGTCTGTGGAAGCAGCTGTGCTGACTGACAAAGGTTGACAACCCTCGCTGCTGCAGTCAAGGAGTCCTGTCCTCAGGTGTTTACTCAGCGCTTGTGCTGGTCGTCACCATCCTGCAATGAGCTGGCAGAAACCAACCTCCTTGTGCCCCAGTTCCTCCAGGGCAACAGTCCAGTCCTCCCACAAGTGGCTGATGAAGGCAGGTGTGTGGATGCTTGGTTTTTGCACAAAACAAGCTGAGATGAGCACCTATGGCAAGGGCCACCAGCTCTGCTGGGAGGGACAGACCTCTGGCAGAGGGATGGGAACAGAGAGCTAGGAACCTGTGAAACCACACCTTGAACTGGCTCTGGGAATGCAAATCAAAGCCATGATATAAGTTAAATAGGTGCAGCATCTGTGTTCAGCTGAGCCCTCTAATCTTTGAATTGCCAAAGGCCTTGAGGTACCATTACGTAAGGCAAAGCCTACCAAAGGGCAGGTTGTTGCAGCCTGTTCTTGTCCTCAGCAGGTGTGGAGAGACGGTGTGTGGGTGGCAGGGATGTCTCTGGTTCCCTTTTAAGAGGGGTACTTTCACACAAACTGCAGAGGCAGCTTTCTGATCCTTTTCTTTCATCAAAATGGTACAGAGGAACTTCATGGGAACCAAAAGCTCACCTGGGCTTTTTAAAAAAACTTTTAGAAGGATTAACATAGATTTATGTTTGAGAAAGCAGGCTAATTCCATTCTAAAGCACAGGACAATTCCCCCCAGTTCCCAGGAGGGTAACATCATAATCCATTATTAACTGTGCCAGTTACAGTTATTTCCTTCCCACATTTCCTTTCAGGTGTCAGACTAGAGTGCAATTGCTTTTCTTCCTAAGAGCACTATTTTTAAATCTAAAGAATTGGATGTTATTAATATAGTAGGTGTTGTACTGTGCAGCCATTCTATAATGGGGTGTTTATAGCATCAATGCTCTTACCCAGTCCATTTGTAATCAGAAGTAATAGCACCACTTCACCACTTGCTCTGCTTGAAGATGCTGCAATAAATTCCAATGAGCCATAGCTTGGCTGCAGCTGGTGAGTGATGTAGAAGCTCTGTGCATTTTTACTTCTTTAATGTTTATAGCTCTTTTACATTATATGAATATTGCCAGTCCCAAGGATTCAGTTGTCATGAATCAAGCCTCAAAAACTAATGAGATTTTACAAAATGCGTACATTTGAAGTGTGTTTTATGGGCCTTCAAATGTTTCAACCTTTGTGCTGAAACACAGCACAAAGCCTGACATGCTGTCAGGCTTCCCTCATTTTCCTGCCATAATCTTGTTTTAAGGAAGGAAAAAGAAAGCTGGGATTAACATATGATCACCAGATTCCAACAGCTGGCCCCTACCAACATCACCTGATATCAGAAACTCAAGATAATATTGTAAGAGCAGTCAGCACAGTCAAACACATCCTCATAACTCAGCTAAAACTGTCACCTAGAGCTTATACACCCCTGGTTTTCTGTGGAAATAAAAGCTTTCAACTCCAGCTGCTTCCTGCTGTGAACTCCCCACATGCAAGTAGGAAGGAAGGGTTCACTTTGAAGTAGTGGCAACAGAACCCACCGGCCAGCATGGTGTGGGCTGAGCAGGGCAGAGCATATGAATATGCCACCCTTGTCTTGTTGGCAAGGAAAGTTCAGCAGCACAGACCCCCCTAGCCAGCAGCTCGATG